>NC_090265.1:825402704-826602704 GCF_040414725.1 Anabrus simplex
GCGGAAGAGGAGATCTCCCAATGGCTTGGAGGGCAGAAGAACTAACTCCAAGTCTTACCAAGTTGGTTTTATTCTTGGATAGAAGATATCGACCGAATACCCCCCGGGATAAGGGGGCCCCCTTTACCAAGTGCCAACGGCCTCCAAGGAGGGCGGATGAGTGGGTAGAGGGTAGGGCACTCTCTTGCCCTTGGAGTGGGAAACTGCTCCTAAAGGCGGATGAACTAGTATGGTCAACAGCATAGGATGGAGAAGGCCAGAGAGAAACCACTCCATTAAAGATCCACTGGATATCCCTTGTTATGCAGCAATGATGGTGGGTTTGGAACTAAATGTAATTCCGGAGGTAAAATAGTCCCCAATTCGGATCTCCGGCTGGGGTCAGGGACAAAGCGTGGAAGAAACACAATAAATATTATCTTAGGAACTTGGAATGTACGATCTCTCAACATTTGTGGTAAGCTAGAGAACTTAAAAAAGGAGATGGCTAAACACGACATAGACATATTAGGAGTGAGTGAAATGCAGTGGCCTGAGAAGGGTGACTTTTGGAGTGATAACTTTAGAATTATATACTCTGGAGAAAAAGGAAGCCATGCAGGTGTAGGAAGAGTATTAAGTAAAAATGTAGGTGTACGAGTTCAGAGCTATGTACAATACAGTGATAGAATAATTATGGTGAGAATAGAAAATGAACCAGTTGAAATGATAATAATACAGGTGTACATGCCAACAACGAATCATTCAGATGAAGAAGTGGACCAGGTATATGATCAGTTAGAGGACAATGAGAATCTCATTTTTCTTCTGTTGGTGAAGGAGAAGATGGGAAGACTGTAGGACAATATGGTCTTGGAGTAAGAAATGACAGAGGACAACAACTAATAGACTTTTGTAAAGCAAAAGGACTAGTAATTACAAACACCTTGTTCAAACAACCTGAGAGAAGAAGGTATACCTGGACAGCATCTGGAGATAAAGCGAGATACCAAATAGATTATATTATGGTAAGGAAAAAATACCGTAACCAAGTCAAACAATGCAAAAGTTATCCAGAAGCTGATGTAGCGAGTGACCACAACCTAGTATTGTTAAAATCTGATTTAAGACTAAGAAACAAGAGGAAGAACGCAGAAAAATATTGCAGATATAATGTCAGGAAACTAAAACAAGACAGAATCAAGGAATCAAGGAAAACTATCAAACACTGGTAAAACAAAACGTTGCAGAAATACCCAATGGTACAATAAATGAGAAATGGATGGGCCTTAAACACTCTATCATAGAAGCTGTAAATCAGGTAATAGGGAAAACGATGAAACAAGCATGAGCACCATGGGTTACAGATTATGTGCTTGAACTTATAGAGGAAAGGAGGAAATTTAAAAACTCAAAGAGTGAAGAAGGAATCAGAAACTATAAAAGACTCCAAAACCTAGTCAACAGAGAAGCAAAGAAGGCTAAGGAAGAAAATATAATGAGACAATGCAAAGAAACAGAAGAAAGAATAGAGAAAGGAAACACGGAAACTGCTTATGAATTGATTAAGAAACAATTTAGTACAGTTACTGGTCGTAGTAACAGCATATTAGGTGAAAATGGGAAACTGTTGTCTGAGAGCAAAAAAGTGGGAGAAAGATGGAAGCGATACATAGAAACATTATATGAAGATCCTACTGACATAAATGACCTTGAAAATGAAGACCCCCTTTAACAAAATAAGAATATCTTAAGGCTGTGAAAGAATTGAAACCTAATAAAGCGCCAGAATGCGATGAAGTAACTGGAGAAATGATACAGAGACTGGATGATGAAACACAGGCTATATTTTTAAACTGATTACGGAAATATATGAAACCGGAGAAATTCCAGAAGATTTTAAAAAGTCTCTCATAATCCCTATACCAAAGAAACCTGGAACTCTAAAATGTGAAGAACATCGCACCTTGAGTCTATGGGCACATATGTCAAAAATATTGACAAGAATAACACATAACCAAATAAGCAATAAAACTGAACCACATTTGGCTGAAGATCATTTTGGATTTAGACGAAATAGAGGCACACGAGAAGCTATTCTAACGTTACGACAAGTTACAGACAAAATGCTAGACGTTTGAAAACCTTTGTTTATTGCATTTGTGGATTTAGAAAAAGCTTTTGATAATGTGAACTGGAATATGTTAATGAAGATTATGACTAGTGTTGGTCTAGATTGTAGAGATAGATGAATAGTATATGAACTCTATAACAACCAAAGAGGCATCATAAACATAAATGGTGAAGTATGGGAGACTTATATAAAGAAAGGAGTACGACAGGGATGTAATTTGTCACCAGTGCTGTTCAACCTGTATATTGAGAAAGGCATTGAGGAATGTAAAGAGGATATGGAAGGGATAAAGATAAATGGAGTAGAAATCAAAATGATAAGATTTGCTGATGACATAGTTGTCATAGAGGAGAACGAAGAGAAACTACAAAGTGCATTAATAAGAATGAATAAGATATTGAGAGATAAGTATAACATGAAAATTAATACAAAAAGGACCAAAATTATAGTATGCAACCGCCAGCATATTGCAGTCAACATCAGAATTACTGATATACAACTAAGGCAAGTAAATGTCTTTACCTACTTAGGAAGTAAAATCACTCCAGATGGCAAAAGATCAGTCGACATAAAGAGCAGAATTTCCCAAGCAAAGATTGCTTTTTACAAGAAAAGGATACTACTTATATCAAGGAATTTAAATGTGGAGACCAAGAAGAGATTTATTAAGTGCTTTGTCTGGAGTGTGGCCTTGTATGGTTCAGAAACGTGGACTATTAGTGCAGGTGATAAGAGACATCTGGAAGCATTTGAGATGTGGTGCTGGAGGAGGATGGAAAAGATCTCATGGACAGCAAAACTCACCAATGAAGAAATTCTTAGACGAATAGGTGAAAAAGGATCCTTTTTAGCAACAATAAGAAAGAGAAGAGACCAGTTAATTGGCCATCTCTATAGGCACAATGGTTTCATAGTTAATGTCATGGAAGGAATGATTCAAGGTAAAAGAGGAAGAGGAAGAGCTAGAAAGAGCTAGACTGCAATATTCAAGGCAGATCAGAGATGACGTAGGAACAGTCTCATATGTGGAAATGAAGAGATTAGCGGGTTACAGAGAAGAGTGGAGAAGACGAATTGCTGCCAACCAATCTTAGGATTGAGAACTGAGAAGAAGACCATCATACCATTATCCACTTTCCATCTCACAACATTGTCTCAGTCCCCCTGCAGTCGATCAGTAATAATCAATAATAACACGATCATAGCATGACTAGTGCATACCGTGGAGGCATCATCATCATCATCAAAAGTTTTCATTCTCCACCCTGAAGGGGCGGGGAGGGCCACCTAGAGGGTTGCGCCCTTTCTCTGGCCAAGAGATGCGGGCAGGTTGAGGAGATGTGAAGAACGAAAGAGTTGGTTAAAAGGATGTGAAGAAGAAGGAGATGGGAGAGGGTTATGGTCTCTTACTGCTGGAAATTGTTTATAATCAATAATGTGCAAGATTTTTAATCAAACAAAAGTGATACTTCTCACTATCTCCTATCTGGTGCATTAATAAATCTACATTCTTTTCACAGGTCTTGTTGGAAACATGCAAAGGAAGAAGGGTAAACAGTTTATTATCTTCTTTTTTTCTTATGCAAACAAGTTGTTTTCATGATACTAAGCTCCACACACATTTGCAGAGATGTTGTTTTGATCTCTGAATTTCTTAACAAGTCTCATTCCCATTGGGAGAGAATACCTATCTATTAGAAGAAGGTGAGAACTCTGTATGTCAATAGCTAGCTCATGTTTCATATGCAGGGCAGTCCCCAGCTGGCAAACGACTCATGTTTGAAAACATGACTTTTCTCGACATATACTTATCCGATTCTCAAAATAATCAAGGTGCTGTATTTGTAATGCTTGTAGGTATAAGATTGTGTAGAAAACAATGTAGTTCCATTTAAAAAGCAAAGTTAGTACCATTATCTCAGAGGTTATTGACGCCATAAGTAGAATCTGCCATCGTACAATATAACCATTGTTCTGTCTGCCTCGTAGCATAATGTTTACCATTGTTAGCTGCCATCTTCGGGGCTCTGGGTTCAATTTCTGGTACTGCCAGAAATTTAAGAATGGCAAGAGGGCTGGTATGTAATTAAAATGGTACATGCAGCTCACCTCCATTGGGGTGTACCTGAAAAGAGCTGCACCACCTCAAGGTGGGGACACAAATTACTTCACCATTGTCCTAGGTCACGCCCTGTACATCTGTTGAACAATGAATGGCTTCACGTGGAAGTTTACCTAGCAATATAATCTGGTAATGACTAGTTTTACTTGAATCTTGTGGTGGAGAAAAAAAAAAAAAATCAGTTTTGTACAGTTTATCAAAAGTATTACAACCAATAAATAGTAAAAAAAAAAAAAAAAAAAAAAAAAAAGTGTTCGTTGATTGCTACTTCAGTTAACACAAATCTCAATACAGCAGCCATTACCTCCTGCTGCATTTCATGAGGTCTACTAGCATTAGTCACATACACTGTAAAACTGAATGTAGAAGTTACTCTATACCATAAAGCTAAACAGTTACCTTTCATTTCTTGGTGACATTCTTTGCTCAAGTCTGCGGTTCACATTCATCTTTTCCAGTTGTTGTAACTTCATCACCTCGATGAAAGTGTAAGCAATGTGTCTTTATAAGAGGATAAGCTTGGTTTTTGGTTCCTTCTTTAATTTGAACCTTTTCTTTACTTCATCATAACAGGTGAATGAAGCAATTAAACTCAAACAAATCTGAAAAGAAGAAGAAGATTCGTTAAGAAGGAACCATATTTTCCAGTGTTGACTCAGTTAAGGGAACCGGGAAGTGTGATAGGCTCAAAAATGTCAATTTTCGTTTTTGTGATTAAAAAATCTCCAATCTTTCCTGAAGAATTTGGTGTATCAATTATTGTGCTGAAGTTATATTTGAGGCAATAAAATTTGACTTAAACATAACTCTGCACACTGAATATCATTAGATGCCAGCTACCAATCAAACATTCTTTTTGGATTTTCCATAAGTCATATTTTTTAAAACTTTTGTGTACCTTTTTCTCAGAAGCTCTCACACCATTGTATTTGAAACTTGGTAGTCTCTTAGAAACTACATAGATTTGCTTGTGGAAGTAAATTTAATCAGATATCTTGACTAGTTCATGGAAGCTAACTTGAAGAGCACTGAAATTGTTACAGAAAATTTCAGTTTTCAAGTAAGATATAAAAAATAATTCTCAACTCCTGTAAACAATATGAAAATAATTTTACTTCAGCAGCTCTTTGAGTATTTTCTCAGAAAAAGGTACATCAGTTGAGAGAATTTTTAACCATATTTAAAAAATGTTATTGTTATAATGTTCTTTCTGACACAAAATATTAAACATAGAACCTTCATATTCTACTTGAATGTATTAATGTATTCTGAATATATAAAAATAACATTCAAGGAAATACCTCTTTTACTTTCTGAGATATATAACTAAACATCGGAAGTTACATTTTTATATTGTTTCAGACTTCCCGGTTCCCTTAAATGTAATTTAGGATTTCATTCTGTTGAGCACACAAGTTAAATATTACACTATAACATATCTATAAAAAGACACATAAATAATGTGTATAGTGTGTATTTTGATTCCTTGTTTAATAATGCATTTTTTACAGGTATGTTATAGTGTAATATTAAACTTGCGTGTTTGAGACAGTCTGAAAAGCTTTCAAGTTACATTTAGATGAAGAAGAAGAACATGTGTTTTCAAATGAATAAAAATATATACAGTACCCGGTATATAGAAAAAAGAAAAGAAAAAAGAAACAAAAGAAGCTGTATCTGAAAGAATAAAAGTTTTTCATACTTACTTAGGTAAATGAATGATGAAAACAGCAATCTGTTAATGGAAAGGCACTTAGTGATAGCCCTTCTCCATTCCTTTATATACCATCTTAATTTATTTGTGCATGAATTTATCTCTTCCAGCTTACAGAAATGAGCTGGTAAGGATATACTGACTGTCTCTTCATCTTTACCCTCAATGTCAGCTATTATCTTCCGTCTGAACCGTATTCCTACTGCTCTGAGTACCTTCACCTTAAATGGATGATTAATTTCCAAGTCGCTTAGTTTTCTGTTATGAAACTGTGGTGACTTTGCAATCTTCTTTAATTTTAGTAACATATTTGTACTCTGGATTTTTTTCCTTCATTCCTTTTCAAGAGAAATACAGACTAGATCCATTAAGCACATTTACTCAAAAAAGAGGAGAGGTTATCTTCTTTTTCAGTTGCTCACTAAATAGTAGACTGAGAGCTGTGTTCTGTTCCTTAAACACTCTCTGGCCCCACTGCTAGCTCCTTAGAAAACCTGTTGGGTGAAGGCCACACTTTTAACCTTGAGTATACATAAGCTAACATCCAGTTAACCTTGTGCTTGTGGATGACCTTCAGACCAGTTGCCTTGCTTGGAAGCAGATCTAACACATGCTCAGCTGGGCTGCAATTCCCCATTCACCTACCATTTGGATAGAGCCTACACATTAACCTTCAGTAGGACAAGATTACTTTTTTTATTTATTCACTCAAAGGGCACCTGAGCCTAAGCTCATACTGGTGCAGAACATACATTCAATTACACAGCAGGTGTAAAAATTACATACAAATGATGTCTGACATGAGGTAGTTAACTAGTTTACATTTAAAAGTAAGCAATATGCATACTCTCTTATGTCTTCAGAGAGACTATTCAAAATATGAACAGAGTAAATTCCATAATGATTATGTACCAAGTTCGCCTCTGTGGTGTAGTGGTTAGCGTGATTAGCTGCCACCCCCGGAAACCCGGGTACGATTTCCGGCTCTGCCACAAAATTTGAAAAGTGGTATGAGGGCTGGAACGGGGTCCACTCAGTCTCGGGAGGTCACCAGAGTAGAGGTGGGTTAAATTCTCAGCCTTCCTCAGAGTGGTTTTCTGTGGTTTCCCACTTCTCCTCCAGGCAAATGCCAGGATGGTACCTAACTAAAAGGCATGGCCGTTTCCTTCCACCTTCCTTGTCTCTCCTTTCCAATCTTTCCATTATCCCCCAACGCCCCTGTTCAGTGTAGCAGGTGAAGCCGCCTGGGCACAGTACTGGTCTTCCTCCTCAGTTGTATTCCCCGATCCAAAGTCTGACACTCCAACCTTGAGGCAGTAGAGGTGGGATCCCTCACTGAGTCCGAGGGAAAAACCAACCCTGGAGGGTAAAGTGATTAAGAAAGAAAGAAAGAAAGAAAGAAATACCTATGTACCTAACTTACAAGCATATATTTGGGGAAAATGAAATTTCGAAGCACTTCTGGTGTGGAAAATATATCTGAATTAGTTTCACAAAAAGAATTGGAGTGTACCAACTTGTCCGACTCATTGGCTGAATGGTCAGTGTACTGCCCTTCAGTTCAGAGGGCCCTGGGCTCGATTCCCGGCAGGGTCGGTCATTTTAATCGCTTCTGATATATCTCTGGTTGGGGACTAGGTGTTTGTGTCTGTCCCAACATTCTCCACTTCATATTCAGACAAAACACCACACTACCAACCACCACAGAAACACGCAATAGTGATTACATCCCTCCATATAGGATTGGCATCAGGAAGGGCATCCAGCTGCAAAACAGGGCCAAATCCACATGTGTGACACAGTTCGCACCCGTGACCCTACAGGTGTGTGAAACGCAGTAGAGGAAGAAGAAGAAGGAGAAGAAGAAGAAGACTGGAGTGTACCAACTTATACATCAAAATCTCTACAGTCGGTCCATTTTCTCTGTCTGTTTGAAATCGCTAATCTCAGAAAGTACTGAACAGATTTTATTCAAGTTTTCACCAATGGACAGAGTGACTATCTATGAACATTTATGTGTATATTTAATACATATATCTTGTACATTAGCTGAGCTGTCATGCTTTATGTCAACGAAGCAAGTTTTAGAGGTTAGAATTTGAACACTGGCACTGCCTATAATACAAGATTGCATCATATGAGTTTTGTATCTTGCAGTGAATGGTCAATCAATCAATTCAATCACTACTGATCTGCATTTAGGGCAGTCGCCCAGGTGGCAGATTCCCTAGCTGTTATTTTCCTAGCCTTTTCTTAAATGATCGCAAAGAAATTTGAAAATTATTGTACATTTCCCTTGGTAAGTTATTCCAATCCCTAACTCCCCTTCCTATAAACGAATATTTGCCCCAATTTGTCCTCCTGAATTCCAACTTTATCTTCATATTGTGATCTTTCCTACTTTTAAAGACACCACTCAAAACTTATTTGTCTACTGATGTCCTCCCATGCCATCTCTCCTCTGACAGCTCGAAACCTACCATTTACAATGGAAAATTCTAAATTCCCATGGAGGGAATTAGATATTTTTCATCAATTCAGCCTTACATCTGATATGTTTTTGACATACCATTTAATCGAGCAGCTCATCTCCTTTCTCCCAAATCTTCCCAGCCCAAACTTTGCAACATTTTTGTACGGCTACTCTTTTGTCGGAAATCACCCAGAACAAATCGAGCTGCTTTTCTTTGGATTTTTTCCAGTTCTTGAATCAAGTAATCCTGGTGAGGGTACCATACACTGGAACCATACTCTAGTTGGGGTCTTACCAGAGACTTATATGCCCTCTCCTTTACATCCTTACTACAACCCCTAAATACCCTCATAACCATGTGCAGAGTTCTGTACCCTTTATTAACAATCTTATTTAGGTGATTACCCCAATGAAGGTCTTTTCTTATATTAACACCTAGGTACTTACAATGATCCCCAAAAGGAACTTTCACCCCATCAACGCAGTAATTAAAACTGAGAGGACTTTTCCTATTTGTGAAACTCACAACCTGACTTTTAACCCCGTTTATCATCATACCATTTTCCACCGTCCATCTCACAACACTATCGAGGTCACCCTGCAGCCGCTCACAATCTTGTAACTTATTTATTACTCTGTACAGAAAAACATCATCAGCAAACAGCCTTATCTCTGATTCCACTTCTTTACACATATCATCTATATATATAAAATAGCTTGTCCTGACTGACTGACTGATTCATCATCGCCGAGCCAAAACTACTGGACATAAAGAAATAAAACTTTGGGGATACATTTATATTAAGATGTGGGTGCTTGCTAAGAGAGGATTTTTGGATATTCCGTCGCTAAGGGGGTGAAAAAAGGGGGTGAAATTTTAAAATGAGTGTATCTATATCTCAAAAATTTAAAAGTTTACAGTTGTAAAAATTGATATTTAGAATCTTCTTTAAAAATAAGGAAACACGTATTTTTTTTGTTTTTGGAAAATCCCAATAAGAGGGGTGAAAAGGGTGAAAAAGTGGTTAAATGCCTTTAATCAGGATAGCGGTACTTATATTTCAGAAACTGAAGATATTACAGACCTGAAAATTGGTACTTCTGATCTCTTTTAAAAATAAAGAAACTCGTATTTTTTCGTTTTCGGAAAATCCAATGAATGGGAGGGTGAACAGGGGGTGAATTTTTGAAATGAGTGCATCTATATCTCAAAACTTTTAAAGTTTACAGATTTAAAAATTGGTATTTAGAATCTTCATTAAAAATAAAGAATCACGTATTTTTTTTGTTTTCGGAAAATCCCAATTGGAGGGGTGGAAAGGGGTGAAAAATGGGTTGAATGCCTTTAATGACGATACTTATATCTCAGAAACTGAAGATATTACAGACCTGAAAATTGGTGTTTGGGATCTCATTCAAAAATAAGGAAACACGTATTTTTTTGTTTTGGAAAATCCAATTAATGGGGGGGGAGGTGAAAGGGGGGCGAATTTTAAAAATGAGTGTATCTATATCTCAAAGCTTTTAAAGTTTATAGATGTAAAATATGGTATTTAGAATCTCCTTTAAAAATAAAGAAACACGTATTTTTTTTGTCTCCGGAAAATCCCGATAGGAAGGGTGGAAAAGGGTGAAAAAGTGGTTGAATGCCTTTAATGTGGCTACTTATATTTCAGAACCTGAAGATATTACAGACCTGAAAATTGGTATTGGCGATCCACTTTAAAAATAAGTAAACACTTATTTTTTCGTTTTTGTGAAAATCTAAGTAATGGGGGGGGTGAAAAGGGGGGTGAATTTTTAAAATGAGTGTGTCTATATCTTAAAACTTTAAGAGTTTACAGATGTTAAAATTGGTATTTAGAATCTTCTTTAAAAACAAACGAACACGTATTTTTTTTGTTTTCTGTAAATCCCAATAGGAGGGGTGTAAAAGGGTGAATAGTGGGTTGAATGCCTTTAATGAGGATACATATATCTCAGATACTGAATATATTACAGAACTGAAAATTTGTATATGGAATCTCCTTTAAAAATAAAGAAACGCGTATTCTCGGAAAATCCAGTGAAAGGGGGGGGGGGTGAAAAATTAAAAAATTAATTGACTTTATTGTATGAGAATACATACATCTAATCTATATATATAAAGTAGCTTGTCCTGACTGACTGACTGACTGACTGACTGACTGACTGATTCATCATCGCCGAGCCAAAACTACTGGACATAAAGAAATAAAATTTTGGGCATAGATTCATATTAAGATGTAGGTGCTCGCTAAGAGAGGATTTTTGGATATTCCGTCGCTAAGGGGGTGAAAAGGGGGGTGAAATTTTAAAATGAGTGTGTCTATATCTCAAAACTTTAAAAGTTTACAAATGTAAAAATTGGTATTTAGAATCTTCTTTAAAAATAAGGAAACACGTATTTTTTTGTTTTCAGACAATCCCAATAGGAGGGGTGAAAAAGGGTGAAAAAGGGGTTGAATGCCTTTAATCCGGATACGCTACTTATATCTCAGAAACTGAAGATATTACAGACCTCAAAATTGGTACTTTTGATCGCTGTGAAAAATAAAGAAACACATATTTTTTTGTTTTTGGAAAATCCAATTAATGCGAGGGTGGAAGGGGGGGTGAATTTTTAAAATGAGTGCATCTATATCTCAAAAGTTTTAAAGTTTAGAGATGTAAAAATTAGTATTTAGAATCTTCATTAAAAATAAAGGAACACGTATTTTTTTGTTTTCGGAAAATCCCAATAGGAGGGGTGAAAAGGTGTGAAAAATGTGTTGAATGCCTTTAAAGAGAATACATATATCTCAGAAACTGAATATATTACAGACCTCAAAATTGGTACTTTTGATCGCTTTCAAAAATAAAGAAATACATATTTTTTTGTTTTTGGAAAATCCAATTAATGCGAGGGTGAAAAAGGGGGTGAATTTTTAAAATGAGTGCATCTATATCTCAAAAGTTTTAAAGTTTAGAGATGTAAAAATTGGTATTTAGAATCTTCATTAAAAATAAAGGAACACGTATTTTTTTTTGTTTTCGGAAAATCCCAATAGGAGGGGTGAAAAGGGGTGAAAAATGGGTTCGGATGCCTTTAAAGAGAATACTTATATCTTAGAAACTGAATATATTACAGACCTGAAAATTGGTATTTGGGATCTACTTTAAAAATAAAGAAAGAGGTATTTTTTCGTTTTGGGAAAATCCAAATAATGGGGGGTGAAAAGGGGGATGAAATTTTTAAAATGAGTGTATCTATATCTCAAAACTTTTAAAGTTTATAGACGTAAAATTTGGTATTTAGAAATCTCCTTTAAAAATAAAGAAACACGTACTTTTTTGTTTCCGGAAAATCCTAATAAGAAGGGTGAAAAAGGGTGAAAAATAGGTTGAATGCCTTTAATGAGGCTACTTATATTTCAGAACCTGAAGATATTACAGACCTGAGAATTGGTATTTGGGATCTACTTTAAAAATAAAGAAACAGGTATTTTTTCGTTTTTGGAAAATCCAAATAATGGGGGGTGAAAAGGGGGGGTGAATTTTTAAAATGAGTGTGTCTACATCTTAAAACTTTAAACTTTTACAGATGTAAAAATTGGTGTTTAGAATCTCCCTTAAAAATAAAGGAACACGTATTTCTTTGTTTTCTCTAAATCCCAATAGGAGGGGTGTAAAAGGGTGAATAATGGGTTGAATGCCTTTAATGAGGATACATATATCCCAGAAACTGAAGATATTACAGAACTGAAAATTTGTAAATGGGATCTCCTTTAAAAATATAGAAACACGTATATTTTTGCTTTTGGAAAATTCAATTAATGGCGGTTAAACAGGAGTGGCAAATTGGGGTGAATTTTTTGAAAGACTATATCTACAGAATATCTGAGAAGCGTAAAATGTTACAGACGTAAATAGTGGGTATTTGGAATCTCCTGTAAGTGTAAAGAAACATAGGTGATTTGTCTTTGGAAACTCCACTTAAGGGGAACTAAAATGGGGTGAAATTTTAAAATGAGAATTTCTACAGTATATCTAAAAAAACTTAACATGTACAGAAGTGAAAAATGGTCATTTTTTTATCCTATTAAAAATAAAGAAAAGTGTATTTTTAGTTTTCGGAAATACAACTTGGGTAGTGGCTGGTGGGGGGGGGGGGTAAAAGTGACTGAAAATGGTGTTGAATTCTTTTAATTAGGCTACTGATATCTCAAAAATGAAGATGTTACACACGTGAAATTTTATTTTTGGAATCTGCTTTAAAAGTAAACAAACACGTATTCTCGGAAAATCCAATGAAGGGGATTTGGAGTGTTAAAGGATAGAAAAAATTAATTGACTTAATTGTATGAGAATACATACATCTAATAAAAACTAAAGTTGTTACAGACGTGAAAATTGGTATTTTGATCTCCTTTAAAAACAAAGAAAAGCGCGTTTTGGGGGGAAACAATCTTGGGGGGGGGGGCGGGAGTGAAAAGGAGTTGAATTCCTTTCATGGGGACACATAAATCAAAAACTGAAGAGGTTAGAGTGGTGATAATTGGTATTTAGAAGATCCTTTACTATTAAAGGAACAAGTATTTTTTGCTTTAATATCACTTTGTGAGGGAGGGGGGGGGGGGAGGGTGGAAGGAAGTTAAAAACGTGAATTATTTTTAAGGGGATACTTATATCTCAAACCTGAAGGTAATAAACGTGAACATTGGTATTTGGAATCTCCTTTAAACATAAAGAAACACGCCTTCTTTTAATTAACTTAACGGCGGTGGGGTGTAAAAGGAGGTGAGACCAATTGATTTTACTGTTCGTAATGTACTTATAAGTAGCCTCCGTTGCTCAGTCGGCAGCGCGCCGGCCTCTCACAGCTGGGTTCCGTGTTTCAAATCCCGGTCACTCCATGTGACATTCGTGCTGGACAAAATGGAGGCGGGACAGGTTTTTCTCCGGATACTCCGGCTTTCCCTGTCATCATTCATTCCAGCAACAGTCCAATATTTCATTTCATTTGTCACTCATCGATCATTGCCCCAGAGGGGAGCTTCGGCAGCCGGCACAATTCCTATTGTCGCCGCTAGATGGGGCTTTATTCATTCCATCACTGATCCTGTCGAATGACAGGAAACAGGCTGTAGACTTGCGATGTACTTATTCTGATCATAAACCGATCATTTTTAATCTTTCCTGGGTTCTTTTTCAACAGCCATATTTTCCTTCGGAGAACGTTCTTAGATTGGAGTAGATTCTCCTGGCATATAAATAAAAATTTAAACACATTTGAAATAAACGATAGGAATGAGATTGGCCGTGAAATTGTTCACCTCTATAATAAGGTCAATAATACACGGAGGTATGTCATTCGTATCGCCAGAAATTCCGCACACTTGCCTACGCGCAACAATGGTGCTGGTCACATTGTTAGCAATGACAATGGCAGCAGATGTATTTTACCGCCAAGTAGCGGTCTTGCATATTGCTGTGTGGTCCAGAACATCAATAATAATAATAATAATAATAATAATAATAATAATAATAATAATACCTAAATCCAATTAATTTCAACCACCCTAATAATAATAATAATAATAATATCCTGGACCGTCGTCAACATGTGCGGACCGTGCTGGAAACGGGTCCTGGACGGGTAATGACTACGATTGCAGTCCGGCCGCCGGTTTATTACCGCCAAGGCACCTAAGAGGACACCACGCCGGATCTCCTCAAGGATTTGATCCACATTAAAAATGCTTATAGGAAAGCATGGCTAAGATTTAGGAACCCAACTGACCGGGTGGAATACCTGGACCTAGCCCGGGAAATACGAAATCGATTGCTGGAAAGAAAGATTGAAAAATGGGAGGAACGTTGCCGTAATATCTCAGTAAACGAGTCAGATAACGAATATCGGCGGGTTGTATATAAAACGATAAGCATTCAATTATAAATTTCAGTATATTACCGTAGCGAAGCACGGGTATCTTGCTAGTCTATATGGGTATATAAAATAGCTTGTCCTGACTGACTGACTGATTCATCATCGCCGAGCCAAAACTACTGGACATAAAGAAATGAAACTTTGGGGATACATTTATATTAAGATGTAGGTGCTCGCTAAGAGAGGATTTTTGGATATTCCGTCGCTAAGGGGGTGAAAAAGGGGGGTGAAATTTTAAAATGAGTGTATCTATATCTCAAAAATTTAAAAGTTTACAGATGTAAAAATTGATATTTAGAATCTTCTTTAAAAATAAGGAAACACGTATTTTTTTGTTTTTGGAAAATCCCAATAGGAGAGGTGAAAAAGGGTGAAAAAGTGGTTAAATGCCTTTAATCAGGATAGCAGTACTTATATTTCAGAAACTGAAGATATTACAGACCTGAAAATTGGTACCGGTACTTCTGATCTCTTTTAAAAATAAAGAAACACGTATTTTTTTGTTTTCGGAAAATCCCAATAGGAGGGAGAGAAAAGGGGTGAAAAATGGGTTGAATGCCTTTAATGACGATACTTATATCTCAGAAACTGAAGATATTACAGACCTGAAAATTGGTGTTTGGGATCTCATTCAAAAATAAGGAAACACGTATTTTTTTGTTTTTGGAAAATCCAATTAAAGGGGGGTGAATTTTAAAAATGAGTGTAATTATATCTCAAAGCTTTTAAAGTTTATAGATGTAAAATATGGTATTTAGAATCTCCTTTAAAAATAAAGAAACACGTATTTTTTTATTTCCGGAAAATCCCGATAGGAAGGGTGGAAAAGGGTGAAAAAGTGGTTGAATGCCTTTAATGAGGCTACTTATATTTCAGAACCTGAAGATATTACAGACCTGAAAATTGGTATTGGCGATCCACTTTAAAAATAAGTAAACACGTATTTTTTCGTTTTTGGAAAATCTAAGTAATGGGGGGTGAAAAGTGGGGTGAATTTTTAAAATGAGTGTGTCTATATCTTAAAACTTTAAGAGTTTACAGATGTTAAAATTGGTATTTAGAATCTTCTTTAAAAACAAACGAACACGTATTTTTTTCGTTTTCTGTAAATTCCAATAGGAGGGGTGTAAAAGGGTGAATATTGGGTTGAATGCCTTTAATGAGGATACATATATCTCAGACACTGAATATATTACAGAACTGAAAATTTGTATATGGAATCTCCTTTAAAAATAAAGAAACGCGTATTCTCGGAAAATCCAGTGAAAGGGGGGGGGGGTGAAAAATTCAAAAATTAATTGACCTTATTGTATGAGAATACATACATCTAATCTATATATATAAAATAGCTTGTCCTGACTGACTGACTGACTGATTCATCATCGCCGAGCCAAAACTACTGGACATAAAGAAATGAAACTTTGGGGATACATTTATATTAAGATGTAGGTGCTCGCTAAGAGAGGATTTTTGGATATTCCGTCGCTAAGGGGGTGAAAAAGGGGGTGAAATTTTAAAATGAGTGTATCTATGTCTCAAAAATTTAAAAGTTTACAGATGTAAAAATTGATATTTAGAATCTTCTTTAAAAATAAGGAAACACGTATTTTTTTTGTTTTCGGAAAATCCCAATAGGAGGGGTGAAAAAGGGTGAAAAAGTGGTTAAATGCCTTTAATCAGGATACTGGTACTTATATTTCAGAAACTGAAGATATCACAGACCTGAAAATTGGTACTTCTGATCTCTTTTAAAAATAAAGAAACACGTATTTTTTCGTTTTTGGAAAATCCAATTAATAGGGAGGGGGTGAATTTTAAAAATGAGTGTATCTATATCTCAAATCTTTTAAAGTTTATAGATGTAAAATATGGTATTTAGAATATCCTTTAAAAATAAAGAAACACGTATTTTTTTTTTTTTGTTTCCGGAAAATCCCGATAGGAAGGGTGGAAAAGGGTGAAAAAGTGGTTGCATGCCTTATATTTCAGAACCTGAAGATAATACAGACCTGAAAATTGGTATTGGCGATCCACTTTAAAAATAAGTAAACACGTATTTTTTCGTTTTTGGAAAATCTAAGTAATGGGGGATGAAAAGGGGGGTGAATTTTTAAATTGAGTGTGTCTATATCTTAAAACTTTAAGAGTTTACAGATGTTAAAATTGGTATTTAGAATCTTCTTTAAAAACAAACGAACATGTATTTTTTTCGTTTTCTGTAAATCCCAATAGGAGGGGTGTAAAAGGGTGAATAGTGGGTTGAATGCCTTTAATGAGGATACATATATCTCAGACACTGAATATATTACAGAACTGAAAATTTGTATATGGAATCTCCTTTAAAAATAAAGAAACGCGTATTCTCGGATAATCCAGTGAAAGGGGGGGGGGGGGTGAAAAATTCAAAAATTAATTGACTTTATTGTATGAGAATACATACATCTAATAAAAACTAAAGTTGTTACTGACATGAAAATTGGTATTTTGATCTCCTTTAAAAACAAAGAAAAACGCGTTTTGTAGGGGAAACAATCTTGGGGGGCGGGTGTGGAAAGGAGTTGAATTCCTTTCATGAGGACACATATATCAATAACGGAAGAAGTTAGAGTCATGATAATTGCTATTTAGAAGATCCTTTACTATTAAAGAAACAAGTATTTTTGCCGGAAAATTCGCTTAAAGGGGGGGGGGGGGGGGAGAAGTGTGAAAGGAAGTGAAGAAAGTGAGTTATTTTTATGGGGATACTTATATCTCAAAACTGAAGCTAATAGACGTGAACATTGGGGTTTGGAATCTCCTTTAAACATAAAGAAACACTCCTTCTTTTAATTTTTTCGGGGGAGGGGGTGGTAAATAAACTTAACGGCGGTGGGGTGTAAAAGGAGGTGATACCAATTGATTTTGCTGTTCATAATGTACTTATAAGGAGCCTCCGTTGCTCAGGCTGCAGCGCACCGGCCTCTCACAGCTGGGTTCCGTGGTTCAAATCCCGGTCACTCCATGTGACATTCGTGCTGGACAAAACGGAGGCGGGACAGGTTTTTCTCCAGATACTTCGGTTTTCCCTGTCATCATTCATTCCAGCAACACTGTCCAATATTTCATTTCATTTGTCATTCATCGATCATTGCCCCAGAGGAGTGCTTCGGCAGCCGGCACAGTTCCTATTGTCGCCGCTAGATGGGGCTTGATTCATTCCATTCCTGACCCTGTCGAATGACTGGAAACAGGCTGTATATTTTCGAGGTACTTATTCTGATCATAAACCGATCCATTTTAATCTTTCCTGGGTTCGTTTTCAACAGCCAACTTTTCCATCGGAGAACGTTCTTATATTACAGTAGATTCTCCCGGCATATGAATAAAAATTCCCTAAACACATTTGAAATAAACGATAGGAATGAGATTGACCGTCCAATTGTTCACCTCTATAATAAGGTCAATAATGCACGGAAGTATGTCATTCGTATCGCCAGAAATCCCACACACTTGCCTATGCGCGACAATGGTGCTGGTCACATTCTCAACGACAATGGCAGCAGATGTAATTTACCGCCAAGTAGAGGTCTTGCATCTTGCTGTGGGGTCCAGAACATCTATAACAACAATAATAATAATAATGTTCTGGACCGTCGTCAAATGTGCGGCCCGCGGTGGAAACGGGTCCTGGACGGGTAATGACTAAGAATGCAGTCCGGCCGCGGGTTCAGTACCGCCAAGGCACCCAAGACGACACCACGCCGGATCTCCTGAAGGATTTGATCCATATTAAAAATGCTTATAAGAAAAGATGGCAAAGATTTAGGGACCCAACTGACCGGGTGGAATACCTGGACCTAGCCCGGGAAGTACGAAATCGATTGCTGGAAAGAAAGATTGAAAAATGGGAAGAAACTTACCGTAATCTATTAGAAAACGAGTCAGATTGCGAATTTTGGCGGATTCTCGCAGAAAACTATTCAGATCGCGAATTTCGGCTGATTATTTATCCAAAACAACATTCAATTATAAATGTCAGTATAATACCGTAGCGAAGCATGGGTATCTTGCTAGTTGATATATATAAGAAAACATAAAGGTCCAATAATACTGCCTTGAGGAATTCCCCTCTTAATTATTACAGGGTCAGATAAAGCTTTGCCTACTCTAATTTTCTGAGTTCTATTTTCTAGAAACATAGCCACCCATTCAGTCACTCTTTTTTCTAGTCCAATAGCACTCATTTTTGCCTGTAGTCTTCCATGATCTACCCTATCAAATGCCTTAGATAGGTCAATCGCAATACAGTCCATTTGGCCTCCTGAATCCAGGATATCTGCTATATCTTGAAAATCCTACAAGCTGAGCTTCAGTCGAATAACCTTTCCTTTGCAAACATGTCTAATATAATCAGAAAGAATGCTTTCCCAAAGCTTTCATACAATGCATGTCAAACTGACTGGCCTGTAATTTTCAGCTTTATGTCTATCACCCTTTCCTTTATACACAGGGGCTACTATAGCAACTTTCCATTCATTTGGTATAGCTCCTTCAACCAAACAATAATCAAATATGTATTTCAGATATGGTACTATATCCCAACCCATTGCCTTTAGTATATCCCCAGAAATCTTATCAATTCCAGCTGCTTTTCTAGTTTTCAACTTTTGTATCTTACTGTAAATGTCATTGTTATCATAGGTAAATTTTAATACTTCTTTAGCATTACTCACATCCCCTATCTGGACATTATCCTTTTAACCAACAATCTTTACATACTGCTGACTGAATACTTCTGCCTTTTGAAGATCCTCACATACACACTCCCCTTGTCCATTAATGATTCCTGGAATGTCCTTCTTTGAACCTGTTTCTGCCTTAAAGTTCCTATACATACTCTTCCATTTTTCACTAAAATTTGTATGACCACCAATTATGCTTGCCATCATGTTATCCTTAGCTGACTTCTTTGCTATATTCAATTTCCTAGTAAGTTCCTTCAATTTCTCCTTACTTCCATAACCATTTCTATTTCTTTCCAGTCTGCACCTCCTTCTTAGTCTCTTTACTTCTCTGTTATAATATAGTGGATTCTTACCATTCCTTACCACCTTTAAAGGAACAAACCTATTTTCACATTCATCAACAATTGCTTTAAACCCATCCCAGAGTCTGTTTACATTTTTATTTACTATTTTCCAGCAATCATAGTTACTTTTTAGAAACTCCCTCATGCCTGTTTTATTAGCCATATGGTACTGCCTAATAGTCCTACTTTTAAGACCTTCCTTTCTTTCACATTTATTTTTAACTACGACAAAAACAGCTTCATGATCACTAATACCATCTATTACTTTGGTTTCTCTATAGAGCTCATCTGGTTTTATCAGCACCACATCCAAAATATTCTTCCCTCTAGTTGGTTCCATCACTTTCTGAATCAGGTGCCCTTCCCATATTAACTTATTTGCCATTTGTCGGTCATACTTCCTGTCGTTCGCATTACCTTGCCAATTGGCATTTGGTAAATTGAGATCACCTGCTACTATCACATTCCTTCCATATCATTTCCAACATAGCTGATTATCTTATCAAATAATTCTGAATCAGCGTCAGCGCTACCCTTTTCCGGTCTGTACACTCCAAAGACATCAAGTTGCCTATTATCTTTAGAGAAGAGTCTTACACCCAGAATTTCATGTTTTTCATCCTTAACCCAGGAGAACTCGCACTGATATTTTTTCGCCAGAACTCGCGCACGGTCTTTTTGACCGCACAGAATCCATGGGCTTTTATTTATTGTACAAATTATTTTTTCGAACACAGTACACCAAAATGTCATATCATGGCTTTATTACACAAATGCATGTCTAATCAGCTAAGAAAATATTCTACAAGACAGAAAATAAAGATATATTCATTTCAATTGACTAACTTGAACATCTGTCCATCAGAACTTATGGCTACCGATGTTTAAAAATTGAACTCTGAAAATGTAAAATGCAAACAATAATAAACATTAAAGAATAAAAACCCACTCAAGTCCCAATGCACCAGTCATTAGTAATTTTCATCACCTATGGCTGCTTCAAAACAAATCTCGGAACTTAACACTGAGTACAATACAGGAAAACCGTTCAGAACTTGCCAGATCTCACAAATGCTGAAGAATTTAGTCATCATCCCCCTCCTCCTGTACGATTTCAACACTTTTCTCCGCGCACTG
Source organism: Anabrus simplex (assembly GCF_040414725.1). NCBI lineage: Eukaryota > Metazoa > Arthropoda > Insecta > Orthoptera > Tettigoniidae > Anabrus > Anabrus simplex. The sequence goes on from NC_090265.1 coordinate 825,423,279, forward strand.
GACACATGATGGCCATGTGTGCTCTTTACATATGAAACGTGAACATGGAACGCATTTAGTTTTGATTTTCCGATTCTTCTTTCTGTCACAATAAACACAGCGGTCATTGTCTGTCTGATTTACAGTTTGGGGACGTTGGTCCTCTTTTCCAATACCCAAAATGCTACGCAAACGTATCTTTACGGAACACAAACAAAAGAACAACGCCAAACGCAAGGCCTCGCGCGTTGTGGAAAAGACTGCAACTTCCGTCGAGGTCAGAGTTTCTTCCTCCCGGTAACAATGGACAACAAATTTAGATTAACTGTTACTGCACTAGCGTTGTCAACTCTCCAGCGAAGGATAAGAGAAGCACGAGCAAGATGAGATGTAAGTTCATTGCAGATTACAAGTGAATAAATGAATGTGCGGCCAAAAAGACCGCGCGGCGAGGCCTCGCGGGTTAAATTTTTCGTAGCTTACAAATTCTTCTTTCAGCAGAATGAATACTCCCCCTCCTACCATTCCTATCCTTTCTCTACGATACACACTCCAGTAATAATGTAAGAAAATTTATTGGACTCCAACCTATTCACACTCCAGTTCCGTGAGAATATCTCTGCATCCATTATATAATTTCTCAGCCATGATTCAACTCCTATTACAATATCTGGTAAGTATATATCTATTAAATTACTTAATTCGATTCCTTTGTTTACAATGCTTCTACAGTTGAGCACTAACATTTTTATGTCATCCCTACTTGATTTCCAGTTCCCTGTTTGCTTAACACCGCTCCCTAGGCCACCCCATTTCCCTGAATGTACCTGCCTATAACCCTTCTAAACAAGTTTCCTAACTTATATGTACCACTGCGGTTTAAGTGAAGGCTTGCGGTTTAAGTGGTCAAGCTGAGCAATAATGTAGATTCTGGTAAAGTAGTTGATTTTGTTTCCTTTGCGATGTCATCATGCCTCGATAACTTGCTAATCTAGGATACAACACAGGAAATGCTAAGAGACTATGCGTACTACAGAATAATGAAAGTTATGGTGAAAGATAAGATCATTTAGAGTCTGAAAAGACAAACCAGTCTTTGCAGAGAGATAGGGAAACTTCCCTGGAATGAAACAGTAGATTATCTTAAGATCATGAAAGACATGCTTAGGTCCCAAAGATGGAGAGAAATTTCTGTTGTGGTGTGTTGTATGTAAATGGAAATGTGAAATAAGACATACAAAAAGCCAGACCCCAATCTAGAAGAGTTAACTAAAGCAAGTTAAAATCAATGACCTGGCCAGGAATTGAACCTGGGGCCCTCTGACCCAAAAGCCAATAAGCTGAGCATTCACTGAAGGAATTAGATACGTAGATGCCTCACACTTCTTTTACCACTTTTCCCATACCTGTGAGAGGTCAGACATGTGTTGGATTTGGCCCTGTTTTATGGCCAGATGCTCTTCCTGATACCAACCTTATGCGGAGGGATGTAATCACTATTGTATGTTTCTGTGGTGTGCTGTCTGAACAGAAAGACGAGAGTACAGGAACAAACACAAACCCTAGTCCCAGAGCCAAAATAATTCATTTTACTATTTTTTTTTTTTTTTGTTGCAATTTGCTTTACTTCCCACAGACAAAGATAGATGCTGTAATATCACAGAGTCTGAAGAACATTAAATGTAAAGGTCTACAATATCGAAAGCTCATAAAATTGATCAACAATAACATTACATTGACCATTGTTTGTTGTGATGTGCTTTGTCTCTTCCACTGCCATACATCTCCGATAGATGGGATTACATCTGAGTGCTGAGTAAAACAGCCTACATGAATATTGGTGGGAAATAGTTGGGGAGTTAGATAATTTTCTTTTTTCTTAGTATGCCATTTCTCTCATTCATAAATTTTCTGATAACTATTGGTACGTAACATACTGGTTCATCATAGTATTCCAGTCTATTCAGTCCCCACTCAGAGATGCTGATTGGCATGAGAAGTGTGCAACCTTAGCAGAATATGGCAGAGGAATATTCACGGCTGTCTGTGGCCTGCTCATTCCATAGCAAAGCATGGGCACGTTAGCTAGTTTGATATAAAGTTGGAAATTTTTTTTTATCCCTTTCATCAATTTTTCTCTTTCCATAACTGTAGTTGGACAGATCTGTAAACCTCAGAAGTAAAATGCAAAATATATCATGAAACTACAGTATTCACTAGCGTCCCCATGTAAACACCATCCATGCAATTACTTTAATGAAATTAATTTCAAAACCTAATGTCATTGTGTAAACTATTCTTTACAAACAAAAGGAACATGCGTATAGGATTTAGAATTAACTTTCTTATACAAATGGTCAATTGCATTTTCTTTGTAACTCTAACAATTTGCCAGAAAATTATGCCTGTTATGTGTTGATGAAACATTTTAAGCATGCAGTCAAGTGCGCTTGCATGTTTCATCAGTGACGGTGATGACGGGGCCTGAAGCTAGGAATTATATAAAAAGTAAGCAATGTGTAGAAACCCTGTCATCTTTTCAACTAATCTTTCCTTTAATTTCTTTAATTACACGCACAAAATGTCGTTTGTCGCGGCTAACCGATTTGTACAGCGCCACAGCAAGTAGTAGAGACTACGTGGCAATGTGTAGCATGTACTGTGAGGAAGGGTAGTAGGGGTATATTTTTGCCAAGGTCATGGACACTGAGGTATGATTCACCCACTTGCCACTTGCCATGCACATTCATCAATCTGGCAGTCTCACTCAGTTACTGTGTCTGTTACTTTGTTAGTGTATGTTAGTGTATAGTGAAATGCTAGACTTTTGAATTGTATAATCATGCTGTACTTCTACTTAATTGTCATACTTGTGTAATTATTGTTCTTTTGGTGAAAGTTTCTTCTATTTACATTAATGATGTCTCTCAAAACCTATCACACTGCAAATACCACATTTACACTGATGATGTACAAATTTACTTCCACACATCTCCAGATCTAATATTTTCGGCCATAGAAAAATCAATCAGTATCTAACATCATTTTATTTTTGGTCTTTGAGATGTGGTCTCACATTGCCTGCTGCGAGTGGAACCTCCTTTTCAAAAGCATCAGAGGGTCAAGCACTATTCACACTTTCAAAGAAGCACTTTGAAAACATTTTATGCACCAATAAGGAACATATGTAAACTTGATGTTTCTACTCACAACCATTCTGTCGTGAGTTTTATTATATTTAAGGACTATGACATTTCAACTGTTTCCTTTGAGTTTTAATGTACTTCTACTTAATTGTCATACTTGTGTAATTATTGTTCTTTTGGTGAAAGTTTCTTCTATTTACATTAATGATGTCTCTCAAAACCTATCACACTGCAAATACCACATTTACACAGTATTCCTTCGTTCATAGACGGTGTTGCTCATATTTCGCTCTTTCGTCCATGCCTTTCCAGTTTTCAGCTTCGGCTTTGGTTGGAAACTTGGATGTTCTTGCAGTTTTTCCTTAAGTGGATCATGCTCCTGGATATTTTCAAATGAGATCCCAATCTTCTGCAGAACTTTTTAACATACCATTCAGGTCATCAGTAAAAGTCCTAGGCATTACTTTCGATGATGACGTCGTGGAAAATGCATATTACAAACATCACCCAGAAAACATTCTCTGCATTGCACATGCTGCCCAGGTACAGATACTTATTTCCTGAAAAACTTTAAAAAATGCTGTTAGAAGCTCTGGTTTTCCCTCATTTTGACTATTATGATGTGATTTATAGAGATGCTGGGCGCAAGTTATTGAGCAGATTGAAACGTGGTCCGAAATGCATGTGTGCGATATGTCCGTAACCTACAGTACTATTACCATGTAACTCCTTCGTATAACCATCTATCTTGGCCCCAACTAGAAATCTGTCACATTGTGCATACCCTGTGCCGTATCCATAAAATCATTCATTTCACAGCCATTTTACCTTAATACATATTTCATATACCTGTCATGCTATCACAGTCTTAACACTAGGTCTAGTAATACGACAATTAATTCACAATAATCGCCTGCCGTGAGTGGAACCTCCTTTCCGAAAGCAACAAAGGGTTAAGCGCTATTTGCACTTTCAAAGAAGTACTTTGGAGACATGTTATGCTCCATTAAGGATCATCTGTAACTCACAACCATTCTATTGTGAGTTTTATTATATTTAATTTATTTCAACTTAATGTAATTTCATCACTCATCATTTTTGTATTCTTCTTGTTTTGTTTCAGCCAACTAAGGATCACGTCATTTCAACTGTTTCCTTTGAGCTTTAATGTTGATCCAGTATTCTTTCATTAGTAGATGGTGTTGCTCCTTTCACTCTTTTGTCCAAGCCTTTCCAATTTTCAGCTTTGGCTTTGGTTGAAAACTCTGATGTTCTGGGAGTTTTTTCTTAAGTGTGTCATGCTCCTGGATATCTTCAAATGAGATCCCATTCTCCTGCAGATCTTTCTGTACCTCATTGAACCATGTCCCCTTTGCTTTTTTCTCTTGGAGGAAAGTGAAAATGTGGTTGGTTAACCATGTTGCCTTCATTCGGGCCATGTGTCCATAATTAATTTAATTCATATTTAATCTAATTATTGTCAAGTAATATATGTATATTTCAGTGTCTGGTTAGATGGAAGAGAAGGCCTGAAGGCCTTAATCTTGCCAGGAAAAATAAAACATTACCAACTACTGTATTCGATGCCCCAAATAAATAGGAAAAAAACTACTGCATAGTATTGAATCAATTTGTCAAAAAACTATTATTACCACACTTAACATAGGTAGACTGTCAACCTTTATGTCTCTATATCAAACTTCATTCAGAGAGCATCAAAATCTGACAATTTTGTAGCTATTCTTTTAAAGTTTGATGTCTACCCCACCACCCCACCCCTGGCTACATCCCTCAGACCTGGGAACATTTTGTTGTCTACACATATTTGTGCTCCCCATCCACCACTTCTAATTCCCAATCGTTGCTACTGTGTTCCGTGTGGTGTTGGAAAATCTGTTAGTAAAATGCATGGACAATATAGTAAGAACCTCCAAGATCTTCTGAAAAGTACACTGTAATAGAACTGAATAGTGATCAATAATACAGTGCAAGTCTCAGTTGAGTTACCAGTTATTCTGTGCCATGTATGGGCAAGAGGATGATGCAATAGGCACCTGACGCATATAGCTTACCCAGTGATGATATGATCTCAGCTAGTCTGCAATAATCTCCTGTACAGCATACAATATGATTGCTTATTTTAAAACAGTAATTGATCAGTTTAGGGCATTTCGTGTTTTTTGAATCAAGTTTTGAACAGCTTGTCTTCTTGTGGTGTGGATTTTTAAAGCAAAAATCTGCTGGGAGAATGAGAAGAGAATTCCTGGAGTGTGAGTGTCAGTATGTTACAGAATTAAGAAAATTATGAATAAATTCAAAACTGTGGTTTCAATGTTAAACAAAAAATGAGTTAATCAACTGACTCTCTTAAGTGATGAGAAAGTTCAGGATATTTTTTAAAGACTTGAATAATTCCTGATTAAAATCTCTAAGGAAATGGGCTCAACAAAGTGAGGTTTCATATTCTTCTGCATGGAGGGCAGCAAGGAAACTGAAATTTAGGTCTTACAAAGTCACAGAAATGCAAAGTTTAAGCGCAAGAGATCTTACAATTGATTTCTTCAGTCTGTCAATTAAATTCTGAATTCGTACAGGTTTTTTTTTTTTTTTTTTTTTTTTTTTTTTTTTTTGATGAGGCATGATTTTAATTCCTTTTTATGACCTTAAAAGAGGAGATGGGTGCTCTATTAATGCTAACAGAATTATAGGTCCAATTTTCTTAACACCACAATTAATTCTGACCTATACATGGAATTAATACTTGGAATGGCTCCAATTACTGACAAAATGCAGGGGACTCATCTAAGATGGTACGGTCACGTACTGCGCAGCAGTAGTACCTCAGCAGCGAAGGTGGCAGTAGACTTGAATCCTGAGGGTCATCAATCAAGAGGTGGCTTAAAGCACTATAGGAGGACATATGCTTGGTGGGCGTTACAGCAGTTGATGCCAAGAACTGGAAGTGGTGGAAAGCAAAGTACAGAAAAGTGGACCCTGCAGTTATGCAGGATAAACACTAGGGAGAAGAAGAACATAGAATTAATATCGAATGAGTTTTTTCTTCAACTTACTGAACAGGAAAGGTCACTCGTATGTTTCCAGCATGATATAGCTACAAAAATATTAGTGCAGGTTTATGGCCAGCTCTCCTCTTTCCTGATTTAACACCTTGTGGCTTTTATTTATGGGGTAGTTTCAGAGCTAGTGTGTGTAGAAGTAACCCCTGCACTATAGAAGAACCAAGAAATGCAATTTGCACAAAAATTTTGAATGTTCATAAGGCTGAACTGTAGTGTATATCATCACATGCTATACATCATCAACATCATCTTCATTTCCCCTTGTCTAGCTCCTGCCAGGTCAGGGTGTCGATGGTACATCTCCACCATTGCCTCTCCTACACATACTATAATGCTTGTCTAAAATCTTTCCAGTCTGTCGAACACTAATAACACCTATAACACTATAACCTAATGATTAAAAAATGCTATTAACCCCTTAAGTGGGTATGACGTCTTTAGACGTTTTCACGCTGGGCTTCTACAGTGGGTATGACGGCATTAGTCGATCGTAAAATTTATCGCTATGTATCTTGACGGTGAAGGCATGGAATCTATCGCATTAGTTGTTACGTTTTCCATGAGATCACGCTGTGTATTGTTTTTTAGAGCTGTCACAGCTTCATGAAATGCATTTGTTTTGGCGCCTTGCACGAAGTTCCCGCGCAGCCATTTATGTCGCGAAGCATGGCCTCCAAACGTAAAGTAGATCGGCTTGATTGTGCGGGTATTTCGACAGTTTTAGAAGCAGAGAGTGATGGTGAGGTATCTTCTTTATCTGATGATGATGATGAGTGGATTCATACTGATGAAGAGGACAGTGAAAGTGATCCTGAAAGTGAAAGTGAAGTTGTTCCAGACGAACCAAGTGACACGGACGACGTTCAAAATGTAACTCAGCCGGCTCACTTCGTTGCAAATGGTGCTCCAAGACCAAGGTTTGCTTTTACGGGTGTAAATAAGATAAATATAGACTTTAGTGACATGCACAATGTCGCAGAATATTCAGCGGGTCAACCTTCTAAATCACCAAGGCCATCTCGTCTCCTCAACCTCTGCTTCCCGGAAGATATTCCCAGCACAGCGTCAAGGAAAAAACCTCTCCGAAGGTGTATTATGTGTTGGTCCCAAGGGAAGAAGAAGGAAACATCATACTGGTGTCCTGACTGTGAAAAGGCTTTGTGTGTAACACCTTGTTTCTGCCTATATCACCTATAATCATCCTGATTCAGAAAAATATAAATAATGTTAGTAACACATTTGGATTCATTACAATGTAAATAATGTACATAATGTTAGTATCACATTATTGAAGAATAATAATTACTATCGTATTAGATTAAACTAATTGTGTACATATTTATGAAGGAAATATTTAAATATCACAAAGTGGGGAAAAAGTACCCACGGCAGGTTACGCATGTGGAGAATTTAGTACCCAGTTAAGGGGTTAAACAAAGAATGACATATTCGTTCTTCAAAGAACATTATCAGATTCTGTCACATTACACTTTCTTTATTTTATATTTTATAAATTGATGAAAATTGTTTAGAAACTCTGTTTTTACCCATTAATACTTAAGAGTTAGAACTTTCCTTTATGTCATTTTCCACTGATGTCAACAGCTACTTTGAATTGTACTTTTAGCTTTATTATTAATGTTATTATCATCATTGTATTTTAATTGTTTTGCAAATTATATAGGGGTTGTTTAATGAGCACTTAATGGACTGGCTAGTTTAGTGGTTGCAGTCGCTTAAGTGCGGCCAGTATCCAGTAATCGGGAGATAGTGGGTTCGAACCCTACTGTCGGCAGCCCTGAAGATGGTCTACCATGGTTTCTCATTTTCACATCAGGCAAATGCTGGGGCTGTACCTTAATTAAGGCCATGGCCGCTTCCTTTGCATTTCGAGGCCTTTCCTATCCCATCGTCACCATAAAACATATCTGTGTCGGTGCGACGTAAAGCAAATAGCAAAAAAAAAGTTTACTGGTAATTTTCCGTTACATCATTTTCAGGTGACATGAACACCATTCTTGGAGGTGTATTTGTGTTTTTATTATTATTGTGTACTGTATTAGCGAATCTGCAGGCTGAAGGAGAGCATTTTCAACATTTACTGTAACTGTATAAGTTTGACTGCTTTTCTATCTATTTTTCAATGCGATTTTCCATCCATCAAAGTTGATAGGTCTTCTTTGGGTGTGCGGGAATGGTGTGAGGGCAACTTCACTCTCATTTACCAACATGCACCATGCAGAAAGGACAGGACTCACTCTGTATATGCTACAATATACAGGGTGTATCCGTGATGATGTTACAAACTTTCAGGGATGATGGAGGACGCAGAGATGAGTTATTTATAAGGTTCAACCTATTCAATACTAATTACATGTTGTATAGATGCTATTTACAACATTTATTTAACATGGGACCAGCATCTATACAACACATAATTAGTATTGAATAGGTTGAACCTTATAAGTAACTCATCTCTGTGATCTCAGTTCACTATGGAAACAACAATGAAGCTTAAACCTTTGAATGATAGAGGACGGCAAATGGATCAATTTGAGATAAGGAACTGTATGATACAGGTGTTGATTCCCATGCGTGTTGGTAGGTGTGCTAGGTACCAACTGACGAGCCCAACCTAGCACATGGGGGCGATACGCTGTCAACCAGGAATGAGTTAGCTGGAAAATTTATAATGCCCAATAATGGACCATTTATATTGGTATTATAAATTTACTCATTTGGGACAAATATTTCAGATTCTCTATGGGAATCAACATCTGTATCATCTGATGGCCAAGCAGGCATCAATTTTTGGTAATGAGACAAAGTTTCTCATAGTGCATTGGCACTGCCAGTGACTCCAAGTAGCCTATGCAGTAGCCTCCATGGTATGCACTAGCCATGCATCTCCGTAGGTGTGCTAGGTACCAAATGATGAGCCCAACCTAGCATACGGGGGCAAAATGCTGGCAACCAGGAATGAGTTAGCTGGAAAATTTATAATGTCCAATAACAGACTATTTAATTGGTATTATAAGGAACTGTAGTCCAGAAACGTTTGAGTCAAAATTGATTAATATTCCAAGTTGTGTAACGTTGTCCGTTCTTAACAGGCGCTAGGGCGTCAAAATTTCATCCTGTAGTAGTTCTTTAACATGCCAGAAGCCAACGACGTGGAGTTGTCACTGACCTCAGTCGTGTTGGAACACGTTAACTTGGGATTAGTAGACCGTATCCACTACACTACTGTGACCGACAGTCAAAAGTTAAAGCAAAAACCGGTCTGGTGCCTCCGACTGTATTGTACATTACATATGCTAAGAGTACAAGCCAGATGTGCAGAAGAATAGAATTTCGCTTAACTTTTGACTCTATTGTTTCCGGAATATGGTTCCTTACCTCAAAATGATCCATTTGCCGTTCTCCATCATCCCTGAAAGTTTGTACCACCATCACGGATACACCCTGTGTATTGTTTCAGGGAGTGTTTAAGAAATCACATGTGCTTCTTCTCTGGCAGATTAACTCTTAGAGGGCAGAATTTAATATATTAAATCCCATAACAGGTTGCCTGCGAGCGGAATATAACATATTAAATGGTCCGAGATCCATCGTCACCAGCAAACGTAGTAATAAAAAACTCAACAGATGGCAGAAAATGACACATAGGTCTGACTGAAAGGGGAGTCCTTGAATAGAGTTGTGTTATCTCCCTGCTAGTTTTTATACAAGCTGTGAGAGGCTATTGTATTCAGTCAAGCATGCATTGCAAGTTTTGAGAGAGGTTTTTTGCTATTTATATAGCTATTTTGTGACATGATTAGTAAAAAGAGTGTCAGTGAGCAATAGATTGCTTCAATTTTGGATGCTACAGATATAGATGAAAGTTATCTTTCATCTGAAGTGTCTGAAGATGGAAATTCAAGTGGTGAGTCTTCTCTGTGCAAGAGCAACTCAAGTACCCTGGAGAACCAAACAGCTGACAAAAGGACTGATGTTACTTGGACCAAGGACCTTTAGGTACCATTCCGATATATAATATTAATCAAAGACCAATTTTACATTCATATTTTGACATGGCGACTGAGCCTACAGAGTACTTTTCATTTATTTTATTTTCCTGAAAACAAAATTTTGACATAATCCAGCAGAAAACAGTAATTCAGGGATACAAATGGAAACAACAGGCAACACCTCCACTAGAACATGTAGAATCAAATATCCTACAGACCTCTGTGATTGACCGAGCTCGATAGCTGCAGTCGCTTAATTGCGGCCAGTATCCAGTATTCAGGAGATAGTGGGTTCGAGCCCCGCTGTCAACAGCCCTGAAGATGGTTTTCCGTGGTTTCCCATTTTCACACCAGGCAAATGCTGGGGCTGCACCTAATTAAGGCCACGGCTGCTTCCTTCCCACTCCTAGCTCCTTCCTGTCCCATCATCGCCATAAGACCTGTCTGTGTCGGTGCAACGTAAAGCAAATAGCAAATAGTAGCCTCTGTGATTGAGTACATCCAATTTTCAAGGTAAGTAATTAATATTATGTACATGTGCATGTTTATAGCTAGTGTTTCATAATTCTGGATAAGTTTTTATTTGCTATATTTTCAGTCTGCGTACTGACATAAAACGTTTCCGTAGGTAAAGGGTTAAGCTCGCTTGCATACAGGCAGGGTAGTGAGGTGAGATGGAAGAATTACCCCTCTTACTTGAAGCCAAGGCGTGAAGAAAGGTAATTTAATACAGCAAGGTCTAGACTTCCTTGAGTTTCTGAGCCTGATCGAGGAACTGTCAAGTGTCACCTCTGCCAGCTACATTAATGTGATATAGATGTTGATTCCCAGAGGGAACCTGAATTATTCGTCCCAAATGAGTAAATTTATAATACCGGGCGAGTTGGCCGTGCGCATTGAGGCGTGCGGCTGTGAGCTTGCATCCAGGAGATAGTAGGTTCGAATCCCACTATCGGCAGCCCTGAAGATGGTTTTCCGTGGTTTCCCATTTTCACACCAGGCAAATGCTGGGGCTGTACCTTAATTAAGGCCATGGCCGCTTCCTTCCAACTCCTAGGCTTTTCCTATCCCATCGTCGCCATAAGACATATCTGTGTCGGAGCGACGTAAAGCCCCTAGCAAAAAAAAAAAATTTATAATACCAATATAAATTGTCCGTTATTGGATATTATAAATTTTCTGACTATCTCATTCCTGGTTGCCAGCATTTCGCCCCAGTGTGCTAAGTTGTGCTCATCAGCTCCACAGTATGCACTAGCCATGCATCTTGGTGGTTGTGCTATTTACCAACCAGGAATGTGTTAGCTGGAAAATTTATAATGTCCAATAACGGTCCATTTGTACTGGTATTAGCTACGTTCATACCGCAAAGCTTTGCATACTGTTCACACGGAGCACTGAAGCACTGCTGTTGTCCCACAGGAAATGAGGTGCAAGCTAAGGAATAGGGAATCTGCCACCTGGTTGATAGCCCTAAATACAGATCATTGATGATTGATTGATATTACTGGTTGAAATTCATACCATGGTAGAGATAATTCCACATGTGCAAAGCTGGAGTTATGCTAATTTTTTATAGAAAATGTGGAATGTAATGAGTTAAATAAGAACTAAACAACTTGGTTGCTAGGCTAGGTTTCTGGTCATTATTGCTTGTAATGTGATGTTAATAAATTTAACTTAACTTTCTCTTGTAACCCTTTCACTCCGGTTGACTGCAGTAGCAGTCAGGAGGCAGCTGTGCTGTGCACCCAGTGGGCTGCTGTAGCAGTCATGTGGGAGCAGTGTCTCGCAGCTGGTCGACTGCTGTAGAAGTCGCGTGTCTTTCGGCTGCCTTCTGTATCACTACGATAGACTGCTGTGGAAGTTCGGCCTTGGAGATCTCTTATGGTGGACTTGGTAGTCTGTAGTGGCTTTGAACACCAGATGACAGAAGTAACTAGTTCGAAGATGAAAGCAATTTGTCCAGTTCGTGCCTAGTTGCTCTCTGTGCTGATATGCTTGTAGTTCTTGACTTAGCTTTCAATCGCTTTGATTTTGTGAAAGGCCTAATGATGGAGGAAAGATATACTGTGGAGGAAGCTCCTTCCCTCATATTGGGGAGTGACTTTGAAGAAGATGATGATGATGATAGTTATTTATCTGATTCTGGTGAATTTAATCACACCTTTTACTTCAGGCACATTTTCTACTCCAGCTACCACTCCGTCGTCTGAAAGGTCAGCCTACTTTGATGATTTGACTGAAGATGAAGGTTAATTTATTTAGCATATGGCTAACACATTATATTACACATAAATAGAGTAGTAATACATAATATTTACAGTTTGAAGTATTTACAGGTTCAAATTATTTACATTGTCAACACACAAGGGTGAGAGCAGAAAAAAGTCTTTAGGGTTTCCCTGGTAGGCAGTGAGAGGACACTGCTCTACAATGTGCCGAACTGTTTGCTTCACAGCACCACAACTGCATGCTGCCGAATTAAGTATTCCCCATTTATGGAGGGTGTCAGCACATCTGACATGGCCAGTGTGAATCCTGTTGATGGTTGTCCAGGTCTTCCATGGAAGATCGAAACAACTCTGGTTTGTTTTTCAGCCATGGTAGATTGTGATATTCTGATGGAGCACTGGATAACCATACTTGCTTCTAGACCTGAAGCAGATTAAAGTATCTGCTAGGTTTCTGGCTGTTCTAACAGGTGGGTGTCTAGATTTTAGCCTGTTAATAAGAGCATCATTCATGTCACCATGGATTGGCAACTGACTGTTATTAGTTATCTGTATATATAAAAGAACATGTCTTCACTGACTGACTGACTTTTTTTTTTGCTAGGGGCTTAACGTCGCACCGACACAGATAGGTCTTATGGCGACGATGGGATAGGAAAGGCCTAGGAGTTGGAAGGAAGCGGCTGTGGACTTAATTAACGTACAGCCCCAGCATTTGCCTGGTGTGAAAATGGGAAACCACAGAAAACCATCTTCAGGGCTGCTGATAGTGGGATTCGACCTACTATCTCCCGGATGCAAGCTCACAGTCGCGCGCCTCTACGCGCACTGCCAACTCGCCCGGTGACTGACTGACTGACTGACTGACTGACTGACTGACTGACTGACTGACTGACTGATTCATCATCGCCGAGCCAAAACTACTGTACATAATGAAATTAAATTTTGAGGATACATTCATAGTATAATGCAGGAGTTCGCTAAGAGAGGATTTTTTAATATTCCGTCGCTAAAGGGGTGAAAAGGGGGTGTGAAATTTTAAAATGATTGTACCTATATCTTTAAAAGTTTACACATGTGAAAATTGCTATTTAGAATCATCTTTAAAAATAGGGAAACGTGTTTTTTTTTGTTTTCGGAAAATCCAAATAGGAGGGGTGAAAAAGGGTGAAAAAGCAGTTGAATGTCATTAATGAGGATACTTATATCTCAGAAACTGAAGATATTACAGACCTGAAAATTGGTATTTGGGATCTCCATTAAAAAAAGAAATAAGTAATTTTTGTTTTTGGAAAATGCAGTTAATGGGAGGGTGAACAGAGGGGTGAATTTTTAAAATGAGTATGTAACAATTGGTATTTGAAATCTTCTTTAAAAATAAGGAAACACGTATATTTTGTTTTCGGAAAATCCCAATAGGACAAGTGAAAAAGGGTGAAAAACGGGTTGAATGCCCTTAATGAGGATACTTATATATCACAAACTGAAGATATTACAGACCTGAAAATTCGTATTTGCGGTCTCCTTTAAAAATAAAGAAACACGGTTTTTGAAAATCCAATTCATGGGAGGGTAAAAAGGGGGGTGAAATTTTAAAATAAATGTATCTATATCTCAAAACTTTAAAAGTTTACACATGTAAAAATTGGTATTTAAAATCTCCTTTAAAAGTAAAGAAAAAAGTAATTTTTTTCTTTTCGGAAAATCCCAATAGGAAGGGTGAGAAAGGGTGAAAAAGGGGTTGAATGCCTTTTATGAGGATACTTATATCTCAGAAACTGAAGATATTACAGATCTGAAGATTGGTATTTGGGATCTCCTTTAACAATAAATAAACGCGTATTATTTGTTTTTGGAAAATCCAATTAATGGGGGGATGAAAAGGGGTGAATTTTTAAAATGAGTGTATCTATACCTCAAAACTTTTAAAGTTTACAGATGTAGGAAGTGGCATTTAGAATCCCCTGTAAAAGTAAAGAAACACGTATTTTTTGTTTTCGGAAAATCCCAATAGGAGTGGTGAAAAAGGGGCTGAATGCCTTAAATGAGGATACTTATGTTTTAGAAACAGAAGATATTACAGACCTGAAAATTGGTATTTGGAATCTCCTTTGAAGGTAAAGAAATATGAATTTTTTGTTTTTGGAAACCCACCTAAAGTGGGGGAGGGGGGAATTGAAAAATTAGTTGAATTTTTTGTATGCGGATACTATTATCTCAAAATAGAAAGATTTTGCAGACATGAAAATTGGTATTTGGAATCTGCTTTAACATTAAAGAAACACATATTCTCGGAAAGTCTAATAAAGGGGGGAGGTGAAACAATTGAAAAATTAATTTTATTAATTGTATGAGGATATTTACATCTAAAAAACTAAAGTTGTTACAGACATGAACATTTGTATTTGGATCTCCTTTAAAAACAAAGAAAAAATGTTTTTGGGGGGAAATCATCTTAGGGGTGGGAGTGAAAAGGAGTTGAATTCCTTTTATGAGGACATATCTCAAAAACTAAAGATGTTAGAGTCATGATAATTGGTATTTAGAAGATCCTTTACTATTAAACAAGTATTTTTTGCCGGAAAATTCACTTAAGGGGACGGGGTGAAAGGAAGTGGAAAAAAAGTGATATCTTTTTATGGGGATACTTATATCTCAGAACTGAAGGTAACAGACGTGAACATTGTTATTTGAAATCTCCTTAAAACATAAAGAAACATGCTTTTTTTTTTTTTTTCGAGAGGTGGGGGTAAATCAACTTAACGGCGGTGGGGTGAAAAATGCGTTGAGACCAATTGATTTTACTGTTCAAAATGTACTTATTCTGATCATAAACTGATCATTTTTAATCTTTCCTGCGTTCGTTTTTTAGAGCCATCTTTTCCTTTGGAGAACCTTCTTAGATTACAGTAGATTCTTCTGGCATATAAATAAAAATTTAAACACATTTGAAATAAACGATAGGAATGATATTGACCGTGCAAATGTTCACCTCTATAACAGGGTGAATAATGCACGGAAGTATATCATTCGTGTCGCCAGAAATCTCGCACACTTGCCTACGCGCAACGATGGTGCTGGTCACATTTTCAGCAATGACAATGGCAGCAGATGTAATTTACCACCAAGTAACGGTCTTACATCTTGCTGTGGGGTCCAGAACATCAGTAATAATAATAATAATAATAATAATAATAATAATAATAATGTTCTGGACCGTCGTCCAAATGTGCGGACCGCGCTATAAACGGGTCCTAGCCAGGTAGTGACTACGAATGCAGTCCGGCCGCGGGTTCAGTACCGCCAAGGCACCCAAGACGACACCACGCCGAATCTCCTCAAGGATTTGAACCATATTAAAAATGCTTATAGGAAAAGATGGCAAAGATTGAGGGACCCAACTGACCGAGTGGAATATCTGGAATTAGCTCGGGAAGAATGAAATCGATTGCTGGAAAGAAAGATTGAAAAATGGGTGGAACTTTGCCGTAATCTCTCAGAAAACGAATCAGATCACGAATTTTTGCGGATTCTCTCAGAAAACGAGTCACATCGTGAATTTCGGTGGCTTATATATAAAACGTTAAGCATTCAATTATAAATTTCATTATAATACCGTAGCAAAGCATGAGTATCTTGCTAGTTTTCTTATAATCTCATAGGAGAGCATTTTCCCGATGGAGGTGAGGTGGTGGAATATAGGATAGAACAGGTAGCCAGAAAGTGGGAGTAGATCTAATTGTCCCTGATATCATATGCATAGTGTGATTCAGCTGAGTGTCAATTAATTTGATGTGACTGCTGTTCAGCCATATCGATGAGCAGTGTTCTGCAGCAGAGTACACAAGACCAAGAGCTGAAGACTGTAAGGTAGATGCTGATGATCCCCAGGTGGTTCCACACAGCTTCTGTAAGATGTTGTTCCTTGATCATAACTTAGCAGCCATATTCTGAAGATATTTCTTGAAGGACAGAGTTCTGTCAAGAGTAATCCCTAGATATTGTGGATAAGTGTGTTCACAAACTGAACCCTCAGTTCATGATTGGCCATTTTGTTGTTAAGGTGAAAACATGTAACTTCACTTTTATTTGGATTCAGTTGTAATCTCCATTTGTGAAAGTATTGTCCCAAGGTGGTAAGATCAGCTCTCAGCATTTCTTCAGTGTTTTCCGTGAATTTATCTTGTACTGCCAGAGCCCAATTATCAGCATATCCGAATTTCCTAGAGCTAGTTTCAGGTATATCAGCTACGTACAGGTTGAAAAGTAGAGGAGCTAATACAGAACCTTGGGGAAGACCATTGTTTAGAGTTTTCTCACTGCTAGTGCCATTTCCCAGTATTACACAAAACTTCCTCTTTGTGAGCATGCTATCAATAAATGTCATGCAATCTTTTTACATGGCAAAACACGAAGTAATTAAATCAATAAATGCCACAGAGGTTTTCAGATGTTTTTGAAAGCCAGCCTCAATAAATGTTGTTAGTGATAAAACCTTATCTGCCTAGTTACAGTTTGGGTTGGAACCCTGCTAGTTCAACAGACAAATTCTGAAAAATGACAGAACTAATTCTATTATAGATTAGCCTTTCCAGAAATTTGTATACTATGCTCAGAAGAGCAATTGGACAGTAATTTTTGGGTTGATCATTAGATTTTCCTGGTTTTATGATAGCAATGATCTTTGTCCGTTTCATAAGCCGGGGGATAGACCCTCTCTGCAGGATGTCAGAGCATAATTTAGCAAGCCGTATTCTACCATATTTTCCACAGTGTATCAAAAATACAGGGTGAATGCCATTAAACCCAGGGGCTTTGCCTGACTTCATACATTGTAAGGCATTTGATATATGTTTTGGAGTGAATGGCTTGGAATAAGTGCTCTCTTCTGGACTGGTTGCCCTCAATGTTTTCAGTTCACATTTCATCTGTGTAGTATGATCCCGATCTTCTGGAGCTTGTGAATTGTTCACAATCTGTGCTGCAACCATATCATGAGTTATTGGCGAACTAATTCGATCTACCCGACAGCCCCCTCCTAGCTTTCCTAGAATGGACCGTGCTTTTTGACTTGAGCATTTGAAATCAAGGATTTCAACTGTTTCTGTCCGTTTCTGCCTGCAGGCAGCATCCAGACTGTGGAGTAATTCATCTGCTATGCACGGGTCACCATTTGTAAGGAACTCTTGGTAGAGAACATCACTGTTTTCATTCCAAACAGGGATATATTCCTTTCAGTAGCCTCTAGGTATAAACTTCTTTGCTGCGCTTTATATAGTACCAATAAATCTCTCATTGTTGTCTTTTACAGGTGGAATCCATCCTAGGCACTTATCAAGGTGTTCAGCATACCCAATCCAATTTGCTCTCTGAAAGTTCCATCGTGGATGAGGAATTGAGGGTAATATTGGAACTTTAATTCCAATTTCCACTACAACTGGTCGATGTTGGCTATGGGGAAAAAGAGGGAGAACTCTTCGCATGGTTGGTAGAGGTATAGTGTTGTAGTCAGTAGACACATAGCATAAATCAGGATTATACTCTCTCCTCCCAGCAGCTGATCTGAAGGT
The DNA here is from genome assembly GCF_040414725.1 of Anabrus simplex. Lineage (NCBI taxonomy): Eukaryota > Metazoa > Arthropoda > Insecta > Orthoptera > Tettigoniidae > Anabrus > Anabrus simplex. The sequence goes on from NC_090265.1 coordinate 825,441,301, forward strand.
ACGCCAATCTTTAGAGTCATAAAGAAGATGGAAATTGTGCTCTTCAGCCCACAAAGTCAAAGTGTCCCCGTTGGAATCAGTCACAGAATATCACCATTGCTCATCTAGATAGACAGCTGAATGAGGGTATGGTTGAATGATATGTGCTGGCCATGTGGAAGCAGGAGGTTTATAGATATTGATGACTGTAACATCTATCTTGATTACAATGGAATGGACATCATTTCTTGTGCTTGTGGAGATCAGGGAAGCATTCTCTACCGTATTCCATACATATGTTGCAGTTCCATATGCATGATGGAATGTTGCACCTAGAAATTCATAACCTGGTATTTTACCTCTGGTACACAATTGGTCTTCATTTGCTACGTGAGTTTCTTGTAAAGCAATTACATCAATATTGTTTTCCAGAGATAGTCTTGATAAAAACTGACACTTCAATCTGCTTAGTCCTTCTATGTTGATCTGCATTATTTGAATACTTTGACCTAGATTCCTATATTGTTGGTCCTTATAAGGACCGTTTCCCTGAAGTCTTGTCATTGAGATATGTCTTAATCCAGGAGATCAGAAGGATTATCTGGCTGCCAATGTTGTTGCTTTCTTAGCACCACCCAGGGGTCACGTGTAGCGCACTTTGAGGTTAAACCTATGGACGTGAAGCAACAGCGTACCCCCAAAGATGAAGGTAGTGAGGATGAAGACCAGGTGCCTGACCACCGAGCAAAAAAAAAAAAAAAATTGGATAAAGTAGAACCTGAATCGGAAGAAACACAAGTTCAACACTGCTAATTCCGGATTGAAAAGTTTAGTTGACAATGCTAGCATGTTAAGTTTCTTTCAGCTGTTTTTAACACAAGTATCACAACTCTTCTGTGTAAGAGGATAAAAAGTGCTAAAAATATAGTCATAAGCATTTCACCGAATGTACATTACAAACAAAATGAAATACTTTTAAAATTTGCCTGTCCTCTTCTCACGTCACGAGTCGACTGCAGACTGGAAAGCAGAGCAAGACAAGTATCCCTTACAGCGGGCTCAGTGAACCACCTGCTGCTCACGTCCAGAAGGTCACGCCACCATACCGGAGTGATTAACAGATAATTTCTTGAAGGATGCAGTAATTTTGTATTTGTCTCATAGCACAGACCAGAACAAAATGTTTCCACCAAGAAGTCCCAGTTTTGTTCATGGCTGTGATGGTATGGAAGCTGCTGAGCCATGGGTAGTGCTGAGAAATGACATTTGGAACACGACAAATGTGTCCCACTGTTATGAAAGGTGCAACTCATAGGGCTGGCCGTGCTGCAATAGCACTTCCTAGTCCAGTAAGAAAAGTAAAGGCAAACTAGCTCACTCCTAGTTCTGCCTAGTGGTGCTACCATCGGTTTTTGTGGTTTTACTATACTATAAGTTTGGTGGTGCTATTTAAGGATCCAACCAGTGTTTGGCCTGATAACCTAACAAAGACAGACAGACAGGCAGGCAAGAGCATAACAAACGTTAGAGATGAACAAGGGAGGTCAGGAAGGAAAGATCCATTAAGCAATATAGGTACATTTCCATCACAACCAACTCCATCATGTCCCACAAATGTGAGCCCTTGGAGGGGTGATGCCAGTGGCGGCAATATGGAACTCCGCAGACCCCGCGGGGTCCGATGGTATGAATATCCTCCCTATGCCCATGGAGCGATAAAGAACAGGCAGCCAATGTTTGAATTATACCCATTGTTGTGTTTGAGTCATCAGTCCATAGACTGGTTTGATGCAGCCCTCCATGCCACCGTATCCTGTGCTAACCTTTTCATTTCTACGTAACTATTGCATCCTACATCTGCTCTAATCTGCTTGTCATATTCATACCTTGGTCTACCCCTACCGTTCTTACCACTTACACTTCCTTCAAAAACCAACTGAACAAGTCCTGGGTGTCTTAAGATGTGTCCCATCATTCTATCTCTTCTTCTCATCAAATTTAGCCAAATCGATCTCCTTTCACCAATTCGATTCAGTATCTCTTCATTTGTGATTCGATCTATCCATCTCACCTTCAGCATTCTTCTGTAGCACCAGATTTCAAGAGCTTCTATTCTCTTTCTTTCTGAGCTAGTTATCGTCCATGTTTCACTTCCATACAATGCCACGCTCCACACGAAAGTCTTCAAAAACATCTTTCTAATTCCGATATCAATGTTTGAAGTGAGCAAATTTCTTTTCTTAAGAAAGCTCTTCCTTGCTTGTGCTAGTCTGCATTTTATGTCCTCCTTACTCCTGCCATCGTTAGTTATTTTACTACCCAAGTAACAATATTCATCTACTTCCTTTAAGACTTTGTTTCCTAATCTAATTTTTCCTACATCACCTGCCTTCGTTCGACTGCACTCCATTACTTTTGTTTTGGACTTATTTATTTTCATCTTGTACTCCTTACCCAAGACTTCATCCATACCATTCAGCAACTTCTCGAGATCTTCTGCAGTCTCAGATAAAATAACAATATCATCGGCAAATCTCAAGGTTTTGATTTCCTCTCCTTGGACTGTGATTCCCTTTCCAAATTTCTCTTTGATTTCCTTTACTGTCTGTTCTATGTAAACCTTGAAAAGGAGAGGGGACAAACTGCAGGCTTGCCAACCTCCTTTCTGGATTGCTGCTTCTTTTTCAAAGCCCTCGATTCTTATCACTGCAGACTGATTTTTATACAGATTGTAGATAATTCTTCGATCTCTGTATCTGATCCCTATCATCTTCAGAATCATAAATAGCTTGGTCCAATCAACATTATCGAATGCCTTTTCTAGATCTACAAATGCCATGTACGTGGGCTTGTCCTTCTTGATTCGATCCTCTAAGATCAGATGTAAAGTCAGGATTGCTTCACATGTTCCTACATTTCTTCTGAAGCCAAATTGATCTTCTCCCAACTCAGCTTCAACTTGTTTTTCCATCCTTCTGTAAATAATATGTGTTAAAATTTTGCAGGCATGAGATACTAAACTAATGGTGCGGTAGTTTTCACACCTGTCAGCATCGGCTTTCTTGGGAATAGGTATAACAACATTCTGCCGAAAATGGGATGGGACTTCTCCTGTCTCATACATCTTGCACACTAAATGAAATAACCTTGCCATTCTGGTTTCTCCTAAGGCAGTCAGTAATTCAGTGGGAATATCATCAATTCCAGGTGCCTTGTTCCTATTTAGGTCACTCACAGCTCTGTCAAACTCTGACCTCAAAATTGGGTCTCCCATTTCATCAGCATCTACAGCCTCATCATGTTCCAGAACCAAATTATCTACATCTTTACCTTGATACAACTGTTGGATATGCTCCTGCCATCTTTCTGCTTTGTCTTCTTTCCCTAGAAGTAGCTTTCCATCTGAGCTCTTAATATTCATACACCTAGATTTCCTTTCTCCAAAGGTTTCCTTGATTTTCCTGTATGCAGCATCTACCTTTCCCAGGACCATACAGCCTTCGACATCCTAGCACTTCTCCTTCAGCCTTTCTTCCTTAACTACCTTGCACTTTCTATCCACTTGATTCTTTAATCGCCTGTATTCTTTTCTGCCGTCTTCATTTCTAGCATTCTTGTATTTTCGTCGTTCGTCAATCAGGTCTAGTATCTCCTGAGTTATCCACTGATTCTTAGTTGATCTTTTCTTCCTTCCTAACATTTCTTCAGCAGCCATACTGACTTCATTTTTCATGACTCTCCACTCTTCCTCTATAGTGTTTCCTTCAGCCTTTTCATTTAGTCCTTGTGCAACATGTTCCTTGAAACAATCCCTGACACTCTTTTCTTTCAACTTGTCCAGATCCCATCTTTTTTTATTCTTTCCTTTCTTCAATTTCTTCAACTTCAGATGGCATTTCATGACCAACAAGTTGTGGTCAGAGTCCATGTCTGCTCCTGGGAAAGTTTTGCAATCCAACACCTGGTTTCTGAATCTCTGCCTAATCATAATGAAGTCTATTTGATACCTTCCAGTGTCTCCAGGTCTCATCCACGTATACAGCCATCGTTTGTGGTGTTTGAACCAAGTATTGGCAAGGACTAAATTATGATCAGTGCAGAATTCAACCAGCCGACTCTCTCTTTCGTTCCTTTTCCCCAATCCAAATTCTCCTACTGTACTACCTTCTCTTCCTTGGCCTACCACTGCATTCCAGTCTCCCATTATGTGGACAAAAATATCTTTCCACTTATGCTTTTTATCTGAAATTTGGTTCTCAATTGTTCTGTTTTTCTTCCTAGTAGAATACGTTAGTGAAGCGGTTAGTCACTGTCATTTTACCGCTGAAGCCCGGTTTCGATTCCTGATTGATTCATAAGCAGTTTTGTTAGTTAAAATGGAAGCTTTGTAGTTGAGTGACCAGAACACAGGTCTTGAGCTCAATTTCTGAAAGATCATAGTGGCGAATGGCAAATTCCTCTTGCTCGGGGAAGTGACGTTAGTAGGCTGTCATACTTCATCCCTCTTCACCTGTATACGTAGCAACATATACATATTACAGCACAATAAGCCTAAAAGCTCCAGTGCTTTATCAATTATTTTTAAGCGTAGGCAATGCATGATTTCCAGTTTCATTCTGCCCATACACTCCACTACTAGCTAACTTCACCCAGCTCACCACTGCTCTCTATGGAAACCTGTAGCCTACTATGCGAGTCTCATCTCAACACTCAACTTACGAGTTCATATCTGAAACAGGAGTAAGTGGTAAAAAGAACATTATCAGCTTCAATCCACTTATGTCAGAGAGTTTGTGTGCTGTCTGGATCAATCAATGCACTCGGGAAACAGCAGGTTCAAATCCCACGTTGGCTGTCCTGCAAATGCCTTTCTCATTTTCAGAAAAACTATGAATAACATAATCGGTGCCTAAAAGCATCATACACATTTATTATCATCATTATCATCATCATCATCATCATCATCATCATCATCATCGTTGTATCACTGTTGTTCTTTGTAATAATATACAACCTTGTAGTACAAAATAAACCTGTACGTAACTTTCCCTAGCAGGAAACAAAGGGCCCATTTTCAATTATTGTTGGGGGGGGGGGGGCAAGCTTCTTAGCATCTCTACTGGGTGATGCTATAGGATACAGAATCTAACTGATGTCATATCTGTCTGTCTGCATATTTCTCCCATTTTAAATGTTAATTCTCAGTGTCAGAGGTGTAACGAACATGATAGAGGCCCACTTGTAAGAAACAAAGTCCCCCCTCCCTCCAAAGAAATTGTATAAAAATTATCAGAAACATGTAAATTGAACTAAAGTAGATACAAGCATAAATTTAATGCAGTCTGCATCCGTTTGATATACAGGATGGTTAGAAACAACATTAGAGTGTTGGTCATACCGATAAATAATTTGAAAAATAATAATAATCCGTGTGCTCTGGTTTTCCCCCATCATCTTTCATTCTAGAAACACTCTTTAATGTCATTTCATTTCATCTGTCAGTCATTAATCATTGCCCCAGAGGAGTGCAACAGGCTTCAGCAGCTGGCACAATTCCACTAGATGGGGCTTCATTCATTCCATTCCCGACCAGATCGAATGACTGGAAATAGGATGTAAATTTTCATTTCTTTTGCTGGGGAAGTCTGTGGGCCCCTTAAATGCTGGGCCTGTCTACATTGCAGACCTTGAAGGCCCTAACGTTATGCCACTGATTAGCGTAAACTGTTAATATTCTGTGTCTTGTTAAATACTCATTTCAGCAAAATATTCTAATTAATATCCATTTCCAGTAAAATAATGATAAGAATACTGGATGCTTAACCCAAACTTTGTAACTGGACCACAGTAGAAATTGATGGTTCTTGGTTTGAAGTAGTTACAGGCATTAGACAAGGCAATATTCTTTCACCCATACTGTTCATAGTTTATTTAGATAATTTATTTCTTCTTCCTAGCATTTTTCTGCTGGTGAATGGTCTGCTGTTATAATCTTGGCTCTCCATTTTGCATGATCTCGGGCATCGTATAGTCTTAAGTCCAGAGTCTTCATATTAGCATTTACTGTGTCATGTTAGCGTTGCTTTGGACGTCCGCATGGTCGTTGCCCATTCATTTAAAAGGTGTTGGTGAAATTGGCAACTGCTCCAGGTGCAGCACGCAGGACATGACCATACTATCAGAGACATTTTTCCCGTGCCTTCTCAGTGATGGGTGCAATGCCCGTTTGCTGGCAAATGGTGTCATTTTTGATATGATGCAGGAGTGTAAAGCCCATCGACCAACAGAGCATGTGCATTTCCATGGTGTGTAATCGGCGCTCCATAGCTTCATCAGCTGGTCGACATTCAACACCATATAAAGCAACAGGACGTACTATCATGTGGTAAATTTTCGACTTCAGATGTAGTAGCATCCTTCTGTCACAGAGTACGCCTGTGTCTTCCCTCCATCTCAACCATGCTGCTTTTATCCTACTTTGCACTTCATCAGCTATCCTACCATCAATCTGTAGGTACCTCAAGCTTACGGCCTTTAATAAGGTTTCTCCATCAACTTGATTTGAACCATTGCTTGGGATGATTTCCACGTATTTGGTCTTCTTTTTGTTCAGTCTAAGACCGTATTGTGAGAGACAGCTGTTCCAATCTTCAACCTGACATTGCAGTTCACTTCTGGTGGTATCAGCAAGAGCGATATCATCTCCATATAAGAGAGGAACACTCTTCTGTAGGTCCCATGTAGTTGTGTCCATGACATTTAAATCATTTAATGAAAAGTATTAAATGTCAGGGACCGGGCAGAAATTTAGTGAGCAGTTTGGACTGTTCTGACGACTTTGTCTTAACGGTAAATTGTTCTGAAAGCTTTGCAGCTTGAATAGAGGTACGGCGAGTATGACATGAAAATTAGTATTCCTAATTCTAAAGTGATGTCAATTGAATGTCAGGTGGGAAATACAAAATTGGAATAGGTGTATCATTTCAAGTACTTATGATGTGTATTCTCCCAGGATGGTAGTATACAGCAAGTGGAGCATTTCAAATAATTTTTAACTTTTAATTCATATAAGGCAGCAGTGGCCAACAATTTACTCCTTGTGTGTTATCACACTCCAGGTGCTTGCCGATGTCTGGCCAGCAGTCTGGCTATCCCCTGTCACTACAATATTCAGTGAAAAGAGAGACAGATGTTCGCTGATAGTCATGGCAGGCAGGGGTAAGCGGAAGATGGAAAAGATTCAAAGGAAAGTAGCACAATTTGTTCTTGGTGATATCTGACAAAAGTGTAGTGTTAAAAAAATGTTGCTAACTTTGGGCTAAGCAGAATGTTCCAAGCTGTCAGAGGAGAGATGGTGTAGAATGACATTACTAGATGAATAAGCTTGAGTGGAGCTTTTAAAAGTAGGGAATATCATATTATGAAGATAGTGTTGGAATTTAAGAGGACAAACTGGGGGAAATATTAATTTATAGGATGAAGAATAAGAGACTGCAATAATTTATCAAGGGAAATGTTTGATAAATTTGGAAGTTCCTTGAAAACATTTAAGAAAGGGCTAGGTAAAAAACTGATCAGGAATCTGCCACCTGGGCAACAGCCCTAAATTCAGATAATTGATTGAATGAGATGTGTTTATGCTGAAATCAGACTGATGAAGCAAAAGCCATGCTCATAGCCTTCATAACCAAATATAATATGATGACAGAAGTAATATTATTTATTTAACAATATCAAAACTTTGTATACAGGCATAGGCATTCACTCTTTTTAGCAAAATACACAGTGATCTGAGATGGAACATGTGTTAGTTTAGTTACATTTGGCCTTGTACAATGTGTTCAGAACAAGGGTTTTCATTACAGTCAACCAGATGGAGTTCCAGGATGACTTGGTTAATTTTATAACTGATAAGAAAAATGGCATATGTACCATAAAACAGCACACTGTAAAAACTTTAGCAGCTTGCCTGAACAATCGAGGATGTTACTATTAAGAAAGTATTAAAAAATCATGCACATTTGGGATTGCAGAGTGAGCAGGGTGTTGCACTGAAATTCTATCATATCATGCTGAATATAGTGGGGAACACTCTCAACTGAAAGCGAGAAATGTCTAATATATATGAATCAGTGACAGCCTTGAGCTCTTCGAATTCTTGAAACATCTTTGAAAATGGACCGACTAACAAGGCGACCATGGCCAGACTGCTAACTTTTCCCTTGTCCTCTCTGCTCACCTCTGTGCTGGGCACACATGGTATGAGTGCAGCTGGAGTGCCTGTACTCAAGGAGCACTGTTTGGGTGGGCTTGATATAAAGGACTGGAACATCTTTGGTCATCAGCTATATAGACTTACCTCTGTTAATGTGATGTCTATGGTTGGTATTTATGTCTAGGATAAATATCCCAGGTATTAGTAAGGTACTCTTTGAGCAGTTAACAGGAGTATGGAAGAATGCCACTCAGTATAATCTTCGTCAGCACTAGGCTACTGTGATTAGAATCTAGAATTTCTATTCAGTGCAACTTACCAATCCTATGATGGAGTGCACATAAATCCTTGGTTTCAAAGCTGATCATTTCAAACTACCGTATAATCCCAATACCACCTGCACTTTATTCCACTAAATATTGGTTCTAAATCTTGGGTGCGGGTCGTATTCAAGGCGTTCATTCTCATTCTCATAAATATTTACTACGTTTACATGGAGTATTGAAATAGATTTGAGTACGGTTACCATACTCAATATACCACATTGTGTTTTAGTTGCGTTCTAGAAAACAAGATTGATTTTTTCTCAATATGGTTACAGTGGCATGTAAACGTGAAATGTAAGGTAATGAAATATGGTAAATCAAAGAATATGGGTAAATATGCAGTAAATATGAAAACCGCTGCTGCAGATGCTCGATTGTCATTTGTTTCACAAGTGTTGCTGGCATGCTGGGTGCGTGAATAGCTGATGTCGCGGGATATCGTACTTCGCGAGAGTCGAGACTGTTAGTTACGGAAGTCTACCTCGATCACACTCGAGTTTCATATGTGTGCCGTGAAAGTGCTGTCTCGATAGTACGTGATGGATTCAAAATGGCGCCTGCGGTCATTTATGTGCATGAGAAACTTAAAGTTGTAAGCGAAACCGAAATATATGGAAATAGTGCCGTTGGCAGAAAGTACGATATTGATGAATCGTGTATTCATGATTGGCGGAAAAAGAAGGAAACATTTCTAAAAATTAACGGTGATCGCAGAGCGTTCCGTGGGCGCAGTGCAGTGTTTCTGGAAATTGAAGAATGACTCCAAAATTTGTGATAGAAAAATGTGAGTTAGGATTTCTAGTGAAATGTGTCAATTGAAAGCACTGAAAATGAAAACCTACAACCTGTTTTCCAATCATTGACTGGGTCAGGGATGAAATGAATGAAGCAGATATAGGCTGTTAGTACGATGGGGTCGCCACTCCCAAAGTGATTTATTAATGACTGATAGATGCTATGAAATGAGAATGGAGAGTGTTGCTGGAATGAAAGATGACAGGGAAAACTGGAGTACCCAGAGAAAAACCTGTCCCGCCTCCGCTTTGTCCAGCACAAATCTCACATGGAGCGACCGGGATTTGAACCACGGTATCCAGCGGTGAGAGGCCACCTGAGCCACGGAGGCTCTCAATTGAAAGCACTAGAGTTCTCAAAAGAACTCAGAATACAGGATTTTACTGCAAACCACGGATGGATCCAAAATTTTTATCGGATAAAGGGATTGTGCAATCGGAGACGTACATCTATTTCACAAAGTCTCCCTGGGGCGTATGAAGGAAAATTAACGGCCTTTCAGCATCACATTATTCATTTGAGGAAGCAAAATTCTTATTTGCTGTCGCAAATTGGGAATGCTGACCAGACAACTGTCTATTTTGAAATGCCGTTGGAAAATACAGTGGGTACGAAGGGTTCTAAAAGTGTAATCATCAGAACCGGCGGTACGAAAAGTAACGATGCACGGTAATGTTGTGCGTATTAGCGGATGGAACCAAACTCCCTCCGTGTGTGGTTCTGAAAAGGAAAACAGTTCCGAAAGAAAACTTGCCGTCCGGTGTTATTGTTAGAACACATGAGTAGTTGGTGAAGTGCATTTGTCAACGTTGCCCGGGAGCTTTGTTACAAAAACGAAACATGCTTGTGTTGGACAGTTACCGGGGACATACAACTGAAGCCGTGAAAGATATGATGAGGAAAGGAAAAACCAATCTTGCGATGATTCCCAGAGGACTCACTTCTATTCTACAGCCATTGGATGTGTGCATGAACCGGCGTTTCAAAACTGCAATGAAACAGTTGTACACTGAAGGGATGTCTGATGGTGATCACGCATTAACACCAACTGGACGAGTGAAGAAGCCTGAAGTGGGAATAATATGCAGCTGGATCAAGACCGCATGGGCGCGCATTCCCAATGATCTAGTGTCCAAAAGCTTAAAGAAATGTGGAATTTCAAATTCAGTGGACGGTAGTGAGGATGACTATTTGTGGAAAGATGCTAGCGATGAAAATTCCTATGGTGAAACTTCAGATAACGACAGTGAATTGTGAATGATCTGAGTATTGGACCCATTTTATTTATGATTTTATTAATTGTAAGCTGTTTGAATTTATATTTGTGATATAGTTGAAGAAAATTAAACAGGCATGTAAGTTATTTGATTTTTTTATTTTTTTCTGTATTTTGCCGTCTCAGATTTAGGGTGCAAGTCTTATTCGGTGGCGGGTGGTATTCGGGATTATACGGTACTTTATACCTTATGCCAAAGACAGAAATAGTATTGAAGAAGGAAAATGGATAAGGATCATAGTTCACTGCAATGAAAGAACATAAAAAGGATCAATAAAAAATATCAGTTTATTTTTTGTTTTATACAACATGGGAATACAACAGAACAGATATGTTTTCTACACTTGACTTAGCACTCAGCACACTGTAACATCAGTTCAGAAAGCTGTCAGTTGTTAACAATAGAAAGAACAAGGCACCATGTTTGCATAACAACACAATTAATATAAATGTTTTAATTACTAGGTTGATACACCTACTGAAGTGCTACAATTTAAACTGACAAGGATACCAATTTAGGTGTTCCCCTTCCATTGCCATTTAACAGTAAAACCTAAACTCTAAACTCTACTGGAGTGCTTCTAAGCCTGAGTAGATTTGTTTGGATGGGCAATGAGAGCACCATGATGATGAGAGTACCAGTAGTCTTTAAACATGCCAATAATTATGTCCAGAAGAGTTTAGATTTATGCCTGCCCTTCAAAAACTAACTATCTTCAGCTATAATCAAACCCACAATCTTGGGTTCATGAGTCAAACCTTCTATCTCTGATCCAAGAACATTAAATAAAACTCTGTAGTCCTGATGTGACTGCTGCTCAGCATGAAGGCCTGCAGATTATAAGGTGATGCATTGGTCAATACAACAAATCCTCTCAGCCATTATTCTTGGCTTCCTACACTGGAGGTGCATTCTAACAATGAAATAGCTCCTCAATTGTTCTCACGTAGGCCGAGTGGACCTCAAACCAGCCCTCAGAACCAGGTAAAAATCTTTGATCTGGCCAGGAATCGAACTCAGCACATCTGGGTAAGAAGTGTGTGTGCTTCCTCTAGACTGCGCTGCTAGCATCTCTCATCCACTAAGACAAATAATAATAATAATAATAATAATAATAATAATAATAATAATAATAATAATAATAATAATAATAATAATAATAATAATAATAATAATAATAATAATAATAATAATAATAATAATAATAATGAATAAGAAGGATAATAGTAATAAGAAGAAGTTACTGAGTTACTCGAGTCCTGTGCGATAAGAAAATTCCATTGCATCTAAAATCTACTGCACAGTCATTAGACCGGTGGCCCTTTATGGATCTAAATGGTTGCCTACAACATCAAAGCACGAACAGGCACTTCATGCAATGGAAATGAAGATGTTGCAGTGGTCCAATGGCTTGACTCAACTAGACCATATCAGGAACGATGCTGTACGGAAGAAATTCAAGATTGCCCCATTCACAAAGAAAATGTGTGAATCACGTCTGTGATGGTATGGATATGTACTCCATAGCAGTGAAACCTCAGTTGCAAAGACTTCAACCGAACGTGGAGGGTCGCCGACCTCGAGGGCCACCTCAAACACGCTGGCCAGATAGGGTGAGAGACATGCGTCTCAGCAAACTCAGCCCTCGAGACACTATGGATCGATTGAAGTGGAGGAAACATTGAAAGAAGGCAGAGCCCACATAAATAGGAAAATGCAAAGAAGATGAATGATAATAATAATAATAATAATAATAATAATAATAATAATAATAATAATAATAATAATAATAATAATAATAATAATAATAATAATAATAATAATAATAATAATAATAATAATAATAATAATAATAATAATAATAATAATAATAATAATAATAATAATAATAATAATAATAATAATAATAATAATAATAATAATAATAATAATAATAATAATAATAATAATAATAATAATAATAATAATAATAATAATAATAATAATAATAATAATAATAATAATAATAATAACAGTGTGGGTCTCTTGTATTTAATCCTAGATGTTTTGATGACAATGTGATGGTGGGTTGATGCATTTATCAATGCTAATGAAGAACATTTGCACATTTCATGTAAGTTTCATGTGGTAAGTTGGTACGTTCTGTTCCAGGGTGTTTTTCATGATTACTGGTAGAGTTGTAGAAAATGAGTTGTAACGTGGAAATAAAGCATTTCTGGACCTATCTCCATATAACATATTTTCTTCCTCTACACGTGAGGAACGTGTCTTGAAAGTTTGGCCAAACCTTACTGTTACACCCTTCAGTTCACCACTTCTCTATGTACAGGGTGGCACACACAAAAAAAAACCACTGTAAGTATAGAGTAATTGGAGTAAATACAGAAGTGAAGTGCTGAAAGGACTCACTATTTACAGAAGCATCATTACACAGGTGTGCCTGTCTAATCATGTTCGTATACATCCAGCATAAATTATTGACATCAGTGGCAGGGACTTCATGGCTGATGTTGTCTTTCAGTTCCTGTAGTGTTTGTAGATTTGTTTCATACACTTTACTCTTTAAGTATCCACATAGAAAAAAAGACACAGATTGTAAGATTCAGAGAATGTGCTGACCATTCATTCTTCAGAAAAGATATCTTGGAATTACTACAGATACATTAAATGTGCGTCATGTTGCCTTGTCTTGCTGAAGAAGCAGCTTTGTCTTTCATCTTCAGTGAGTTGATAGTAAAATAATTTTAAAATATCCATACAGACAACTGTGTCGATGAAAGTATTTTTAAAAAGTCAATAATACCAATTCCGAACACACCACACCAAACCGCAAGTTTTTCATCATGGTGTGGCTGGTGATACAAAATGTTAAGATTCTCCATTGCCCAGTATCACATGTTCTGCAAATTCATATGGCCAGAAAGATGAAATCATGCCTCATCACTCAATATTGTACTGGAAAGGACTGATTGGACCCATGTTGATACTATTTTGAAGCCAGGTGCAGTAATACACATGAATTGTCAGTCTCCTGTAATCGTTGCACAGCCACCATACAGTATGGCTTAAAATCTAGGCTCTTACATGTGCCTGTTGAATCAATTTATGAGTTGACTTTTTCACACTTTGTTCTTTGGCATTTTGCACAGATTCAGTAGCATGTCACTTATTCACATATTGACCAAAGCCTATACAGCTTTCTATACCCATTGTGCTTGCCTGGAAACTTGACCCTGAAAATCTTGCAATTTTCCTTAAACAAACTTGTTCTCACATACACTTCAACAATTTCTACTCTTTCTTGTATCAAGTAAGTCATTTTGCAGAAAAGAGAAACTATGCTGGTCAAATAATTCTGTAGCTACTGCCATGGTGTAGGAAATGAAATGCTGACAAGAAAAATGCCAACAATAGATTATTGCATAAAATTGTCCATTGTTGACTCACTCCAATATGATATGATATGATATGATATGATATGATATGATATGATATGATATGATATGATATGAGATATGATATGATATATGATATATGATATATGATATGATATGATATGATATGATATGATATGATATGATATGATATGATATGATATGATATGATATGATATGATATGATATGATATGATATGATATGATATGATATGATATGATATGATATGATATGATATGATATGATATGATATGATATGATATGATATGATATGATATGATATGATATGATATGATATGATATGATATGATATGATATGATATGATATGATATGATATGATATGATATGATATGATATGATATGATATGATATGATATGATATGATATGATATGATATGATATGATATGATATGATATGATATGATATGATATGATATGATATGATATGATATGATATGATATGATATGATATGATATGATATGATATGATATGATATGATATGATATGATATGATATGATATGATATGATATGATATGATAATGGGATTTAAGGCGTTCAAAAAATCGCATTTGGATACAACTGGGGAATTGGCTACTTCATGGTTTTGACCCGTATTGAACTATGATCACAATAATAATTAATCTTATCTCATAATGGTCCACCTTTTCAATATTATGTACTTTTTCATGTACCACCCTGTAGTATGTTAATTTATATCCACTTTAATGTTCAGTTGCACAATTATGTGAAGTTCAGTGTAAGTCACTTTACAATGACAAGACTGATGTGACTGAAAAGCCGGTGGATGCAGAATGGGTCTTGGCCCACAAGTGGCCATGGCTGGTCTGTGGTCCAACAGCTCTGCACTCCAACCGGCCAACTGAGCAGCTTAGCTGGAAAATTTATAATGTCCAATAATGGACCATTTATATTGCTATTACATACCACTTAATCGAGCAGCTCGTCTTCTGTCTCCCAAGTCTTCCCAGCCCAAACTTTGCAACATTTTTTTAACGCTACTCTTTTGTTGGAAATCACCCAGAACAAATTGAGCTGCTTTTCTTTGGATTTTTCCAGTTTTTTAATCAAGTAATCCTGGCGAGTGTCCCATACACTGGAACCATACTCCAGTTGGGGTCTTACCAGAGAATTATAAGCCCTCTTCTTTACATCCTTACTACAACCCTTAAACACCCTCATAACCATGCACAGAGATCTGTATGCTTTATTTACAATCCCATTTAGGTTATTACCCCAATGAAGAGCTTTCCTTATATTAACACCTAGGTCCTTACAGTGATCCCCATAAGAAACTTTCACCTCATCAATGCAGTAATTAAAACTCGGAGGACATTTCCTATTTGTGAAACTCACAACCTGACTTTTAACCCCGTTCATCGTCATACCTTGCCTGCTGTCCATCTCACAACATCATCAAAGTTATTTTGCAGTTGCTTCTGATACAGAGTGTCGCTTTCGATTCATTCGCAAATTTTGCTGACATCCTCCCTCCCCATAGGAGTACGATACATAAATTAGTAAAGAAGTTCTGCACCACCAGGTCCATTCTTATCATTCTTCACATGGTTTTGGGGATATTTAGGGGTTGTAGTAAGGATGTAAAGGAGAGGGCGTATGAGTCTCTGGTAAGACTCCAATTAGATTATGGTTCCAGTGTATGGGACTCACACGAGAACTTCTTGATATGAGAACTGAAAAAGATCCTAAAGAAAGCAGCATGATTCTGCTCTAGGTGATTTCTGACAAAAGAGTAGTGTTATGAAAATGTTGCAAAATTTGGGTTGGGAAGACTTGGGAGTAAGGAGATGAGATGCTCAACTAAGTGGTATGTTCTGAGCTATCAGTGGAGAAATGGTGTGGGATAATATTAATAGATGATTAAGAGTGAGTGAAGCTTGCAAAAGTAGGAAAGATTATAATATGAAGATAAAGTTGGAATTCAAGAGGATAAATTGGGGCAAATATCAAAGGAAAAGTTTGATAAATTTTCAAGTTCTTTGAAAACATTTAAGAAAAGGCTAGGTAAACAGTTGATAGGAAATCTGCCACCTGGGGGACAGCCCTAAATGCAGATCATTAATGACTGTGTCCGACTCGTTGGCTGAACGGTCAGCGTACTGGCCTTCGGTTCAGAGGATCCCGGGTTCGATTGCCAACCGGGTCGGGGATTTTAACCTTAATTGGTTAATTCCAATGGCACGGGGGCTGGGTGTATGTGTTGTCTTTATCATCATTTCATCCTCATCACGACGCGCAGGTCGCCTAAGGGCGTCAAATAGAAAGACCTGCGCCTGGTGAGCCAAACCCTTCCTGGGATATCCCGGCACTAAAAGCCATATGACATTTCATTTCATTAATGATTGTTGGTGGTTGATTGGTATCACAGTTGTACCCATATTTTAGACAAGCCACATTTGACTATCTTTGTAACAAAATGTTAATATTAAGGTGCAGATTTACATTGTTAATCTTATACCAAATTCAAATGTTAATCATATTTAAATATACTTATGTTTAAAATTTACTAAAATGATTAATTTGATCATACTTGACTGTCATTACAATTTCCTTTTGTAACAAATGAAATAATTGTTTATACCTTCTCTCCTGTCACCCTTCCAGGGAGCTCCTGGGTTGAGCAGTGGATTATTAACAACCATCCACGTCTCGCACCTCCCTAGAGATATAAAAGATGCATGTCGCTTCTAGGGTACTCCTTAGTTCTTTGTCCTGATTCACTTTAACGCTTTATGTAGGCTATTATTATTGGGTGTTTGTAGCATTTAAAGGCATTTCATACCTAAATGCCAAGTTTCAATGAGGCCTCTCCCAATCTGGAGAATAGAAAAACTTTTGCACCTGCCGCTAACCTGCAGAACAGATGCCGCTTGCTGGATTTTAGTAACATTTCCTTGATTAAGGGACCAGCACCCAACTAAAGGGCTTCTCCTGGGCCATTGCCCCTGTAGAGAGTCGTGTTATTCACCACTCGGCATTGCGTCGCTGGCTGTATGGTCTAGTCCATTCTGTAGCAGGTATTCCTTAATATTATAAATGGTCTAGCCAGCGTTACTTGCTATGGAATGGAGTAAACCATACAGCTAGCATCTCAATAATGGTATTACTAGAACATAACGATAAAAATTTTATTTCAAGAAACAAATTACAAGAAAAAATGACCTTTTGTGAAATAACGATCACAAGTAAAATTCACAAAAAAAAAAGTATTTGTTACAAGTAATCCAATTACTTTTACACAGTTACTACCCAATTCTGGATAAAAGGAACAGTAGAATTTTATAAAAAGTTATATCCAATAACATCTTTAGCTTAAAGCCATCGAGAATATGGTAAGAACTTAGTGATTGATTTTATGGACATCGAGAAGGCCATGACAGTATGCCTAGAGAGATAATATGGGAATGCCTAGAAGGTATAGGTGTGCCAAACTTCCTGATCAATAAAGTCAATATGCTCTATCAAAACTGCTTAAGCTGTGTCCAAGTAGGGGATGGAAGATCAGATTGGTTTGAAACCAAAAGAGGAGTCCAGTAGGGAAGTACTTGTCACCACTCTTGTTCATCATTGTTATGGATCAGATCATAAAGTCCATCAAAGAACACTGCAAAAAGCCTAACACTCTAATATTTGCAGATGATATTCTGATCAGGGAGAAAATGAAACAGAAGTACAGGAGAAACTAAATCTTTGGAGTGGCAAGTTTAAAGAATATGAACTAAACATCAGTAAAACAAAAACTGTTGAAATGACTATTAACAGGAAAGGCACAGATTGAAACATTTTCCTGGAGGGAACTCTATTGCAGTCTGTTTCTAACTTCAAATACCTTTGGAAGTATCATTTCAAAAGATAACACAATAAACCAAGAAATACTTAATAGGACTCAGAAAGCTTCTCAATTTTATTTTCAAGTGAAAAATGCACTCTGAAATGATAAAATACCCCATGACCATGTTTTATACCTACTTCATTACAATTCTCACATATGGACTTGAAACATGTACCCTGCCTAACAAGGCAAATAGTAAAATCCAGTCAACAGAAATGAAATTCATCAGAACAATGAATCAAAAGGCCAAGAAAGAGAAGATTAAAAATGAAGTGAACAGGAAGGAGGCTGGCATCAAAATACCTGTTACCGAGCTTTTAGGAAGACTCAGGTTACAATGTTTTGGACATGTTAAGATGATGGACAGAATGAGAACAGCAAGGAATTACTTTGACAGGGAAGTGAAAGGGGAGAGTCCAGTTGAGAGGTCAAGGATTGGAAGGATAGACACTAGTCAGAGGTCAGCAAGAGGAATGCCAAGTAGGAGGACATAGAGGAACAGAAACTATACTTTTACAATAAGAAGTGGCGAGTGCTTGTACCCCACACCCGGGAAACTGAGCTGGAAAATTATGATGATGTGGTCTTGTAACAGTACTTCAGAAATGAATTATGCTATGTATTAGTTAGGTAATGTTTCTGGCAGATATTTTAATAAATTGTGACAAATCTATTTTGACTGAAATTTAAAGTAAGGCAAAAATGCACATTGCTACAGATGGCACACTCTATCAAGCTGTTGAACTACTGGCCTCTGTTCTTCGAGTGTAAAGCCCCTCCTCAAACACCACCTCTTCTCACTTTCTCATGTAGCTGTATTGCCCACTGATTTTGCTATATAGGATTTGGCTACAGTGCCTATCCTTGGTCAGTATGTTTGACATACAGTATGTGGCTCTGTGATTCATACAGGCTTCAAGTGCAGAGTTAAGTACGGAGCTTAAGAACACTATACTTAAACTACCACTTCAAGATTTTCATTACAAAATATTGGACAGCTGGTCAATAGAACACATTCTACGGTGCAATATGTGGTTGATAAATTTAAATCGAAAGGCACTATTAAGAACATGCCAAGGAAACCCAGGAGAAAGTGTTTAACTGAAAGGAAAGAACATTTTTTGTTCGGGTGATAAAGTCAGATTTCAAATTAAATGCACCAGTGTTGAGGTAACTCACGGAGGAACGAACCGGAAAAAAGATCAGCAACTCCACCATTAGTAGGATCCTATGGGTACTATGGAAGAATCCCTTGGAAAAGGCCATACATAAGTAGGAAAAAACAGACGGCTTAGACTGACATTCGCTAAGGAGCATATAAATGAGGAGAATGAATTCGGGAATGATGTTATCTGGTCTGATAAGACAAAAATAAACCTTTTCGGGTCAGATGGCATCCGCAGAATATGGAGAAAAATTGGTACGGACAATGATGTGGCAAATACACTCCCAACTGTAACATACAGTGGTGGGTCTGTAATACTCTGTGGCTCTATGATAGCCAGAGGTGTGGGTAACATATATTTCATTGATGGAATAATAAACAAGAAGGGCTATAATGCAATCTTGAGGGCAAATGTGAAGCAGAGTGTTGAAAAAATGGGGATGCCAAATGTTTATATGTTCTAGCATAATAATGACCTAAAACACACTGCTGACATAAATAAGGCATGGTTGATCTGGAACATTTCTAAGCAGCTTAGAACACCTCCCCTGTCTCCAGATTTAAATCCCATTGAAGATCTTTGGGCTACGTTGAAGAGGAATATCCGTAGGCAACATGTGCGTACGAAGGAGGAACTTACTACCGGTAGTGTGATTCTTCAGTAATGGCATAAAATCAGCTCGGACATGTGCAAAAATATAGCGTACTCTATGCGGCAACAATGTCAGACAGTTATAAAGGCTAGGGGACATTCCACTTGATACTAATATGTTTCACAAACAAACCCTTTATTTTTTGTTTATTTCAAGTGTTCAATCTGCTTGTAAGAATAGGAAAGATACAAGATTATGGGCACACTTTTTTATTTTTATTAGAAGCTGTGTGGTTTGTTAACATGGTTTCAAATATATATAGTGGATATATGTTTTCTGAAGGCTTTGTTGAATATATGTTCAGTGAATAAAATCCTTTTCAGTTTATTATTTTCTGGCAGTGCGTTGAGGTACTAAAGCAAACAGCCCGTACGAGTAGAATAGGTACATACCGTAGGTTAGGTAAAATAGTAAGATACAACTATTACTATCTACTCATATACTTTGGTTCATATAAAAAACACACACACTAAAATCCACAACAATTGCTCCATTGAATGGTATTGATACATAGCTGACTCAACTTGCATCACCTCACAATAACTTGACCACAACCCTAACTGTACCGCAGTTTATATACATTTCTGGCCAAGTTTTAAGATATTGTTGTATTTGTCACATCCTATTACCACAAGATATCCATAAAATTCTAGAATTAATACAAAGACGTCCTTGATAAGTCATTGTTCCAGGGTTCTCTTGTATCAGCACAAGCACACCTAGAAGTTTCCTGAACATTCTTGAAACATATGAAAAACTGTATACAAGTTACACAATAACGTAACCTTAATACATAACCTAACCTATGTCAGTTTAATGCATTAAGTAATGTCTGATAGACTGGATTTGGTTGACAATTCTGCATTATGAATCTAAATGCTGTTGTGAAGAATGAAAATGTTTGCTCTCAGCCTTCTGAGGGTAAGAGAAATTAAAGGGGGTAGAAATCTCACTTCTGCAACAGAGTTCAAGGAGCAATTCTCTTCAAAGTGATTTACTTGCAAAATATAATTCAAACTGAAAAGTCTGAAGATTTCTTTTAAACCTGAGAGACTTCTGAACTGATACCTGATCTTATAGCAATTCTATAACTTTTTCACTTCCTTTTTAAAATTTACCTATTATTTATACTAACAAGTATACGGTGCTTCAAAACATAACTGAGTCAAAATATCAATTGCCCTCTGACTAGTAATATCGTATGTCTCATATTCATTAAGAAAATACTTTCTAGTTTCTAAAATATAATACAATATCTATAATTTCATTCCATCTTTTCTACCATCACTGTTCAACACTCCATTTTTATACAAACTTGTGTCATGTTGCAAAATGTAATCACACATTTCACTTTAATCAAAGACACATCAAAATGTTTTCCATAATCTCTGTAAGTTTCATTAGCAATCTCTAAAGTTGAATGGGTATATTGTGTCAAAAGAGTAATAAGTTACCTTAAATTGCCTGTAAATATAAAAAAGATGTGCATGCAGCCCAATCTGAAAAGCAAAACTACTTAGTTCAATTACCATTTTTTAAAAGCAGTTTTGTCCCTTGAGAAGATAAGAATGAATATAGTGAGAAGGCCAAAGTTTGATTGCCACAAAGGACTTTCAATGGTATGGGTTATTGTAGTCACGTCCTAGTTCGTGAACCATGGGCAACGGCTGAGTGGCCTAGTAAGTGGTCCTGAGAGTCGGGATACCAGTTGCTATGGAATGGGAGTGGGCATCTCGGACATATTCTGAGTCATGGCCCTCCTTGTGCTCAGGCGGCTAGGACTATACCATCCGGTGGCCCATAACCCGTTAGAGGAGAGATCCTCACTTGGACTATGTGTAAGCAGGGTAGCATCCTGCTTCATGAATTTACCGAGCTCAGAACATTTTAAGCAAGCCTCGGACCTATGGGAGTAACGGAGTCCCACTCCCATTTGACAGGCAAGGGAATCCTTGGAAACAACTTGGTGAACGAAATGGAATTCGATGGAGAGCTATCAATATTAATGGGGCTTATGGAAGAAAGAAAGTAGAACTGGCTGAGTCAGCAAAGAGGATGCATCTGGATGTGCTAGGAGTAAGTGATATTTGGCTAAGGGGAGATAAGGAAGAAGAGATTATAAAGTGTACTTGATGGGTGTTAGAAAGGGAAGGGCAGAGTATGGGGTAGGGCTCTTTATCAGGAATACCATTGCACGCAACATAGTTTCTGTAAGGCATGTAAATGAGCTAATGATGTGGGTAGATTTGGCAGTTGAAGGAATTAGCAGTTGAAGGAATTAGGACAAGAATTGCCTCAGTGTATTCACCATGTGAGGGT
Source organism: Anabrus simplex (assembly GCF_040414725.1). Lineage (NCBI taxonomy): Eukaryota > Metazoa > Arthropoda > Insecta > Orthoptera > Tettigoniidae > Anabrus > Anabrus simplex. The sequence goes on from NC_090265.1 coordinate 825,463,339, forward strand.
GCAGATGAGGATGAAGTTAACAACTTTTATGAAGCATTGAGTGACATCATGGTCAGGGTCAACAGCAAGGATAGAATAGTGCTAATGGGCAACTTCAATGTGAGAGTTGGAAATAGAACTGAAGGATACGAAAGGGTGTTTGGTAAATGTGGGGAAGATATGGAAGCTAATGGGAATGGGAAGCGTTTGCTGGACTTCTGTGCTAGTATGGGTTTAGCTGTTACAAATACATTCTTCAAGCATAAGGCTATTCACCGCTACACATGGGAGGCTAGGGGTACCAGATTCATAATAGAACTCGATGGATGAAGCTGTACGCTTAAACCGGCTTCGGTGGTGGGGTCGTGTGAGGCGAATGGAGGAGGATAGGTTACCTAAGAGATTAATGGACTCTGTTATGGAGGGTAAGAGAAGTAGAGGGAGACCAAGATGACAATGGTTAGACTCAGTTTCTGACGATTTAAAGATAAGAGGTATAGAACTAAATGAGGCCACAACACTAGTTGCAAATAGAGGATTGTGGCGATGTTTGGTAAATTCACAGGGGCTTGCAGACTGAACGCTGAAAGGCATAACAGTCTTTAATGATAATGTGTGTACGTTATTAAAACATCAAGGCTCCTAAAGACATTCTCTAATTCATTAAGAAATCACATTGCAGACAGAAGATTTGTCAGTGTAGGGTCTGGAAGAGTCTCATCTTACCACACTGCTGTCTTTGAACAGATCAGCTCCATTCTTATCAATCCCAGTTCTTCTAACATCCATTTCTTCTCAGCCCCTGATGAACTTGTTTCTGAGTTCCAGCTTCATCAGAAGGTGGCCTTCAACACTCATTGAAGGGCCATCTTGACAGATCTTCAGAAGTGTAGGATAAGAAGAAAAAGATATGTAATGTAAATTTCTCTGCTACATGGAAAAGCACAGAATCGTGGATATGTTTTTGGGCTTAGAAGACAAGAGAGCGAGTACAGATTCTTTGATTGTTCCATTGAAAGAAATATGTAGTGTCGGGATCTACGTCCAACAGTACGGGAGCTGATCCAGCTCACAACATTCCCATACCATGTCACGAGATAGCCCCACCTACCAAGATCTACATCCAACAATATGGCCGCAGATTTAGCACACAATTTTAAGGCCATAAATATTCGCAAGATAGAGTAAAACTTGCTCAAAGCAGAATCACAAGGGACCAATTTATTTTTCAAATTAGACAAGTTTCTGCATTACACAAAACATCAGGGTTTTTTTGCCTTAAAACACCAATCACCACCACTGTTACACAAAACATGATACAGTATACAGTAGTTTATTGTTTAGAACTTATCTGTATCTGCTTACGCATGATGCCCAGTTATCCAGATTGATGTACAGGTATATAGTACTGTAGTGCACTGATTTGTTTATTATTATTATTATTATTATTATTATTATTATTATTATTATTATTATTATTATTATTATTATTATTATTATTATTACACACACTATATCTATTTGACACTTTCACAACACTAAGCTTTCTTCCACAGATCAATCAAAGAAATGGTTCAAACCCCACTGTCAGCAGCCCTGAAGATGGTTTTCCATGGTTTCCCATTTTCACACCACACAAATGCTGGGGCTGTACCTTAATTAAGGCCATGACCACTTCCTTCCCATTCCTAGGCCTTTCCTGTCCCATTGTCGCCATAAGACCTATCTGTGTCGGTGCAACGTAAAGCAAATATATTTTTAAAAACTTGTTTCCTCTTAATTTTAATCATGCCTTTCTGCATGCAGTCCTGAACTGAGTAAATTAGTCCAAGAAGAGTGGAAGTATTAGCTGTAATAGCAAATTCCATTATGTCACAAAAGCACTATGGGCCTGTTCATGGGTTTGAATCTTGTTTTGATCTTCTTCTTCTTGCTCGGTTCCTCTTCTTCTATCTCCTCCTCCTCTTTCTCAGCCTCACTGCTAGAAAAGCTGTAGCTGATTCGAAAATGTGGTGTGCCCTGAGTTGTTCATCACTTCAGATGAATTCACTTCAGATGAAGTTCTTGCAGGGAACGTTTCTTGCACAACACAAGCTGGATACTGCTGATGCGTTTTCAAGCACTGTATTCGTTCCACCGTCCATACTATTATTCTCTCTAAACACATGTGTCAGTTTATCCAAACAATGACATTGATCAAACCAGTACCAGAAATGCACAAATATTGTACAAAGGACTACATGAGTTCCTAATATTTTCTGCATTGTACAAGTAGATTTTGAAGAATTCTTTCATTTTTCTTTTCTGTGTCTGAGTTGAAGAGATTCTGCATTATAAACAAGTAAGAGCATTATAGCACCATAAGCTTCACTGGGACTGAGAGAATATTCTGTAGTGGACAAGTTTTCACTTTATTCAAGTTCCACGTTGAGCACGTTTTACTGTACATATTATGAGAACAATTCTAACCATCTGTAGCGAGCTTTGCTGTGACCTCGACAAAATGCCAGTCAAAAACAGTGGAAACTCATTTAAAACATGGCACCATTTTGTATCTACTTTATACAGAAGGCAAAGTTCCAGCATAGGGTAATAATGTGAGGAAGAAGATGACGAAGACAGTATTGTTAGATGATGAACGCTGGTTGCCTGGTTACCATGACGTCAGTTTTCTGTCCATGCAAAACTGTCTACACTCAACTGATGACACTAATTTCATATACAGTAGAAACCCAGCCCAAAAGCATATCCCTACTAAAATTAAGAATGAAAACAGCAGAAGAGTAAAGAGAAATAAATAAATAATAAAAGTTAAAGAAAAGTATTTCTACAGTGATTTCAGGTAATACCTCCACAGCAATATTCGATTTGTAAACTTTACAATCATCTTGTCTTATTAAATTGCTTTAAAACCTTTTGGCAAGAGCCTTCCCATTAAATGGCTAACTATTCTCAATGGGGTGACCCTGCTGTGGAGGAACAGACTGTACTTAGTGGTGTAATCTTTCTCAGCCAACATCAACTGAAAAGCATTGAACTTCTTCTGCACTAGCTAGCGAATATATCTTAATTTCAATTAGTCTGCACTAGCTAGCGAATATATCTTAATTTCAATTAGTCTTCAGTAGCCTTTGTTTAGACAAAATAACTTTGGCAGAATGAGCACCTGTACTTTTACAGCAAAGGCAGTGTATGGTGGTGGTGGTGGTGCTATTATGTATTTCTGATGCATTTACTAGCACAAATACATAAAGGAAGTCCCTTATGCATTAGTCATCAGCACACTTATGTGAAGGTAAGCCTAAGTCTGTATTCATAAATAATTTGTATGCTGGCTCACTGTTCAATTTGCTATTCAATACACCATTGAAACAAACACTAAGTGTCTTTCTATACTTACCATCACAGAAGATGTTGTAAATATCTCCCTAAGCCTTTTAGACCTTCACCCACTTGCCCAGAAAAGCAGTTAAAAAACTCAATATTATGCTTGTGAACTGCTCTTATTTTTATTGGGTTTAAAACATTATTGCATTCCATGTATTTGACTGAAAAATTTCCTATGGCAGCCTCATAAGGGATTTATAAGGTGTACTGTATTTACCCATGTCATTTTCCCCCTTGCATATTTCATAAATTGGGAGAAAAATACAAATTTGCATAATTTTCCCCTGCCTTATTTCTTACGGCAAGAGGGTGGGAAAATTATGCAAGTAAATATGGTATTATCCTGTTTTGTGCAACAAAACCATGTTAACATTGTGAATGCAAGCACTTTTATGACAGTTGCATTACCATTTAAGTCATCTCTACAGCTGAATACTTTTTTTCTTGTCTTACATTTTCTTATAATTACTGTTTGCATTCTTCTGAAGTTATAAGCATGATTTGGATTTCCTGTGAAAACAGTGTGAATTTGCTTTTTTTTTTCTTCTAAAACCTTATTGAATTTTTCTCTTTCCTATTCAAACTGTTGGAATAATATAAATTGACTGCTTCACACCCCTAATATTTTCACTTGTGTGTAAGTTTGGTCCTCAGCCCTAAGGCTGAAGTATCCTAAATTCATTCGCAAAAATCTGTTAGAACCAGTTCATCATTAAAAAAACTAAATATGTATGCTGTAGTTCATATTCTTAGTATGGCATTAGCAATAAAATAATAACAAGTTTAATATCTTATTACAGTTAAAGTAAAGGAACATTATTAGGGAGGGTGTTGCTAGGATCTGTTTATATGTCACTGTTTATTTTATCAGACACTGGTGCTGAAGCTTTGTCCATGATCCATTGTTATGGTTCAATAAGGGAATGCTGATATCCTTATTGATCTTCCTTAATTTATAGGCTCATTAGGCTGGTCTCAAAATAAGATAATTTTTCTTTCAGAGTAGAGTGAATCAACTTGGGTCAATCTCATATTAAAAAATCGCTAGTGAAGCTCTTTAATGGTAAGAATGCAAACTCGTGTCTTTAAGAAGAATTGCAAGACATAGAAGTATTCTCGGAAACGATTAGTCGCTGATGATAAGGATATACAGTTCAGGTAGCAGGAAGGGATGTTCTTTGAAGGCAGCCCTGCCCAGGGAATGGCGCCTCTGTCTATGTGAGTCCCAGAGCACACTGGTAAGGGTCCCAGGTCAGGGTTACGAGTGAAGACTTCAGCGGAATCTACAAAGGAGAAGATGGACTTTGGAATGGTGGAGATTGCTGAAGAGGAAGCCCAGTAGGCCGACTCAGGGATTAGTACAAGTACATTATCCATCAGCAGCATTTGTTTTCCATGTTTTCCATGGGGCATCTATTACCCGTGTAATTGCTGACAGTAGCTCTAAAATGCCTTTGGAAGTGGTGACCCCATTGTAAAAATAGACTAAAAGTGAGTAATGGTAAATATCAGCCTTGGAAAAGAAGAAACAACAGTGGAGAAATACCATCAACACCCCAACATTGCAGGAGCTGGACAAGGGGAAATGAAAATGATGATGATACGGATACAGAGTAGCAGGCGCTGAGATACATTACTCTTCAACAAAGTCACCATCCGTATCCAAGAGAATGTGTTTTAATGGCCACAAAGGCAACAGTGCCAGCATGGAAGAAATCTGTGTCCAGTCCATGAAGCCACATCATGATGGCATGCTGAACGACCGTATCAACGTTGAATCACTTACCACCTAGGTGCTTGTTCAATGGTCCGAAGAGATGGAAATTGCTAGGTGCTGGGCACAATTGTAGGGAGTAGATCCATATAGATTATTTCTTCACCAGAGTAGTGACAATGACTGCTGCCAGTTACTGTGAAACACTGGATGTTTGTGGGTAGTAATTATCAGAAAACTACCTGGACTTATCTCTCTTGCAGCACGACAACACCAGACCACATGTAACCAACAGCACATGAGAATTGTTATTGGTACCGGATCATCCTCCGTACAGCCCTGACCTGGCACCGAGTGATTTACATCTCTTTGGGCTGTTGGAGAAGCACCTGGGTGGTAAGAGAATCGATGATTTAGCCATTATGCATGCTGTCATGATGTGGCTTCAGGGACTGGACACAGATTTCTTCTATGCCAGCATCCATGCTTTGGTGGAATTGAAACGAGTGCTTGGACAAGAATAGTGAAATAAAATAGTCAGTGCCCTACTACTGTGACTCCTTATATCTGCCTGTAAAATAAATTTTCTCTGTGCAAACTTATTTTTTGAAGCTACCTTGTAAATATCAAATGCAGAAAGAAAAAAAAAAGATTAGTGGCCTCCTGTTAAATGTTGAGCCACTTACATTTTCTACACAAACAAGTTGTTCTATTTTGTAACTTGTAACACAAAGGCATTTCTTTTTTTCCAATTATACATACATAATTAATGAACAGTCTTGTAAACAAATATCAGTAAAACTTTATTAACATTATTAAAATGCATGTCTCTTGTTGTTCAGCAATTTTCACATACCTAGCAGTTTCTTTACGGTGTGGTTATTTTAGAGGAACTAGTGCACTGTCTTGCCTTTAATAAATTTCAACTGAACTGTCCATTCATGACAAGTTGAGATCAATTTTACACAGATATAACCAATATGTACTAAAAGAGTAAATACTTTGATTTTATTAGTAATTTTTATTTTCCTCCAAGTAGCTTCCCTTGAAAAATCTCAACAGGAAGAGAACAAAACTGCCAAAGGATGAAACTTTTAGCCATAATGTTTAAGATAAGGCAAGGGTGTGATGAAAATCTTAATTTCCAAGTATTTCAGTCATAGGAAACTCTTAACATACTATACACTAGTATGAATTTTCTTATTGACTATCAAAACTGCTTTCAACAGAAACAAAATTACATATCTTCTGTAGATTGTGTAAGAAACAAATAGACTACTCTGAATGCTTGTCATTAAAAGAAAATAAATGCTTTCTATATTGATGTCTCAATTTTGGAACTTTATTTTAGCTTCTTGGATATTTCTATAAAATAAAGCAAACTGATACTCTTTTAGATCAGTACTCCTTCACTAATATTGAGTTAGAGTTTCAATCAGTCATAAAATATCCATAAATCAAAAGTATTGAGCTGTTTGCTGCCCCTAGATCCATATTAAATAATATCCTTGCCCCCATTGGTGAGCATACTGCTCAAGAAACAAAACTGTATATCTCACAAAGAATTAGTTGTTGATCTAGCATACTTACCAATCATAAAATGTATGACATGCATGATTATGATGCAAAATACTTTGTTTTACTTTATGACACTCAGAAATAATAACTATTGTAATTTATCACCAATAAACACATAAGCAATGATGCCTCAAGTTTTTTCAGAAACTGAACTACTAATAATGAAAGAGGCAAGTAGCAGTGACAGTGAATTCACACAACATAATGGTATCAACCTTGTCTGAGCACGATTTTAAAATGTTAAGTTACTGCTAACATATTCCATACACATCAGGTGTAGTACTCGTTTATTCACAACACACACGTGAAATATTCTGAGTATGAAGAAATATACAGGGTGTATCTGTGATGATGGTACAAACTTTCAGTGATGATGGAGGACAGCAAAAGGATCAATTAGAGATAAGGAACTATAGTCCGGAAATGTTTGAGTCAAAAGTTATTAATAATCCAAGTTGTTTAATGTCAGTCTGTTCTTAACAGATGCCGGGGCGTCAAAATTTCTTTCCACAGTAGCTCTTTAATATTATTATATTTATTTGTGTATTATTTTAGTTATATGGTAAAGAATAGAAACTGGAAGGTCTCCATATTGGATCTTGTACGTAATTTATTTTGTACAATAGCTGGGAAATGCAGAGTGGTTTATACAGCTGCTGATAACATTGGAAACTTTTTGACTCATGTCTGCATCACCAGTATGATCATCTCACATTTCCCAACTATGTCATATTTGACATGGGGTTGTCACCTTTAAACACCCTTAAAAGCCACTGACCTCAGTCAGGTTGGAACCCGTTAACTTGGGATTAGTAGACCATATCCACTGCCCCACTGCAGCCGGCAGGCAAAAGTTAAAGCAAAAGTTGGTCTAATACCTCTGACTGTACTGTACACTACATGTGCTAAGAGTACAATAGGGGAGACAATCCTGACGAGTAGAAGAGTAGAATTTTGCTTAAATTTTGACTCGATCGTTTCCGGAATATGGTTCCTTATCTCAAATTGATCCATTTGCCATCCCCCATCAACCCTGTAAATTTGTAACATCATCCAAGATTCACCCTGTAGAACACATGCTTTGTATTCAACAAACATCCATGTTGATCATTCATGAATATCTGTTCCATATTATGATGTTCATCTAGAATAGGGATTTCTAACTGGTACACTCACCATGAAGACCAATTTGGCCTGCCTCACCATAGGCAAGAGTGCTTGTGATGATGAGAGGTGTTGAAGCACTGTTTTGATCCGCGTTGCTGCAGTATGATCATCTCACATTTCCCAACTATGGACTGATACAATGTAACATATAGCCTACTTTCTCAAAATTTACAGAGGAAATGTTTAAAGCTCTTTTAATCAGTGTGTTGATGAAAATATAACTGGTATTGATTTGTTACCATAAGTGAAAGAACTGATAATCAAGTTTCGTTCATTAAAACAATGATTACCACCATCACTATCAATAAACTGAAAATGTTCTTCTTTGCTAGTTTGCATCATCTGATAACACAATTACTGATACTATGGTTTTAATCTTTTCCTTTTGAACCATTATCGTACAATTTATAAATCATATTTCTCTACAATTTTATGTTCATCCAGGATGGACTATGTCATTGAACTATGTACAGGGCTTTCATATTTAAATGCTGCCGGCTGCAGGGATTTCATAGTGAGTGAGCACTCCTGGTAAGCACAGTGACCACCTGCTGCTAAACGGGCTGAGTGCAGACTAATGATGGACAAACGTTACCTCTCTCTGACTATCTTTGTGGGTTCAGTGCTGACTAATGATAGAAAAATGTTTTCCTAGCTCCTTTCTCTCTCTATTTCAGTTTGCTACCTACTTTGGGATGGTTACATGGCTAACAAAAGAAGAGCACATATTTCTGTGGAAAGTACATTTTATACTTGATTGTGCTCATCCAACTCAAAGGGAATTTATTAAATATTTCCTGAGGCTAATCCACCCTCAAGAAGTGTGATCGAAACATTGGTACGGAAATTCAAATCGATGGGTTCAGTGCTCAATAAAAAGCACAAAGACATACAGTACTAACATGGAAAAGGTAGGTAAAATCAGTGCTGGTCTACCCCATTCCCAACAGAAATCACATCCCAAACTTACACAACAAACGAATATCTCTTTGCATTCTGCATATAAGACTACCAAACTGTTCGATCTTGTGATAGTACATATATCACATCCCCCACAGTGTATTTATTACAAAGCATTATATTTATCATAACTCATTATATTTATTATTATATTTATTTGTGTATTATTTTAGTTATATGGTAAAGAATAGAAACTGGAAATTGGATCTTGTATGTAATTTATTTTGTACAGTAGCTGGGAAATGCAGAGTGGTTTATACAGCTGCTGATAACATTGGAAACTTTTTGACTCATATCTGCATCACCAGTGCAGCCAGAAGGATGATGTCCGTATGGTAGCTACAGACCCAAAATTTCTATTTCAAGATGTGGCCTTGTGGGATAACTACATTGGAGATTAAGTGCAGTAAATCTCTCTCCCAGTCACAGCCCAAGCAGGGTATGTCATGACAAGTGGGAGGTGGAGGTCTATATAAGGAGTGATTGCACCCAGTCCAGTGTCTATCTCCATTACTGATTAAGAGTTGCTAATCAGTGAATATAGTCTGTTCAATCTTTGATATGTGGTAGCCTAATGCCTTCTGTATTTTATCACATATCTTGTTGTAGGAGATCATGTGCCTTCTTTCAAGACTTTCTACAACAGGCTATGGTCAAGGATAAAAGTGCTTGGTAATCCAAGGGATAAATAAGCAGCATGTTTGCTCAAGTAAAAGTATAAATTAAACCAAGTGTTAAAATCAGTGAATATAAAAACGTACAGTACTGTGTGAATGAATTCAACTGAGGATACCATGTGCCAATGGTGAAATTCTGAAATTTGTGTTTATACATCAAACATGTGAAGGGTACCATATATCTGTATTTATTGGTACTTGGTCTCACCACAAATTGTGATTTATTTCTCAATATATTTCTCAAATGCTTTTATTTCAGGACCATTTTGTTCTCTACAGGGAGAATCTTCTAGCATTTGTTAATATCTATTAAGTGTGTTTCTATTTTATATTTAGGCCTACTGCATTGTGTCTCAATAAAGTGCTCATGCATGGGGTATAGTTATATCAGAATATAGATAGTTTATTTTTAAATTAGTTTGGAGAAGGTATATTGAAAAACCTAGCTGCAGGCTCCACAAATTTAATCATTTTCAGAGGGTTAGGTAAGGACCATAGCAGATGTACCAGTACACAGCATTATGAACACACCCTGGGAGAGAAGAGAAAACTATCATGCTCTATCTAAATTCAAGAGATCCATTTTGTCAAATCATTTTGAATCATTTAAATAATTTACTTTGTGTTAAATAACAAGTGCAATAGCCTTTATCATACTACATTGATACATACAGGTACAGATATTCTCCATATAAACTAAACGAGCTTACTCCATATAATAAAATTAAACTCTGAACTCTGATTCCTAAATTACAGACATTTCAGTTATTTATTTTATTTATTTATTTATTCATTTCAAGCTCAAGGCAAAATAAAATCAGTAAAATTACAATTGACGCAAGTATATTTTACATTAAAGTTAGAAATGATGCTCAAGCATGAGGCAAGTATCAGAATTACAGCATACCAAAATAATATTACAAATAGCACCGAAAGAGGGGCGAGTATCAGTAATATTTTATGATGGTGCCCAATGGAGGGCTAATAAAAGTAATGAGTAGAATTGAGGTGTTTCTATTGACACCCAACAGTGAGGAGAGTATCATTAATACAGTATTTTACAACCTAAAACCTAACAAAACAACCCAAGTTCATGCAATGAAACCTCAAGATCCATCTTCTGAGAGCAATTTTGTGAGTGATTCTATCAATCAGTAACTGAAGGCTTAGTAGACTCACAACTATTGTAATTTTTCTAATCAATTCTGGCATTTAAGCAGGTGAATTAACATGCATGACAAATGTTATTGGAGCTCTGAGAAACCAGACCATTTTCTTAATAAAATTCCACATCATGATGAGAAAGTTATGCTATTGTTGGTAGGAGGATTATAAAACCAATATCTTTCATGGAGACCGTGAATTCAGAGAGATACATAACATCAGTTTTGAAAGTGATTTTTGCATAGCTAACGGATGAGGAGCAAGATTATGCTTGATTTTAGGAAGATTCAGCAAGATCTCCCATGGCAGCTAATTCTTTAATTGCAATAAGTGAAGTGTTTGAAGACAGGCTGTGGTCCCCTTCAAGCCCCAATTTTATATCAACTGATTTTTACTTGTGAGAAATTCTAAAAGATAAAGTGCATTAATCTAATCCCCACATATTAGAAGACTAAAATTCAACATTTGACATGAGATTGAAAGAATTTCTCCATCAGAGCCCCAACGTGTTTTTCAGAATGTGTTTAAGCATTGTAACATCCCTTTAGGAGAACAAGGCCGCCACTTCGAGCAAAGGTATGTGTGTCACTTATCTGTATCTGTAGTACTGAGCCTGTAGTAGTAGTAGTAGTAGTAGTAGTAGTCTATGTATAGTATCGCCACTTCTGGAACACTCTGTTCTTTGAAGCCATTCGTTATGTCAACCGGAAGGAACATACTCACTAAGAGGTCTCTGTGGCTGGCAGCACTTCAATTTTAATGTTCTGTACATTATGTATAGGTACTGTTTCAAATTCCGTACAGTGATAATGGAAACGGGCTACGCATACTCTGAAGGAGGGAAATGAAGCCATCAAGAGGGAAAGTTTGGATAGGAAAAGGAAATGAATATGCAAATCTTCACCATGACCCAGGTGTGCAATTATGGTGAAGATCTGTCCAAACTCGGATATTGGAAGAAGAAAATAAATAGAAGAATATATTCTGATTTTGTTCCTTAAAACACAATCACCACCACGACTAGTTGAAGTAATGGAGTTGATTTCTTTTTTGCCTAGATTTTTAAATGAAATGGAAAACAGGAAATTAAAATTTATTGGACATGTCATCAGACACAATACTTTTATCACTACCATACTTGAAGGGAAAGTGCTGGGAAAGAAAGGGAGAGGAAGACCTAGGATGAAGTATTTGAACAACATCAAGAAGAGGTTAGGTTGTGATAATTACATGGAACTGAAACGAACAGCCAATGAAAGAAAAGAGTGGTTGCACTGACAAGGCATTAGCCTTTAGAAGATTGATTGATTGATTGATTGATTGATTGATTGATTGATTGATTGATTGATTGATTGATTGATTGATTGATTGATTGATTGATTTACCATCACATGGAAGATTTTCAATAATGTAAGGATGGGAAATGTCAAGGATTGGGCAGGTAGCATTCATTGTCTGAACACGTTCACTGCTGATGGTTAGAGGGTGGCATAGTGTACTTGCTGACCTGAACAAATCAGCTGCATGGAACTATGTAACTTTATCTTCACACCTGCCATAGTGGCTTTTCATCATTTTAAACTTGTGTCCTTTTAGACCTCATACAGTTGATGGAATTGCATTGTTGGTCATCCCAGCAAAATATAATTACATAAAACAAAACAAGTATAATATGCTGCAGGCAAAAATTATTATTTCCAGTTCTGATATTTTACTAAATTTTTTGCAATAATGGTATAATAATTATTTATTACAGTAACAATAACCTGTCAGAAAGAGAGGCACTGTTATCAAGAATCAACAAGAATTTGGCATCTACAGTGCGCTAGTACCAGGATGTGAAGAAGGACCTGGAAGAAATGGGAATACAAAGAATGGAAATCAGCAATAAGGATGGTTACAAGTCTAGGATCAAGGCCACGAAAAGCTTTCACTTACAACAAGAAGAATATCTCGATTAATGCAAAACTCAGACACTACCAGACAGTGATCCACATGGAGGCTTTATATGAAGGTGAAAGTTTGAACCTGATAAAAACAGGATTGGTCAAGAAGTTGGAACAAGTGGAGAGAAAGATTCTGAGGAAGATACTGGGACCCCAAAGAACAGAGGATGGATCATACAGAAAGAAAGGAAACCAAGATGGAAAAGATCTCAGATACTATCCAGAAGAGAAGAGCCATGTTATTCAGATATATCTACAGAATGAACCTGGGAAGACTGACCAATCAGATAATTTTTGAGATCAGGAAAACTACAGTGCGCTGGTACCAGGAGGTGAAGAAAGACTTGGAAGAAACGGGAATAGAAAGAATGGAAATCAGCAACAGGGATGCTTATGAGTCTAGGATCAAGACCATAAAGAGGTTTCAAGTAAAAATTAGATCTCGTACCCAAGCACCATGGACAGAAGAAAGGAGGAGAATGCAGAGTGAAAGGATGAAGGAGAACTGGACAAGGATTAAAGCCCAGAAACAGATGATGCTGAATTAGAATGAATGTGGTACATAGTCGGCCAAACTGGAGGAAAAAGTAGAAGAAGAAGAAGCACTTAGAAGTCTCTTGAAATAAGAAATTGTTGCATCCTTCCATTGAAGGTGTCTTGTTGTTAGAAGTTCCCACAAAGACTGATGGTGTGTGACCAAAACTGTAGAGAGGAAATACGCAGTGACAAGAATAAGCTTGTGCAAATCTGACTACAACTGAACTGGCAAGTACATTAGGATTATGACAAGTGGTTCTTACCGTGCGGGAGACCTGTGATTCACATTTCCTCAGCTTCCTTCTTCACATACTAGGTGTGTGATCTGCATTGAATGTGTTAATTAAGATAGCCCCCCAAAATTTGTGTGGTGTGAAAACAGCCAGAAGACTATCTTCCGGGCTGATAATGAAGTTCGAACCAATCATCTCCTAAATGCAATTTTTCAGTTAAGTGACCCAAACTACACAGTCAACTCACTTGGTTATAACGAAATAAAAAGGTTGTCTGTCAGAAGAACCAGGTGGTAATGCTTTGTTGATGCCCTATGTTCCAAAAGGGACAGCAGAAATTAGATGATATGATTGTTTCAAGTATATTGCAGTATTCTTTACCCCTACTTGATCTGACGTGATCACTACAAGTCAGTTTTAGCTACCTGGAGGGACTGATCATATTGGACTGATTAGGGGTACATCAGTTGCCCCAATAAATAATATGGCAATGTATTTGAGATATAAGGGGCAGTCAAATGAAAACTGAACACCCACCATAAAAACAAATTCCACGTGATAGGTGACAACACTGTTATTTCATATAGATAGTGTCATTGCTGTGGTAGGAAAACTGCATAGTGACAACTCACAGGTGCACGCAGTGTTGGGTTATGTCTTTGTTGGTGCGCAGACTGGTGTAGTATGTTCGTCCAGCTGTAGCAATGGAAGGAAGCAGGGAAGTGTGGTTCATTTTCTGGTGGCCGAGGGTGCTGGAGTACGCAAAACCCATCGTCGCATGTCTGCTGAGTATGGTGAACATTGCATGTCCATGACAAGAGTGCACACGTAGCATAAGAGATTCTGAGAACAGGCTCATAGAGCCATTACTCCTGATGTGATAGGGTGGACTGATGGCCATATCCACGAAAACTGACAAATCACGGAGGAAGAAAGACATTCATGGACGTTGGTTTTATTCATACGAGGAAGTGCAAAAGTGGGTGAGATTGTGGATCTGTCAGTGACCTACCTCTTTCTACAAAACTAGAATTGATCATTTTGTGCCCCAGGGGGGTAAATGCATTAACGCTTGGAAATTACTTTTGAATGAAACCATTCCATGGTCACGTTGTATCAGGTGTTCGGTTTTCATTTGATTGCCCCTTATACATCATGTGCAGATGGTGAGCGAGATGGGTTTCCTTTCCTCTCTGCAGTTATTGGCTGAATGTCCTTAATGCCACCTGTACATAATGTAGACAGAACAACACAGTCCAACCTGAATGAACAACATAATTGTACTTCTACAGACCTGGAAGCTTCATTACCTCTACAAAAACTAAGCAAAGTAAATAGAGGAAGGAGAGTGATAGTGCTAAGTGCAATGTAAACAATGTTTATCAACTGTAATGTTTGAAGACATCGCTCAAATCATAGTTGAACTGCCCTCAACATCACCACTGACACTACCCTGTCCTTGGATAAACCTTGCAACAGAGCAACATACTTGCCTGAGCTGTATCTCCTACCATTGGAATTATACTCTACCTCACAGCTAATTACCCCTTCATAGTTCTAGTGTACTCATGCTCTTTATAGAACACTGAGTTAGAATTCTCCATTCTAGGAATACAAAGAATACAAAAACAGTTAAAAATTTAAAATATTGAATTTTTTTCTTGTTTAGTTGCCAAATGTATGATACATTGGAGGAGAAGTACTCTGCAAAACTGAAGGTATCTGATATAACAATGTTCAGTATGATCTATTCACAGTCATTGTTGCTATAGCCTGTTATTATGACAAAACAGGTATAAGTTTTCTATGTACAGTTATCTTACACTACATTGGTCCTCTTCAACATCAGAAAAAATAATACATAAGCCATACAGTTCATACAAATGGAAGGTTAGAACTATGTCTTGTCTTTGGGCTTTCAGATGGTGAGCGAGATGGGTTTCCTCTCTGAAAATGTACAAAATATAAAGCTACACAAAATATGTGAGAAATTAAACTCACAAAAATTACTACATGAAAAAAAGTTCATTATAATATTAAAAAAGAATAAAAGAGCAAGTGATATTTTGTTTCTGAATAAGAAAGATAATAGAGTAAATCTAACTAAATTTCAAAGCTGGATCCACAAGATCTGTTCACTGAAAACAGGTATGTTACTCAGGAAACTTATAAACAAACTTTCTTTAGTCAGTTATCTCTGGGGTTGCTGGAGACACTCTGGTACATTCTGAGTTTTGGCAGGTAGTTTATGGCTGATGTCCTCCTGAATACTACATGATTTTTCTCGGGTGAAATTTCAACACAAGATCCGTTGAGATTTGAATCTCAGCTGTTTAGCCAATACCAGAAGACATAATGAACTGTAAAAAATAT
This sequence comes from Anabrus simplex, assembly GCF_040414725.1. Taxonomy (NCBI): domain Eukaryota; kingdom Metazoa; phylum Arthropoda; class Insecta; order Orthoptera; family Tettigoniidae; genus Anabrus; species Anabrus simplex. The sequence goes on from NC_090265.1 coordinate 825,479,054, forward strand.
GTCTTACCAGATATGGCTCTGGGCATAATATAAAAGTGTAAATAAACACAGTATGTTACTATTTGGAGAAAATTTCATATGTTCTTCACAGTGTCATCACCCAATTTATGAGGATAAATTGTATGTATTTGTAAGTGTTATCAAAATTGCAGACCAAATACAATAATACAAAACAGAGGAGTATCTGAATTTTAACAGGCAGAAATGAAAAATACTGGTGATTTTGTCATACAAAAAGAAATATCTGCATTTTGATGGGTTCAGAAGAAAACTGCAGACAAGAATCAATTTTTCTCATACCAGTACTGTAATAGTTATGGTGCAAGAAAATGTAGAATGAATTATTTGAAGAATGTTCAGAGGAATGCCATATACAAAGCAGGTTCTTGATAGTTACCATGCACTTATAAGAGGATAAGAATATCTATTGAAAGGGAAAACAAATTTGGTTGTTATTTTGGGAGAATGCATGGATATATCCCGGCTATGATCTTAAGATGTATTAATGAATCTGTTCAACAAATACAGTTGTACACAGAATGTTATTGTTGTTGTTATTATTATTATTATTATTATTATTATTATTATTATTATTATTATTATTATTATTATTATTATTAAGTTTATTGGCCACACTGGACCACTCGAGTCTTCCATGTACACTTTTTTTTTCAAAGGTTGTACTATTTGATTCTTCTTATCTGCCCAGTACTTCTTCATTCTGATCACAGTGTTCTTAATTCATCTGAAATCTCTACAGACCTTTTGTGCATAATTTCAGTTGAAAAACTGTGGAGTCTTAAGAAGGGTGGTAATTTTATTCTTGTTCTCAGCATCTGTAATTTTGAGTCCAACTGTTTTGAGATCCTCTTGAATTTTTTTGATCCAATGCCCTTCTGTCTTCTTTCCCATATTTCTCATCACTAGTTGTCGTAAAATCCTGTTTTATGGTAATCGTAAGATGTGAAAGAAATAAGAGATTCTTTTCTTCTTCATCGTGCTGGTAACTGGGTCAATCTCTCTATGGACAGTTTCATTGAAGAGGATTCTCCAGATTCCTTCAACCTGGTTCTGATATTTCTTCTTTCAGTTTTGAGGAGCTGATCAGTACTTCTTTCATTTTTAATTTGGAACAAGGTTTTACAAGCGTAAGTGGCTTCAGGCAAAGTTACACTTTTATAGTGTTGGATCTTAGTGTCTATCTACAAGCATTTTTTGTTATAAGTTGACCAGGTTAGAAATTGTAATTTTTTCATTTTGTTGCTTCTATTTATCCATGTTGCTTTCTCGAAGTTGTGCATAATTATTTCTCCAAGGTATTTAAATTGTAGGACTATGTTAATTTTTTGATCATTTATGATGACTTTGTTTATGTCAAGGGATTTCATTGGCATGATCTCAGTTTTCTCAAAGGATATTTGTATTCCTATTATTTAATGCAATTCTCTGGAGACTGGTGATCTGAGCATGGACTTCTTCTGTGTCAAGGGCTAAGAGAGCTAAATCATCTGCAAACCCTAGGCAGTTTGTCCTTATTGAGGGTTTTACTCCAATTTTGATTTTAGGTGAGATTTTTTTTTTGCCAAATTTTCATGATGTAATCTAGAGCCACATTGAAAAACAACAGCAATGCATGAAACTTGTCAATTCCATAAGTGTGTAGGAATCATAGCAGAATGAAATTCTGTTCTGAATGGTCTCATTAAATTCTTTACAAAAATGCTGCATCTTTAATGGTGGAGCTTTGTTCAAAAATATCATCCTCTCTGATGATTGTATCATACTAATGATGAACATATACCATATCCACTATCTTCTGTACTTTTTGTGAAAAACAGCAATGACAAAAATAAGAAAATATAACTGTGCAACAATTTTATTTGGCAATTATTTCATATGAATTTTCAGTTAGAATGCAATGTAGCTCTGGTGTTTTCTCTTGTTGCCAATAGATTACCACGTCACCATTGATAAAATGTAATTTGAAACACAAGTTGTATAGGTTTATATTTTGTTCATGATGAGTGTGAAAAATGTGTGTATCTTAATGATAATATCTTGTAAATTATACTGTACATAATACCATGTAAGTTTTATTTTAATTAAAAGTAGGCCTAACTCATGATAAGGTATTTTCCTTCTTTTCTTTTTATTTTTGGGAAGAATGAATGTATACTGAAATTATGGTTTCACAGCATTTGAGAACAGTGTTTTACACTGTGCAACATTACAGAATGTATCAACTACTTTGCTTTCATGGAATTATTACCTATTTTTATCATAACTGATTTTTGTCACCATGTGCCATAAATGTGGTGTGCACTGCCACTAATGTTTATTAACATTGAACTAACCCATAAAATTTACCTCAGGAACTAAACACTTCTCATTGTAAATTATTCCTGAATAACGTCAAATTTTATGAAAAACAAACGTGGAGATACTCAGAAACCATTGAACAAAATCCATCATAACTGAAATAATGTTTATTGTGATTTGCTGCAAAAAGTGTATGGTACACCAGTCACAGCAAAAAACAATTTATTCAAACTCAAGGATCCAGCTCTGATAGCTGTATTTAAATACCTTACAGATTTTATCTATACAGTAATACTTTTCTCTTATTTTTTTGGAATAATTACAAACAACATTTAGAGCTATAAAAAAATAGAATTCATTCACAACTTTATCTTTACAGTATGCTATTCAAATTGAAATTCTAGCATACTGAACCAACCTCCTCTCAAAATCAATTACATAGAGATAATGTTAAATTCCTGTGATCATTGCTCCTACTAATATAATGATACTTGACTGAAATGGGGAGTTCACAACAATGAGAAACTATCTTCACACACACACAATCTATTGAGTTTTAAAAATGCTTACAGATTAAAAAATATTTGGTTCAGTATGTAGAAAATATGTCCCTGAGTAAATTTGTATACATGACACTCAAAATCCATCTTCTTAACTGCATCATTTTCGAGGCCTGATCCAATATTTCATTTTGGTGGGGTTTGCATGCAATACTGCCTGAAATGGGCATAACACAAATACAGAACAGTAAGCAAGAGATGTGCTGAGAGAAAGATTAGAATGTGTGGAGCACACAATAGGAAGAATTTATTACACAACATACAACAAGCAGAACAATAAAGGAAGACAAGTACAACTGTAACAAGAAATTTACAGAAGTTATGAATTTATGCCTGCTTTTTATTTTAACCCAATGAATAAAAATGATATGAATGAAATCTTTGCAAGGAATCCTTCTTCGAAATATCAACATTATATAAGCTTTGTTGCCACTGATGCTTTCACGGCCGGTACTTATAGACATGATATTGTATAGGTTTTTGGACTTATGCTGTGTCAAGAAAATAAGGTGAAATTACGTTTTGCAGAGAACTGTGCTCTCTGTCCACGAGAAAAGTTTCTTAAACAATGAGCTTTGATGATTTATGATGTAGCTTATAAAAAGCTGTAGATATTGTGATTGCCGTAGAAAATATTGGATTGTTACATATTAAAAATGTTGGATTTAGTAGTAAAAATTCAAACAATGGAAGCTATGTAGCAATAAAATTTTAGGCACCATTGAGATGTAATACACTTCTCCCAAAGAGATATAAGTGCATCCATGTCTATTTCATTGAAGTACAACTGTCTAGTAAAAAATCCTCAAAGGTATTTTAGATTACTGCTTCAATGTTGAACCACTTCACAATCAAGAAAGATTCAAAGACAGTCAAGTAGGTCAGAGGTCTGATGAGTACAGTAGATGAGCAATAATCTCATAACGTAAGGTGGTCATACGATGAGTTCAATATTACTTACTGTTCTCCATGTAGTAATTGGAATTTTTCTGTATCCCATATTGCTGTGGTAGATGAATTTAAGATATGTCCTTTTTAACAGCACTGATGGTATATTTTTGGTGCTTTTTTCACCTATTATTTGTGTACCATCAGTGGAAGACAATAGCCCAGAAAAGTACCACTGGTGATACAAGCGTGATCTGCCTCTTTTTCTCATCGAGGCTAGTTGAATGATAACCCTCTTTAGGCACATTTATTCATCTGATTGTCATTAACACAGCTGGTAAGACCATAGGAATTTGTATGCATTATAGGATAAACACATTGAGAGGTCAGCTTCAGAAGAGGGAGCATCAGAAAGAGACAAGAACAAATATCTTCATACACTTCCATCTTCAGTAGACAGACTCTCTCCTCATCAGTCCCAATTCTTCTACACCCCTTCCTTCTCAGCCCCCAGTGAGCTTTTTTCTAAAATTGTTATCATATTAACCCTTTCATTCCAGTGAAGCAAGAGCAGAAGCATGGCCTTGAGGCCAGTCCTGTTTGCTGTATGGGATACTTTCCGTTCTCCACTTTTTTATGGTGATGATGGGATAGGGAAAGTCTAGGAGAGGGAAGGAAGTGGCTGTAGCCTTAATTTAGATATAATTTGCCTGGTGTGAAAATGGGAAATCAGGGCTGCCGACAGTGGGGTTCGAACCCACTATCTCCCAGATGCAAGCTCACAGCTGTACGCCCCTAATCACATGGCCAACTTGCCCGCTTATTCACACTGTTAAGACAGGACAGGCTGACTAATATTTTAAAAATACTGTATATCATTCATCATCATTATCAGCCAATTCAATCATTATATGATGTGGGCTCCTAAGGTCAGTGAGCAAGATAATAATGTAATTCTTTCCAGGCAGAACAGTCAACTTCAGTAGTTCTCTGTGAGTCCTTGTTCCATTGGTCTGGTGGTCTTCCTCTTGGCCTCTGATATTCTCCACGGCTCCATCCAAGACAAGTTTTGTCCATTGACAGTCCTTTCTACAAACCATATGTCCAGGCCACTACTATTTCAGAGTTTTCACCCTTTGAGTGATGTCAGTAACCTTAGTAACACTTTCTCTGACATTGTGGAATATTTTATAAATATTAGGTTCTTCAATCTGCCAAAACTAATTTAAAAATAAATAAATTTATTAACTACTTGATAAACAAAACATATGGTAACAGAATTATACCAGAAAAAAAACAAACAAAAAAACCTTAATTAGAATGGTACTTCTCCAGCAGTCTACCATAGTGAAGCACAGAAAAGCTGAACACCACACAACTGCAACAGTAGTCCACCAGCTACCTGGCAAGACTTTCCCCTGACTGCCACAGCAGTCCACTGGAGTGAAAAGGTTAAGTGTTCCTTATGTTCCTGTCTTTCTTTAAATGACTGATTTGTCATTTGTTCGTTCTTCTCCATTGCCTGTGATGTAAGTTATTTATTTGGTCAGTTGTTCTTGGCGCAAGTGGTTGTGCTTAATCATAGAGCAGTATAACTCCATTTTGGTTAACTCGCGGTTACTCACATGGTGAGCACGGTGCTTATCTCCGTAGTATATTGCTTATTGTTGGAATATTACAACACTTCTATGTTTGAAACTCCATACACCTTTCAAACAGATTGTTACGAAGGGGATGTGTCAGTTACTTCCATTATCTTTGAAAATTAAAACCCTCAATCTATTATTAGACGTGACAGTGCATGTTTGGTGAGCAGTGTGTTCAGTAGCAAGTAACAGTGCTACTCAACTTCACGCATTGTAAAAGGTCAAGGTTTGTCTTATGCTTGTGTTTAATGTAAAATTTTTATATTGTGACTGTTGTTAGAGAATTTATACAAGTTATAATGGCATCCACTGATCAGATACTTTTGTGGTTGGGTGAGATGATGGAGGAAGTGAACTTGAACAATGAAAGTGGTTGTAATGAAACAGATAAGGTTTAAGAAAGTGATCCTAACTTTGAAACAGAGTGTGAACAAGTTCTGAGGAAGAAGAGACACTTTCGTTGATTGAAGGCTGCATTCCATTAGTTTCAGGAAAGGATGGAATTACTAAGTGGGGTCCACATGCTCCCGCTACAAATGTTCAAACCCAGAAACAGTGTTCCAGGAAAGATGTTGAAAGGAACAGGAGTGATGACTGACTGTGAAAAATATTTTCTTCTTGTTATACTGGAATATATGTTCACATTATTTATTTCATTCTGACCATACTCCTATCTCAAATTTGTTTAGATTTATTTAGGAACACGAACATGAATACATGTGTTCCTAAATAAATATCTATTTGTTTAAATTTAAGCATTCATGTTCCTAAAAAAATTATTTGTCTATCTCTGAGTCCCGTTTCTTGATATGGAGTCAGGAATGAGGTGAGATGAATTTATATTGTATGATTTATGGCCGGATGCCCTTCCTGTCGCCAACCTCAGTTGAGGAGCTAATGAAAATGGTGAATGAAATTGGGTAAGGAGTTAGAAAGAATTTGTTAGCTGTGGCCTATGAAGAGGAACTGACCCATTATTTGCCAGGAAGTGTAAACGGAAACAACAGAAAACCATTCTCAGGACAGCTGAAGGTGGGGATCAAACCCACGCATCTTCGGAATGCAGAGCTCGGCTCCTTAGCCGTAGCACATTAACACACGTGGCCACTCCACTCGCTCATGTTCTTAAATAAATATCTAAAATTCATGTATTAAAGATACCTCTATCTTTATATGGACATATTATGGCCTTTAAACATAAAGGTGAGTGCTACGCTCACCAGCAAGTAATGCCAGGTTAACCAATCTAGATCACTTAACATATAATTTCTGATGAACGTCACCTGGATGAGTGCAGTACTTCTGAGCATTATTGGTTTCATCACATTTCAAGAAGGAAGAAGAATAATTACATGCTGCATGTCACCAAAGAGTAACCATCACATTCTGCAGATGAAGTTCTGGTTTCAGCATGTGTTTTGGACCATAATAAGCACCTGGTCATTGTTAAGATTGGTGATGACTGTTGTATAATACCCATTTCTTGGTCACTCATCTATGCTCTGTTAAAAATTGCACAGTTTCTGTCCTCAGCGAGTATAGAAGTGCAAATTTCCAGATCACACAGCAAATTAGAACTCAAATAATTCCACAGATATATATTGGGATATTTAAACTGTTTTACTCAATACACTAGCACTATCTAGCAGGGTTGTTTAATATCAAAATCACTTCACACCAAAATCCAACATTTTATGAACAACAATGCGATATTTAAGTCTCAAAAGAACTGATTGAGAGGAAACAAAACAGCATAAAAGAAGGTAAAGTGATGAACACTTGTGCATGTTTCAATCTGCTTGCAAGAGCATTACGCAGAAGAATAAGTAATTTTGAAAGAAATGTGTATAGCAAATATCCTTGAACAGAAGAAAAGAAAGATATTTTTTAAATGACAAATTGCTACAACTTACAATATGTATGATCTCTTTCTGATATGAGGCATGCTTCATTGTTGAAAATACTGATGATATTTCTTATAGGTAACCTGGACTCTAAATCCATTAGCATCCATTTGCATCCCAGTAATGCAGATGTTCTTTAAAGTATGCAAACTCTGAAGGGAGAACCTACTGAAATGTTTATCTGCAATTTTAGTCAACCAATAAGTATTTCTGGAATTATTGCATTTCTTTCAAAATACTTGTTCATTTTCAAAATGCCCCAGATACAATAATTTTTGGTTTATTATTTTGAAACCTATTTATATTAGGTAAAGTTAAAGGAATAAAAGTACTATTTCTGACTTCAGTGCAATTTTTATATTCATTACAACATTTTTATTAATATATGGTATTGCAATATAAAATTCAATTTTTAAAAAATATTTTAACACAAAATATTTCGTAGAGTTACCTACTGTTACCCACTTGTTGCTGTTTCTTGATGGATACATTATTGTCTCTTGGCACAGGCCAGCTTGCACCGAAGTCCAAGTCTCATTTATGGCTGAGACCATACAGAAGTTGCTGAGGTATGGATAGTGCTGAGTAATGACATTCAGAGCATGAGTAGTGTATCTGAATGTAATTAAAAGCCTTACTCAAAGGGCCAGTTGTGCTGCAATAGCACTTTCTGATGCACCGAGGAAAGCAATGGCAAACTATCTCACTCCTTATCCTACCTAGTATGCCTCACTTTGGTGCCGCCATTGATTTTAGTGATTTCTCTATAACCAGTGCCTCCATGGCTTAGGCGGCAGGTGTGTCGGCCTCTCACCGCTGGGTTCCGTGGTTCAAATCCTGGTTACTCCATGCGAGATTTCTGCTGGGCAAAAAGGAGGCGTGACAGGTTTTTCTCTGGGTACTCCGGTTTTCTCTGTCATCTTTCATTCCAGCAACACTCTCCAATATCATTTCATTTCATCTGTCAGTCATTAATCATTGTCCCAGAGGAGTGCGGCAGGCTTCAGCAGCCGGCACAATTCCTATCCTCACCGCAAGATGGGTGCTTCATTCATTCCATCCCTGACCTGGTCACTGACTGGAAAACAGGTTGTAGGTTTTCTTTCCTCTCTATAACCACATAACCTTCATGGTGCTATTTGAGGATTCAACTAGTCTCTGGGCTGATGACCTAACAGTCAGGCAGACCATTTATTATTAAAATGAATACTCCAAATTATGAGCCGGCCCTGCAGTGCAGGGGTAGTGTGCCTGCTTCTTACTCAGAGGCCCCAGATCTGATTCCTGGCCAAGTCAGGGATTATTACCTCGATCTGAGGGCTGATTCGAGGTCCACTCAGCCTTTGTGATTACAATTGAGGAGCTATCTAATGGTGTCGCCCCAGTCTAGAAAGCCAAGAATAACAGCTGGGAGGTTTTGTCATGCTGACCACATGACATCTTGTAATCTGCAGGCCTTCGGGCTTAGCAGGGGTCGCCCAGTAGGCCATGGACCTACGGGTCTGTTGCGCCATGGGTTTGGTTTTGTACTACAAATTATGAATGCTATTTGAGTGTACATGTGTGCAAAATTGGAAGGTAATTGAGTTAAAATAGTTTCTAAAGGAGCCTTCTGAATTCTAAAAAAAGTCACTTTTAAGTTATTTACACATTCATTTCTGAATTTATTTTAATTGTATTAGTTACTCTGTTTGAAATGCAAAAATATACTTGACCTAGCCTGTGGTAAGTTACTCTGAAATATTTGCTGCTGCTGTCAAAGTGGAAATATAAAAAAAATAACATGCGATATCTGAATTCTTTCTTGAACGAAAAGAGCATACAAAGTTAAGGGAACTCATAAGAGTGATTTAAACATCTCTATGGGACCCTACAAAATAAACACACATGAAAAACAAATACCTCACCATGTGTCCTAAAGTTTGGAGTATTTACCAGCAACAAAACCTCATTTTGGGTTTTTGGGCCATTTCTGGTAGGATTTCCCCTTAATCATACTTCAAACAATGCAGGGAGTGAAATAATTTTAAAGTGTTTAACAGATGTATTAGAGTACAATTCAATAATTTTGATAATTTTGATGGTTTCTATAATTATTGCTAATCAGTGTTATTTTCTCTTGAGGGAAGTTTACTTTTCAATTATTCATCTTATATCCTGAGTTATTTTAGTAATTCCTTGAAATGGAATCTTAAGAACTACTTCACCATGTGTCCAACTATTCTTATTTGGATAAATTTAAGTAAAATGTTTCTGTAAACTTCTATCCTATTGCACGATATGACAATTATGGGCTAACTGATAAAAATACCTAGTGAAAATGAACCTGTTACTCACTTAATATGCTAGGCAGAGTCCAACTCAACATGATATTTTATGAAGTCAGTAGGTCTTATAAATAAGAATGTCAGTTTGAAAAGTTGACCAATATGAAAATAGGGACAATTTTAAAATGTTAAAATATAAGCAGCATACCGTATGGTCTAGTTGTGTACATAAGAGAGGTAACTTAAGGAGTCCACCTCCTCAATACAAATAAATGTTATAATGGTTAGGTTACAACATGTTTACTTGGAACTAGTTTCAATGCTACTGTGTATGAACATACGTAGGGCAAGTGTTGATGTGTCTGTCAATAAGTACGGTTCTCGATAATATTCAAGGTCATGATAAGGAATCGAAGCACTTCTTGAGCATACAGTTTCACATACAGTCTACTTTGAGAGTGCCTAGTGAACACGTGCGTCAACTAATTTAAGTGACGTAACAGTCTTTTTGTGCAGAATATAGTGAACTATATAAAATATATTTAGAGTTATAACAATGTTACCCTAGAACAACTGTGAGAAGAAATTACTAACATTTTCCAATGTTAAGGTATATGCTAAATTTGTACAATTTCAGAAAACGACTATTACAAGAAAGAACAGTTTGTGGCGATTCCAAAAGGTTGCCACTTACCAGTGCCCAAAGAAACAGTCATTACAGGAAGAAGAAGAAACGTAAGTATGAAGACGTCACCTGGTCTTGTAAATACGTATTAAAACTGGAACAAAAGTAATATTGTTATATTGCAATTATATAAAGCTGATAAAAACTTCTATCTTTATCTGAAACTATCTCCATTCACATGACATATTCAAGTTAAAAAGACTTGCGGCCATGTCCCGACAGAGCCTAACCCATTCTTTAAATAGTTCCTATCATGCTGAATACACTTAGTTCAGTACATCAGTCTGTCCTGGAAGGAACAGTTCTGAAGACTCTGGACATGAAAGGTCCAGACTGAATGAAGTACCTGGCATACATTTGATGTTTTGTTGAGTACATTATTGCAGTAAAAAGAAAAGTAAAAGTAAACTCGTTTCCTCTTCCCAAGGAAGTGCAGCTTTTTACAGGTACATCCCCAATGGAGGTGAGCTGCATGTACCATTTTAACCACATACCAGCTCTCCTGCCATTCTTAAATCTCAGGCAGTACCAGGAATCGAAACCGGGCTACCAAGTATGGCAGCTGACAGCACTAACCATTACCCTACAGAGACAGACATTATTGTGGTATAAGCACCGACAATATGGATGAAGCTCAAGGTGTTTTAGTTGGATGTGTTTGACAAGGGTCTTCAAAACCGTCACCTTTCCAGTACATTCCCAGTATGCAAGGATACTTCATATTCGTAAACCATTCCACAGCAGTCATAAGGAAATCACAATTATTTTCTCCAACGGACTGACATTTTTGACATCGGAGAAGTGGTTGATTTCCAGAGAGTGCTTGACTGTTTGCATTTGGGATCATAGTGGATCATAATGGCAAAGCAAAGTGAAAAGGAGTGTTTATCATCAATAATCTTGTAATCTTGTACTTTCTATTAAAACACACTATGCCTACATGGCTTCCATGTGACAAATACCAGTTTGTGATCCACTCACATATTTGTCTGTTAGGTCATCAGCCCAGAGGCTGGTTGGATCCTCAAATAGCACCACCAAAGGCTATGCAGTTATAGGGAAACTGAAAAAACCAATGTCAGAGCCCAAATGAGGTGTACTAGGCAAGATGAGGAGTGAGGTAGTTTGCCATTGCTTTCCTCACTGGACCAGAATGTGCCACTGTGGCACAACTGATCCTATGAGCAACACCTTTCATTACACTCAGACACTAGGTGTGCTTGAAATGTCATTACCCAGCACCACCCATACCCCAGCAGCTTCCATACTGTCACAGCCATGGATGAGACTGGGACTTCGGTGGGAGCTACATTTTGTTCTGGCCTGTGCCAAGAGAAGATTACAAAAATACAGCATCCATCATGAAATGGCAACAGGCAATCTCACATATCTGCAAGAAAAAAAAAAAGTTGCAATGACTTTTGCCCCAACCCTCATATTATACAGTAGACTCACGATTAACCAAGTCCTGATGAACCAAGAGAGTTGTGGGAAAATAAACATACATATCTTTCATATCAGTTCGGTGCTACGTGGTGTGTATCAACGAAGTTGAATGGTACCGTAGTGATGCGCAGGCGTTTGTAACTATTAGGTCAAGCAGTGATGCGCCAGCCATTGCTGCTGCTAGGTCGAACAATGTTCTAAGAATTCATTTATTTGTTTACCGTCAGTTGGAGTCAAGTCCCTGTTACATTGCTGGTGTATCCAATTGGTACGGTGGAGTTTAAATCTGTGTAGGCCTCTTTTAGGCTAGTGGTGCATTGGCATTACATTGCGGCATCCAAGAGAGGCAAGAGGTTAGCCCAAGAAACTACGAAAGACTTTCTAAAAAAAGTAATATTCTCATTTAATTTTGTAATCTATTTTTATTTAAGAAAATACTAGGTAAACAACTGGCAGGAAATCTGCCGCCTGGTCGACAGCCCTAAATGCGGATCAGTGGTGACTGGTTGATTGATTAAACTGCATGAAGAATTATATGTAAAATTTTAGGAATTATGTTGTATCAAACAATTATTGCTATAGTGTTTTAAGCATTTTTTTCCACCATTTATGACCTATTAGCACATTACCTCCTTATTATCCAAGGTAGTCTCAGTCCTATTTAGCTCAGATAATCATGAGTATGCTGTTTATGTGAAATATACGAAACGTTAAACTGGATCAGGAAAAGGAAAGGGCAAAATGGAGGTGCTGCTTGACCCAGGAACTACCTGGACAAGATTGATGGAAAATAGAAAATTTATTTTTACATAATCTTGATTTGATAATATTTTGAGGGCACTTGTGGAGGGAAATTTTCACATCACCACCTGAAAACTCATCAAGATCTTGAAGGTTTTAAAGTTTTCAAAAGAAGTTCATTTTTTGCATATTTTTGTCCAGCTTAATATGGAATGTCTTGTATGCATTAGAGAGCAGCTTTCTGCAACACCATCTAGTAATTATAGGTGCAGTTATTAATAATAGTGTTAGAGTGGTTTGTCGAGCACGTTAATAAGAAGTAAGTGTAGATGATGCATTTTTGTGAGTTCAGATTAGGCTGTAGTGCTTCACGCAACAGAACATCTGACTTCACTGGTTGTTGCAGATTTCAGAAATTTTAGGACTGAAGAACTCTAAAACAAACATTCATTCTATCCTAAATAATGATATTTTGAGAGCATTTGTGGAAGCAAATTTTCACATCACCATCTGAGAACTCGTCAAAAATTTCTGAGGTGAATGTGTTTTGTTATGCAATGAAGTTTAAAGTACTGGCACATAAGCCACCCAGAAGTTTTCCATCTAGAAATATGTACCTTTCTAAGAACACAGTTCCTATTATCTTTGATGAACTGTATGGTGTATGTTACTAAGTCAGGATGAAGAATACTCATTTTTTAAATGGAATGTGGAAGAAGAGGCCAATAATCTTGCTTTTTTTTTTTTTTAACCAAAATGCAACAAACACCATCAACACCTTACAGAAAGAAGGAACTGAATGCTATTTTTATTTTTCTTCCTTCTGAGAATGTTAGAATGTTAATAATGTCACTTCCAAACTTCATTTTCTAAAATTTGTATGCCTCTATACACCATGAAATTTGTATCCAACATAGCTCTTTTATAAAATGCACTTCTCTGATGACATTATTTAAGTGTTTTTCACTTTGCAAACCTATAGTTTATTTCATTAATGTCAAGCAAATAAATAATAAATCTAATAATAACAAACTATAAACAATGTTAAGTTCTATCAGTGCCTCCAGATAACATTGATTTTGTAGATATAATTTAGGATATCTTCACAGAAAACTTGATGGAAAGCTACCAGGATAGATGCAATAAATATGTGCTCTAAATGCATCTTTAACAATGGTTTTATGGAATCCTATTAATAAAATAGTAACATCCTGAACACACAGAAACAGCATGAAAATCTAATGTCAGGAATGTGACATTAATAAAAGGATTCATATATGGAAATGTAGCATAATTTAAAAAAAGGAAATCTTAAATGCACCAATTCCCTTATCTACATTGAAATTTAACAAGGGGGTGCATAAATACTAATGGACATCAATAACTTGTGATACAGTTTTCATTTTCAGAACTCTGCAATGTAACAAACATAATAATTCCTTAATACATTCAATTTAATTATGAGTACATGAGTATAAGAAATATATAGCTAACATATTCCAAAATATTTTACTCTCTTTTCAACTGGAATACAAATATACTGTATAATGCTCTGTTGAGAGCTTATCTGCCTAAAATACATATTGTCGAAAGGAAGCATAGTTGAATATTGTCTTCTTACATAATCTGAGCATTAGAAGTGAAGGAGGAGCCTCAGGAATGTCAAAATCATAGGCTGTACTTGAGCATGAGCACAAGTGATATGTTTTGAAACAATGTTTCTACAGTTTAGGTGTTCATAATGAATAACATCTATGCACTAACACCACAGAAGTATTTGCACATGCTATTTACAGAAAGTTATTGTTAAAATAAATAAAAAATTAAGTACAGTTCAGTCTCAAGGGCAGCAATTGAACTTTAAACCGACTTGTCGTAAGAGATGCTGGTGGCAATAAGCTAGACCTTGATTTCTGAAAACAAAAGATGGTGGATGTATTTAAAATATATTGTAGATAATAAATTCTCTTAAAAATTATATTTATGTAATTTAAATGTAGGAAAGAATTATCTATCCACAACGTGTAATGAACATCCTTTATGCCAGTTCTTAAACTAAAGCAATACTTCAGATGAATTACTTTGCAGATAGAGAGCAACAGTTCTTCTGTTGTAATATCAAATTCTAATAAGAACATTTTTCCTAACAAAGCATAGTTAAATATTGACTCTGACCTCCTTGAAGATGATGGCGGTAAGTTGCTTAGCCCAAGAGAAAATCTCTTTACTTAACAGCTCTTCTGGTTAGTAAAGAGTCATAAATATTGTATTATTACTGAAATAAAAATTAGTTCAGTTAGATATAGATTGTCATGAAGCTTATCTCACACCATATAAGCCAAGGAAGAAAGGGGGAAGAAGGTAGTTGGTATAGTTTCACTTTCCTGTTAAGAAATAGGTCTATATAGTGTTAATAAAATGGAATCTACTGGTATTTACTCTGTTGGAACAGTACTGAGGTTTTTGAAGTGATTAACAATCAACAGCGATTGACAATAATTAACAGCTGACAGTTTTTATTTAATTGGTTGCCTGTCATGACACCAATGTGTATGTACACAGAAACAATGTCAGAATATAAAATACACCCTTTGCAACACATTAAACTCTCACGTTGGTTCGATGTGCACATGTATGGACCCAGCAAATCATATCACGGGGCAGTTGGATGTACATGCGTACAGACTCTACCAGCTTTGTAGAAAATGCTCACTTTCCGGCCGTCCATTGGGTATTCATGCGAACCATTAGTACAGTTTGAAGCATAGGATGTGTGTCCTTGGAGTGAACCTTCTTTCAATGGTATTGTGTCATTTGGTAGCACATAACAGAAGTTACTTCACCGAGTTTAGTTTGCCGCTCTATGACAGTGACCAACATGGCAGACATGTTGTGAGGTTTGCACTTGAGACAACTTTATTGAAGATATTGGCTGAAAGTAGTGATGATACTGAGTCAAGTGACGATGATTGTGTACAGGTTGAAAGCAGTTATCAAGTGAACAATGAAGACAGTAGTAAGGGTGTTAGTGATAAACAACTTGAGTGGTCATTGACACCTGCTAAATCATGATATGTGCTTACAAAAATCCCATTTACAGGTGAATGTGCTCCAACTAAAGTGTCAGGAAGTGTTTTGGAGTGTTTTATGTTATTTTTTGTTGGAGAATTGGTGGACATTATTGTGAGAGAGACAAATAGGTATGCAGCAAGTAAAATAAAGGAGAGACATCCCTTGAATAGTTGGCCCTGAATAAATCAATGGAAAAGTTGGCCCTGAATAAATCAATGGAAAAATAACAGTAGGGAAGAAATTTATTTAGTTCTTTGGATTTTTATGTTGATGTGTAAAGTTCAAAAATGTGTGGTTTGCACAAAGAATAAGAAGAGGAAGGAGAGCATCTGTTGGTGTCCAGAATGTGGCATGAACCTGTTTTTTCTAACACAGGAAATGCTGTCAACAAGGTCCTGACAGCTTGCTGAGTCGAGGAAATACAGTATGGTTTCACAAGACCCTTCAATATTTCTGTCAACACACTTCTATTGAACGTAAGTAGGATGAGCTCTTTGGAGCATTCAGCATGGCAGGCGGGTATGTAGGTCTAACACAGATAGGTCTTATGGCAACGATAGGATAGGAAAGGGTTAGGAGTGGGAAGGAAATGGCCGTGGCCTTAATTTAAATACAGCACCAGCATTTTCCTGGTGTAAATCCTAATCATTAAATATTTATAATGTTGTTATTTGCTGGAGCATTATGTGGACAAGAACTGGACAAAATTTGAAATTTGAGTGAGACTGAACAAGGCGTTTAGAAGATATTGCAATGTCTGTGTTAAGAAGGTGTGGAATGTTATTATAGATGGATAAGCTTGAGTGAACCTTTTAAAGGTAGGGAAAAATGGCCATATGAAATTATTACCTAATGAAGTGGTATATTGTGAAAGCGAATCAATAATAGATACAATACAGAAAAGGAGAATTGCCTTTTTTTTGGTCATGAATTCAGACTGCCAGAAACCCGACTAGTGAAGCAGTTATTTAGTTACTTCTGGAAAAACAAAACAAAGAACACTTGGTTCACAGAGATCATGAATGATTTAGAAGAATTAAATTTATCAATGCTCCAAATTGAAGGCAGAGAAGAGAAGAGGATTCTAAGGAATAAACACTTACGATTCTAACTCATAACATTTAAACGAAGGAAGTACACCATTACTGACAACCAAACAGCAACCAGGTCCGACAGGATGAAGAAGTTGGTATTAATTAAATTATTCTTTGGTCGAAGTTTTGGACACAAAAGTTTTATGATCCATAGCCTCATAGGGATCCTTCCGCTGTCTACAGCCTACCATTAGTAGCCATATATTTTACCTTGTTTAATTTTGATTTTATGATATGGTTTTAATGGTTTTAAATTTATTTTCATGTTCTAAATTTCTTCCTTTTAGCTGTTATATGTGTTAAGTGCGCAATAAATGCTACATAAAGGATCATATAAACAAAGCACAAGATAAGGCTCTTACACCTACATCTGTTACTAATGAAACAGCACAACATGCAGTAACATTGGCTTCTGACATATAATACAAGGGCATATTAAAAACCATTAAAAATGATTTTTCAATGAGTGTATTCTGGTATTTGATAGTTGCAGTTAATATCCAGTATGAGTTTAGAGTTTTAAAAATACACAGCTATCAAAGATGACATTCTTTGAAACAAATTTAGAATTGAAACCCTGGCAACAAAATAGGAAGTTTACAAGGAGAAGTTTGAATGATGAACAATATTGATATTTCCTGCTCAAACTGTTATTATTTAAAGACATGTGATTTGTAAACAGTCAGCAATGTAAGCACAATGTTCCTGTGATATTCTTTAAAGACAATGACTTGCTCATGGAGTGGACTTTATATTAGAACACCACCAGTGTAGATGTGTGCTGGCTGTAATTGCTGCTTACATGCACAAGAACATTACAAGCATGCCTAGAAAGAATGGTTAAATGAAGAAGGCTAGTGGGAAAGACCTAGGAAGAGATGGCTACACCAACTGGGACACAATGTGAAGAGAAGAGGAGGGAACTGGGACTCAGTGGTGTGAGAGAGATAGATAGAGAGAGAGAGAGAGAGAGAGCATTTCTGGACAGACAATGATGGCAAAGGCTCATTCAACACCACCCTACCCGGGCGCTCGACGGGTTCGATGATGATGATGGTGATAATGATGACCACAAGATTTGTTAAATTTATTTAATATTCTTTTTAATTTTGCATTTCTTTGAGTTATTGTAATGAAGTTAATATTTTTCAAATCTGTATCTGTATATTCACATTTTTTTGTTTAAAACATCAGTGTTATTTTGCATTCCTTAGTATTTTAAATTTCAATCAGCTTTATAGTATTAATAAATAGACCTCAGATTTTAGGCAAAAACCTGTTTCGTTCCTGAAGAGATAACTTAAAATACAACCTGTAAATACAACTATAAGATTAAAAACGGTGGTCCTATAATGCCTAAAAATGCCCAAATTGATGTTAGAACCCATATTTGCCTACATTCCTATAATCCCCATATTTTATCCCTTAATCGATTAAAAATGGTTTTAATTTATTCTGAGAAACCAAAATATTTGCTGACTTGTTTTCAGTATCTTGAACAGTATATTTTTGAAATACTTTTCAAACAAAATTTTAAAATTGGGAAGCTATTAAGTTGTTAATAACCTCTTGTAGTAAGTAAACACACCCATAGTCTGTGTGTCACGAGGCGGTAGACAGTGCCCATTGACCTGATGGAAACAAAACTCTCCATTTCATTCTCTGAGAACATTTCAGTTGTCCGTTTGTTTAGTGTGTTAATTATGCTGAAAGTGTCAGTTTCCAAGCCATCTTTAATTAAACACTTATTACACGAGTTTTCCCATTTCACTTTGGATTATACAATAATAATCTGTGATGTTTCTAGCAAAGAGGTGAAAGAAATTTGTTTTATATTCCCCCCAAAGTTTTATTATCAATTTAGCAAATTAAAAATGGTATTTTAATTGATAAATGCTCATTAAAATACATAAAATTGAATCTGCCTAAAATATCTTTTCAGAACCTACTTTTTCATATTTAAGAGACTATTTTAGGGCATCTAAAATCCAAGGTCTATTAATAAGTAATAATACGTATGTGGTTAAGTGTAAGAGAGAACCAAGAGCCCTAACTTCACCACAGATAATAAAGCCTTCTATCTATCTATCTATCTATCTATCTATCTATCTATCTATCAATCTGCTGGACAGTGAGAACCAAGCTGAGGGAATTGACAAATGTTTGGAACCCCATTGTTAGTGTAGCCCACTAGTGATTGTGCCAACTGAATGCTGAAATGGAGCTTTTATTTGTACTGTGATCAGTGCTATAAGATTATTGAAAGTATCTTTTATTAACTGACAAATGTAGTGATTATATGATATATTACATGTGTTAAAATTGTTATTAATATCGAGAATCCACATAATAAGAAGGCATAATTGTATAATATAGAGTTGCTGGACCAATATTGAAGAAATAACACTCTTCAAATGCTGTTCATTTCTTGTATTGTAAAACTGTATGCTGGTAAGTCTACGGAAACAGCCATTTGAAAAGTGACACAATAAAGCCCCATCTACCTAGCTCATGTGAAGTCTGTTTTACATTACTGAAGATATAAAGGTACAAAGGGCATGAGCCAAGGTTGTACCCTATCTCCAATTCTTTGTAACTGATACACAGAAGCTATTTCTTGAATTGCCCTTGATGAAGTTGATAAAGGAATCGAGATCAATAAGAAACAAAAAAAGCATCTCCTATGCAGATGACACCTAGACACTTGCTGACAATTTAGAAGACCTTCAAATCACTTCACACAGCTTCAATGAAGTAAGTAAAGAGTTTGGCCAATCAAAATCAAAATTCAGAGTGATCAGCAAGTAGAAAATGCTGTTGTTACCCTGGACAGGGACCACCAATGAAAGGTAAATTTCAAGTACCTAGGATGCTGGCTAATGCAAGAATGGAATCCAGATGAAGAAATCAAATCTGTAATTAGCATTGCAAGAAGTGGTATCTTCTTAAATTAAAACATCTTGTATGCAATTGAGATCTCCAATTCAGTTCGTTGGTAGTGTTGTGAAGTAATATGTGTTGTTGTTACTGCTTTCTGGAGTTAAGTTTGGACACTAAAGGCTTCATCAATTATGTGACTGTAGGCCTTTAAAGTGTAGATATATCACGGACGTTTCAAGATCCCATGGGTATACCACGTCATCATCATGCTGGGAAGTCATGTGAAATCTCAACCCTTGCAAAACATACGAAAGCAGCCTATGTCTGTCTGTCAAGACTTCAGCCTGGAAGTTGGTTGGATCCTCAAATAGTACCACCAAAGGTTACGTGGTTCTAGGGAAAATGCAAAAACCAATGGTGCACCATAATTGAGGCGTACAAGAAAAGATGAGAAGTGAGGTAGTTTGCCATTACTTCTTACACTGGGTCAGAAAGTGTTACTGTAGCATGACTAGCCCTTTGAAAGTACCTTTCATAACATACAGATGTCCGACTCGTTGGCTGAATGGTCAGCGTACTGGCCTTCGGTTCAGAGGGTCCCGGGTTCGATTCCTGGCCGGGTCGGAGATTTTAACCTTCATCGGTTAATTCCAATGGCCTGGGGGCTGGGTGTATGCACTGTCCCCAACATCCCTGCTACTTACACACCACACATAACACTATCCTCCACCACAATAACACACAGTTACCTACACATGGTAGATGCCGCCCATCCTCATCGGAGGGTCTACCTTAGAAGGGCTGCACTCGGCTAGAAATAGCCACACGAAATTATTATAAACATACAGATGCACTAGTCGTGCGATGAACACAGAGATGGCTGGATTCAAATAGTATGGCTGGATTGCAGTTAATAGTGCCAAGGGCTGTTGCTTGAGGGTAAAAATAAGTTGCGTGGGTAGTAGCAGGATAGCTATGGCATCGATTACATCACAGGCTTGGCTGGCAAAAAACCCTTCTCACTGTGCCTCACCGGGCATATGTCCGGCTCCATAGCTAAATGGTTAGCGTGCTGGCCTTTGATCACAGGGGTCCCGGGTTTGATTCCCGGCAGGGTCAGGAATTTTAACCATCATTGATTAATTTTGCTGGCGCGGGGGCTGGGTGTATGTGTTGTCTTCATCATCATTTCCTCCTCATCACGACATGCAGGTCGCCTACGGGAGTCAAATCAAAAGACCTGCACTTGGCGAGACGAACATGTTCTCGGACACTCCCGGCACTAAAACCCATACGCCATTTCAATTTTTACCGGGCATATGCATTCTTCTGATCTTTCTGCAGTATGTACCAATGCTGATGTACGCAGCAGAAGCTGGACTATGATGAGACAAGATGTGAACAAAGTACAGGCAGGGGAAATTAAGTTTCTAAGAAGCCGTATAGAAGTAACAATCATCAGTGTTCTGCATTTAGAGCTATTGCCCAGGTGGCAGTTTCCCCAACAATTCTTTAGCTCTTTCTTAAACATTTTCAAGAAGCTTGGAAATTTATCAAATATTTCCCTTGATAATTTATTCCAAACCATTACTCCTCGTCCTATAAAGGAATATTTGCCCCAATTTGTCCTCTTGAATTACAAACTTTCTAAACAACCTCGTTAATATGATTACCCCAATGAAGTCCTACTTTTAAAAGCTCTGTTCAAGCTTATTCATCAACTAATGCCATTCTATGCCATCTCTCCACTGACAGCTTGAAACGTACCACACAGTCGAGCATCTCATCTCCTCAGCCCCAATTCTTCCAAGCGCAAAGTTTGCAACATTTTCGTAACACTATTCCTTTGTTGGAAATCACCTAGAACAAATCGTGCTGCTTACCTTTGAATCTTTTCCAGTTCTCGTATCAAGTAGTCCTGGTGAGGGTCCCATACACTGGAACCATACTCTTACTGCGGTCTTACCAGAGACTTATACGCCCTCTTCTTTACATCTTTATTATAACCTCTAAATACTCTCACAACCATGTGAAGAGATCAGTAATCTTTATAAACAACGTTGTTAATATGATTACCCTAATTAAGATCATTCCTTATATCAACACCATTGGATAGAATGAGAAATGAAAATACCAGAAAGTACAAGAGGAATCCTTGCAGGACAAGACAGCAAGACTTTGATGGTATTGGCACATGAAGAGAATACCAGAGAATAGAATACCTGGGAAGATACATGAGATGGATATACAAGACTAATGACCAAGAGGAAGACCAAGGGATAGGTGGCTGAAAGGAATAGAGGAGAACGCTCAGAAGAGAGGAGAGGACTGGACCAAGGTGATGACAGAGAGGTGGTGGGAAGACAGAAGAAAATGGAGATGCCTATATTCCAAACAGGCCTACCCCATGGCTGGAAACCATGCAAGTTCGTGATGGTCACCAATTTCCTGTGAGGAGATTGCACCAAAAGAAGAAGTCTCTTTGAACTCTGTGTGACTGTAGAGAGAGAGAGAGAGAGAGAATGTGCATGCCAGGAATAGAGTGGAAAACCACTTTGAAAATGGTTGAGAGAGAGACTTAAATCCACTTCTCTTCTCAAAACATGTTACCGTACGCGCACCTTTTAGCGATACATGGACACCCTACTGCTGAAATAGGTCGACCTCAGGTATCTTCGAGATTCGTATTGGCAACCTTTGAAACACAAACTATGAATCGCTTATGCATCGCTGTGTGACATCTGGCATACACTTTACATACTAGTACTGTTGTTATTTACACAGCAAAGCCAAACTATAGAATTCATGCTGGGAACAAGATTCGCATCGAGAAATGTTACATAATGTTATATAAAGTGTGTATGACACAGTTGTTGGCTTAAGATAATAAAGGTTTAGAAAATTCATATCGATCGATCATATTATCAATTCAATTCAGATTTCATTTTCATTCAGTTGGCAGTATAACCGGAACCGTGAGAGCTCCCTCCTTCCTCCACACCCCGTACAAAGAAATATCGCTAAAAGGTGCGCGGACTATACCTGAAACTGAGTGCCCCTCATTTCAGTCCCTACAAATCAATCTTATAATTATACCAGAGCGGGGAATTAAACTTAGACCAACCAAGTGGGATGCTACATTGCTAACACTAGGTTACAGAAACAGACACAATATATAGCACCAAGATATCAAGATGTATCAAGATTGTGACTGAAGTAAAGTTAGCCGCTAGCCATGAAATATAGTAATATCAGTAATCTAATTATTTTTAATACCCCTTGTACCTTTTGGTTCGTACGAGCCAATATGAATTGCATTAATTTCAATTGCTTCTTCCTTTTATTCCATATCTTGGTACTTCCCTCTCCTTTTGTCAGTCAATATAGCACTGTCTTTCTTGAAGGGCTATTCCCCAAAGTTTTAGAAATTTTTTACTTATTCCTGAATAGTTAAATTTTTTCAAGATTTTCTACAGTAATTTTGAGTTCTTTTATGGTGAATGTTTTAGAGATCTTCTAGGTAATCTGGAGTTCTTATATCTCCTCCTCAGTTCCTCTAATATACGTATTGGCCAATTTCATTTTTCCAAGGTAGTTGAAGAAATCCTGTTAACTTTGACATTTGTTCATAAAGTGTCCAAAGAAAACAATGATTGCTTCTTTTCTTAATGTACTGGTAATTTTCTCAGTGTGTATATAACGTTCTTTGTAATGGCATCTTCTGTAATATTCTCTTTCTTTAATTGATCCCAGTATTCTACTTCCACAGATTTCTAGTTTTTCTATCATCATTTTCTTGTTTATAGCCACATATTTTGCTGCAAAAAGTCATCCTGAGAGATTTAGTATGTAAGAAGTACTGGTAAGTCTGGCATTGAAGGATAGCTACGTCCATGGTTAAATGATAGGCTATGAGAGCTGTTTTTATTTAAGGACTGTTTGTCAATAAAATAAGAACCACTACATATTATTGTTTTCCCTCCTTTTATGCTTACTTTTCTGCATAATTTCATGCTTATGAAAATATTTGTCATAGCATAGGACAAGTTTCTGTAGACCCTCATCACAGAAGTCTGCTGCCTGCAAGGAAAACCCTTTCTAGACATGGTATGGGCTTTTGAGTTTATACTGTGTTAATAAGGTGAAACTCTTTATGTTTCATAGAGAACAAAATCTTGTACAAGAACTACAAGTACAGGCCATGAAAAAGCATCAATATTAACAAATCATTTCTAATTCATCGTTTTCCATTGTGGATGTGAAAACGCTTGCTGCTGAGAAACTTCTTCAAATACAGAGGCACTGTTCAAACGCAAACACTCATCCCATTGTTTGGTGGCAGCAGTTCGACCAGCCTCCCTTCATCCCTGATCTTGCAGCTGGAAACTATCATCTCTTTCTGCATCTGAAGAAGTTCTTCGGTGACAAGCTTTTTCACATGAACGATAAAGTGAATGACAAAAGTTTATAAAAACTTTTACCACATAACAATAAACACTTGAATAAGCATGACGTGTTGAAAAGTAGTTGAAAGAATTTAGAATGGAATTTTTAAAAATTAACCAATAATATGTAGTGATTCTTATTTAATTGGCAAATGGCCTGTAATAAAAAAAATAGCCCTCATATTTTCAAATTAGATATTTCCTTATGGAAATCAGAGAACAGGGCACAAAAAATGTCTTAAAATAAAAAAAATGACTACATGCAAGGATTATTATTATTATTATTATTATTATTATTATTATTATTATTATTATTATTATTATTATTATTATTATTATTATTATTATTATTATTATTATTATTATTATTATTATTATTATTATTATTATATAAAAACATTTTAGTAATATTTTAATTTCTCATGTTTATCATTGATGTTTGTCTGGTGCCTGACTATCTGTTAAAATGTACTATTTAATTTGGGAGAATTTCACAAGTAGAAGCAAATTAATAATGAGATGACATTTGTTTATAGCATGCCTACTTTGCTGAAAGCTTATTTGATTGTCAACTAGCAACACATAATTTTAAAATGTAACTAAAATTACAGACTTCTTTGCAGTAATCAGAACAAAAAAAAAAAAAATTTTGAGATAGTAAAATGACTATTTATTTCATGCAAGGAAGACTTCTGGTTACAGATATTTAGATCTTGAGAAGAAAAACAAAAAAGTGGGAAAGGTTTAATAAATAATGAGAAACAGACAGTCAAATTCAATAATTGTGTTTGCATTCAATATTTCTTCATGAATGGTCCAATGAATGCTAGCAGAATACTAGAAGTACCTACTGTCTTACATTTTAGAGACTTCTGACCTGACTTAACATCCAATGGACAAATCACTTTAACATGTTGAGTGCCAAGCGATCCCATTTGGGTATGTGAGAGAAGTCAAGTTTTTGAACTTCACGTCCCCATATGGGGTCGTACGTTCGTTCTAAATCGAGAACTGTGCGAACCCATTTGGGTGTTTTGAAGCTGTATAAAGTCTCTTCCTGCGATCTGTTGGTCGTCTATTTAAGTATGTGCATAGTCCATCTTCCATTCCTCAATTCCTGATTTGGCGTGACCCCATATGGGTATGTCAAGAGTGTTTTGTAGGGTGACAAAGTCATTGTCTATCTCATGCACGGATTGGTTATGTAAGTGTGCAGTGCGGTGAGTTTCCTTTTCTTTTTTGAGCCGTTACGAGTAAATCAAGCAGTAAAAGACTTAGTGCAGATAGTCTGGACAATATATCGAGCAAGTCTGACAATGATAATGTAGATGAAGTATACAGTTACAGTGATTTTGAACCCAGTACAAAGCAACCAGCAATCTTGCACGTTCATCCACACTGATGATATACTGTCTTCAGCATACACATCACCACTGTACTCCGGGTTTCCAAGCCAGCTGTTGCAACAATTATGACCGTCTTCAACAATATGCAGTAGTCACTGGTTTCCCATTTTGCACAATCATCGCTGCTAGGTTCTCTTACTCAAATTAAAAGTTATACAAACAAAATTATGTAATTGTTCAGTATTCCGTAACTACTAATTCTCTTTATAATATTATTCTGTTACATCCTAATTTACCAAATTCACATGATTTTCACTACTTTATATAACTACATTCTATACGAAAATTTCCTAACCTAAAATCGAAAGATCGTCATTTACAAACATTTCCTGGCCTAAAATGGGGGATCGTACATTTTTAAGGCTCCAGTATGAACAACATAACACATCTCTCATAATCAACAGCATTTAACGCATTCCTGCAAAGGAAAAGGTAAGTATGACCAAGTATCGGGACAGTAACTACTGTATAAGTACGACCCCATATGGGTGCGTATGTACGTGTACAGTTCGTAATGACCAATACGACCCCATATGGGGTCGGAATATTTTACCTAATATACATAATAAGTTAACCTAATATATCATAAATACATCCTCATTTCAGCGATTATTTGCTTGGTTAAGCCTGTGAACGTTTTGGCACCAGAGAGTAACTCGATGTTATTAGCTCATGGCACTAGACGGCAATCCTTTGAAAATCGGTCTGGCACTCAACGTGTTAAACAGTTGTTTCGTATGAGTACCATGGAGATGTCAAGATCATCAACAGGAGCACATAACAGAGAAAATACAAGTCAGCATGGGAAGAGGGAGAAATAGAACGAAAATACAGAAGGACTTCAAACAGTTTGGCTCTCTCCTCATCAATCCTAGTTGTTCTATACCAATTTCTTTTCAACTCCCGACAAGCTCCTTTCTGTTTCCCAGATTCAGTATTCATTGAGGGGCCATCTTGATAGATCTTCAGTTTTGATATAGAAAGTGTGTAATGAAAAGGAAGCCAGATAAACACAAGGAAAAGGAAGAGGCAGAGAAGATAAATAATACAAGTGGTCAGTAGCGGCGATTGGGAATTAGAAGTTGGTGGGGGGGGTACAAAAATTTAGAGACAGCAGAAAGTGTCTGGGTCCAATAGATATCGCAGTGAGGAGGAGTGGGGGTAGGGGGCGGACATCAAACCTGAAAGAAATTGCTATAAAATGGTAAATTCTTCATACTCTTTGAGCAAATTTCGATAGAAGGTTAACAGTCTACCAACTTAAGTGCAGTAATAATAGTACTATGAACAATAATTACGCACATTTTACAATTAAATAGAAATTTGGTGTGATTCTAAAATTCAAAAGTAATTTAGTATTTGACTACAGACACTGGCTAGAACTGAACAGACACATTGCCTGAGTGAGACTGCCAAACTGACCCCTGCTATCCTTTTTTTTTTTTTTTTTCACAGAACATGCTACACATTGCTGTGCAGTCTCCACTACTTGCTGTGGCGCTGTACAATTCTATTAACCATAACAAATGACATTTTGTGCATATTTCTGCTAAGTATAATTACAGAAATGAAAGGAAAGATTAGCTGAAAAGACAACAGGGCTTTTACAAATTGCTTTTTTTATAATTCTCTGTTTCAGGCAGCTGAAAGGGAATAAAAAATGAATTTTCTCTCTCCCTAATCACCGCTACTGAAGGACAAACATAAAAAAAAAGCAAAGGAACTCACTGGGTCAACATAAGGAACAAGAAGTTAGTTTCCTGGGTGATGACTGCACGTTGTGTGTTGTGTAGTATGTGGCGATGATGATGTAGGGATATGGTGAAACCCGGTGTCTGCGCACACTGCCTCCTGTTGAGTAATGGCAAGGCTTGTGTTTTGCCCTACTCCATATAAGCACTGCGGAAAAGTTCGGAACTGAACCCAGGCTTTTGGCATGGAATCTAGTGATAAGGAATTGTATACCACCACCTCTCCTACCCTGCTGACCAACATTCTAATGGTGAAAATTGTTTCCATCAACAGGATTCAAACTGGATAACCATGTCATACCATAAAGAATGGATGCTTTAATGATTATGGACTTAGATGAAGAAATATTAGCGATATATTCCTCTAATTTTGT
Organism: Anabrus simplex; assembly: GCF_040414725.1. Classification (NCBI taxonomy): domain Eukaryota; kingdom Metazoa; phylum Arthropoda; class Insecta; order Orthoptera; family Tettigoniidae; genus Anabrus; species Anabrus simplex. The sequence continues at coordinate 825,506,532 of NC_090265.1, forward strand.
ACTCAAACATAAAAAATACAATTATTAAACATAAACTCATTCATTTTTAGGAAGATGTTTCAAATATTTGAAATAGGCTTTCAGCTTTTATGGTCATGTCAATTATGTATAGCACAGACTCAAGAGTTAAGTACACAAGAAAAGTTCTATTAGAAAATAACTGAGCTACATTTACTACGGTTCCCACCAATGTCTGGTTGGCCATTTTTGTTTTGTACTTAACATCTCTTCAGCATGTACTATATGAAATTGACACAACCTGAAAACCTGAAAGCCTGTTTTAAATACAATGAGGTCATGAAAGCTTAAAAATAGTACTTGAAGTTAATACACTGCACTTTTATAACTATGAAATGGTACAAGTAAAAGCATACCACTAGTTTCTGAAAGATTATTACGCAAAATAATGTATCTCTGCATTATTCTTTTCCACTATTATTTATAAAACATTCCTCAGCTGAAGGTTGCAACAGTGGAAGAAGCACAACGAAACAAATTAAATTTTGATTTACAATACTGTAATTTAGTTGATTACATTATTTTCTTAATGTCTTTAAACTATAAGATTTATATCATGTAGCAATGATTTCTCAGTAATGAAACTAAACCTTGTAAAGCTAACAAAGACATACTTGCTTCAGAATATACTTTTTTAATCTCTATTTCGCTCCTCAATGAGTGTCAGTATCCAAACTCCTGATGAAGCAAGGAAGCAGGAATTGTCAGGAACAGAGATGAAATCAATGACAAAGAAGAGGGATTGATGAGGAAAACCTATGTAAAGATACAGTGTAAGAAGTTGACATATTCTTCATTTCATGTTTGTCCTTGTCGTTTCTTTCTGTTTCCCTCTCTTTCCTCACTGACCTTTCACTGACCTGCTTAATCCTAATGTGTGTTTCTAACCAAGTTCCTGTCTTTCTATGCATGAATTTATCCACCACTTGGTTTCCTTCCCTTTTTTGTTTTGTTCTTTTACAAGCTGCTTTATGTCACACCGACATGGTGATAGTGGAATAAGAAAGTGCTAGGAGTGGAGAGGAAGCAGCTGTGGCCTTAATTAAAGTACAGACCCAGCATTTGCCTGGTGTGAAAATGGGAAACCACGGAAAACCCTCTTCAGGGCTGCCTACAGTGGGGCTTGAACCTACTCTCTTCCAAAGGAAAGCTCACAGCTGCGCACCCCTAACCGCACGGCCAACTCACTCGGTCATCACTTGTCTGTTTCTATCCCTTACTTATATTAATCTCTATTTCACAGCAGTGTATCTGCCCCCTATAGATTTAAATCTATGTTCAAACAGAGTTTACACGGGGACACTAGATTGGACAATACAACAGGACAGGACAATATTTTCCTCGTGTGCATGAACAATCCGAGAACAGGACAATGACTATGCTACTGTCTTGCGAGTTAGCCTTGCTTGAAATCTATCGGGACAATGTCTTCCCTCACACCATCGCTCTTACTGTCCTATCCTTGTGTGAATGCGCTAGGGACAGAACAATAAATGACTGCTGGATACAAGGACAAGTGTTATTAAAATGCCACCAAAGTAGGATTATAACTTAAATTCCAAGTTCACTAGTGTTTGTAGAGAGCATGAATGCTTGTGGGGAATATAGGAATAACAATGCCGCAACAACATGATCGGAAAAAATATAGAAGGCATGGCTATTAGATTTAGACTGAAATGAACGAAAAAGAGGATCGAAAGCCTCAGATCGATGTAAAAAAGCAAAGCAAAAAAAGCAAAGTGGAAGGTAAAGGCTTCCACTATCCGTAACCTCGACACTTGATGGGGTGGAGTGGTTAGCTCTATGCCCGGCCGCCTTTGCCCCCAGGAATTAACCTGGTACTCATTTTTGGTGTAGGCTGAGTGAACCTCAGGGCCATGTGCACCTCCGGAAGTGGAAATCTCGTTTCTAAAATTTTACAACTTCCTGGCGGGGATTCGAACCCACGTCCTTCCGGGCGAACTGAGCACGTCTTTACCGCATCAGCCAGGCAGCCCCTCCCAGATCGATGTACCTGATAGAAGTAAAAAACAATACAAGATTCTTATGCAATCAGGTGCTGGTGCAGACAGCTTGTAGCCTGTAAGTAAAAAATACCATGGTTCGAAAGTTTTAAAACTTTTCTGTTGACATCCTCGTACACATTTTGTATTACTGAAGATCTTCTAATACCTTTAATAAAATATAGATTATTCTAATGAAGAACTGCATGCCATCTATTTCCGTATCCACAGTATTTTATTATTTTTGGTTAATTTATCTCCTACTATATTGAATAGTTCGCATACAAGATATGAAATCATCATCTTCAGTTTCTTTGGATCTGTTTTGCTGAGTATGAACATTGTCTTGTCTTGTCTTGTCCTGCGCAAGTGATGGGCTGTTTATGGAACACAGGACAGTACATTATTGTCTTGTCCTGCATGTTGTCCCTGTGTAAACTCTGCTTCATTCTGAGACTCAAGCAGTCAATGCATTTTAGAAATTTGAGCCCTGGTGAGTTAACCTCTTAGCATAAAAGCCCGAGTATACTAGGGATTTTATATATTTATATAAAATGAAACCCAAGTACAGTATACTCGGGTATGTTGCTCACTGATTGGTACCTAATTTAAAGGCCTTAATATACTCGTTTCTTGTTGTTTTTCAGTATTTCTGCCAGATATTTATAAAAATTATTACTTCAGGTTCCTATTTTTTGCCAAAAGATGTCCTTGACTGAACCATAGTGGATGTTGGTGACTTAGGCAGCTCGTTTTTGCAGCCTTTCCGTATTTATTGCTATCTAAGTGTACATCATCTATTAGGTGAAAATGGAGAATGAAGACGAGTTTGACATTGAGTTTAGTTGAGTCTTATAGTTCTGTGTGCGTGATGCTAGAGGGAAGAAGGCACGAAGGGAATCCAGGTACAAGTGAAAGGAGCGCAAAGTAGCATTCAATGTTGATCCATGTTTTAGGGCATTTCACACAGCCAACCACATATAAACAATGTCTTTCTTGTAAAGTATTGAGTGTCATGTTATCTTACTTGCCATCTGTTTAATGCTGTGTTATTTATTTTACATGTAAGTTAAAAGAAGAACCCATAAAAATATCATGAGTATACTCAGGATTTTAAGACAGAAACTTTTCAACAGCTTATATTTCATTGTTACCACTGTCACTGTTTTCAATAAAGAGTCCATTTTAACAATAAAAAATTAGGTAAAAAAGAATCACAGTTTTGTAAATAATTGCTACAGTATGTTAAGAGGTTAACATTATAAAATTAGAACTCAAATGCAGTATATAATATACAATATGACCCTGCCAGTTCAAACTAATCAAGACTGCAGTCTATTTGGATGGGGAGAAATTTTGATTAACGGGGTTAATAGGATATGTGAAGTCTAAGATGTAGCAAATGAAGCAGATACAGTCCCACTACCTGGAATTACGAATTCAGACACAGCAAAAGCATTATAGACACCCCTGCAGTACGTAGAGCAATACCCCAGATTACAGTAGTGGACATAATGTTTATGAAGCGATGGTAAAGTATTGTGTCATCCTCAAAATTTTTGTCTTTGTATTGGCAGAAAGTCACCTTATTCATAATGAGTGATGTAAAATACTGTATTGTTTTGTCATTTTTGCTGTTAAATTGGTTGAGTTTTAAATGTGATGATCTGTACCAAAGTTAATTATGTATTGTATTTTTTTCAGTATATTTGATGTTCTAAGGTATAATATATGGCAATTTTAGTCTGAAATATCTTTGGTAATCATTTTAATTTCACAAATTTTTGAGTTTGGATTATCCGAGTTTTCATCTGGTGCGATTTGGATTACCGGAACTCCACTGTATTCTGTTTACATTGTAACAGCGCCAACAAAAGAATCTGCGAGGTGAAGAAAAGAATACCTATGGCTAAGAAAGCCTTCCAGAGCAAAAACTTCTGCTAACCAGTAAGTACATAAATATCAGAACAAGAAAGGTATTTGTGAAGAGCTTTATCTGGAGTTTATTTATTACGTAGGGATGTGGAAGTTGGTCACTGAGAAAATGTGAAAGACAAAGGCTGGAAGCAGTCAAGATGTGGATGTGGAGAAGAGTGACCTGAACAAGTAGGAGACATAGGAAAAGTAATGATCAGACTCTCAAGGAAGTTGGTGGAAAAGTAATCTGATCCATAAAAGGCAACTGAAGGGAAAGTTGCTGGAAAAGCAGGGGAAAAGATGGCCAAGAGAGTTCTATTTTTAAAACTTGCCTACTGGAATAACCAACAGTTCTTATAAAGAGCTTAAAAAAATATAAATGAATGATAGCTCAAGACAGAACTCTGTAGCTGTAATGACAAGGCCTTTTGGCAATGAATTGATCAATGACTATATTTGAAAGAAAAAATAACCAGCACATAACTTTCTCTAACAGAGTTAAAATATTACAATAGTTGTTATTATCTGAGGTTGTGTTTCTCAACTTGTTTCAAGTATTGATCTTAATTTTCAGATCAACTACTGTACAGAACAATTTTGAAAGCATTCTTACCTCATGAAATGCTGTACTGTCACAACCAGTCTTGTTCTATAAATAGGTTTTTTTTTTTTTTTTTTTTTGCTGTATGTACTGTATATATTTCTAAAAGAGAACATTTGCCCAGCATTTTGGATGACCACAAGGATCCAGAAAGAACTGGCACAAGCACAAAGATGTAAATACCTTAAGTTACACTCTCCATTTTTTATCTACTGACACAATACTTTAAAAGGTGCCATACAAATGATAATTCAAAATGTTAAGTAAGTCTTTCAATACATTCTTACAGACGTCATCTATCTCATTTTCAGTGATACCAAGTTCTTTCAGGATGGCTTCCATATGCCTGAAGGCAATTTCCCAAGCCCCAAAGAGAAGACCCTTTACCACCCATGCCTTTGGCACCCTTCTCCCCCAACCCCATGGCACTACAGCCCTGAAGGGCCTTGGCCTACCAAGCAACCACTGCTCATCCCAAAGGCCAGCAAATTATGAGGTGTCGTGTGAATCCTCTTGCCTGTTATTCTTGGCTTTCTAGACTGGGGCTGCTATCTCGCCGTCAGATAGCTCATCAATTCTAATCATGTAAGCTGAGTGGACCTTGAACCAGCCCTCAGATCCGGGTAAAAATCCCTGACCTGGCCAGGAATTGAACCCGGGGCCTCTGGGTAAGGGACAGGCACGCTACCCCTACACCGCGGTGCCGGCTACCCATGCCTTTGCATTCGGATTATATATCTGACCAAGGTGAGGTATGCATGGATAGTAGATAGCCTTATTTCCATCATCAATGTAATTCGGCTCCATGGCTAAATGGTTAGCATGTTGGCCTTTGGTCACAGGGGTCCCAGGTTCAATTCCCGGCAGGGTTGGAAATTTTAACCCCTCCAACACTGGCACAACAGTCCCGAAGGGCCGTGGCCTACCAAGAGACCGCTGCTTAGCCCGAAGGCCTGCAGATTATGAGGTGTCGTGCAGTCAGCACAACGAATCCTCTCGGCCATTATTCTTGGTTTTCTAGTCCAGGACCGCCATCTCACCATCAGATGGCTCCTCAATTGCAATCACGTAGGCTGAGTGGACCTCAAACCAGCCCTCAGATCCAGGTAAAAATCCTTGACCTGGTCGGGACTATCATTGGTTAATTTTGCTGGCACGGGGGGCTGGGTGTATGTGTCATCTTCATCATCATTTCATCCTCATCATGACATACAGGTTGCTTATGGGTGTCAAATCAAAAGATCTGCACCTGGCAAGCCGAACATGTCCTCGGACATTCCTGGCATTAAAAGCGATACGCCATCATTTATCATCAATATAAACTGTTTACAGTGTTCATTCTTCAATTGTAAGTTATATTTTTGGGTTTAAATGGATCAGACCTTAGATGGTCTTCAGAGCAATAGTCTTTCAAAATATTTTTACAGGTATCTCTCATTTTCAGTGATGCTGAGTTCTTTTAAGTTGTTTACCATGCTCTTACTCAGTAGTGTCTAATAAAATTGATTGGGTGGAAATTCATGAAGAATATTAAAGACCAAAATGATATTACAGTTAAGCTACAAATTTTATAGTATATGCCCTAATGTTTTATCTCAATTCTTTCCCACAATATTTCTTAGGAATATAAATAAATCATGCAGTAACTTGATGCTCCTGACACATCTCAATAATTTGTACTTGTTTTAAGGATAATACTGTACAAACGTCAATTAAAGGTTTAGTATTTCTTGGTCAACCACTAGCATAAAATCTTCACAAATCTTTACCAGTGATAATCTGACTGTCTGTTTTCTATTTGTGTTTTATTAACTAGTATTTATCAGAGGGAGATTACATATATTCTGAGTTAAGTACAGTAGCTAACCTATTTATATGACAGAAGGTTTGGTTTAACTACTGAACCTCGAAAATGACTCATTCTGGACATTATTTCTAACATGGAAGGTTGTGAAGTACTCACAGGTGAGATAAAAGGATCCATCGTTGAGTGGGGATTCATAGGATTCAGTTTCTTCTTTACACCTTTGCTTGGGCTAGCAGATGCTGGAACAAGACATAATACTGGATATGAAAAGGTAATTAACATTACATAAAAATATGACAATTCATTTTACATACAGTGTCCTCACTTAATTCATATCAAAGTAATCAAAGTGTAATATAAAAATGGCTGGCATCAGTTTGCTAAAATGGAAAATTGAATCTATTAAAGCTTTCACAGTCTGTTCAAATAAATAGGGAAACTGTTGTAGCTTGCATAGGCCTACAGTGTACCTTAGAACATTTTAAAATTCCAATTTGTGTTCCTATCTAGCTAGCTCAAACTCAACGAAATTGTTAAAAATGCCAGTAGGTAGCACTAACACTGTGTCTCAAGTGAAGCTCTTTTCTGGCTCTCAACTATTGATATGGAACTTTAGTTACGAGCTTGAGATGGTTTTTATACATATTATATTCATCATACGCTAAATAAAATAAACAGTAGTTGTGATTTGTAATGTTTAATGAGTATGGAAGCTGTTGAAAAAACAACATTTTTAGCATTGAAAGTAAATATTTAACTCATTTTGTATGCTTTGTAAAACAGAAACAAAATTGTGTTTGTTATTATGATCACCTGCAGTATGTTTCTTATCGTCAGGTGAGTAAATACACATGTTAAATTCAGTGGTTTATTATAACCTCTAAATTCATTTATTTACAGTACTTAATAAGGGAAACCTGAGCTTAAGCTTGTAATGATGCAGTACCGGTACATACATTCAGTTACACAGCAGATATAATCTACATTATATACAAACAGTGTCTAACATGACATAGTTAACTGGTTTAGGCTTTAAAGTAAACTATATGAATGTTTTTCTTATGTCTTCAGGGAGTCTATTAAAAATATGTACAGAGTAATTCCATAAGGAATTTTTACCAAACTTACAAGTATGTATTTGTGTAAAATTAATTTTTGAAGCATTTCTGGATATCTGAATTAGCCTTGCAGGAAGCACTGGAGTGGAGATATCAACTTATGCTTTAGCTTATACACCATGATAGCTGAAGCTTTTTGACAGAACCTAGTGAGGGATAGGATGTTACAATATTTATACAAATGTGCAGTAGTTATCAACTTAAATATGGCTCCTCCAAAAACCAAAATTTCTATCAGAGAAGCTTGCAAAGTGAAGTTAGCTACTCTATCAAGATATTTGTAAAAATTCTGAAACTGAAATTTCTGGTGTAACCCAAGATTAACCAGTAGAAAAGTACAGTAATTTCTGAGGCCAAAGAAAATTGTTTGTTGAAGTACATATAATCAATAGCAAAACTTAACCATGATTTAACCAAACAGGGTGATTGGGAACTGACTTAAAAGTTTGCCTGTGCCAAAAAAAAAAGATTTACCTTCAGTTGTGGAATAAGCAAGAAATAACTGGAGAGGAATGAATAAGGTTTTTCATGAAATGTCATCCTGACCTATCCATAACAACTCCACATGTTGAAAGTTTAAGCATGGCAGGATTTTAAGTCTAGTATGCTTGTATGGTGCAATGTCTGGGTCAGTTGGTACTGCTACTCCCTCTGGGTGGTCAAATGAAGAAACCTTCCTACAGATTTTAAGGAATTTTATTAACTTTGTAAATCCCTCTGAAGGAGAACATGTTCTGTTTTGGTGGACAACAACGAGACTCATATCAGTATGGAACCTCTCAATATGGCATCTGATTCAAGTATTGCAATAGTCGCCCTCGCACACCTCCCATAAACTACAGCCTATCGATTGAATTGTCTGTTCATCTCTGAAGTCTCTCTAAAATCAGTTAATATATTCATGGCTTGCCAATCATCTGGGACAAACCTCTGACATCAATAGAGTGGGGAAAGTTGTGCAGAAATAAAGGAATGGTTTTTGAATTTAAAACTGCTTGATCTGAGGTATTCAATCTTACTAAGAACATAAAAATCAAGCTATTACCCTTATATCTCAAGGCCGAAGAAAAAATTGGGGTATCAGTCAAGGTAAAAGTAATAAACATCAACATATGGTATTTATGTCAAGATGGCCTAATATCACAGAAAAAGGATAAAATTTTGTCAGTTGATATTGACCATAAAAGTCTGCACCAGTATGTAAGAATAATGTTAATTTATAATTTTCTTTAAAATTCTGCTTTAATGGATAGGTAGGTCGAAGAGTCTGACAGAGACCATTAGGAAGACCTCTAGATCAATGGGACAAAAATGTAGCTTGCAGAAGATCACTGGAGTTATCTAGCATAGAAATGTGCAAGATCATTCCTCTTCGACAAGATGGCACTGGTGACCTTACCAGGCCACATTATTTATTGGCTGAATATGATAATGATGGTACATACTATATATCCTAAAGTATGTTATTACGAAATAATATCTGGATAAGTAAGATTTTAGGTGTAGCAAGGAAGACCTTATTTTTCTGAAGTTAAGAGAAAAGTAGTAGCTATTTTCTTGGCACCCAAGCACTGTCACATTAATTCTAATTAACACTACAACATCAGGAAGAATCTTACTCAGGTCTGTCGAGCTCCTGACCTGCAGAATTGTACTTTATATATGACCTCATAGAAAGTGAATACTTACAATGTTGGAATACCGTACCAGTATTTAGATGGGTAGCACGCAATATCAGCGTGTACAGTTTGCTTACAAAAACTGTCAAGTGTGATGGTGATAAAAAGTGTTTATAACTTAAAGAAAATTAATTTGCAATGAACAAGTTTTACATTTTTTGGTACACTTCCCAAGCTTTTTATACCAGCTACAATTAACACAAATAACACAATTAACTTCTGAAATAAATAGCATTACATGAATTAACTGTATTATGTAACACTAGTTTTCTTTAGAATAAGTTTATTTGAGTAGATTTTAACGTTTCTTAATAAATTTAAACAATAGGAAAATGAAACCAACAGTAGAAGTTTATGCAAACACTTGTATCTCAAAATGTAAGGAAATAATTGGATTTACCAATCAACAAGTTTAGTATAACATTTGAAGGTTAGAAATGATCTAATTTATTTTTTCAATAAATGGCAACCGAAGAACAGATATTATTACCTCCTGGAACATTTGGCAAACAAAAATCGTTGTTTGTCTGTTTAGGAATTTTCCAAACATTGTTGTTATTGTTGTTCATATTTCCTCCTCCAAATCGTCGATTTCCAAACCAGCGGTCATTGGAAGGGGACTCCGTCACAATCCCTGATAATGGACCTTGTTGATTTACATCCAAGAACAAACTACGATCCAGTCTTCTGACCATCTGAGCTCTTGGAGCATTCATCACTGGCTCTTTGAGACGATTTCCCAGAGGTAACGGTGAACGTTTCAGTGGCTCCATTAACCTAGAATAATTCATAAGGAAATGTCTAAAGAGAATCACAATTCCCTGAAACATAAATTATCAATACATTACCTTGTAACATAAGAAATAAGAAAAGCTCGTGCTCATGAACATGTAAAATAAAAATAAATAAAAAGAGGAACTCACCAAAGAGACTAGGACTTTAACCAAGAATATACACCAAGTAAGGAAAAATGACAACGATAAGTTTCTATCTTGACACATACAGTAACATAATAATTTTGTTCCACGCTGTTATTATATAAATATCTACAATTCTGGCTATTGTATTATTGACAGAATTCAATACAACAGAAACAATAGACTAATAATTTAATGAAGGCATAAAACCATATTACCATAGATGTGTTTATAACTGAAGAAACTATTATATAAGATATAAGGGAAAAATAGATATGATTACACTCAGAGAAACAAAATTAACAAAATCCTATAAAAGTAGAGAGAAGAATAGATGGAACATGCATAAATAAAAACTATCAAAAAGATGGGCAATGGTGGATACTGTCAAATGAAGTGGTGTACAGAGAACTAGAGCATATCACAGATCCTATACGGATGATCTCTTTCTTTGGTCACATTATGAGAACACCAGGTTACGAAGAAAAATTATAGAGAAACTCTGGAATCTGAAGCAACAAGCAGAATGGATTAAGGAAATTAGAGAGGACTAGCTGATGTACCCATGCTTCACTACAGAATAATACATTGTATACAGAATTCTAGGTTGTAGTGTACACGTTGTGAGTAAGATTGTATTAAATTGCATAGCTGTTAACGTTACCCCAGAAACTCGATGGGAAAGTCTTTTCTTATGTGAAGACTGAGTTAGGGAATTTTCATTGTAATGGTAGGCCCACTTGCCTACCATCAGTCACGATCAAGTTGGGGAGTTTTCATTATAATGGCTGACGCTCACTCTCCACCTACATTTTTACATCCTCAGAAAGACTGTTTTAGTGGTTTTCCCAACTGAAATCAACACAGGTCATTACAATAACACTGGTAAGAATGTCATGATCAAAAGCAATGCTATCATATGAAATACACGATCACATGAAAAAACACATTTTCTCACTTTTAACAAACAGTATTACGCTGACGATCTCACATTCCAAAGTTCCAGGGCTGGAATGACCATGCTGCAGACAGCCGTGAGCCGTGAACACCCTTTAATTTCAGTGGGAGGGGGGGGGGGAATAGTGTAGATTCCCAGGGCGATATCTATGACCTTTTACTCATCTGTGTAATAGGAGTACCCGATGAGGCGGAAAATCTCAATTCACTATACTGGTGTGGGAAAAAACTATCTGACTTGGAGGCAATTTTTCCTCCAAGCCAGAGGAAAAACCTCCTCTTTGCTGCTACTTTGGTATAAAATGAATGTAGAATTTAATAAAAGGGAAGAGGGAGAAGCTTTTCTTAAGAAACAGCTCTGATGTGGGTTGAATTTTGAGTTATTTAGTGAACTGTGGTGCTATAATTATGAATAGGCCAAAACTGTAATTCTAGACCAGGTCATAAGTGACCCTTTGCCATTATTCTGTTAAGTGTGCACACTGATCATTACAATCAGCACGTCAGAGTAGGGCTCGAATATCTGGAATACTATGATGAACCAAATACGTTAATACACTAATACCGGACAGCTCTACCTCAACACTGAGTGTGGTGCCTCGACAGCAGCTCTACATCGCACATGTGTAAAAGTCTGGACTATGTTTCATAAGTAGAATTGGATGCTTCTTACAATTTAAGGTTAGCAAACAGTTCTACGACAAAAATAAGTGCAAAAGGTGTTGTGACAATGTCAGTGAGTTGAATCATGGCTGAGAAATGATATAATGGATGCAGAAATTTTCTCACGGCACTGGAGTGTGTATCGTAGAGATAGAATAGAAGGGTGGGAGGGGGAGTGTTTATTTTGGTGAAAGAAGAATTTGTAAGCTACGAAAAAGTTAAAGATGAGACACATGAAATTCTAGGTGTAAGGCTCATTTCTAAAGAAAATAGGCAACTTGATATATTTGGAGTGTACAGATCGGGAAAGGGTAGCACTGACCCGGATTCGGAATTATTTGATAGGATAGTCAGCTATGTGGGAAACGACATGGAAAGAAATGTGATTGTAGCGGGAGATCTGAATTTGCCAGATGTCAACGACAGGAAGCATGACCAAATGGTAATTCTAAATTCCCATGGAGGGAATTAGATATTTTCCACCAATAGAGCAAATGGCAAATAAGTTAATATGGGAAGGACAGCTGATTCAGAAAGTGATGGAACCAACCAGAGGGAAAAATATCCTGGATGTTGTGCTGATAAAACCAGATGAGCTCTATAGGGAAACTGAAGTAATAGATGGTATTAGTGATCGTGAAGCTGTTTTCGTGGTAGATAAAAATAAATGTGATAGAAAGGAAGGTCTTAAAAGTAGGACTGTTAGGCAGTACCATATGGCTGATAAAGCAGGCATGAGGCAGTTTCTAAAAAGTAACTATGATCGGTGGAAAACGGTAAATAAAAATGTAAACAGACTCTGGGATAGGTTTAAAGAAATTGTTGAGGAATGCGAAAACAGGTTTGTACCATTAAGGGTGGTAAGGAATGGTAAAGACCCACCTTATTATAATAGAGAAATAAAGAGACTAAGAAGGAGGTGCAGACTGGAAATAAATAGAGTTAGAAATGGCTGTGGAAGTAAGGAGAAATTGAAGGAACTTACTAGAAAATTGAATCTAGCAAAGAAGGCAGCTAAGGATAACATGATGGCAAGCATAATTGGCAGTCATACGAATTTTAGTGAAAAATGGAAGGGTATGTATAGGTATTTTAAGGCAGAAACAGGTTCCAAGAAGGACATCCCAGGAATAATTAATGAACAAGGGGAGTGTGTATGTGAGGATCTTCAAAAGGCAGAAGTATTCAGTCAGCAGTATGTAAAGATTGTTGGTTACAAGGATAATATCGAGATAGAGGAGGAGACTAAGGCCAAAGAAGTTATAAAATTTACATATGATAACAATGACATTTACAATAAGATACAAAAGTTGAAAACTAGAAAAGCAGCTGGAATTGATCAGATTTCTGGGGATATACTAAAGACAATGGGTTGGGATATAGTACCATATCTGAAGTACTTATTTGATTATTGTTTGGTCGGAGGAGCTATACCAGATGAATGGAGAGTTGCTATAGTAGCCCCTGTGTATAAAGGAAAGGGTGATAGACATAAAGCTGAAAATTACAGGCCAGTAAGTTTGACATGCATTGTATGTAAGCTTTGGGAAGGCATTCTTTCTGATTATATTAGACATGTTTGTGAAATTAATAACTGGTTCGATAGAAGGCAATTCGGTTTTAGGAAAGGTTATTCCACTGAAGCTCAAGTAGGATTCCAGCAAGATATAGCAGATATCTTGGATTCTGGAGGTCAAATGGACTGTATCGCGATTGACCTGTCTAAAGCATTTGATAGGGTGGATCATGGGAGACTACTGGCAAAAATGAGTGCAAATGGACTAGACAAAAGAGTGACTGAATGGGTTGCTATATTTCTAGAAAATAGATCTCAGAGAATTAGAGTAGGTGAAGCTTTATCTGACCCTGTAATAATTAAGAGGGGAATTCCTCAAGGCAGTATTATCGGACCTTTATGTTTTCTTATATATATAAATGATATGAGTAAAGGAGCAGAATCGGAGGTAAGGCTTTTTGCGGATGATGTTATTCTCTATAGAGTGATAAATAAGTTACAAGATTGTGAGCAACTGCAACGTGACCTCGAAAATGTTGTGAGATGGACAGCAGGCAATGGTATGTTGATAAACGGGGTTAAAAGTCAGGTTGTGAGTTTCACAAATAGGAAAAGTCCTCTCAGTTTTAATTACTGCGTTGATGGGGTGAAAGTTCCTTTTGGGGATCATTGTAAGTATCTAAGTGTTAATATAAGGAAAGATCTTCATTGGGGTAATCACATAAATGGGATTGTAAATAAAGGGTACAGATCTCTGCACATGGTTATGAGGGTGTTTGGGGGTTGTAGTAAGGATGTAAAGGAGAGTGCATATAAGTCTCTGGTAAGACCCCAACTAGAGTATGGTTCCAGTGTATGGGACCCTCACCAGGATTACCTGATTCAAGAACTGGAAAAAATCCAAAGAAAAGCAGCTCGATTTGTTCTGGGTGATTTCCGACAAAAGAGTAGCGTTACAAAAATGTTGCAATGTTTGGGTTGGGAAGAATTGAGAGAAAGAAGAAGAGCTGCTCGACTAAGTGGTATGTAATACCAATACCAGTATGATAATGGTATGGAGTACGTGAATTCCCAATTCAACGCACTGTTGAAGAGCTCTGGGATCCTACGACGCTTGACGATTCCGTGTAACCAGGAACAAAATGGAATGGTGGAAAGGGAACAAATGGTATGTTCCGAGCTGTCAGCAGAGAGATGGCGTGGAATGACATTAGTAGACAAATAAGTTTGAATGGCGTTTATAAAAGTAGGAAAGATCGCAATATGAAGATAAAGTTGGAATTCAAGAGGACAAACTGGGGCAAATATTCATTTATAGGAATGGGAGTTAGGGATTGGAATAACTTACCAAGGGAGATGTTCAATAAATTTCCAATTTCTTTGAAATCATTTAGGAAAAGGCTAGGAAAGCAACAGATAGGGAATCTGCCACCTGGGCGACTGCCCTAAATGCAGATCAGTATTTATTGATTGGTGGTCATGATAAAAGTTTCAACCTATGTAATACATTATACATACAGTACCTGGTCTGCGTACTAATCTACTCTCAGTTGGGAAGATCGCAGACAGGGGTCACCGCGTAGTGTCTGACAAAACATCTGCTCCAGTTACAGATGCAAATGATAGTACCTTATTCGTTGCACATACAAAGACGGACTTTATTATGTTAATGGGTTGTACACCGAGGAACAGGGAAAAATTGCCCGAGCTGAAGATACGCGAAAAGGATCTATTATGAACTGGCACATTTGAATGAGACATCTAAACATAACGGATCTACGTAAGACAGTAAAGAATAAAAGGATAGAGGGAATCAAAGTCATCAACACTGAAGAGGATTTTGAAAGTGAAATTTGTCTCCAAGGAAAGATGATATGTACCCCTTTTCCGAAGAAGTCTGATAGGAGAAAGGAACCAGGGGAATTGGTTCACTCCAATATTTGTGGCCCTATGAGGCCTTCCTTGAATGGAAACATGCATTACTTCATCACATTCATCGACGATGCGACTGGATGGTGCAAAGTGAAGTTTCTTCGTCAGAAAAATGAAGTTGTTAATGAGTTTCAGGACTTCAGAAAACGTTTGGAAACACAGAAAAACACGGATATAAAGATTTTGCAGTTTGATAATGGTATGGAGTACGTGAATTCCCAATTCAACGCACTGTTGAAGAGCTCTGGGATCCTACGACGCTTGACGATTCCGTGTAACCAGGAACAAAATGGAATGGTGGAAAGGGAAAACCGTACACTCATCGAGATGGCCAGATGTTTATTAATGCAGTTGCAACAGCAAATTACATAAGGAACAGATGCCCTGCAAGTAAACTGGGTGGACGAACTCCTTACGAAGCTTGGACAGGAAAGGTTCCAAATGTTTGTAAATTTGAAAAATTTGGATGTGAAACGTACTGTCTATATTGATCACCGAACATGGGAAAATTCGAGACCCTCGGGGAATAAAGGGCATATTCCTTGGATATGCGGAGCAGTCCAAAGGTTTCAGAATTTGGATACCACAGGAACGAAAAGTGAAAATCTCACATGATGTCAAGTTTTTGAAAGGAGATAGAAAAGAGCAAAAATACAATCATGATATTTTCCCAAATCAGCGCACAAATGTAGAGCACTTTGATGATGATCATCCCAACATAGAGCCGAAGAAAGTTGGTCCTTTCATCAATGTAAACATAACAACTAGACACACAGAACATACAGAAAGCATCAAAGATTCAGATAGTTCAGAAGAAGAATTTCTTGGTTTTGAAAATGAACCAGAATGAGAAATACAACAATCTCAACATGCTCCAGGGAGACCAAAAATGATTTGTTCGGGAACATGAGGCAGACCTCGAGAGCTTTACCAGGAACATGGTGGAGGATAAATTGATTTGATATGTTCCAATTCAGATGGCAATTTCAGGTTCAGAGAAAAACGAGTGGATGCTGGAGATGGCAGAAGAATTTGTCTCTATTCTAAGAAACAAGACCTGGGATCTTGTAGACCATCCAGAAAATAGGATGACAATTGGAAGTTGTGTAGTCCTTAGGAATAAGTATTGAGCAAATGGCAAGATCACAAGAAGGAAGGCTAGAGTCGTAGCCAGGGATTTTTCCCACCACCACGTTCGCACCAGTAGCACGACTCAGCTCAATACAAATGGTTATTGCACTCGCTGCTCATCACGAATTGTATGTCTGACAATTGGATGTAGCAACTGCATACTTAAATGGAATTGTTGAAAAGGAAATCTTTATGGAAGTACCGAACTACACCAGGGAAATACTCAAATTCATCGTACAGGAAAGCAATGCAACATCCAAGATCATGGCTGAAGCCAAGAATATGCTGGAGATGCTAACAAGGATTGTGTGTGCTGTATTAAAAAGGCTCTGTATGGCTTGAAACAGGCTGGCTGCTGTTGGCACCGACGCTTGAACGAGCAACTACTAAAGCTTGCTGTCAAACCAACGTCCGATGATTCAAGCGTCTATGTGAAGGGTTCAGATGCTGATGCTCTCCTAATCATAGTGTATGTTGATGACATTTTAGTTTTGTCAAAGAACTCGAGAGAAATTTCAAGGTCTACAAATTTCTACAAAAGTCGTTTGAGGTCAAAGACCTAGGAGACATTAATTACTGTTTCGGGATTGAGTTTTCTCAAGATGAATCCGGTATCATATCGAAACAGAAAGGTTACCTTATCGACATCTTAGATCACTTTCAAATGTCTGATTGCAAGCCCGTGGCCACACCAATTGAAGCTGGAGTTTGACTGTCAAGATCAAGTACTTGGTCCAAGGATAATGGTGAGAGGCCCCCCAACAGAGAGCTCATAGGTACTCTTATGTACCTATCAATTGCAACACTTCCAGACTTATCTCGTGCAGTGAGTTTCTTAAGCCAATACAATGATTCTTTTGGCAAAGAACACCGGCAAGCAGCAAAGAGGGTACTGAGGTACCTGAAGGGTTTTTCTGACATAGGAATCACTTGTGGAAGTGATACCATTAATTTAACAGGCTATGTAGATGCTGATTGGGCTGCATGTATCAACGATCGCAGATCATACACTGGCTTCACCTTTACAATGTATGGCGGAGTTGTAAAATGGGAATCCAGGAAACAACGGACAGTGGCATTGTTCTAAACAGAGGCTGAATATATGGCCTTGAGTGAGGCTTCAAAAGAAGCAGTGCACTTACCACGACTAGCAAGGGAGATAGGCATTAACAGCGTGTCGACTGTACAGCTATATAATGACAACATTGGAGCTCAGAAGCTTGCTAGAAATCCTGTTTTCCACTCTCGGACTAAGCATATTGATGTGCGAAATTCTTTCATCTGGGGACATTCATCAGGAATACTTGTCAAGTGAGAAGATGCCTGCAGACATATTAACCAAGGGACTACTAAAGGATAACCACTGGAAGTGTTTAGAATGTCTGGGTGTCAGAAGACTGAAACGTTGAAGCTGGGTGGGGGGTGGGGGTGGGGGGCATATTGAGAATATTTATACATATTAATGTGACTCTGGCTGAGCCACCATCAAGTAACACCACCTACACAGTGCAGTTTCTTTTTCCATTCTGACACGTCATGATTATAATCTCCATGTCTACAGTATTGTTTTCACTGTAACCATCTGCATTATCACTTTTCGAAACATCACGCCTCGATGATGATGATAATAATAATAATAATAATAATAATAATAATAATAATAATAATAATAATAATAATAATAATAATAATAATAATAATAATAATAATAACTGCCTACAACCTTGCAGTAGAATAACATCCACAGTATCCACTGCCTGTCATTAGAGGCAACTAAAAGGGGCCCCAGGGGCTCTGAAATTTTGGAGCGTGGATTGGCGACCATGGGGCCTTGGCTGAGTCCTGGCATTGCTTCCACTTACTTGTGCCAGGCTCCTCACTTTCATCTATCCTATCTGACCACTCTTGGTCAACTCTTGTTCTTTTCCGACCCCGATGCTATTAGGTTTGCGAGGGCTAGGGAGTCTTTCATTTTCACACCCTTTGTGGCCCTCGTCTTCCTTTGGCCGATACCTTAATTTTTCGAAGTGTCAAGTCCCTTCCATTTTTTCCATCTGATTAGTGTAATTAAAGGATAGTTGCCTAGTTGTACTTCCTCTTTAAACAATAATCACCACCACCACCACCACCACCACCAACCTTCCATCATCTCACCAACACTCTTCCTAATGATTTCTCCTTTTTTGTCATCCACTGACACATAATAAATAACTACATATATATTTTTATGGATTTAGACACTTTAGCCCACTAGCACACCTGGTGGCCATAGTCGTTAAGGCTTCAAGTCTATATGGTCTAACACTGTGGTTAGCCGTTTCGAGTTCCGTTAGTCTAAAATATTTTCACCATCAGAATGTTGGCCGGCAGGGTAGGAGATATGGTAGTATACAATCTTTTTACCTTGTATTTTTTCTCTAGTGTTGTGAAATGGTATTACCATTAATAGATATTCTAATAATTATTCCAGGGAAAGTCAGAAAAATAATAATTCATCTTAATGGAAAAAAAGTTTATAAGCAATTAACAGGTGATTAAGTGGGCACAGATAGTCTGCACTCAACTGAATTTTTCTGATCTCATCTTCATTAATATACGTTGTCATTTTAGAATATACTTATAGATCTCTGATCAAAACAGTACTTAACTAGCAGCAAAAATTTCACATCAATAGTGAACAATGTGTGGGGTAGTTTTCTGATTGAAAAATCAAAAAATGTGATCTTATGGCAAAATTTATAAATATTTGTTTTGAAAGCAAAGTAAAAAATATGACAATTGAAATTACTCTCTTCTTAAATTGAGTATATTTTGGAAAATTCTTCCTGGATGCCAGACGCCTACAATGTAGGAAAGTCCAGGAAAGGGAAGATGTGCGATCACCCTGATACTGGATCATAAGTGTGAATGTGTAAAGTGAGAAAGTTTGTGAAATTAAAGGAAGAAATAAAGAGAAGTCATTTGATATTGATCTGTGATTGTGTGAATGAAATTATCCTTGCACCAGATTTATAAACGAACACAGTGAAGTTATTTTACAGATCATATGAGCTTAGAAAGAAGCTAGTTTAACAAGTGACACATATACAGGGTCTTTTTTTACCTTGTTCCACAGCACCACTCAGAGCCTGGCATGGCTGGCGCAATGACACTCCGTCGCTAGCCGGTATAATGCACGATTTTCCTCCCCACTACTCATGGCAATTCACACTTATAGAAATCCATTTCTAGTGAAACTATTTGTCTAAAACCTACCTGGCATTACATTTGAAGTTCAAAATGTTGTCCCTCAAGGTGGGTTTGTACGGTTTTACTTTTAACAGTTTTGTTGCTTTGTGGGCAGAAGATAATGACACATTAGATTGTACGGCAAGAGGTGCCAGGGATTTTGTTGGGAGTTTTTTACAAGAGAGCTCCTATTTCGTCAAGCTTTTCCTCTGTTAAAATGGTTCGTCTCCTGCATGATTTCTTGTTAAGAATGGACCCGGTGGGGCGGAACTTTTTTACTAATTTACGTACCGTACTCCTATGGGGAGGTAGGATGCCAGGAAATTTGTGGATGAATCAAAAGCGGCACTCTGTATAAGAAGAATGTTTTGCATAGCACAACCCAATGAATACACGCTGTTCTACTGTATACATCACTCGTTAAACACATGATTAGTTTAATATTCCTACAGAAACAGTGCTATTTTAAAGCAAACGCATTGAACACACTACCAATACCACTGATGTTAAACTAAACTAGATGTCGTCACGTAGTTGCTCTAGGGAGCCGGTGTTACTTGCTCCGCTCGAGACGGCTGTTTGTCAAATGACAAGAGAGCAGCAGTCAGGCGGGTTGCATATACCGTGGCCGTACCGTACTTCCGCCACTGGCCTTCAGTACGTACTACGTCATACACTTCCCCTACTTGCTCGCTAAGTTGCTCTCGTTCCTCGAGAGCGGAGAGCAAACTGGCTCCGAAGGCATTTCACTCTTGATTGATGATGCCTGAACTAAACTATTGCTGTGAAGCAATGGTTATCGCTACCATACTGCATTAAATCATCTTAGCCGGTCATGAAGCAATATATCTCTCAGCAAATGAGTCATCCAGCCGCGCTATCACCTTCCATGCATGTTTCTCTGACACACGGAGTGAGCCAAAAAAAGACCCTGTATTATCTAATCAAAAGTATACAGACCTTCTGAAGCAAAACCATCTAAGCAATCTGTTTACCAATTTTGACATTATGATCATGGGAAATTCTACTGGATGGTTCCTACAACTGAATTAATTTAGTTTGGCCAGGTGTCAGACTGACCACCAGAGAACTTTAACATGCCAACAATGAAACAAAGTGCCAAGAGTATCAACAGCCTTCAAAAATGACTCACCTGGCAAACTTGGGATAACGAACCAAATGCTCTACCACTACACAGCAAGTCAGGAATGTTATTCCATGTGTCAGTTTGATGGGAGGGCTTATTTACAAAATGAAGAGGAAACAATACTTGCAAGCGTATGCAGTGCCAACAGTAAAATTTGGAGTAGACAGAGTTACAACATGGGATATTTAGTAGAGAATGCACTCAATCCTATCATCCAAATATAAAGGGGTATATAGGGAGATTATAACTAGCTGCATCTTTTACATGGTAGAAAACCAGATTGATGATTAATGTCTATATCAGCATGGCAATACTCCCCGCCATAAAACTAAGTCTGTGCAGGAATGTTTTTTGGATAGTAAGCTTTGGAAAATGGACTGACCAGTCTAGAGTCCAGATCTCAATCTCAAGGAACTCTTTTTCAATTAATTACAATGCTAACTTCATGTCAGACACCAATAACTCCCATGATAAACTGAGCTGGTTATTGCCATTCTTCCAGAGATGTTCAGATACCTGCTTCTAATAGAAAGTCTCCTTGACAGAGGTCCAGCTGTTGTAACGGTAGTGGTCTTCCCATGTTAATGGACACTGATCAGAGGTGTTTCACAGATACAGTCTAATCACTCTTTCAAGGAGGAGTCTGGATGCTTATGATTGGATAATATATTACAATAATGGCACCTGATCATTGTAATTTTTTCTGTATTGCTATGAATTCTTCTGAAATATATGCTAAATCAGTTAGTAGTAGAATGTCTTTGTTAGGTGTCAAATGATATAATACTATATTCCGTAGATGTGATGATGATGGTGGTGGTGATTGCTGCTTAAAGAGGCATAACAATGGGATTATTAGGCTCTCTTAGCAGAGGAGAAAGAGGAAAGGTTAGACCCTTGAATGAATTAAAGCAATGGCTAAAGAATGGGAAGGTACCCTAGACCTCGCAAAATCTAATACCATGGAGAAGGAGTGGACAAGAGTTGATCCACATGGTCATACAAGAAAAATAAAAGAGAGGAGCTTTGCACAATTAAGTGTAGCAATGCTAGACTCAGCTAAGGTTGACAGTGGTTGATACTCACGTCTTCAAGTTGTAAACTCTTGGAGGTGGGGGAGGACTGGAGAACATACTTCTGAATCACATCACTGGATCAGATTTTGGAGTCCAAAAATTACATACTCTATACCACTGAAATTCAACTTGGTAGTGTAAAGCTTGAAATCAAACACATCAAATGTTAAAGCATTGTCCAGATCTTTCGCCTATGGGCAGCAAAACAGCCTTTGTTTTAGAGGGTTTCAGGTTTGATTCCCATCTGGTCTAGGGATTTTAGCTTTGTTTGGTTAATTCCTCTGGTTCAGGTACTGAATATTTGCCTTAATACATCCCTGTTCATTTTCAAATAATACACTACACTGTTAACCAAAACAGAAACACATGATAGTTAAATACATCTCTCCATAAAGGGTTTTCATCAGGAAGGGCATCCGACCATAAAACTTGGCTTAAGTTATTTTATTGTGTCAACCCCAAATACATTGAAAGAGTCTGAATTAAAGGTGAGTATACAGGCAGGAGAATGAAAAAGAAAATGACTGGGCCGATAACCTCAGATGTTAGGTCCCTTTAAAAAAGCATCATCATCATCAAAAAAATGACTGTTAAAGTGACTTTCAGGTACAAACGTTCTTTGTCATCAGCATCTGATATGCATTACATGCAACATGAATTTATTCTAGTGGTGATAAAATCTGAATTACACTTATTTGATCCAATTATACTAGTATCTTTATTTGATAAAAGACAAGACTAGTCAAATTTTGTGAGTATCTAGGTATAGATTCAAGAGCACATACTAAACAGTGCATATCTTAGAAGAGAAACTAATCATAGTGATGTGGTAATTTACAAAATAAATAAATGATCATAATATGACGCTTGACTCACCTGCCACCATAAACACCTGCTTCCTTTGGATTGAAACTCAAGTTATTGATGCTGGGATGAAGAACCTGATGAAAACTGTTGGGAGGAGCAGGAACTGGGAGGTGACTGTGATCCCCTGATGACTGCATGGTTGAGTGATGCACTTGCAGGGACTGGAACGGTGTGGGCGATGAAGACAACATGTGCTGCTGATGCTGTAATTGACTGTTCGTGTCTTCCCCACTTCCACCAAATATTCCCCCCATCCCCAACCCCACATCTGCACTGATCATTTCAGTCTTATTCTCTGTATCTTCCTCTGCAACATCCATCATGTTATTCCCCTCACTGAGTTTTCTTCGCGTAGAAGGAAACGGTTTTGAGAAATCCGTTATAAACTTTCTACTATCATTTTCAGATGATGAAACGTTCACCTTCCACCGTGGTAAATTTGTTGGATATATTTTTCTTGGTTGAATTCCACTCACTGCACATAATGGAAAGAACAAGGGAGTTACTATAAAATCTGCAAACATTATAAAAGCAAAACCAGGTGACAGTTCAAGAGAAACAGAAGATTAAGTGTCCATTTACAGTTGTAAATGTAACTTATTAACACACTATGAAGATACACTGAACAATTAGCTCTTGCATTACATTCATATTGTCTTTAAACTTTAAACACACATGTTAAACTCTATTACAAGCATTTTGAAATTTTAACAACTGAGAAATATTCATGTAACTTTCCTGTTGTTCATATCCCTAAATCAGTAATGGCAATTAGGGGGAGTGAGGGGGAGCGAGGGTGTAGCAAGTGCCCCTCCAATTTGTGGAGAAAACATTACATTCTTATTCCATTTTACCTGACTGAAACTAGGAATTATAGGAATTATTTTAAAAAAAAGCAATTTGTACCAACCCTGTTGTCTTATCAGCTAATTCTTTCCTTTACTTTCTTTAATTATTAGCAAAATTATTAGCAGAAATAAGCACAAAATGTCGTTCGTCGTGGCTAATCGCTTTGTATAGCATCACAGCAAGTACTGTAGTTTCTTAGTGTGTAGTCAAATACTAAATAATTTTTAACCCATGAGAGGGCACGTAGAAAGTTCGAACGTCAGAGGTCGCTCACGGAGTTTTCCTTCGTGATCACGATAAGGACAAACAGAGGAGCTTCACTTATGATAAATTTCTGTCACAATTGATATTCCATTATAGGTGGAGTATCACAGTAACGTAAATAAATACGCATAGGTGTCATACGCCTGTGTTAAGCTAATTTTTCTGTATATTTTGTTCAAAAATTAAATCTGGAATTGTTAAAATTTATTCTAACCCTAACTGAATTTTTATAAAGCTGATGTTATATTTTAGAGAAATAGTAAGACATAATTAAAATACCAAATATAAAGCAGAATTATTGCCTACTTTAAGAATGTGTGACATAACTAATTACATAATTACATTAGCAGTTTTCCACAAATTTCTTGAACACTTCTCGAGTTGACGCAAGTTTATCAAGCATTTTTACCCCTCTCAGCTATTTATATTGTCAAATCTGAGAGCTTGTAGTAAGAACTTAAAATGCTTGAGAGCCATACAATTTCGAAAGAATTCCACACCAATGCCAACTGATGCCCAAAGATCTTCCAAATTCAGGTGAGAAGCTTTCAGAATTCCTGACATATACAACAGACCAAAGATGGCTTGAATTTCTTAGTCATTGTGTTCACAACATCTCTTTCTTGTGAGTAATTACTTTCATTTTTCCTCTATCAATATGTTTGTAAATTTGGTTGTGTCACTCATCATATCGTCAGTGAGAAAGTTTCCATACATCTAACAGCTTGTCTCCACACTAAGGTAAATGGGTTTGTATTTTATTGCGAGCAAAAGTCCTAACATTTTTAGGCGGTGTGTGAACGTTCCAGTGTGTTTTTCCGCCTAGTACTACACAATCATGCTGGTTTATTGTATACTTCATCTAGTTTGCCTAAATCCTGTAATTCAGGAACATAAATTTCAGAATGGAAGTCTTCTTTCAACACATCGACATCATCATCAATTGGCATCTTTTCTGCCTCTTTAGAAAAGAACTGTCTTTGAAATGGACCTTCCCTATTTGCATTTAGCAGTTCTTGCAGCTCCTCATGTTCTACAATGACCAACAGTCTCCAAATTCTTTTGTTTTCTTCGTCCGTGTCAACATGGAATGTCAGGAAGCACTACACTACTGAAATATTTGCACACTGAGCATAAATGTTTGCATAATTTCCATAACATAAGAGGTCGCAAACAGATGAAAATGCCTTGCTGAGAAACGTGCAGAGTCACACATGGAGGAATGCTCCAGGTGTTCACATAAAGCGTGTTCACATCGACTACGTGATTCTTGCTGGGCTAAAACTATCACTAGCCGGCAGTTTGAGGAAAAGGTATTGAAAGGGACAGCCTGTAAGCACAAACCTATGACACTACATATTTATAATTATTTAAAGCCTGGACGAAAACACCATTTGCGACCTCTCACGATTTAGTATATAAACACGCCTTACTTATATTTAATTGTAATACATGTGTAATATTATTATTTTGGGGAAAGTTTTATTGTATAGTATCGAATCAAAATCTCAAAAAACCTTTATTACCACACTTAAGTTGGTAAACTATCAACCCTTACCTCTCTGTCAAAATTCACTCAGAGAGCATAAAACAACTTACCATTTAGTAGCTTTTTGTTCCAGTTTTGATGCACATACTCCCCCACCCGCTATATCCCACAAACTTGGGTGCTTTCTGTACATTTTTGTCCCCCGCCCCCCTTCTTCTAATTCCCATTCACCACTAAATGAGAGATTTTCTCATAACCTGTTCTCTAAATTTCTTTTCTCTTTTTACCAGCATAATATACAGTATGCAGCAAAACAAACAACGCTGAAATTATTGTTCATTTGTTGTATAGGTTGCAGCAAATTAAGGTGCCCTGGGAGGAGAAGAAGGTAAAGGCTTCCACTATCCATAACCCTGGCATTATGCCCTCAAAGGTAATCTAAATACTCCTCTCCCTTCATGTACCACAACTTGAGAATTATGTGCAAGTGCCTGGTTTGGCCAGGAGAAACAATGTCCATCGAGGAGTAGTGATTTTTGAAGAACAGAGGTGCTGTATTGCAATGGAACAGCACACTTGGAGAAAACATAGGGAGAGTATCAGGTAGAAAAGAAAGTGATCTTGTGATCCTAATGCTATTGGGATCAGAAAGGAACATGTTGACCAAACTGACAGAAAGAACAATGCTATTCGGGTTGAAAGAGATGTTAACAAAGTTGGACAAATAGAGGAAGAGGAAAAATCTGATACAAGAAAGCAAACGTTTTGCCAGACTCATTTAGGACTTCTGTATTATCATACATAGCTCACAAATTGTGTTTGAGAGCGGCCGATCCAAAAGAGACCAATCACAGCCCTGGAAGAGAAATTGCGGAATGAAGGGATATACAGAACAAACGAAGTCAGAACTACCAACTTCGAGATTTACAGTGCTGCACTATTCTTGATTCAATTAAGGCAATCTGTTATAAAGCCATACACCACGTTTTTGATATGAAATAGAAGTAAGTCATACATTAAAAACTACCTGTAGACAGTTACAGTACTTAATTCTGAACAGATGGGAGAGGAGAATTTCCTTTCAGGGCATAATGTCGGGATTATGGATATTGGAAGCCTTTACCTTCCACACCACCCAGGGCCTTCATGGCCTGTACAGAGATGGCTTTGCTTTTTTGAGAGCATGAATTTAGATCTTATAAAATATTCAAGCAGTAGGTTTTGTTTTGCACAACCTAAACTAGAAATGACTGTCATGTTAAGTAATGTGAGCCTCGAATACAGTAATAAAAACAGCAGAATTGTTGATTACAGAGATTTTCTCTGAATTTTACAGTTTGAAGCTCCCAATGTTTCACCAAGAACTACCTTTGTAGACAATGCTTATAGCAAAACCTTGAAAATGTTGAAGACTCCAAACCTTACTGGAGTATTGTGCCATACATATATGCCCCAAACAGTAAAGTAGGTAATATGGTGTAATATTTAGCATTTAATACAAGAAGGAGTCATGGTGCAATAAGGAAACTGTGTAATGCAAGATCTCGGCAGCACATGGCATCAGAAATAACTTATCTTCCATAGTAACAGCGAGCAGCTCGGGTATTTTATATGATTCAATCGGGGAATTTACGAGAGTGTTTGAGAGCGGCCGATCCAAAAGAGACCAATCACAGCCCTGGAAGAGAAATTGCGGAATGAAGGGATATACAGAACAAACGAAGTCAGAACTACCAACTTCGAGATTTACAGTGTTGCACTATTCTTGATTCAATTAAGGCAATCTGTTATAAAGCCATACACCACGTTTTTGATATGAAATAGAAGTAAGTCATATATTAAAAACTACCTGTAGACAGTTACAGTACTTAATTCTGAACTAATAAAGTAATAAATATATTTCTATTGAGTCAGCGTTTCACCGAGCAAGCGGCTGAGCCATGGCGTCATCACATCAGTGAAATCCCCGATGGTATTACTAATACCAGAAGTTTGGTGAACACAGTAGCGTCAGGAGATGGGACGATCATTCTGCTTTAATGTTGCAAACCGCACGGGTCGGTGTTTCTTATATTAAGCCAGTGTTATATGGTAGTAACATTAACAGTGACGATGTTATCAACCAAGTAGACATACTTAGTGTGAAAGCTGAGAATAGGCATTACTTAAATGCAAGTGATATAATGTAATTACAAAAGTGTATTGTACAGTTAATAAAGCAATTGCCTTTGCTATATATAAGACTAGCAAGATACCCGTGCTTCGCTACGGTATTATACTGAAATTTAGAATTGAATGCTTATTGGTTTATATATAATCCACCGAAATTCGCGATCTGACTCGTTTTCTGAGAGAATCCGCCAAAATTTGCGATCTGACTCGTTTTCTAATAGATTACGGCAATTTTCCTCCCACTGTTCAATCTTTCTTTCCAGCAATCGATTTCGTACTTCCCGGGCAAGGTCCACGTATTCCGCCCGGTGAGTTGGGTCCCTAAATCTTTGCCATCTTTTCCTATAAGCATTTTTAATATGGATCAAATCCTTCAGGAGATCCAGCGTGGTGTCGTCTTGGGTGCCTTGGCGGTACTGAACCCGCGGCCAGACTGCATTCTTAGTCATTACCCGTCCAGGACCCGTTTCCAGCGCGGTCCGCACATTTGACGACGGTCCAGAACGTTGTTGTTGTTGTTGTTATTATTATTATTATTATGATTATTATTATTATTATTATTATTATTATTATTATTATTATTATTATTATTATTATTATTATTATTATTATTATTATTATTATTATTATTATTATAGATGTTCTGGATCCCACAGCAAGATGCAAGACCGCTACTTGGCGGTAAATTACATCTGCTGCCATTGTCATTGTTGAGAATGTGACCAGCACCATTGTCGCGCGTAGGCAAGTGTGCAGGATTTCTGGCGACACAAATGGCATACTTCCCTGCATTATTGACCTTATTATAGAGGTGAAAAATTGGACGGTCAATCTCATTCCAATCGTTTATTTCAAATGTGTTTAAATTTTTATATATATGCCAGGAGATTCTATTGTAATCTAAGAATGTTCTCCGAAGGAAAAGATGGCTTTTGAAAACGAACCCAGGAAAGATTTGTTTATGATCGGTTTATGATCAGAATAAGTACATCGAAAATCTACAGCCTGTTTCCAGCCATTCGACAGGGTCAGGAATGGAATGAATAAAGCCCCCATCTAGCGGCGACAATAGGAATTGTGTCGGCTGCCGAAACCTGTCGCACTCCTCTGGGGCAATGATTAATAAATGACAAATGAAATGAAATGATATTGGACAGTGTTGCTGGAATGAATTATGACAGGGAAAACTGGAATATCTGGAGAAAAACCTGTCCCGCCTCCATTTCGTCCAGCACGAATGTCACATGGAGAGACCAGGATTTGAACCACAGAACCCAGCTGTGAGAGGCCGGCACGCTGCCGCCTGAGCAACGGAGGCTCCTTGTAAACACTTTATGAACAATAAAATCAATTGGTCTCACCTCCTTTTACACCCCACCGCTGTTAAGTTTATTTCCACCGGGCGAGTTGGCCGTGCACGTAGAGGCGCGCGGCTGTGAGCTTGCATCCGGGAGATAGTAGGTTTGAATCTCACTATCGGCAGCCCTGAAGATGGTTTTCCGTGGTTTCCCATTTTCACACCAGGCAAATGCTGGGGCTGTACCTTAATTAAGGCCATGGCCGCTTCCTTCCAACTCCTAGGCCTTTCCTATCCCATCGTCGCCATAAGACCTATCTGTGTCGGTGCGACGTAAAGCCCCTAGCAAAAAAAAAACAAGTTTATTTCCTCCCCCCACAAAAAAAACCTAAACCTATGTTTAAAGGAGATTCCAAACACCAATGTTCAAGTCTATTACCTTCAGTTTTGAGATAAAAATAATTCACTTTCTTTTCACTTTCACACTCCTCCACCCCCCTCCTTCCCTAAGTGAATTTTCCGGCAAAAAAGAACTTGTTTTTAATAGTAAAGGATCTTCTAAATACCAATTATCAAGACTCTAACTTCTTCAGTTTTTTATTTATGTGTCCTCATGAAAGGAATTCAACTCCTTTTCACTCCCGCCCCCCAAGATGATTCCCCTCCAAAAAACGGGGTTTTCTTTGTTTTTACAGGAGATCCAAATACCAATTTTCACATCTGTAGGCCCTAACAACTTTAGTTTTTATTGGATGTAAGTATTTTCATACAATGAAATCAATTAATTTTTCAATTCCTTCACCCCCCCCCCCCCCATTCATTGGATTTTTCGAGAATATAAGGTACTTTACTTTTAAAGCAGACTCCAAATATCAAATTTTATGTCTGTAAGATCTTCTTTTTTGAGATAACAGTAGCGTAATTAAAAGAATTCCACACCATTTTCAGCCACATTTACCCCTCCCTCCACCCAAGTGGTATTTCCGAAAACTAAAAATACACGTTTCTTTATTTTTAATAGAGAAAAGAAATACCATTTTTCAATTCTGTAACATGTTAACTTTTTTATATATACAGGGTGAAGCGTAATTCGTGCACTCGGGCATCGCAGCGCGACTCCTCACATGCCAGCAATAAAAAAATGTCTCTTACAAAATTTCGTCTTGCGAGTATATCCGGCAGAAAAACGACGTTGAAAAGTGACAATCTGGCAACACTGTAACCGCATGTAGGGTAACTACCTCTGTCAGCAGAAGTTAGTCGTACTGTACAGTTGGTGCAGTGGATAGAGTTTTGGGTTAGCATGCAGGAGGTCGAGTGTTCGATCCTGGTTTGAGGCGTATGTTTTTTATTTCGTAAATGTAGTCCAGGTGGTATGGTACCTGGCATCTTAATCATCAACAGCGATTGCAGTGGGTCCTCTAGAAACCATTTGCACTTACATACTACGATCCTAGAAATGGATGAACAATCGTTTTCATTGGTCAGCTTTAAAAGGCGCCCTTTCCACGTAGTGGGCATGAATTTATTCGCACCACTTCATCTACTAGATGTGAAACCTGTTTTCTTTGTACCCTCCTCCAATGATCCCATAGATTAGTACCAACTATTATTCTTGCCTCGTTCAGGTCCATTACATTTCGTTAGGGCCTTACGTTACCAGTAGGCCTAGCAACGTGCTCTGCGAATAATGTCCAAACTCGGTTACAGTTTGTATGTGTTATCACCACGGTCCCAATAATTCTGCCTTTCAACATTGCATCTGGTAACCACATGCTGTTTAGTACGTATCTCAATGCATTATTATTATTATTATGTTGTTGTTGTAAATGTAGGATACATATGACCTCAGAAACGGTGTCTTACTGTATTACAGTAGGTAATGTCAGATGGAAATTAGCAAATAAAAAATGCGCCTCAACCCAAGATCGAACCATCGACCTCCTGCATGCCAACCAAAAACTCTACCCACTGCACTAACTGTACAGCACGACTAATATGTGCTGACAGAGGTAGTTACTCTACATGTGGTTACAGTGTTGCCAGATTGCCACACTTCAACGTCCTTTTTCTGCCGGATATACTCGCAGGACGAAGTTTTGTGACAGACATTTTTTTATTGCTGGCATGTGAGGAGTCGCGCTGCGACGCCCGAGTGTGCAAATTACGCTTCACCCTGTATATACCGGTACTGTATAAATTCTCATTTTAAGATTTCGCCCCCTTTTTAGTTCCCTGCAGAGGAGTTTCCACAAACAAATCACCTATGTTTCTTTACATTTACAGGAGATTCCAAATACCACTTTTTATGTCTGTAAAATTCTACGTTACTCAGATATTCTGTAGAAATAGTCTTTCAAAAAATTCACCCCAGTTTGTCACTCCTGTTAAACCTCCATTAATTGGATTTTCCAAAAACAAAAAAAATACGTGTTTCTTTATTTTTAAAGGAGATCCATTATACACATTTTCAGTTCTGTAATATCTTCAGTTTCTGAGATATATGTATCCTCATTAAAGGCATTCAACCCATTAATCACCCTTTTACACCCCTCCTATTTGGATTTACAGAAAAAAATCTGTGTGTTCATTTATTTTTAAAGGAAATTCTAAATATCAATTTTTATATGTGCAAACTTTTCGAAGTTTTGAGATATAAATAACCCATTTTAAAAATTCCACCCCCTTTTCACCTCCCCACTATTTGGATTTTCCAAAAACAAAAAAACAAAAACAAAAAAAGTTTCTTTTTTAAAGGAGATCTCAAATACCAATTTTCAGGTCTGTAATATCTTCAGTTTCTGAGATTTAAGTATCCTCATTAAAGGTATTCAACCCCCTTTTCACCCCTCCTATTGGGATTTTCCGAAAACAAAAAATACATGTTTCTTTATTTTTAAAGGAGATTCTAAATACCGTACCAATTTTTACATCTGTAAACTTTTAATGTTTTAAGATGTAGATACACTCAATTTAAAAATTCACCCCCTTTTCACCCCCCATTATTTCAATTTTCCAAAAACAAAAAAATACCTGTTTCTTCATTTTTAAAGTAGATCCCAAATACCAATTTTCAGGTCTGTAATATCTTCAGCTTCTAAAATATAAGTAGCCTCATTAAAGGCATTCAACACATTTTTACCCTTTTCCACCCTTCCTATTGGGATTTTCCGAAAACAAAAGTACGTGTTTCTTTATTTTTAAAGGAGATTCTAAATACCAATTTTTACATCTATAAAGTTTTAAGATATAGATACACTCATTTTAAACATTCACCCCCTTTTCACCCCCATCAATTGGATTTTCCAAAAACAAAAAATACATGTTTCTTTATTTTTAAAGGAGATCCCAAACACCAATTTTCAGGTCTGTAATATCTTCAGTTTCTGAGATATGAGTATCCTCATTAAAGGCATTCAACCCCTTTATCACCTCTATTCACCCCTCCTATT
This sequence comes from Anabrus simplex, assembly GCF_040414725.1. Taxonomy (NCBI): domain Eukaryota; kingdom Metazoa; phylum Arthropoda; class Insecta; order Orthoptera; family Tettigoniidae; genus Anabrus; species Anabrus simplex. Next base: position 825,538,632 of record NC_090265.1, read on the forward strand.
GAGATTTTTCGAAAACAAAAAAATACATGTTTCTTTATTTTTAATGAAGATTCTAAATACCAATTTTTACATCTGCAAACTTTCAAAGTTTTGAGATATAGATACACTCATTTTAAAAATTCACCCCCCTTTTCACCCTCCTGTTAATTGGATTTTCAAAAAACAAAAAAATACGTGTTTCTTTATTTTTAAAAGGGATCAAAAGTACCAATTTTCAGGTCTGTTATATCTTCAGTTTCTGAGATATAAGTACCGGTATCCCGATTAGAGGCATTCAACCTTTTTTTCACCCTTTTTCACCCCTCCTATTGGGATTTTCTGAAAACAAAAAAATATGTGTTTCCTTATTTTTAAAGATGATTCTAAATACCAATTTTTACATCTGTAAACTTTTAAAGTTTTGAGATATTGATACACTCATTTTAAAATTTCACCCCCCTTTCCATCCCCTTGGTGATGGTATATCCAAAAATCCTCTCTTAGCGAGCACCTACATCTTAATATGAATGTATCTCCAAAATTTCATTTCTTTATGTCCAGTAGTTTTGGCTTGGCGATGATGAATCAGTCAGTCAGTCAGGACAAGTTATTTTATATATATAGATCACGTATGATGTTGCAGTATGCCAGAGTGCTGTTTTGGCATGGGATTGTCAATAACTAAGACGATATTTATTATTGATACCTCCAAACCTGTGTATGTAATTTGCATCCATGTAATGCGAATACCATGATCAGTACGCGCCCAGTATCGCGAAGTACGTGTGCGAATTGTCGTTTATAGTTTCGGTACAACTTAATGGTGTGTGCAGAACAACGTATCTCAAAGACGATGGAGGAAGAAAAGACCAGCAGTGTACTTTGTAACGCCTTGCAGTTTGTTGCAATAATAGCATAATTTACGCAGACGTAGCGGCCTGGGACCAAGAAAAATGCTGAGATGACACCAGTTAAGTTTATCTTAAAAGTTATAGGCATGCTTAGATAGAAAGAATTAGGCTAATTCGATCCTATTGTAGTTTAAATGTAAATGTCAGTCCTTTTGTGGCTGAGTTATGTTTTCTTTTTATAGAGTAATGTCATGTTTCAGGGAAGATGCATGTTTGAACCCTGATGTTTGTTTATTATTTTATTTCCTTTTTATTAGATAGGAAAGGGAGAAATGTTAGGTGTGGATGAGGATATATGTATGTCAAGAGGTAACTGTGTATTCCAATTTTTGTAACAAGATGTAGACTCTTTCATTAAGAAGACTGCACAGCCTAAAGCTTGTCTGGGAATAAATTTCAGCAGGGAACAGTTTTTTTTTAAAGCATGTAGCATGTTTACAGGAGTTCATGGCAGATGTAACCAGCGTGAAAGTACACCATTGAACTAGTGTCTTTTAGATCAGCAAAGAGGACTAGCTATTTGGTATTGTGTTCTGAAATTATGAGAAAAAGGGAAGATTAGCCTGATACTGAGTTTATACAATGTGTGTTAATACAGGACGGAGATGTTTGGTAATGAATAATGTTGTTAGCTGCGTGGTGAGAGAGAGGCCTGATTTGCCTTGAGTGTTCATTAATACTACGAGAGTCAAATTCTTGGACTCCAAGGTGTTAGGCCAGATGTGCCGTGTGTCATATGTAGTATCCGTGTTAAATTGAAATGTGTATTTAAGGCCGTATGATTGTGGTATTGAGAAGCCTTAAGTTGAGTTCGAGGCCTATTGTTAGTTTAATGAACAGAGAAGTGATTTGCAGCATTAATATGTGTTCCCCGATATATTAGAATCTCTCAGACAGGAATTACAAATCCAATTAGTTAGTGTCTTCTCTTGCGAGGCAGGATGTCTCATAGCTGGAGTATTTGAAGTGTCAGTTGATTTATGACGGCGTGCTAGGTGAATGACCAAGAACGTGTAGCCAAGCCAGAAGTTCCGAGTTTTTTTTTTTTTTATATGAAGGAGTTTAGCATCTTATTACTTGTATTTCAGATAACGGATACACAGATGTTTTGTTTATTTTATTTGCATGAATTTTACAGGTTTCTTTGAAGTGTTTTGTTTAAATTGATTTGTGTTACATGTATTTTTGCTGATTACGTCATTGTTGTTGTATGTCCGGCGCTCACTTCTCGCTCCGTCAGCCAGCTGCACGCGCGCCTGTGTATCATTCTGCTAGCTTCGACGCGCAGCCCTCAGTGCGCGTGCCTGACCATCGAGTGTACTATAAATAGGAGCTCCCTGCCTGCTTACTGGCCCACTTGCCCTGGTGTCCAGCTCCAGAATACACCCTACGTCGAGCACGGAGGCTACTCCTCTTGAAAATGTGCTTCGACCAGGTGGACTGAATTTCTGGCAGTACGAGGTTTCACCTCTGGTCACCGCTCCCTTACCTGTTTCCGCTGCCTATGTTCCGTAATTCTTTTACAAGCCATTTTCATTCCCTATTTACGCAAGCTCCCTTAGTTTCGCTAGGTGGAATTTCTTCAATCAATTGAACTTGCTTTTTAGGAATTCAGGCACTTCAACAAACAAGGACTCTCAAAGACATTTATGTTAGTGTGCCAGATAGTTTTCGACTATCAACGTGTCAATTCACAAAGACTATCTTTTCAAGATAGGAGTGTATATAAAGACTGTAAACCTGTACATATTGTATAAAGACAGACTTTTCTCAAGATTCAATATTCCTTTTTGCTTCAAAATAAATTTCAGTTATTTGTGTAAATATTATAAAGTGAAGCAATAAAAGTTGTGATTTGTAAACTTCAACCTTGGTTACAACAATTGTCATCATTGATAAAGACTTGTTCTTAAATATGAGTCCAGAGCTCACTTTATTGGGAGGTAGGCTTTCGAGCCAACCAATTTGTAACAGAACGGTCTGTTAGTAAACTCAGTGTATATATAAGTTAGGGACCCTGGAACATTGATTTTTTTATAAATGTTGTACATATTATTATTTTTTATTATGGATCGGATTTAGCATAATTTTATTCTGTCGCGGTATGTCCTGTGAACGTTAACTGAATGATATCCACCAGGAATCAATAAGATAAATTTAACTGCGTTGACTCGATGTGAAGTGTGTAATTCTTACCCCAGGTTTTATTTTGTAAAGTATTTATATTTTAATACGGGACATTGCCCGTCTTTTGTGACGTATTAATTTTTGTGTAACTATGTGCACGGCACATATTGAAATTTTTGGCACTTGTTTGAGCCATATTTTTAATCGTTTAACATATTAATTTGTTTATTTTGCAGATTTCAATAATGTTTATTAGATAATAAATCTATCTTACCCCCTATTTTCAATTTTATTTTGGAATTATGTTACTGTTTCCTGTTCACATACCCATGGTATAATTTATCCTGAGATATTTGTTTTATTTTAGCCCTGATCATATTTTTACGAACCAAACACACAGCTCTCCGACGGCGCCAGAAGACTGTATTTTAGATGGGAACGGTACAGTATGGCCTGCAACTACAAGGAGTAACAATGCAGGGCATGGAAACTTGAGTAGCAGGCAATTTTCTGCCTCTGTCCCTTTGTCCATTTTCACCTACTTTCCCTCTTGGGTCCTCACAGATTTTCAATTTGAGAGTGTGGAGTGTTGACCACAGGGCCCCTAGCTGAGACTTCCAGGTCAGTCTTCTCACTTTCATCTTTCCTATTCTATCTTTCTGTACAGTTACTTTTTCCCTTCAGAATGGATGTGTGGCAGAGTGCCCCAAAAGAAAATTCCAGCAGACCCATTAACAACCTCTGTGCACTTACTAAAGCACAAGAAATAATTGTTCATGAGCAGATATATGAATATCTGTCAATAAACACCACATTCTAAATCCCCACCAATCTGGCTCAGGAATGGCCATAATACTACAGTAGAGTCTCGTTAATCCGAACTAATTGGGACCGGAGTCTGTTCGGATTACAAAATTTTCGGATTAACCAGAAAATAATTTCTAATAATAATGTTATTGTTTTTACGTCTCGCTAACTACTTTTACGGTTTCTGGAAACGCCTAGGTGCCGCGATTTTTTTACCACAGGAGTTCTTTTACGTGCCTATAAATATACGTACACAAGGCTGATATATTTGAGCACCTTCATATACCACCGGACTGAGCCAGTATTGAATCTGCCAAGTTGGAGTCAGAAGGCCAGCACCTCAACCGTCTGAGTAAAATAGTTTCTACAATACAGTACAGTAGAGTACATACTGTAATTTGAAATGTCCATTCTTTAGCAGTTACATGAATAAAAGAGTGTATAAAATTACAGTACGGTAGTTAAGAACCTGTAGAGGAGGAAACGACTAAAACTAGGTTAAAACTTGTCTCCTAAAACTGCTAAAATACAGTAACAAACATGCAGATGGCATGGCCACCTTAGAACTTGCCATACGCTACGTCGAGCAACACTCCGCTGCTACGTCCACTGATGTGATGTTTATGAGACGCTGGTTTAACACTGCATTTTGGAGTAGGTTCTAATCACTATGGCAAAAGAAACTAACAGACTTTATAAAAATAAACGACCAGTGATTGATGGTTTATGATGTGTAATTATGTTTACATTAAGTTATTGTAGTAAAGTATGACTAATAAAATGCAAGTAAATCTTCATTCTATGATATGTTCTTTCATTTCAATCAGGAGAAATTTTTTTAAAAATTGAATATTTCAGTTTGGATTAACCTGACTTTTGGATTAACAGGGTTCGGTTTTATGGGACTCTAGTGTACTATGGCTCTGCTGAAATTTACAGAGGCAACTTACTATCTTATGTCTCTTTCATTTCTTTAAGGCATTTGACTCTTAATCACTTGCAGAGTGCTCTGTCATAGTTTGAATCTTATCTGTCTCACAGATCACAAAGAGTCACTTTTATTGACAAACGATCCTCTAGCTGAGAATCTGTAAGATTTGGTGTACCACAAGGATCAGTCCTTGTTCCATTATGTTTTGCTATTTATATTAATGACACCTATAAAGTCTTCAAAGTGATACCCTTCTTGTCCCTTCCTATTAATGGACACTCCAGGGAGTCGTAGAATCTGTGTGTTCTGGAACTTTCTTGAATGTGTCATTGTGTGTATGCAGAACAATATCTTTTGGAAGTACTGGTTCTGCTACTACAGTGGCTAATTCAATAACAGATGGAGCATTATACCATCTTTCATGTTCCTCTTGTGGTGTATGATTGGAGTGGTTGACTACTTTTCTGAGTTTGGGTGCTGGATAAGTTCTAGGACCTTTCTGGAGGTATGAATTATATAAGATTATTTTCAAGCAAAACTCCCTGTAATTTTTTGGACTGTCTCTCACTCAAACCATTTTATGACCTAAGATTGTCTCTTTGTCTAATGTGTCCTCCTCTCCCAAGAAATAGAACTGCAAGAATTGTGGCTGCTGATTAGTTGCAGGAAGAAATGACCTGATCCTATCATATACTTGACCTTGAATTGCAAATGTAGTGGATAAATTTGACAATGTAATACTCTAATAATTTTGTCAGCTCCTAAAGATGTCATATGGAAACAGGAATTCTATTTTCTTATTCTGTGAAGGAAATGGCACGATGCCCTGTTTCATTTGAGAATAGAACTTTTAGTAGTTCACCTGGGTCTTATATGCAGGGAATGGTAAGTTTGCTTCCAGAGCAGCACAATTCTTCTATTTCCTCTCTCCAATTCTTTGCAGAACATGCATTCTTTATCTATTCACCCTATTAGAAGGCTATATTTGTCACAGTTTATGTCAGCATTGTATTCAACAGCAGATTTTTCAAAAGCGTTCCACAAGTTCCAACTAAACGCTAGTCATTGCTGTGCCTCTTGTTCTTATTTGCAATTCTGCAAGCCTCATCCTCTTCTGTTGCCTCTACAATCCTAAGTGCAGCTTGATGCTGGAACTGTGCCTGAAGTCATACCTGCATTTGCTTGGGTGTTTCAGCAGTTTGCCAAGTTGTCAAATACTGAGCATGCTATTTCAGCAGCTACTGCCTCTATTGGTGCATCTCAATAATTCCCTGCCATTCAGCCTGCTGATGCCTTCACTGATCAGCTTGTGGAGAAGTTCCCTGCCTTCTTGATTCTTTTGCCCTTAGGGGATTTCTAATTATCTGGGAAGGGTTTGTCTTTTGTTTACTGGGCTTATTTAACAACAAAACCAGAAATGTGCTTGAAAAAATAAAATATGAAAATAAAAAATAATCTAGAAATTTAGCAGAAAAATATATGAAATAAGAAACTAAAGTTCTTAAATGATTTGAAGAAACATGGAAATTTATCGAACATTTTCCTTGATAAATTGTTCCATTCCCTCATTCCTCTTCCTTCTCCTTCTTCTTTTCCTACCGCTTGTCCCACATGTGTGGGGCCATGGGTGCGAACTGCGTCGTACATGGGGACTTGGCCCTGTTTTACGGCCGGATGCCCTTCCTGCCGCCAACCCCGGAGGGATGTAATCGGTATTGCGTGTTTTTGTGCTGGTTGGTAGTGTAGTATGTTGTGTGAATATGAAGGGAAGAGTGTTGGGATGGACACAAACACCCAGTCCCCAAGCCAGAAGAATTAATCAGAAGGGATTAAAATCTCCGACCCGGCCAGGAATCGAACCCGGGACTCTCTGAACTGAAGGCCAGTACACTGACCATTCAGGCAACGCCCTCATTCCTCTTCCTATAAATGAATATTTGCCCCAGTTTTTCCTCTTGAATTCCAACTTTATCTTCATACCAGGTGTGTGCATACATTTTTGCTAGTTTTTGTGATAAAGGAAACAAGTAATTTTCACGAGAAATTCATTTATTGTTTATTCAAAATATTGGCTATCGGCTTCTACGCACTTCACCCATCTTTCAGGTGTTACGAATACCATGCCAGAAAAACTGCTTGTCTTTTGCGGCAAACCATTTGTAGAGCTATTTTCCAACTTCCTCAAAATTTCTGAAGTGCTACTCTGCAAGTGCATGCCCCATTGATGCGAAGAGATGATAGTCAGATGGCACCAAGTCAGCCGAGTATGGCGAGTGCTGAAGGATATCCCATCCGAGCGATTTCAAGGTGTCTTTCACTGGTTTTGCTGTGTGAGATGGCGCATTGTCATGTAACAAAATCACTTTGCCATGTCTTCTGGCCCATTCTGGTCATCTTTCGATCAATGCGTGTTTTAAATTAATAATTTGTTGGCAATAACGTTGTGCATCAATGGTTTTGCCAGGCTTCAAGAGTTCATAATAAACAGGGCGTGCACTGTCTTTCGCATTGAAATCACCATGTTTAAATTGTCGAAACCATGTCTCATGTTCTAACTGATGGAGAGTGTTCACCATATGTTTCTACCAGCAAACAATTACTTTTCACAGCCTTTTTCTTTTGATTAAATAAAAACAGCAATGCATGCTGCAAATGTTCTTTTTCAGGCACAAACGTCGACATGATCACTGAACAATACAACACAGATGCTAGTGTTTGGCAGACTCCACTTGTGTGTGTTGGTAGGTTAATGTCAGATGAACCAACTGACATGTGTCAAATTCATAAGCTGCGTACTGTTCTCTGGCGCCATCTCTTAGTGAAACCGGAAAAGACTTATGCATACTCCTTGTATAATGATCTTCTCTACCTTCAAAAGCTCCAGTCAAGCTTATTCATCTTACCACTAAAGTCATTCTCTTCACTGATAGCTCGGAACATATCACTTAGTTGAGCACCTCGCCCCAGCCCAAAGTTAGCAACAATTTTGTAACACTACTCTTTTGCTAGAAATTACCAAGAACAAATTCTGCTGCTTTCCTTTGAATCTTTTCCAGTTCTTGTATCAAATAATCCTGGTCTGGGTCCTATACACTGGAACCATCCTCTTATTGAGGTCTACTAGTGACCTATTTGCCCTCTGCTTTTCATTCTTACTACAACCCCTAAATATTCTCTTAACAATATGAAGAGAACTGTAACCTTTAAATTTAACCTCATTAATATGATTACCCCGATGAATATCTCTTTTATTAAAACCTAAGTATTTACAGCGATCCCCGTGAGGTTCTTCCACGCCACCAACACAGTAATTAAAATTGAGGTGACACTTCTTCTTGGTGAAACTTACAACCTGACTTTTCAACCCATTTACCATCATATCACTGTCCGACTCATTGGCTGAATGGTCAGCGTACTGGCCTTCGGTTCAGAGGGTCCCGGGTTCGATTCCCGGCCGGGTCGGGGATTTTAACCTTTACTGGTTAATTCCAATGGCCCAGGGGCTGGGTGTTTGTGCTGTCCCCAACATTCCTGCAACTCAAACACCACACATAACACTATCCTCCACCACAATATTTTTTTGCTATTTGCTTTACGTCGCACCGACACAGATATGTCTTACGGTGACGATGGGATAGGATAGGCCTAGGAATTGGAAGGAAGCGGCCGTGGCCTTAATTAAGGTACAGCCCCGGCATTTGCCTGGTGTGAAAATGGGAAACCATGGAAAACCATCTTCAGGGCCCTCCACCACAATAACACGCAGTTACTTACACATGGCAGATGCCGCCCACCCTCATCGGAGGGTCTGCCTTACAAGGGCTGCACTCGGCTAGAAATAGCCACACAAAATTATTATATATCATATCACTGTCTGCTATCCATCTCGCAACATAGTCGAGTTTGTTTGTGTTTTTTTTTCTTTCTTTTTTTTTTTCAGTAGCTCACAATCATATTACTTATCTACTGCTCTCTACAGTATAACAGCATCTGCAAAAAGCCTTATCTGTGATTCCAGTTCTTTACTCGTATAATTTATTTACATAAGAAAACAATCATACAGTCCATTTGACCTCCTAAATCTAAAATATCTTACTGGAATCCTACAAGTTAAGCCTCACTAGGATAACCTTTCTGAAACCAAAACAGACTTCTTTCAAACCAGTTAGTAATTTTGCAAACATGTCTAATATAATCAGAAAGACTGCTTTCCCAGAGCTTACATTCAATACATGTCACGCTGACTGGCCTGTAATTCTCTGCTTTATGTTTATCACCCTTTATCTTGTACACTGGGGCTACAATGGGGTGGTACATAGTGCCTTATTTAAAATTTCTCTTTGACTATGTCATAAATAATAGTGTAATACCAAAGGAATGGAAGGAATCTATAATAATACCAATTTATAAAGGAAAGGGTGATAAAAGGAAACCAGAGAACTACAGACCAATCAGCCTGACCAGTATAGTTTGTAAAATTCTGGAGAGTTTAATATCGAAGTACATCAGAGGGATATGTGATGATAAAAATTGGTTCATGAGGAGCCAGTATGGATTTAGAAAGAAATTTTCTTGTGAGGCACAACTGGTGGGATTTCAGCAGGACATATCAGATCAGTTGGATTCAGGAGGTCAGTTAGATTGCATAGCCATAGATCTTTCCAAAGCCTTTGATAGAGTGGAACATGGAATATTATTAAAGAAATTGGAGGGAATAGGATTGGATGTAAGGGTTACACGTTGGATAAAAGCATTTCTAAATTCAAGGGTTCAGAAAGTCAAAGTAGGAAATAATGTATCGCAGGAAGAGAAAGTTTGGAAGGGAATTGCACAGGGTAGTATAATCGGTCCGTTACTTTTCTTAATATACGCAAATGATTTAGGGAACAATATAACATCAAAAATAAGATTGTATGCAGATGACATAATTGTTTATAGAGAAATAAACAACATTGAGGATTGTTCAGAATTACAAAGGGACCTTGAAAGTATCCAACAATGGGTTGAAGAAAATAATATGAAGGTTAATGGAGGCAAATCAACTGTTACTACTTTTACAAACAGGAGCTTTAAAACTGAATTTGAATATACTTTGGATGAGGTAGTTATCCCTAAAGAAGGCAAGTGCAAATACTTAGGTGTGAAATTTGAAAGTAATTTGCACTGGAAGGGTCATATTGATGACATTGTTGGGAAAGCATACAGATCATTACATGTCATAATGAGGCTACTTAAAGGATGCAACAAAGAATTAAAAGAAAAAAGTTACTTGAGTATGGTTCGTCCATTATTGGAATATGCAAACAGTGTTTGGGATCCTCACCAAGAATACCTAATAAAAGAAATAGATAGTGTGCAGAGGAAAGCAGCAAGATTTGTAACAGGGGATTACAGGAGAAAGAGTAGTGTATCAGAAATGTTAAAGGAACTTGGGTGGGAAACTTTAAGTAAGAGAAGGGAGAAAACTAGACTTACAGGATTATATAGAGCCTATACAGGAGAAGAAGCATGGGGAGATATCCGTGAGAGGCTTCAGTTGGAAAATAATTATATCGGCAGGACTGACCACAAATATAAAATTAGAAGGAATTTTAGCAGAAGCGATTGGGGTAAATTTTCATTCATTGGGAAGGGTGTGAAGGAGTGGAACAGTTTACCAGCGGTAGTGTTTGATCCTTTTCCAAAATCTGTACAGATATTCAAGAAGAGAATAAACAGCAACAGAGAAAACAAATGAAGTGTTAGAGGGCATTCGACCGGTGCAGGTTATTGTAAATAAAAAAAATGTGTGTGAATAAATTAATTCCATCCCCTGGTCTAAGGAGTTTGGACAGCCAAAGTAGGAGACTGCCTGTAGGGGTGAAGTACAGTGGGGACTTCGAGGGCCCTGGGACCGCTACGGTAGCTGTGAAGGCCCTTCAGGAACTCTGAAAAGTGGTGGCAAAAGGGGCTCTGGTTAAGACGCAGCAGGTCGTTATGCTACTTAGGATCCAGAACAGGTAAAAAAAAAAAAAAAAAATAGTAAATAAATAAATGCAATGTAAATATTAATGTTATACCAGTTTTATAGTATCATTTGAAGCAATTCCACATACTGTATATCAGTTGACTATATTTGTAAGTAGTACAGGAGATATTATAATTAGAATTTTGTAAACAATATAAATTTATTAAGGATGAGCTGTGTGTTAATAGAAAACATTGTTAGCGTAAATTGTATAATATTGTATTATAGGGAAAATTGTCTTCTCTTGTTAATTTAATATTTAGTGCTTGACAATAATGTATTTTAGTGTACCATTTGCCACCGAGGTAGACACCTCATTTGCAAATAAAGAGATCTTGATTTTGATTTTGATTTTGATACTATAGCAACCCTCCATTCATTTGGAACAGCTCCTTCATTCAAACAATAATCAAATAAAAATTTCAGATACGGCACTATATCCCAATAGCACCTATATCTCTATAAATTTCAGCTCACTATTAACCCCTTAAGTGGGTATGACGTCTTTAGACGTTTTCGCACTGGGCTTCTACAGTGGGTATGACGGCATTAGTCGATCGTAAAATTGATCGCGTATGTATCTTGACGGTGAAGGCATACGGCGTGTCCATGGAATCTATCGCATTAGTTGATATGTTTTCCACGAGATCACGCTGTGTATTGTTTTTTAGAGCTGTCACAGCTTTGTGAAATGCATTTGTTTTGGCGCCTTGCACGAAGTTCCCGCGCAGCCATTTATGTCGCGAAGCATGGCTTCCAAACGTAAAGTAGATCGGCTTGATTGTGCGGGTATTTCGACAGTTTTAGAAGCGGAGAGTGATGATGAGGTATCTTCTTCATCTGATGATGATGAGTGGATTCATACTGATGAAGAGGACAGTGAAAGTGATCCTGAAAGTGAAAGTGAAGTTGTTCCAGACGAACCAAGCGACAAGGACGACGTTCAAAATGTAACTCAGCCGGCTCACTTCATTGCGAATGGTGCTCCAAGACCAAGGTTTGCTTTTACGGGTGTAAATAAGATAAATATAGACTTTAGTGACGTGCACAATGTCGACAATGGGTCGACCTTCTAAATCACCAAGGCCATCTCGTCTCCTCAAACGCTGCTTCCCGGAAGATATTCCCAGCACAGCGTCAAGGAAAAAACCTCTCCAAAGGTGTATTGTGTGTTGGTCCCAAGGGAAGAGGAAGGAAACATCATACTGGTGTCCTGACTGTGAAAAGGCTTTGTGTGTAATGCCTTGTTTCCGCCTATATCACACAGATAACAATCTACAAAACCTATAATCATCCTGATTCAGAACAATGTAAATAATGTTTGTAACACATTTGGATTCATAACAATGTAAATAATGTACATAATGTTAGTATCACATTAATGAAGAATAATAATTATATCGTATTAGATTAAACTAATTGTGTACACATTTATGAAGGAAATATTTAAATATCACAAAGTGGGGAAAAAGTACCCACGGCAGGTTACGCATGTGGAGAATTTAGTACCCAGTTAAGGGGTTAAAGGGTAGAGAAGGGTCCACCTATTCAATACCATTAGCTTGTACAGTGTATTATATAACTGGGACTAGTTGCGACCACATATACACTGGATCTTCAGCAACGATCCAATTGGAAAAACATATGCTCACATACAACACATAATAAATTAAACAATATGGTATGTTTCAATTTACAATACAAATTTTAAAACATTGATGAGTTCAAACAACGCATCCAAAATTGAAATTAAAGGACACTTCAAAACTGCTGCTGTTGGTGCCGAACTATGTACATGGGGTCGAAACTAATCCCAATTATATAAGACATTAAACAAGCTAATGGTATTGAATAGGTGGACCCTTCTCTACCCTTTAATAGTGATCAATTGTCAATACAGACCATAATGAAATTCATAACCTATGATAAAATTTCAGCTCAGTCAATTCAGTAGGTTTTGCATGATAGTTCAACAAACATCCAAACACATTTTCACATTTTAAATATTAGTAGTGAAGACAACAGACTATGTTTTCCATAAACCCCACTGGATATCACTGTATAGTTTTAGAAGAAGAAAAGTTCTTTCCTTAATACTTCTTAACTGAAATAACAACAAGAATAACAGAGCCCAATAAAAGGAGGAAAATATAACATTCTCATTGCTATTTGTATAGAATTATGCTGCTGCAAATTAGGTCTATAGTTTTCAGAGCACAATGAGGAATATATTGAAGAAATTGTTGCTGCAGTTACAATATTCCTAAATAATACCAATTTTCAGCAACTAATTGTTAGGCTTACACTTCAGGAAGCTAAAGTTGAATAGGAAGACAAATGCTCCAAGAGGGAGCCATCTCTAGTGTATCGGTAAGTATAAATCCAATTGACTCACAGTGAAGGAAACAAAGACATTTCTATTTCAATTGACAAAGATAATATCCTTCGTTCATTCATTTCTTAGATAGGTCAACCTAACACCCTAATTGTGCGCTTTATCTTTGACATATCGTCGGCTGTAACTCAATCCGAGTACATATAACTTCTTCCTGCACACATTGACCAGTTCAACTCAGTTTATGAATGTGTTTACAATGACTAAACAGACCAATCCTGGCTTAAAACATACGCCCACACAAATCACACTGAATGGGTGGAGGAGGGCGGGGTAGTAATTGACGGAGTTTTCTTGCTTGTCGCTTGGCCTCTTGATGTCTGCGGCATTCTTTTTCAAACAAGTTGACAGTGGTGGATGTAGAGTTCTGTCACAGTGAACGGTCCACAGCACATTCTTCCCATGTCTGTATATCTATACCAGTTGTCTTCATGATGTGTTTCAGTTGGTCCTTAAAACACTTAAGAGGAGCTCCATGAGGTCTACTGCTGGAGTAAAGTTCATGATAAAGAATTTGGCGGGGAAGCCTGGTATCACCCATGCAGTAAACATGGGCTAACCATCTCAGTTGATGAGCGATAATTGTTGCCTCAATGCTATTTAGCTGCGCTTTGTCAAGAACTGCCATGTTGGTCACATAGTCCTCCCACTTAATATTCAAGATGAATCTCATTTTCTGTTGGTGGAAGCGCTCAAGTTTTTTGATATCACGGCGATAGGGTGTCCAAGATTCACAGCCATACAGCAGCGTGGAAATGACAACAGCTTTGTACACAATGAGTTTGGTATGCCGTTTTAGGTTGTTATTCATGAAGACTCTGTACATTAACTGCCCGAATGCTGCATATAACATTACATATTCTCATATTGATTGGCAAGGTCAAATCCAACTTACAGGATGTCTAAAGGACCTGGAGATGACAAAGGAATTTGTATACCTTGGGTCAGTCATCAATGACATGGGAAGCTGTGAAATAGAGATCAAAAGACGTATGTGCTGCAATGGTTAAACTCACTAAGATCTGGCAGAACTGGGCAATATCCAAAGCTACGAAGATGCGCTTGGTGGAATTACTAGTATTCTCAGTCTTTTTGTATGACTGTGAGACCTTGACCATGAATGCTAGAGGCAAAAGTTGAATTGATGCCTTTGAGATGTAGTGTTGGCGGAGAATGCTGTATGTATCCTGGACGGAAAGAAGAACCAATGTGTCCATTCTGAATAGACTGAGCATCAAGAAACGTCTATCCTACCATGTGAGTGAATGTTACCCCAGTTCTTTGGCCACATTTTCAGAAGAGAACTTGGAAAAGACCATTTTGCAATGCAAAGCTGAAGGGAGTAGACCACAAGGAAGAACAGCAATTAGAGGGTTAGATCAGAAGATCACTGGCCTATCCCTTCAGATCATGTTAAGGAAAGCTGAAAACCTCTCTGGATGGAAGCATCTCGTCATGGTTGCAATGCAGAAATGATAAAGTTATGAGGTCTTGACGCTCATCAATGAGCAAAACGACTATGATGATGATTCTCATCTAAAATTAATTTCATTACCCTAAGTTAGGGCCTCTCAAATATCCAAAATCTCACTCGTGCAAATCGAGGCGCAGAGGTCCTGTGCATCATGCATTGGTCTGACTCGGCTCGGTTCGGACCAGCGGTTTAGCTCGAGGCGACTCGGCTAAGCTCAGCTAAACTCTGCCCGGATTGTGGAGCACTGCGGAGCAAATGAATGAGGGGAGAGACAGGTGGAGTGAGCGAGACAGGCGTAGCGGAGGAGAGAGACAATGCTATTGCTCAAAATCAAGGAGTGGGGGTCTGCACTCAGGACAACCTAGTGAACTGTTGATAAACTTAACCATAATAGGTATTATGTTTGATCCTGTATTGACTAGTCTGAATCTAGTAAAGTCATCTTGTTTACCTTGTGCTGCGCAATGCACCAGTGCATACACCCTGAGAGGCCCTGCTCTAAATAAATAACCAGGCAAGAGAGGAATATGAAAACCTTAATGACAGGTCAGATCTTTTACAAATAATTTCTTCTCAGGTCCTTATGAGCTTGTTTCTGCTTCCCAGCTTCATCAGAGGGGGGCAGACATTAGCACTGAATGACAGACCTTGACAGATCCTCTGACCTCATGTGGAGAGTACAGGATAAGAAGAAAGCTGGATAAAGACGGGAAGCAGAAACAAACTTGTAAGGGGCTAAGAAGCATTGAATGTAAAAGAAATGGAATTGATGGAGAGAAAGTCTATCTATCTGAAGACGACACTTTATGAGTATGATATAGATGTTGATTCCCGTAGGGAATCTGAAATATTTGTTCCGAATGAGTAAATTTATAATACCAATATAAATGATCCATTATTGGACATTATAAATTTTCCAGCTAACTCATTCCTGGTTGCCAGCGTTTCGCCCCCGTGTGCTAGGCTGGGCTCATCAGTTGGTACCTAGCACACCTACCAAGACGCTGACTAGTGCATACCATGGAGGCCACTGCATAGGCTAATTGTAGCCACCGGCAGTGCCAATGCACTATGAGAAACTTTGTCTCATTACCAAAAATTGATGCCTGCTTGGCTATCAGATGATATAGATGTTGATTCCCATAGGGAATCTGAAATATTTGTTCCGAATGAGTAAATTTATAATACACGGGGGCGAAACGCTGGCAACCTGGAATGAGTTAGCTGGAAAATTTATAATGTCCAATAACGGATCATTTATATTGGTATTACTTTATGAGTATGTTGAGATTGTCCTTGTTCTCCAGTTTTTTCATGTTTGTCCTTGTTTCCTCTTTCCATTGCTCCCCCATCCCTCACAGACCAATCATTCTTTTAAACATATTATGATTGGCTTTTACCAATCCTATCTTTCTATTTATGACTAGACGTGTAGTTCGATTGTTCCTTTCCATTAAGAACTTAAAAATAACCAGCTAAATATAATGACGTGAAAAGACAGTGAAAATATTTCTTCATGATCAAGTTATGGCAACTGATTGCTTAGGAAATTCATTCATTTCAAGTCTTAATAACATAACAATACTTGCCACACACTCATACAAGCATGCCCTCTTTATCTTTCTGTACTCATGTGTTAGATGCCTTAAACATTTCACGCCACTTCATTGACAGACGAAAGAGGAATGTATCAGTCTTTCTAATGCACTATGCCTGCTGATTTACAAATAATTAGTAGTGTTAGTACAGTATGTTCAATATTTCCATTCTTACCATGCTGATGTGATATTTTTCCATAATGAATCACTTGAAAATACGCCTGTTTCTGTCAACATATACAATTTTCCATGCTGTGGAAGAGAAACATGCAGGTTAGGAATGGTTTACTACATTTAAGTACCAGTATGGTACCTACTAAAAAAAACAAAATTGGGAATTATTACTGAGAAATATTATCTGTCAACTTGTTTATATGAATACAAAACTCCTAAAGATCTAGGCCAGCTTGTACATGTGGTTTTGATATCTAAACACAAGTATCCACAAAGTTGAGGTAGGCCCTACCTATATCCTGTATCTGTATCATAAAATAATTAGCTTCTTTCACAATTAATTTTTGAATACATTAAATTCAAGAACAAATATTACTAGGCACAAACCAAATAATTAAGTTTTCAGTATAGAATTCTCAAAGAATTTAGGAAAGTCTTGTATTTTCTATTTTAGTAGATGAGACTCCCAGCACAATTGATCAGGAGCACGTGGTGTCAAGTAGTTCATGGATGTCTGGCTAAGAAGAAATCTACAACTGAATTTCCAGAAATAAACATCAGAAATAGGTTTTCTGCCCTAAATAATTTAATTCTGGAAGAAAGTGATAGCGCGTGTGAAACCAAATCATCGTGATCCGCTGCCGTTGCCGTGCCGAGGTTAAAAATTAGGCCTAGATTTCAGATTCAAGACCCAGTTAGGCCTAAATCAGCAAAGGTAGCTGTGTTTGGTGATAGCCAAGGAAGGGGAATTGCGGGAGTGATAAACGACGAGAATATAGCAGCAATCGGAGAAATATATCCAGGAGCTTCTATCAGCAGTGTCCTGTAAAACGTAGAAGAAGCAACTAGGAACTTCGGGAGCGGTGATGCAGTGCTTATCATCGGTGGGATGAACGACGTAGCTCACGACGACGCCAAGAATGTAAGATCACAACTTAAACATGCACTAGGAAAGCTGACCCACACTAACGTCTTTGTAGTGAACGTGCCCCACAGGCATGATTTGAGTAGAGACTTGTGTGTGAACATTGAAGTGGACAAGGTCAATACAGATATTGTTAAAATTTGTAAACATTTTCGGAATACTCAGGTTATTGAATGCAGCAGTTTTGAGAGATACTGTTATAAAAAACATGGCCTCCATCTAAACAATTCAGGTAAACGAAAGATAGCAAATATTGTTCTAGATTTTATTAATCTTAAGATATGTACTGTAAAACAGGCAACTCCCTTGAGTTATAATACTGACCAGGAAAACTAGTAGAAAGAGCCAGCTATACTTCAAGCCGGCTCAGTCAACTAGAAAATGAAACTCAGGAAAGTAAGGAATTTCAAGTTACCCAATTGCAACAGTCAAGTTTTAGGGAGGAAGGGGGTCTGAGATTGCTCTTGGTAAACTGTCAGAGTGTAGTAAATAAACAATTAAAATTCGGTACATTGAAGGAATCTTATGAGACTGATGTGGTGATAGGAGTGGAATCGTGGTTGAGAGAAGGGGTGGGTAATAGAGAAGTATTTCCAGAAGGGTACACAGTCTATCGTAGAGACCAAGGAGATAAATAGGGAGGGAGGGGGGGGGTGTTTATTTTGGTGAAGGAAACTTATTGTTCACATGAATGGTTTACCGATGAAAGGGATGAAATATTAGGGATAAAATCAGTTTGTGATAATATGAAGGAGGTGGGTATTATAGGAACATACAGGCCTGGAAGAGAGGAAAGAGACATGGAAATATTTGAGAAAATAATAGATTATACTCATAAAAACAATAATAATGATATGGTAATAATTGGGGGAGATATAAATTTGCCTGAAGTTGAATGGAATGGAGCTGGAAGTGAAGCCCATGAACAGAAACTGGCAAATAAGTTAATTTGGGAGGGAGGATTTTCACAAGTAGTACAAGAACCAACTTGTTTCAATAACTTACTAGATGTATTCGTGGTTAAACCCTGGGAAATTGTTGATAAAACTGAGGTAATTGAAGGAATAGGAGACCATAAGGATGTAGGACTCGTACCAAAAAGGCTTAATAAGAGGGTTACACAAGACAAGAAATTGTACAGAAAAACTAAAGTTGATGAATTTGGGACTTACCTTCAATCACAATTCAGTTTCTGGATAAGTGAAGGGAGTAACGTGGATACACTTTGGGCTAAATTTAAAGGAATCATTTGGGAAGGAGAGAAGAGATTTGTACCTGTTATGAAGGGTAAAATGACCTCAGACCCTGTTTATTATACAAAGGAAATAAGAAAATTAAAAAGAAAATGTAGAATAGTAAACAGGAAAATCAAAGAGGGTAGCAAAAGTAGAGAAACTAGAAAACAGCTAATGAGGAAACTGAATAGAATGAAAAAAGAAGCAAAAGAGAATTATATGAATGGCATACTTCAAGACGGTAACGACCACAAAGGGAAATGGAAAAAGCTGTATTCATATATCAGGAATCAAAAAGGAAAAGGAATCCAAATTCTTACAATGGTTGGAGAAACTATTTAACAGATGCTGAAAAAGCAAACCTATTTAGTAGGGAATTCAGAGATTCAGTAGATGATTGTCAGGAGTTGGAAACTGAAACAGAAGATAGAGAGGGAGAGACACAGAGGGAAACAAGAAGCTTCTCATTCACAAATGAAGATATTTTCAGAGAAATCCAACTGCTTCAGCAAGGAAAAGCAGCAGGAAGTGATCAAATTACTGGGGAGGTATTAAAGACAATGGGGTGGTACATAGTGCCTTATTTAAAATTTCTCTTTGACTATGTCATAAATAATAGTGTAATACCAAAGGAATGGAAGGAATCTATAAAAATACCAATTTATAAAGGAAAGGGTGATAAAAGGAAACCAGAGAACTACAGACCAATCAGCCTGACCAGTATTGTAAAATACTGGAGAGTTTAATATCAGAGTACATCAGAGGGATATGTGATGATAAAATTTGGTTCATGAGGAGCCAGTATGGATTTAGAAAGAAATTTTCTTGTGAGGCACAACTGGTGGGATTTCAGCAGGACATATCAGATCAATTGGATTCAGGAAGCCAGTTAGACTGCATAGCCATAGATCTTTCCAAAGCTTTTGATAGAGTGGAACATGGAATATTATTAAAGAAATTGGAGGGAATAGGATTGGACATAAGGGTTACACATTTGATAAAAACATTTCTAAATTCAAGGGTTCAGAAAGTCAAAGTAGGAAATAATGTATCGCAGGAAGAGAAAGTTTGGAAGGGAATTGCACAGGTAGTATAATCGGTCCGTTACTTAATATACGAAAATGATTTTGGGAACAACATAACATCAAAAATAAGATTGTATGCAGATGACATAATTGTTTATAGGGAAATAAATAACATTGAGGATTGTTCAGAATTACAAAGGGACCTTAAAAGTATCCAAAAACAGGTTGAAGAAAATAATATGAAGGTTAATGGAGGCAAATCAACTGTTACTACTTTTACAAACAGGAGCTTTAAAACTGAATTTGAATATACTTTGGATGAGGTAGTTATCCCTAAAGATGGCAAGTGCAAATACTTAGGTGTGAGATTTGAAAGTAATTTGCACTGGAAGAGTCATGTTGATGACATTGTTGGGAAAGCATACAGATCGTTACATGTCATAATGAGGCTACTTAAAGGATGCAACAAAGAATTAAAAGAAAAAAGTTACTTAAGTATGGTTCGTCCATTATTGGAATATGCAAACAGTGTTTGGGATCCTCACCAAGAATTCCTAGTAAAAGAAATAGATAGTGTGCAGAGGAAAGCAGCAAGATTTGTAACAGGGAATTTCAGGAGAAAGAGTAGTGTATCAGAAATGTTAAAGGAACTTGGGTGGGAAACTTTAAGTAAGAGAAGGGAGAAAACTAGACTTATAGGATTACTGCATATAGAGCCTATACAAGAGAAGAAGCATGGGGAGATATCTGTGAGAGGCTTCAGTAGGAAAATAATTATATCGGCAGGACTGACCACAAATATAAAATTAGAAGGAATTTTAGCAGAAGCGATTGGGACAGATATTCAAGAAGAGAATAAACAGCAACAGAGAAAATAAATGAAGTGTTAGAGGGCATTCGACCAGTGCAGGATATTGTAAATAAAAAATGTGTGTGAACAAATTAATTCCATCCCCTGGTCTAAGGAGTTTGGACAACCAAAGTAGGGGACTGCCTGTAGGGGTGAAGTACAGTTGGGACTTTGAGGGCCCTGGGACCGCTATGATAGCTGTAGAGGCCCTTCAGGAACTCTGAAAAGTGGTGGCAAAAGGGGCTCTGGTTAAGACGCAGCAGGTCGTTATGCTACTTAGGTTCCAGAATGGTAAAAAAAAAAAAAAAAAAAAAAAAATTCTATGTACATTTTAATCTTATACCAATACCAGTTGTACAGTATCATTTGAAGTAATTCCACATACTGTATATCAGTTGACCATATTTGTAAGTAGTACAGGAGATACTATAAGTAGAATTTTGTAAATAATATAAATTTATTAAGGATGAGCTGTGTGTTTAATAGAAAAAATTTGTTAGCGTAAATTGTATAATATTGTATTATAGGAAAATTTTCTTCTCTTGTTAATTTAATTTTTAGTGCTTGACAATAATGTATTTTAGTGTACCATTTGCAAATAAAGAGATTTTGATTTTTTTATTTGATTTTGGAATACATTCTCCATTGACATTTGCTTCGTTGTCTATCATGACAATGCTTTTTAGGTAAATTATTCAGAAGAATTAAAAGTAAACCCTATTTTCAATTTAAACAGTATTTTTTTAAGGAAAAAGTATCTTTTGGTTTATATCTCGCAAGGAACATTAAATGAAGTGCCTAACTGATAGTGGTATAAATAAAAATACGAAGGGAAGTTCAGCTGTAATCAATGCTCATCGCACCAATTTTAGCCACACATAGTGGTAATTATATATGTTTATGAGCCTAGATAAATATTGGTACAATAATGAATAGAAGACTAAACTCAGCTATTAAAAATTATTATTCTACCAATTATACCTGACTTTACATACATACTGACATGCCAAAAGTCATGGGATAGGGGTCTAGTATCGTATAAGCCCTCCTCTAGCTCAGCCAAGTACAACAACTCGTTGTGGCATTGATTCCACAAGTGTGAAGAGATTCTGCCCCATGCTGTTAGAATAGCCACGCACAGCTTCCTGCTATTTGTAAGTACAGGGTCTTGGTTGTGAATGGACCTTACCGCTACATCCCATAAATGCTCGACAGGGTTCATATCAGGTGAACAAGGTGGCGACAGCAGTCAATGAAACTTTCCAGAACACTCCTTGAAAGACTTCTGGGCAACTTGGGGCCCAATAACATTGTGTACTGTCTTGCTGGAACATTTCATTGTTTTAGGGGTACACGAAGACTATAAGGGCTGCAAGTGGTGACCAAGCAGTTCAACATAGTAGTCACTGGTCAACAATCTGTTCAAGTGGATCAGCAGATCCAGCCAATGCCATGCGAACATACTCCACATCATTACGGAGCTATCACCAGCCTGTATGGTGCCTTGTTGACAACTAGGGTTCATGGCTCTACGGGGCCTGTGCCTTATCCGAACACTACTATCACCTTAACACATCTGGAAGAGCAACTTGTCAGACCAAGCTACCTGTCACTGGTCCCCCAGGGTCCAATTAGCAATGTTACATCCCCAGGCGGGACACTATGCCCAGTGTAGTGGTGTAGTGGCACTCTGGTAGGTTGTCTTCAGTTCCCATATCCCACTGACGTTAAAGAATGCTGCACTGACCTGCTGGATATGCGTCTGGTACCTCCTGCATTGAAAGTGGATATGATCTGAGTCAGTGTAGCTTGTTTGTTACCATGGACAATTCTATCCAGAAACTGCTAATCGCAATCATTAAGCATCCATGGTCGGTCACAGCACTGTTTGTTGTGAGTGGTAACACCTTCCATGGGGTATTCCCCATAGATATTACACTGTCGTTTGAGGAATTTTAAATGTAAGCACAACTTGAACAACGTAATGTTCCATTCATCTGGCTTCCAATATCATGGCTCATTCGAAAGACTATAATTCACGTTGTCATGCCACGATCAGCACAGACGGTGTTCACTCACTCTTGAGATGTCAGATCACATCTGATGTCACAATCCCAGGTCGATCCAACTTTAAATCAATCAATCAATCAATCAATCAATCAATCAATCAATCAATCAATCAATCAATCAATCAATCAATCAATCAATCAATCAATCAATCAATCAATCAATCCAGGGGCTCTTTAAATACTGCTATCCCATCACTTTCAGCATATCAGTGTACTAATACATGTTTGTAGGATTTGATGTAGAAATCTGTTAAGCGTAAATGTAAACGACAATTGGATGAATGACGAATTTGTGAAGTTGGGAGTTGAGCAACTGAAATCTTCAGTGTCCCATATAATATTGTCAGGAGCATCAAAGGTATCACATTCAACTGGAAATGTAGCTTTCTTCCAGGCATGCTTAATCATGTCACTAAATATGCCGTGCACTGATTATAGATAGGTGCATGAAGGTGGATGGTATCATTTTGACTCTGGAGATCAATATCACATTGTCAAGTAAAACTCACTTACAAAAACATTTGATACACTTCTTCCATTAACTAAGAAACTATAACATACAAAGGTTAAACAACAGAAGTTGGAATGGTTGTTACTGTGTGTGTTTAGCCAGAATTATGAACAGATTTTGGTTGATGGAGTGAAAACGAATATAGAACAAGACAACATTTTGTTCAAACAATGGGAGAGGGACATTATGCTAACAATGTTCAAGAATTCTCCTGTCCACTTTGCCTGATTTTGAACAAGATTTTTATATATACTAGCTGACTCGCTCCGGCCTTGCATGGGTGGCCTTACACATTAAATATCTCCGTATATACTACGTCAAAGGCCAACATAAACAAATTTTATTTGGAAGTAACACATGACAGGGCCACGTATAGTTGACCATGCAAGAAACATTCAACGCTCAGGTCTAGACCTGTAACGTTTAGAGTTTGACCCTGTGCTTTATTAATGGTCACACTAAAATATACTTTTACTGGAAACTGGAGCCTTATAAATTGAAATGGTAGGTTGATGGGTATCATTGGAATTCGAGGGATAAAAACAGTTTCACCGGCTCCACACCCAATGAGGATCGTGCACTGAAGTAAACATTTTTGTAATGATTTTATTAGCAATCTTGTGCCATTGCACAATTTTGGTGTGTTTAGGTTGCGGAGTAATATAGTGGAACCTACCTTTGGGGAGAGTTCCAGAAGTCAATTTAGAAATTCAGTTGGATAATGTACTGCCTCTTCTATATCCAGAACATACCACACGAGTAGTAAATTTTAGATGGCGCATCATAGCTAGACATTATCAAGTGATTTACTTTATTGACTTGCTCGTTAGTTGAGACAGTATAGCTCTCTCCTGACATCAAATCTACACCTTAATAGAAATATTTGAAAGAGCCAGATAAACCTTTTCTATTGAGTCAAGAATACTCCGCTCCACTTTGCCTGATTTTGAACACGATTTTTATATATGTACTAGGTGACTTGCTCTGGCTAGATTTGAGGACAAAACACATATGTCACTCAAATCAATTTTTCTATTTCTGGTTGGTAATTCACCATTACCTATTTGAAGTAAACCATCAGCAAGGACCCTACCATGTCGTCAAAATGAGAAAACCCTTATATTGGCTTTTAGTTCCAGTTTGGTTACATCTGGCTAAATCAGCTCTCGTCCCTCTTGCTCCAACTGTTGGATGCATCATGAGGACAAATCGTAAGTAGGATCTTGAAAGTAATATGTGTAGTATGACCACCTTCCAAGAGTGTAGCTGCAATGCCAGATGAAGCCACAGCGAGAGTGATTTTTTCTCTGACCTTATTTTGGTGAGCAATAAATTATTTACAAATATTTTGCTTGTACCTCCAGGGGCATCAAGGAAGAAAATGTTGGCTTTGTTACTGTTAAGTGAGGTCATTACTGTATCATAAAACGTTTTCTGGTCCAAGTTCGAATGAATCTCATTTTGAACTGCTTGTAACAGACGAGTGATATTGTGGGATGTCTCTCGTAAATAGTCTCTATTGGCACCCAGGCTTGTATTGTTTGACAGAGGTAATCCAAAGTCTTCGATGGTTTTTCCACAAATAGATTCTAGCACTTTATCTGACTCCAGCAAAAGCTTCGTTGAAAATATCGACGTGGTAATTAATCTCATCTGAGGAACATTCCTGTCTTCTGTGGTACAATATGTCTTCAGCCATACTCTCACAATGATTTTGCCAAAGATTAAAGGGGTTCAAAACTCGGCAAAACGATATCAAAAAGGCAAATAAATGTCTGGGTGATTGGGGTAGATTAGAAACACCAGCTTTAGATAATGTGTTTTCCCAATGGAAATCATCTTCTAAGAGACCCATTGCTTTGCACGCTCCATGAAATGTATTGTGAGTTACCTTGGACAGTTCTTAGGCTTGCAAAAGACGTCAGACCTCTGAGTACGTAGAGCAACATCCGTAGATAAAAGCATTCACTATTATTCGGGTGAACTACTTATACCGTCCCAAGAGGGCTCGTTTGTTTTACTCCTGGATGGCCTTCGACTGTAGTTCCTTGTTTTCTCCATTGGAATATTTTAATAGACTGATTCCAAGTATAAAATCCAGGGACCTTGCCGTATGTCAGACTTTTGCATATTCATCATCGGCACATAATTTGAAAAAGGGAGTTAATGTGGTGTCACGTGGTTTGTTCACTATGTCGTTGGCATTATTTTCTGTGAAGAAAACTCTCTGTCCATTTTCTAAATGAATTGCCAAATGAGTAATAGTAGGTGCCCGTTCATGTACATCAAAAGCAAAAATATACCAAACTGTTTCTGAACTGCGAATATAATTACCTGACTGAAATTGCTTCACTTCATTTCCAGATTGTGGGCTAAATGTAGCTTGAATGACACATTTGATTGACTTTACAGAGCTGCATAGTTCTGCATTGATTTGGACGTCAAATATTTTTAGTAACTGGATTCTGAGGCACTACCCATTTGTTGTCAATATCATAATGTCGGATGGTAGCGGATTGTCCGCTGTCCTCAGATGATAACCTCTGATATTTTGGATAACCATCATTACCTGTCGATGTGTTACTCTGAAATGATTTGGGAAACTGTTTTGAGCACCTTCTGTTAGTCATACATGGAGATTTGGAGTTTTCTTTTTTCTTTTTCTTTTTTTTTGCTATTTGCTTTATGCCGCACCAACACAAATATGTCTTATTGCGATGATGGGATAGGAAAGGCCTAGGAATGGGAAGGAAGCAGTCGGGGCCTTAATTAAGGTACAGCCTCAGCATTTGCCTGATGTGAAAATGGGAAACCACGGAAAACCATCTTCAGGGCTGCCGACAGTGGGATTTGAACCCACTATCTCCCGATTACTGGATACTGGCCGCACTTAAGCGACTGCAGCTATCGAGCTCGGTGATTTGGAGTTTAAAGCCCCATGTGGTTCATGAATCACGTGTCTTAATACAGTGTCAAACAATACTGGATTGTCTTCTCTTCTTGAAAACTCTGCTGCAATCATGCTGTTGATCTGGTCTGGTCTGATTTTATTTTTAAGCCATAGTAGCAAATGAATGTGTGGTAAGCCATGCTTCTGCCATTCCAACATGTACATAAAGGAGCATGGTTCACCAAATACATGAGCTTTATTAATGAGAGCTAATAATTTATGTATTTTTAAGTATAAAACCCTATTCACTATGTCATACCTCACTTGGGGTGCTCTGTTGGGGTGAAGACTGGTTTGCACTGTCAGTCTCTAAATGGTCTTCTCTTTCATCATAACTTTCATTATTGCATAGTATGCGTAGTCTCTTAGCTTTTGCTGTGTTGTATCCTACATTAGCACGTCGGTGAGTAAATGGAAACAAAACCTATGACTTTATCAAAATCTACATTATTGCTCAGCACGGCCATTCTTACAATCAATATAGGCAGCACCAGTAGGAGTATAGCTAAACAAAGAAAATGGGTGACAGGGCAAAGGTATTAAGCAAATATGTACAACATAGGCTATAAGTTATAATTATACACACATAAATTTTCCTGGAAAGAACACAGTCTAATGCTCTGAGAACAGTTTCTGAACCTAGGAAGACAACCCCAGTCAATGCTCTCCAGCGGTATGCTCAAAATATTCTGATTAAGCAAAATGCAAAAGCAAGTAGTGACAAGCTTCCTGAAGATGAAAGCTTCCCGAAAAGCAGGCAGGATTCACATAGCAAACTAACATACTGCCCTCAAGACTAAAGAAACACCTACAAATGTGAAAGCAAGAGCTCAAACGTTTCCACCTATTCAATACTCATCTCTTGTAACAATAATTACATAGAATGGGGACTAGTTTTGGATTCTCTAGAGACCGTCTTCAGCCAAAATTATAATGTTAAAAACAAGTCACGACATAAAATAATACAATAAGCTGAAAATCACAATGTAAGAATGTATCGTTGAAGTTCTGTACAAGACAATTAAAAATATGTTGAATCAGAATGGAAGACATTCTGAATGATTTATGTAGGTTTGTGTGACTATAGTTGTGTCCCAAATGATTATTACATGATTCTGTTTACATTCGATCAGTTGCAACTTGGTATTAAAGAGAATTTTCTAGGTGTCGATATTTTAAGTTTTTAAACTGAAGCTTTGAAGAAGTGCAACCTTTTATATCTGACTAAAACCATGATGAACATTTTTAATAACGTGGACTTGCACCAGAATTCAACAAATATAGTCACACAAACCTACATTAATCATGTGTTCCATTCAACATATTTGTAATTGTCTTGTATAGAACTTTGACGATACATTCTTAAGTTGTGATTTTTAGCTTATTTTATTATTGCATGTCATGACTTGTTTTTAACATTATAATTTTGGCTGAAGATGGTCTCTAGAGAAACCGAAACTAGTCCGGATTCTATATAATTATTGTTACAATAAATGAGTATTGAATAGGTGGAAACTTTTTTGCTCTTGCTTTCACATTTGTAATTGCTCTTCAATGCAGATCAGCATGAAGTTTATTGCTTATGACGATAAAGAAACACCTATCACAGCATTTAAAAAAAACCTGAAAGGTTTGAAAATGCCCAGAGAAATTAAACCTATAGGAGAGTTAACTGCCGTAATCCACTGGATTACATTACTGTATCAAGTTACCTGAGTCTGCTATATAATCTAACAAAAGTAAATCCACATCCAATGGAACTCAAATGCTGTGCTTTAAGTATGTTGGACAAAATATATCCAGAAAGATCACTGTGAGTGTGCACAGATGAATCCAAAAACAGTGCTGAAATAAGGATAGGGGTTTACTGTAACTTCTGTTCCCAATACACACCAACAGCCAGATAAGAAAACCAATTTTGATGTGGAAATTGAAGCATTCACCTAGATCTGCGGCATCAACCCAATATTTCTAAAACCAAGCTTGATAGCTGCAGTCGCTTAAGTGCGGCCAGTATCCAGTATTCGGGAGATACTAGGTTCGAACCCCACTGTCGGCAGCGCTGATGAAAATGGTTTTCCGTGGTTTCCCATCTTCACACCAGGCAAATGCTGGGGCTGTACCTTAATCAAGGCCATGGCCACTTCCTTCCCACTCCTAGCCCTTCCTTGTCGCATCGTCGCCATAAGACCTATCTGTGTCGGTGCGACGTAAAGCAACTAGCAAAAAAAAACTATTTCTAAAAGGCTGCATTTCTGGTAGACTCTCAGGCAGCCATCCAGGCAACACCTTCCAACAGACACTCACAAAAATCATGACTTCAGAGTATTAAACAGTCTCTGAAATACCAGAAAACTATAGCGCTCCAATGCGGATCAATGTGAATATTAGTAGGATGCGGTTGTAGTAGGAGCCAGAGGTAATGAGTCTGTAGATGTGTTGGCTAAGAGAGGCACTTAAGTCCCCATGGGTGCAAGTTAACTGGATGTGTACTCTGCCAAATGCTTCATTTCTCACTAGATCCAAGAAACTTGCAAGAAAGAAACAATAGAAAAGGCAAAAGAGAAAAATGGGCAGATATTCAAGAACTGTGGAAAATAAACAAGGGAGATGAAGGGAGGAAGCTGTCAAATAGAGACATAACGTGTGCACTATTTGCCATACTCCAGGCTCAACTGTGGATGCTGGCCGTCTCCTGCACTGCACTGGACCCAACCGTGTTTTTTAGGGATGCTAGAAGCAAAATGGATTAGTTCCAAAGAAGGCACAGAAAGAACAATAATTATTTTATTTTATCATTTTATCATTTTATTATTTTATTTTATTTATTAACTTGCACCAAAAAAAAAAAAAT
This sequence comes from Anabrus simplex, assembly GCF_040414725.1. Classification (NCBI taxonomy): domain Eukaryota; kingdom Metazoa; phylum Arthropoda; class Insecta; order Orthoptera; family Tettigoniidae; genus Anabrus; species Anabrus simplex. The sequence goes on from NC_090265.1 coordinate 825,567,454, forward strand.
AGTAGGAAAAAATAAGTTTTTGTCATTTTCACCAAAGGTATCATATTGAATCTGAAATGTACCAGTATGCTAAAAGTTACATTCTATGAGGAAAATTACCACTGTATATTACTGACTGAAGAGAAACATTAATAGGCAATGCAGAATAATGTATTGCTATTTTAGTATCATTGATATTTAGATTGCAAGAAAGTAGTCAATAATGGTGATAAGGGAAGCCGACACAAGGTTTACTACATGTGAAAGGTGCAGAGGAAAGAAGAAGGACAATGAAGTTAAAATGAATGGAAACATTTCATTTTACTCCCATCAGAACTTCAGTGGTTCTCTCTGGTGGTGGGCAGCAGTTTGGACACCTTTTCCCCTGGTGTTGCCCACAAATAAGCCTAGCACAGATCACACAGTAAACAATTCTTCAGTTGTATAAGCGAAAGTATTTCCAATCTTCTGTCTGTTGCAGCAGGGCTTGAGCTATCTTCTCTTCCATCTCCTCTTTTTCATCACAATCCATGACCTCAGTTGACATGATAAGTTTCTCCCTGCCAGTTTATGTTTCTGCCAAGGTTCAACAAGTTGTCTGTGAAGCTTTAGCATGAATTTCACTCAACATATTATTATACTGCATGGGTGTTGTCTCACATAGTGACGGGTGAAAATTATGAGTTCATTGATTCTACATTCAAGATATTATAGAAATAGTACATAGGACACTTGCTTGTTCTCCTCAAACAGTTTATATTCTGGCACATTTGATCAAATAATGTCAACATTCCCTTTGGTCTGGCTGTATGTAATAATGATTTCTGGTTTTCCTGTGTCTTCTTTTATTGCTTTTCCCAAGCATCATTGAAAGCATAATTACAAGTTTGTCAGATCTTGGTTTGTAAGAAACCATCGTGACTTACTACTTTTCATTATATAAAAATATTGACGTCCCAGGAGCATTACTTAGGTCTGCCAACAACACGTCATTGTTACGTGGTTAAGTTTTCTACAAATGCCAATAACACATAAAATTTACAGAGCAACTTACCTTCTGAGAGTTACTTTGGCAGGAAGAACAGCACGGGAGAACCTTCTCGCACGGAGCCAAACTTGTTACTTAGAAGGCGACACATATACGGCAAGGGATATGGCTATGCCCTAGGGGTGAGGAGCGGTTACCATTTTAGAGTGCGTATATGTCATTCTTACGCCTTGTTGGCGATCTAGAATTAAACATACAGACATATATACATTATCATTATAGACTGTTATGCCTTTCAGCATTCAGTCTGCAAGCCTCTGTGAATTTACTAAACGCCACCACAATCCTCGATTTGCAACTAGTGTTGTGGCCTCATTTAGTTCTATACCTCTTATCTTTAAATTGTTAGAAACCGAGTCTAACCATCGTCGTCTTGGTCTACCTTTATTTCTCTTACCCTCCATAGCAGAGTCCATTATTCTCCTATGTAACCTATCCTCCTCCATTCACCTCACATGACCCCACCACCAAAGCCTGTTTATGCGTACAGCTTCATCCATCGAGTTCATTCCTAAATTAGCCTTTATCTCCTCATTCTGAGTACCCTCCTGCCATTGTTGCCACCTGTTTGTACCAGCAATCACGTCTGTTACTTCTAACTTATGAATAAGATATCCTGAGCCCACCCAGCTTTCGCTCCCGTAAAGCAAAGTTGGTCTGAAAACAGACCGATGTAAAGATAGTTCCGTCTGGGAGCTGACTTCCTTCTTACAGAATACTGTTGATTGCAACTGCGAGCTCACTGCATTAGCTTTACGACACCTTGATTCAATCTCACTTACTATATTACCATCCTGGGAGAACACACAACCTAAATACTTGAAATTATCGACCTGTTCTAGCTTTATATCACCAATCTGACATTCAATTCTGTTGAATTTCTTACCTACTGACATCAATTTAGTCTGTTAATAAACTTAACCATGATAGGTTAATATTGTGTTTGGTCCGTATTGACTGGTCTGAATGTACAATATAACTATTTATAATAGTTTATTTAAATCCGCCTTGATCAATACACTCATTAAATGAAAGAAACATTATTTATTAAACCATACATGTTTCGGGAAATCTCAACCATTCCCTTCATCAGTGGTTAGATCAAAGAATAACATAATATGACTTTGACATGATGTATTGGGACACAATACTCCTTCAACTTGTAAAACAAAAGATTGTGTCATATTATGTTATTCTTTGATCTAACCACTGATGAAGGGAATGGTTGAGATTTCCCGAAACATGTATGGTTTAATAAATAATGTTTCTTTCATTTAATGAGTGTATTGATCAAGGCGGATTTAAATAAACTATTATAAATAGTTATATTGTACATCAATTTAGTCTTCGAGAGGCTAATTTTCATACCATACTCATTGCACCTAAATTTCAAGTTCCAAGATATTACACTGCAGGCTTTCGGCACAATCTGCCATTAAGACCAAGTCGTCAGCATAGGCCAGATTGCTTATTACATTTCCACCTAACTCAATCCCTCCCTGCCATTTTATACATTTCAGCAGATGATCCATGTAAACTACGAACAGCAAAGGTGAAAGATTACAGCCTTATCTAACCCCTGTAAGTACCCTGAACCAAGAACTCATTCTACCATCAATTCTCACTGAAGCCCAATTGTCAACATAAATACCTTTGATTGATTTAAATAATCTACCTTTAATTCCATAGTCCCCCAGTATGGCGAACATCTTTTCCCTCGGTACCCTGTCATATGCTTTCTCTAGATCTACGAAACATAAACACAACTGCCTATTCCACTCGTAGCATTTTTCAATTACCTGGCGCATACTGAAAATCTGATCCTGACAGCCTCTCTGTGATCTGAAACCACACTGGGTTTCATCCAACTTCCTCTCAACGACTGATCGCACCCTCCCTTCCAAGATGCCAGTGAATACTTTGCCTGGTATACTAATCAATGAGATACCTCGATAGTTGTTGCAATCCTTCCTGTTCCCTTGCTTATAGATAGGTGCAATTACTGCTTTTGTCCAATCTGAAGGTATCTTACCAACACTCCATGCTAATTTTACTACTCTATGAAGCCATTTCATCCCTGCCTTCCCACTATACTTCACCATTTCAGGTCTAATTTCATCTATTCCTGCTGCCTTATGAGAATGGAGTTTATTTACCATCCTTTCCACTTCCTCAAGCATAATTTCACCAACATAATTTTCCTCCTCCTCATGAGCTTGGCTGTTTGCAACACCACCAGGATGATTTCCTTTTACATTGAGAAGATGTTCAAAATATTCCCTCCACCTCTCCAGTGATTCCCTAGGATCTATTATGAGTTCACCTGAATTACTCAAAACACTGTTCATTTCCTTTTCCCCTCCCTTCCTAAGATTCTTTCTTACTGTCCAGAAAGGTTTCCCTGCTGCTTTACCTAGCCTTTCCACGTTGTTACCAAAATCTTCCCATGACTTCTTTTTGGATTCAACAACTATTTGTTTCGCTCTGTTTCTTTCATCTACATACAAAACTCCTGTCTGCCTCGGCCCTTGTTTGGAGCCATTTCTGATAAGCCTTCTTTTTACGTTTACAAGCTGCTCTCAGTTCATCATTGCACCAAGATGTTCACCTTTTCCCATCTTTACACAGAGTTGTTCCTAGGCATTCCCTTGCTGTTTCTACTACAGCATCCCTGTACGCCACCCATTCATTTTCTATATCCTGAACCTGCTTACTGTCTACTGTTTGAAACTTCTCACTAATCATATCCATGTAGGCTACTTCTGTCTAATTTCCTCGTCCTGGAGATTTTCTACCCTTATTCGATTGCAGACAGATTTCACTTTCTCTACCCTAGGCCTAGAGATACTTAGTTCACTACAGATCAGATAGTGGTCTGTATCATCGAAAAATCCCTGGAAAACTCATATATTCCTAACAGATTTCCTGAATTCAAAGTCTGTTAAGATATAGTCTATTATGGATCTGGTACCCCCAGCCTCCCATGTGTAGTGGTGAATAGCCTTATGCTTGAAGAATGTATTCATAACAGCTAAACCCATACTAGCACAGAAGTCCAGCAAACGCTTCCCATTCCCATTAGCTTCCATATCTTCCCCACATTTACCAATCACCCTTTCGTATCCTTCAGTTCTATTCCCAACTCTCACATTGAAATCGCCCATTAGCACTATTCTATCCTTGCTGTTGACCCTGACCATGATGTCACTCAATGCTTCATAAAATTTGTCAACTTCATCCTCATCTGCGCCCTCACATGGTGAATACGCGGACACAATTCTAGTCCTAATTCCTCCAACTGACAAATCTACCCACATCATTTGCTCATTTACGTGCCTAACAGAAACTATGTTGCGTGCAATGATATTCCTGATAAAGAGCCCTACCCTAGACTCTGCCCTTCCCTTTCTAACACCCGTCAAGTACACATTATAATCTCCTATCTCTTCCTCATTATCTCCCCTTACCCAAATATCACTTACTCCTAGCACATCCAGATGTATCCTCTTTGCTGACTCAGCCAGTTCTACTTTCTTTCTTCCATAAGCCCCATTAATATTGATAAGCTCCCCATCGAATTAGAATTCATTCGCCAAGTTGTTTCCAAGGAGTCCCTCGCCTGTCAAATGGGAGTGGGACTCCATTACTCCCATAGGTCCGAGGCTTGCTTAAAATGTTCTGAGCTCGGTAAATTCATGAAGCAGGATGCTACCCTACTTGCACATAGTCCAAGTGAGGATCTCTCCTCTAACGGGTTATGGACCACCGGTGAATTTTATAGTTCTAGCCGCCTGAGCACAAGGAGGGCCATGACCCAGAATATGTCCGAGATGCCCACTCCCATTCCATAGCAACTGGTATCCTGACTCTCAGGACCACTTACTAGGCCACTCAGCCGTTGCCCATGGTTCACGAACTAGGACGTGACTACAGTAACCCACAAACATGAACCATCTAGGGTTAAATGCATTAGTAAATGTATCATAATCAGCAACACGCAATCCAGTATGGTACCAAGCAGATAGTCTAGCTATCTGCAGATTTGCAGTATTGATAATTATTTTCATAGCAGCAGTCCATACCATTGCTGAACATGACTGTATTTGGGATCTAGAGTTCCAGATTCTGTACCTTAATAATTAAGGTCACAGCTGCTCTACCTTTCCAGTTTTGACCCATTCCTACCATAGAGTTGTTGAAAATATGTGAGAGCTAGTATGATGTTAAAGAGCTTGCAAAAATAATAATAATTACAGACACAGTGCACAAAAGAAGCTTGAAATTTGATGGACACCTTATGAGAATAAGTGAGTGTAGGCTGACAAAAGAATTTTCAACTACATTACCAAAGTAAAGACGACCACAAAATAGGTTCAGGAGACAAGAAAAGATGTGGGAAAAGTTGGGATCCAAACAAATAAGATCTGGAACCAAGCAGTGTTTCAAATTGAGGTTCCAGGAACGAGATACAAAGGCCAAGACTGTATGGTCAGAAGACAGGAGGAGGAACCTCAGTGAAAGATTGAAAAATTTCTGGGAGGAGAAGAAGAGACAAACCAGTAAACCAGTTGTTTCTTGCAGTCCAAAGTAGGCTGAAATAATAATAATAATAATAATAATAATAATAATAATAATAATAATAATAATAATAATAATAATAATAATAATAATAATAATAATAATAATAATAATAATAATAATGATAATAATAATAATAATAATAATAATAATAATGCCTGTTTTGAGGAAGCCCCATCATATGTTTTATGGTCATCTGTCTCAAATGCCTAACAGCCGAATATTGCAAAAATTTCTTGATCTTCTCATGACTTGGAAAGAGTGACAAGACAACCTGATGCAGAATCGTCCAAAGAGCACAGAACAGCATAAGATGAAGTAGTATTGGAAATCCAAAAATGCTGTCAGGTGTTAATGCTGGGAAAACAAGAATAAATAAGATAATCTACGTATATGGTAAATTAAATTATAAGTTTGTATGTTTCAGATTTTTACCTCAGATTATACAGGGTGTATCACAATTAATAGCACAGATTGAAATAGCTGTAAGAAAATGATACTAGAAGCAATAACGTCTTAGTAAACATGAGTCTGCAAATGAGCTGTTTACGAGATAATTTAGAATTTGTGGTTAGCAGCCACCACTGACTTGATTGAGTGTAAATGTCACCCTGGTTATGAAAAGGTACCAATACCACATTAAGAAAAGTTTTTAGATACTTTGGTTGAAGTGCAGTTGTTTTTAAGGAATAAGTAAACAGTCTTACTTAGTATGTTACAGTTACATGTTACAATGACTACAGTGTACTTGTATGTATGTATGTATGTTCAGTCTGTCAGCGATGCCGCTGGTGGGATCCTCAACAGCTCTGCCATTAGCTGTCATAGATGGCCTAGGCATCACTGAAGAGGCGTACTAGGGAAATGAGGAGTGAGGTAGTTTCCCGTTGCTTTCCTCACCGAGCCAGAGTTGCTATTACATATCAGTCTGCCAAGCCCACTGAAATGCATACACCAACCGACCCTATGAGCAACATTTTCACACCATTCATAGGAGGGACTGACTGCATAAGGATTGGCATTACTAGCATCGCTCATACCTCAGTCACTTTCGTATTGTCAAAGCCAAGGATAAGACAGAGACAGATCTATGAAAGTAACAAAATTGCTCTAGCTTATACCAGAAGACATAGTGCACTGTAAACACTACTGTAGGTCCTGCCAGCAAAGGCATACAGTGTACTTACTCATAGTTAAAAGAAGTGTTTAAAGTGTCATCCTTGTACTCAGATGCAGGCAATCCTGGAAGATGATGCCACAGAAACAGAAGGTAATTTTGTCCATTGAGTTTGCCTGGTAAAATGTACAGCCCAATAAAACAACACAACACTCTGGTTGACATGGTTCAATAATTGGAGCAGAGACTTGTAAATGCCTGTCAAAAATTACAGAATGATCCAGGTGTGTTAGAAAGAATTTGAAACTCAACGCAGTGACGAGCCAGGCATGCATCCGGGTACAAGAACGAGACTTTGAACACTTCCTTTAACTTTCTTTTTACAATTTGCTTTACACAGATAGGTCTTATGGTGACGATTGGATAGGAAAGGCCCAGAAATGGGAAGGAAGCGGCCATGGCCTTGATTAAGGTACAGCCCCAGCATTTGCCTGGTGAGAAAATGGGAAACCACGGAAAACCATGTTCAGGGCTGCTGGCAGTAGGGTTCCTTTAACTATAAGTAAGTACACTGTACAGTCACTGTAACATATAACTGTAACATACTAAGTAAGACTGCTTTCATGTTCATTAAAAACAACTGCACTTCTGCTACAGTATCTAATAACTTTTCTTAATGTTATATTGGTAACTTTTCCTAACTAGGGTGACGTTAACACACAATCAAGTCAATAGTGGGTGGTAAACACAAAGTCTAAATTATCTCACAAACGGCTCGTTTGCGGACCCATGTTTACTAAGACGTTTTTGCTTCTAGTACTGTGTATTTACAGCGGTTTCAATTTGTGCTATTAAATATGATACACCCTATGTACAAAAGTTGATAATATTTTCAGTTCAATGTTTGTTCACTTGCTTGTCCTGTAATCATGGATGTCGAACTAACAGAATTTCTCAAAACTCTGTATTTAAGTTCAGGGATAGCCAGGGTGTGTACTAGGATATATAATACTAGCAAGATACCCGTGCTTCGCTACGGTATTATAATGAAATTTATAATTGAATGCTTATTGTTTTAGATATATAATCCGACGAAATTCGCGATCTGACTCGTTTTCTGCAAGAACCCACCAAAATTCCCGATCTGACTGGTTTTCTATTATTTTACGGCACGTTTCCTCCCATTTTTCAATCTTCCTTTCCAGCAATCGATTTCGTACTTCCCGGGCTAGGCTCAGGTATTCCTCCCGGTCAGATGGGTCCGTAAATCTTTGCCATCTTTTCCTATAATCATTTTTAATATGGATAAAATCCTTCAGGAGATCCGGCGTGGTGTCATGTCGCGGCCGGACTGCATTCTTAGTCATTACCCGTCCAGGAGCCGTTTCCAGCGCGGTCCGCACATTTGACGACGGTCTGGAATATTATTATTATCATTATTATTATTACTATTATGTGTTGCTGGAATGGCTGATGACAGGGAGAACCGGAGTATCCGGAGAAAAACCTGTCCCGCCACCGTTTTGTCCAGCACGAGTGTCACATGGAGTGACCGGGATTCGAACCACGGAACCCAGCTGTGAGAGGCCGGCGCGCTGCCGCCTGAGCAACGGAGGATCCTTATAAGTACATTAATAACAGCTAAAATCAATTGGTCTCACCTACTTCTACACCCCACCGCCGTTAAGTTTATTTACCGCCACACCCCCAAAAATTTAATAATAATAATAATAATAATAATAATAATAATAATAATAATAATAATAATAATAATAATGTTATTTGCTTTACGTCCCACTAACTACTTTTACGGTCTTCGGAGACGCCGAGGTGCCGGAATTTTGTCCCGCAGGAGTTCTTTTACGTGCCAGTAAATCTACCGACACGGGGCTGTCGTATTTGAGCACCTTCAAATACCACCGGACTGAGCCAGGATCGAACCTGCCAAGTTGGGGTTAGAAGGCCAGCGCCTTAACCGTCTGAGCCACTCAGCCCGGCCCAAAAATTTAAAGAATGCTTGTTTATGTTTAAGGGAGATTCCAAACACCAATGTTCACGTCTATTACCTTCAGTTTTGAGATATAAGTATCCCAATAAAAATAATTTACTTTCGGCACTTCATATCACAATACTCCCCCCCCCCCAACTGAATTTTCCCGCAAAAAATACTTGTTTCTTTAATAGTAAAGGTCTTCTTAAATACCAATGATCACGACTCTAACTTCTTCACTTTTTGATTTATGTGTCCTCATGAAAGGAATTCAACTCCCGCCCTCCAAGATGGTTTCCCCACCAAAACGCGCTTTTTTTTGTTTTTAAAGGAGATCCAAATACGAATTTTCACGTCTGTAACAACTTTAGTTTTTATTAGATGTATGTATTCTCATACAATTAAGCCAATTAATTTTTCAATTCTTCCCCCCCCCCCCTTCATTGGATTTTCCGAGAATACGTGTTTCTTTACTTTTAAAGCAGATTGCAAATATTAAATTTCACGTCTGTAACGTCTTCATTTTTGTGATATCAGTAGCCTAATTAAAAGAATTCAACACCATTTTCAGTCACTTTTACCACCCCCTCCACCCAAGTGGTATTTCCGAAAACTAAAAACACACGTTTCTTTATGTTTAATAGAGATAAAAAATAACTTCACTTCTGTAAGATGTTAAGTTTTTTTTTAGATATACTGTAAAAATTCTCATTTTAAAATTTCACCCCTTTTGAGTTCCCCTTAAGTGGAGTTTCCAAAAACAAATCACCTATGTTTATTTACATTTACAGGAGATTCCAAACACCCACTTTTTACGTCTGTAACATTTTACGTTTCCAAGATATTCTGTAGATATAGTCTTTCAAAAAATTCACCCCAATTTGTCACTCCTGTTTAACCGCCATTAATTGGATTTCCCAAAAACTAAGAATTACGTGTTTCTTTATTTTTAAAGGAGATCCCATATACAAATTTTCAGTTCTGTAATATCTTTGGTTTCTGAGATATATGTATCCCCATTAAAGGCATTCAACCCATTTTTCACCCCTTTTACACCCCTCCTATTAGGATTTACAGGAAACAAAAAAATACGTGTTCCTTTATTTTTAGAGGAGATTCTAACTACCAATTTTTACATGTGTAAATTTTAAAGTTTTAAGATGTAGACGCACTCATTTTAAAAAATTCACCCCCCCCTTTTCACCCCCCAATATTTGGATTTTCCAAAAACGAAAAAAATACGTGTTTCTTTACTTTTAAAGTAGATCCAAAATACCAATTTTCAGGTCTGTAATATCTTCAGGTTCTGAAATATAAGTAGCCTCATTAAAGGCATTCAACCCATTTTTCACCCTTTTCCACCCTTCCTATTGGGATTTTCCGAAAACAAAAGAATACGTGTTTCTTTATTTTTAAAGGATTCTAAATACCAATTTTTACATCTATAAACTTTAAAAGTTTTGAGATATAGATGCACTCATTTTAAAAAATCACCCCCTTTTCACCCCCCATTAATTGGATTTTCCACAAACAAAAAAATACGTGTTTCGTTATTTTTAAAGGAGATCCCAAACACCAATTTTCAGGTCTGTAATATCTTCAGGTTCTGAAATATAAGTGCCTCATTAAAGGCATTCAACCCTTTTTTCACCCCCTTTCACTCCTCCTATTGAGATTTTCCGAAAACAAAAAAGTACGTGTCTCTTTATTCTTAAAGGAGATTCTAAATACCAATTTTTACATCTATAACCTTTAAAAGTTTTGAGATATAGATACACTCATTTTAAAATATTACCCCCCTTTTCACCCCCCCCCCCTTAATTGGGTTTTCCAGAAACAAAAAAATAAGTGCTCCTTTATTTTTAAAGGAGATCCAAAACACCAATTTTCAGCTCTGTAATATCTTCAGTTTCTGAGATATAAGTAGCCTCATTAAAGGCATTCAACCCCTTTTTAACCCCTTTTCACTCCTTCTATTGCGATTTTCCGAAAACAAAAAAATACGTGTTTCTTTATTTTTAATGAAGATTCTAAATACCAATTATTACATCACCAAACTTTAAATGTTTCGAGATATAGATTCACTCATTTTAAAAATTCACCCCCTTTTCACCCTCCCATTAATTGGATTTTCCAAAAACGAAAAAATACGTGTTTCTTTATTTTTAAAAGAGATCAAAAGTACCAATTTTGAGGTCTGTAATATCTTCAGTTTCTGATATATAAGTACCGGTATCCTGATTAAAGGCATTCAACCTATTTTCCCCCATTTTCACCCTTTTTCACCCCTCCTATTGGGATTTTCTGAAAACAAAATATACATGTTTTCTTATTTTTAAAGAAGATTCTAAATACCAATTTTCACATCTATAAACGTTTAAAGTTTTGAGATATACATACACTCATTTTAAAATTTCACCCCCCCTTTTTACCCCCTCACCGAAGGAATATCCAAAAATCCTTTCTTAGCAAGCACCTACATCATAATGTGAATATATCCCCAAAATTTCATTTCTTTATGTCCAGTAGTTTTGGCTCGGCGATGATGAATCAGTCAGTCAGTCAGTCAGTCAGGACAAGCTATTTTATATATATAGATTTGATTCATATCTAGGGGCATAGTAATATTATGAGGACCAAAACAGGAAATGTAAAACTTCTCTGTCAACAAACTAGAAAATAATAAAACTTACATAAAATATAATTTCCGATATTTTATGTTGTATATGTATTTATTCTAAGAGGAATAATAACCAAGATATTCACATTTTTCAAAGACATAAGCTTCAATGATATTTCCATATTGAACTGAGATCACAGAGATGAGATATCTATTAGGTTCAACCTACTCAATATAAATTACGTGTTGATGTTACTAATAACTTTTATTCAAGTTGGGACCAGTTTTGACATTTACAATGTCATCATCAGCCATAAAATGAATCACAAATATATAAGCAATAACATAATAATCAAAACAATGTTAAAGATTTTTTAATGAACATATTTCAATCTGTATCCACAAGTGTTTTGATGATTATGTCATTGCTTTTATATTTTTGTGATTCATTTTATGGCTGATGATGGCATTATAAATGTTGAAACCGGTCCCAAGTTGAATAAAAGTTATTAGTAACATCAACACGTAATTTTTATTGAATAGGTTGAACCTAATAGATATCTCATCTCTAACATATTTGCAAACTTTCACGTATCTCCAGAAATATTAGTTCTATCTAAAAAATGATTTAAAAAAAAATCAAATTTCCAGTCATTTATATAGGATACATTGTAACCGTACAAGCTGTGATAACAGAAATATTTCCGGATTTATATTTTCAGTGAATGATAAGACAAAGACTCATCATGGTCAAGAAGGAGGTACAGGATGTGGAGCAAGGATAGATTTCACGAAACTCTGATATGTCTGTTTGGTGGACATGCGGAATATTGAGGAAATAAACCAAATAACTTATGTTCCAATCCAGTATAAAGAAAGTACCCAGTAGGAGAAAGAATAGATGTTGAAACTTTGAGCCTTTTCTTCCTAAAGAAGAATGAGCAGTGGTCTTACCCACTCTCTCCTTGAAAGTTGTAAATTATTTCTCTATTATATTACTTTAGGATACTTTACACAAGTGACAGAGCAGTGGTTCATTCTCTACACTTACTAGCAGTGAGTCCATGGTAAAACCAAAAAGCACTGTAAGGAGATAGACTATAGTAAAATCGGAATAATTCTCTGTATTGTGTGAGTAAACAAAACACAAAGTTAACTTACGCTTTTCCTCTGTGTCGCTAGGTCTGCGTTCACTTCGAGAATGCCGAATAGCGGAGGAAGATTCTTGCACAGATGCAGAGGTATTCTTCTGCAGTAGTGGATTGCTCTTGAACTCTTGCTCTATCTTGGCTCGCAGTTCAGGAAGGAAGCGATCAGGGAAACGATCATGTACAAAATAAGTATGTTTCAAAAGTTCTCCACTGCACGGTCGTAACAATGGGTCCATTTTAAGACATGCTGCCAGAAAGTCCACAGTAATATTTGGCCAAGAGGGGAACTTCTTACTTAATGCACGAATACCATCTTCAAAATGTTGTTTTAACCCTTTGAAGTCTGGATTACGTGCGATGAGTGGCTGGTGACGATTGGAGAGTTTTCCTGCAAAACAGCCATGTGATAAAGCATAAGAAAAATAAATTCAATAATTTGAAAGGAAGTGATCATAAATTAAATTTTATGAAAAATATATTGTCCTAACTAGTTACTTACATAAAAATAGAAATATATTATCTGAAAGCCTTGTACAGTATTTCTGTGTATGACTCATACTTTAGTAGGGATTTTTCTTCTCATAGATATCTTAAGATCTATCACAAATTTAAATACCAAGTCTGCGCAAAAATAGAACTAATTATATTTTGCAGATCATGAGTATGCACTTAACACTCACCTGCCAAAAGTTAAAATTGTGTATACTTGCAGTAAAAATCTTCAATTAAAGAACTGTTATCACCTGTAAATTACTTGGCTTGAACAATGAAACATTAATAAGATTCACAAAAGATACTTGCACTGTCGGTATAGTTATATTGCTTCACTCTCTAACAGTTAATGGGTGCACTGTCAACTAGTGGGCACTATATATCACAATATTCTCTCTCACTGATTAGCCACTGAGACTTTGTATCACACAGTTCATTGTTGAAAGAAACAAAAACGTTTCAAAATAAAATATTGATATCAATTTTGATCATGTACATTTTCCCGATAAAACCAGTACTATCTGTGATAAAATGAACTGTTTTGGTCTCTTTGCAATCCCTTAATCTCTACTCAGTTCAGTGATATTGAAATCATAGCCCACAAGTGGCCACGGCTGGTCTGTGGTCCAACAGCTCTGCACTCTGAATGGCCAACCAAGCAGAAGATGGGTGGCCATGGGTGTACAGTGGCTTTAAGCCTCTGTATTTGAGAGACTGGAAAGGGCTGGACCTCATGGCTGGTCCCCACCGTTGACTGTCCTGGGACTGGTTTATCACGGTTTTCCATTCTCCTGCACTAAGGCGAATGCTGAGACAGTTCCTATTATAGGCCACGATCACCAACCCCCTCACTGTCTCTGAGCATCTCCTTCACCATAACAAATCTCCCAGCCTGAGAAATGGCGTTACGATCTAAGAGGCCCGCCTCCCCATTCAGGGGAGGAATGAAACCATTTAATAATAGTAGTAGTAGTTGAAATCATACCTGGGCTGATGACCTCAATATTTGGTGCTTTAAAACAGTAATCATCATGAAATCATACCATACCTGAATTGGCTTCACTCCATGACCGAAGCACTTCATTTTTCAATGATAGAGAGTGTGCAGCATCTGTTTTGAGGAGCATCTGCTTGTATCATGTTTGTAGACATAACTCTTCATGAATTTGTTTAAATCCTAACAGGTTGTCTGGGTCCAGTTATGATCCTGAAGGTTTACCCATTGGCAAAAAATAGAACCTCCAAGTATCAGATGCATAATAATAGCTGGAGAGATGGAAAGAAAGAAGCAGGGTACCCAATGAACAATCATCCACTCATCCTCAATCCAGATCTGGAAAGAGCTTTCTTCAGAGCTCCCTTCTACTGGAAATTCAGTCTGAGATTTGTTGTACCTCAGTATGGAGACATACGATGAAACAGGGTGCAGACACTAAACTAAAGATAAGCTTATGTATTGACACCAGCTACCATCTATACACAGTCGAACCTGACTTATACGCATATCATACGTATGAATTGTTTTGGTCTCTTTGCAATCCCTTAATCTCTACTCGGTTCAGTGATATTGAAATCATAGCCCACAAGTGGCCACGGCTGGTGTGTGGTCCAACAGCTCTGCACTCTGACCGGCCAACCGAGCAGAAGACGGGTGGCCACGGGTGTACAGTGGCTTTAAGCATATCAAGGGGAAGAGAAAAAAAAACTACTTGTAACTCAGAATTACTTAGAAATCAGACTTACGCAATACATCACATATTTACTGAAAAACCAATGGAATAGACCTACATGTGTAAATCCTTGCAAATAATAAATACATTAAGACAGAAAATATTATTTTGAACTTGGTTCTGCCTTAGAGAAATCAGATAGTTTGGTTTGTTTCACTTTTCTTGCATTAAGAGTATAAACCTCCTCTTGCAAACTTAGTAATGAATTCAAAGTATTTTCACTACAGCTTTTCACACTGATGTAACGCCTACACACATCAACTGCACTTAACACTTTACTCAGTTCAGGTGTTTCAAGATTCTAGTCATTATCTCCATCTCCAATGTCACTATCGCTTGTAGCTGGTCCATCACCACCGCGTTGTTGGCATACATCAGCAATAATCTCTTCATCCGGTAGTTCTCCACATACAGCAAGATTGTCATCAAAATGCACAAAAATATCGAATTCTACACCCTCTGGTAGCATTAGCTCATTGCCAGACAAAACTTCATACCCATAATCATCATTAGAAGCAGCATCTTCTAGCATGACACCAGCTTTTCGGAAACAGTTGCTGATTGTGGAGGATGACACCTGCTTCCAGGCAGCCGAAATAAAGTGCATGGCTTGTACCAAATTAATGGAGAGAGGTTCATTTCCTGCATCAGTCAGTGTTATTAAATGATGAACCAGAATTTTTCTATAATGCATTTAGAAATTTGCAATGATGCCCAAATCAAGCGGCTGTAGAACACTGGTACAGTTAGGAGGGAAATAAAAATATTCCACTCGGACATTCTCCAGAACGATTTGAGGTGGGTGGGCTGCACATCGATCCATAAGAAGAAGAATCTTCTTCTGTTTCTTTTTCATTTTAATGTCCAATTTTTTCAACCACTGTTCCATTAGAAGCATAATCATCCAAGAATTTCTGTTGGATTCATATTCCGTAGGTTTTGTTTTTGCACCCTTAAAACACCTCGGATTCTTTGATTTTCCTATCACAAGTGGAGGAAGTTTGTCAGATCCATCTGCATTGGTGGCGAGAAGTACTGTTACACGAATTTTACTTTTCTCCCTCCATGGCATGAGTCACCCTTTTCAGCTAATGTTTGAAGGAGATTGTAGAATAGGCTAGTATCATCACAATTGTAGATGTTTGGAGGCTGATAATCACTTACGATACCTGGCAGAACCTCTTCTGTCCAGTGTTGCACCGTGACGTCGTCCACAGCTTTTGAATCACCGCAAGTCGTTCTCTCTGTGATTCCATGACGATCTTTAAATCCTTGCAACCATCCTGATGAAGCCTTGAAATAAGCAGTGATACTCATAATTTTAGCTAAATCTATCGCATTTGCCTTCAGCATGTCGCCACTAATTGGTAGAACTGCAGCCCGCTTTTGCTGGAACCATGTGAAAAGTGCTTTCTCCAAATCTACGTACCTTCCTTCTTGCTGACGGCTGCGCTTTACTAATTTTGAACCCAGTTTTAAGAACTCATCCAAAACAGCGTTTCTTTTACTGATGACTGAACATAACATGGTATAAGCAATCCCTCAGCCTGAAGCAATTTCAGTTTTTGTTTTGTGTGGATTAGCGTCCACTTCTCGTATAACTTTTCCATTTTCTGTTTTCCATGGCTTATCAAAAGCGACTGAATCACAAAACTAGTGTTCAAAAGTAAACACCAGATACCGGCTCAGTGGACATTTTAGTTCTCCATTGTTCCCACGAAAAAATTCTCATATTCAAACAAATTTACTGTATTTTCTTCAGTTTATGCACCGAAACTACCCACTTTGCGTATAATGTATTTTAATCTTTGGCTGCATTGTGAAGGTCAAAAACGACTAAAGTAGAGGAGAAGCGAAGGGGACTTGCTCAGTTGGCCTTTGTTAAGCCCCCAGTAAAAAAAAAAAAAAAAAAAAATCAACGTCACTTGGCGAAACTCTTTGTGTTCTGTTTCAGCACCGAAACCCGACCGCTCTACTTCCACCTATGCCAACAAAGAGGAAACTTGGTAAGTACAGTAGTTTCTTTTTAAAAAAGCACGTGCTCATTACAATTTCGCAAAACTCGGTTATATTTCACTGACACTTAATGTGTATAACAGTGATTATGAAGAAACGGATTACGTATAGATAAGGTTTAATTAACACGCTTTTAAATTACATTTTGCCGGGACCTAAAGGAAATTACGTACAAATACGAATTACGTGGAATAGAGTTATGTATAAAGCAGCTTTATATTTTATCTAAAATAAGAGTTTTGTCTGTACATTGCTCAGAATGTGAAAAGAATGGTATTTCTGTATCGGTCATGTCCACAGTAACAAGGAAATGCGCTTTTTACTTTTCCGTAATTTCTGTCTGTCTGTATGTATGTACACGCATCACGAGACAACGGCTGAAGAGAATTTAATGAAAATTGTATATAAAGTCGGGGGATGAACCACTACAATCTAGGCTATAAGCCGTTTTATTCATGCTGAGTGAAATGGTAGTTTAGGGGAAGGCCTAAAATTTAACTCCCAAATATTTACATTATTAGTGGTCCTATCGATAAATACTACATAACTAAACTTATATAGCATTAAATTTCCAATCATTTATGCTTTTTTCAGTTTTACCATACCGACTATGATAAGAGTGGTATTTCAGAGTAAGAAGAAAACTAAATGTGAAGGGCTACAATATCGAAAGCGCATAACATTTTTCAACAATAACATTACACTGACCATTGTTTGTTGTGATGTTCTTTGTCTTTTATGCTGCCACTCAACTCCAATAGATGGGATTACTGCTGTGTACCAAGTATAACAACCTATCTGAATGTTGGCAGGAAATACCTGGGGAGTTAAAAAACTTTCTTCTTTAGCATGTCATTCCTCTGGTTCATAAATTTTCTGATATGCTGTTACATAACACACAGATTCTTCATAATAATTCAGCTATTTGATTCCTACTCTGACGCGCTTGCGCTGTTTTGAATGAGCGGTGTGCACACTAAAGGCAGAGGCTCACTTAGTAGTAGTAGTAGCAGTAGTAGTAGTAGTAATAGTAGTAGTATGACCTAGTCTAGAATTACAATTTAGGCCTATTCCAAATTATAGCACCACAATTCACTAAATAACTCAAAATTCAATCCTGAAAAGAGCCGTTTATTAAGAAAAGCTTCTTCCTCTTCACTTTCATTAAATTCTACATTAATTTTAATCCAAATTAGCAGTGAAGAGGGGTTTCTCCTCTGGCTTGTAGGAAAAATTTTCCTCCAAGTCAGATTTTTCTGCTGCCAGTGTAGTGAATTGAGATTTTTAAACTTATGTATAGTTTTTGCCCTGTGACTCTACAATATTCGCACCTCCCCAGCCTTCATGCACCCCCCCCCCCTGCCCCAAAATTAAAAAGCGTTCACGCCTTACGGCTCACGGCTCATGGCTATCTGCGGCCTGGTTATTATAGCTCTGGAACTTTGGACTGTTCGTTAAAAGTGAGAAAATGTGTGGTTTTTAATTTGATCAAGTATTTCACATGATAGCATGGCTTTTAATCATGACATTCCTACCGGCATCATTGTACTGATCTATGTTGATTTCAGTTGGCAAAACCAATAAAACAGTCTTTCTGAGGATGTAAAAAGACAGGTGGAGAGTGAGTATCTGCAATTATAGTGAAAACTCCCCAACTTAATTGTGACTGATGGTAGACAAGAGGGCCTACCATTACAATGAATATTCCCTAACACAATCTTCATTTGAGAAAAGACATTTGGTGACTTCCCCATCGCGTTTCTAGGGTAACGTTAAGAGCTATGCAATTTAATACAATCTTGCTCACAACATGTACGCTACCAAACCTAGAATTCTGTATACAGTGTAGAATTCCATAGCGAAGCACGGGTACATCAGCTAGTAATCTATAATTCCTAAGGACAAAGATTTCACGATACACCATTAACACAGTGAAGAGAGGTGGTGTGAGTATGGTGAAATTCTTATTCTAGAATATCTACTGAATTCTGATACTTTTAAGTTTTTCTTTAATTGGTTCCAATTCTTCTACCTAGCTTCTGATATTTTCATTCTTGTACATGCATTAATGAGTTTCCTTATTTACACACGTAATTGCCATAATGTGGTAGAAGTTTATGATTGGATGTCACAGCCCTCAGCAATGTACACAGAGTGAAAATATGTTATTATTATTATTATTGTCCACCTCTGTGGTGTAGTGGTTAGCGTGATTAGCTGCCACCCCCGGAGGCCCGGGTTCGATTCCCGGCTCTGCCACGAAATTTGAAAAGTGGTACGAGGGCTGGAACGGGGTCCACTCAGCCTTGGGAGGTCAACTGAGTAGAGGTGGGTTCGATTCCCACCTCAGCCATCCTGGAAGTGGTTTTCCGTGGTTTCCCACTTCTCCTCCAGGCGAATCCCGGGATGGTACCTAACTTAAAGCCACGGCCGCTTCCTTCTCTCTTCCTTGCCTATCCCGTCCAATCTTCCCATCCCTCCACAAGGCCCCTGTTCAGCATAGCAGGTGAGGCCGCCTGGGCAAAGTACTGGTCATACTCCCCAGTTGTATCCCCCGACCAAGAGTCTGAAGCTCCAGGACACTGCCCTTGAGGCGGTAGAGGTGGGATCCCTCGCTAAGTCCGAGGGAAAAACCGAACCTGGAGGGTAAACAGATGATGATGATGATGATGATGATGATGATGATGATTATTATTATTATTATTATTATTATTATTATTATTATTATTATTATTATTATTATTATTATTATTATTATTATTATATCTCTCTTTTCTGACGCAGGATGCCTTCTACATATACTGCTATCTGATCCCAAGATTCTTGGTTTCGTAGCATCGCCTGCACAATACTTTCTGGCGTCAACTCTCCTTGCTCAGTATATAAACATCTTCTCTGAGTTGACCAATGATAGCATACGAAAAATGTGTGAAATACATCGTCTATATCATTGCAATAAATACACGCCGAGTCGCTCGCTCTACCTACTCTATGTAGAAATTTCCGGAAGTATCCGTGACCCATAAGGAGAAATAAAGAAGAAGAAACCTGAGAAATTAGCACGACGCCGCCCTGAAGTAATGCGAGAGCGGTTCCCGGGCGGAGATATACGTCGTGGGAAAAGGGTGTGTGGGTTTTAGTGAGTAGGAATCTCACACGCTTGAGGAGTGCGGACCCTCACAAGTGTCTAATGAAAGATTTCCCACACTTCCCTCGTAAAAAAAAAATATTATTATTATTATTATTATTATTATTATTATTATTATTATTATTATTATTATTATTATTATTATTATTATTATTATTATTATTATTCAAGAAGAATATACTGGAAGCGATCATCAGTATATCACTTTTCGTGTACTTCAAGAGACTCTGCATCTAAGGATTACCACGCCCAAGCCAGAAAGATGGAACATAGCCACTATGGATAGAGAAAAATTTCATGAAGTAATACAGAATGGAATGGATTGTATGACGGATACATGTCATGGAGGCAAAAGAAGCATAATTGCTAATAAATGCGTGGAACACACCATGAGACTCCTTCAGCAAGCATGCGACGCATCAATGACCAGAATCAAACAACAGAGAGGCAAGCGTCCAGCATATTGGTGGAATGAAGAAAGTGCTGAGCTGAGGAAACAATGCCTGCGACTCAGACGAAGGACACAAAGAGCACGACATAATGATGAAGCTCTCTCAGTAGAGTATAAGACTATGAAGAAAAGACTGTGAAATACAATTAAAAAGAGTAAAGCCCACAAGTGGTGGGAAATGTCTAAGGAAGTGGATGAAAATCCATGGGGATTAGGGTATAAAATTGTCATGAAGAAATTCGGGATGCTACCAAGCCCTATCATGGATCCACGCACCATGGAAGAAATAGTACACATACTATTCCCTGATCATGCAGAGAGGATTGATGATGAGGCCGAGAAAGAACTAGATAATGTACCACCTTTTACAACTGAAGAATTGATAACAGCAATTAATTCCCTTAGAAATAAGAAAGCCCCTGGACCAGGTGGTATTCCAGCAGAAGTACTAAAGGTGGCAGTCAAATTATGTCCTCAACTGCTGTTGAGAATGTATAATCATTGTTTGAAAGCGGGAATTTTTAGCTTTCGTTGGAAGATAGCTAGATTGGTTCTGATCAGTAAAGGGAAAACTGGGGGTTACAGACCTCTATGTATGCTGGACACTACCGGGAAAGGTTTAGAGAAGCTCCTATAACCGAGAATACTAGCAGCAGTCCTATTAGCTAGCGACCTATCCAACCAACAACATGGATTTCGCAGAGGTCACTCAACGCTAGATGCTGTGAAGGAAGTGGTGAAGACAGCAGAACGAGCTCAAACGGGTAATCATTATTAGGAAGCTGACGCTTCCTGTGACTCTAGATGTTAAAAATGCCTTCAATTTGGCAAGATGGAGTGATATTTTGGAAGCTCTAGAAGAAACTTTCAAGCTACCAGAATATCTCATGTATATACTGCGAGACTATTTGAAAGACCGTACATTGTTATATGACACGGAAGACGGTCAGAGAAGAAAACGGCTCACAGCTGGTGCAGCATGTATAATGTATAATGTATAATCATTGTTTGAAAGCGGGAATTTTTAGCTTTCGTTGGAAGATAGCTAGATTGGTTCTGATCAGTAAAGGGAAAACTGGGGGTTACAGACCTCTATGTATGCTGGACACTACCGGGAAAGGTTTAGAGAAGCTCCTATAACCGAGAATACTAGCAGCAGTCCTATTAGCTAGCGACCTATCCAACCAACAACATGGATTTCGCAGAGGTCACTCAACGCTAGATGCTGTGAAGGAAGTGGTGAAGACAGCAGAACGAGCTCAAACGGGTAATCATTATTAGGAAGCTGACGCTTCCTGTGACTCTAGATGTTAAAAATGCCTTCAACTCGGCAAGATGGAGTGATATTTTGGAAGCTCTAGAAGAAACTTTCAAGCTACCAGAATATCTCATGTATATACTGCGAGACTATTTGAAAGACCGTACATTGTTATATGACACGGAAGACGGTCAGAGAAGAAAACGGCTCACAGCTGGTGCAGCACAAGGCTCAATTCTCGGACCACACCTTTGGAACATAATGTATGATGGTTTGTTATGGCTGGAGATGCCAGAAGATGTAAAACTTGTGGGTTATGCTGATGATGTGGCTGCTGTGATAGTAACCCGTAACCTAGAGCTGGCTCAATTTAAATTGAATCAGGTGATGCGACGTGTCAAAGAATGGATGATAAATCACAAGTTAGAACTCGCAGATCATAAAATGGAAATTGCCCTCCTGACGAGGAAAAGGATTAATACTGTTGTACCGATGCAGATCGGACAGATAGCCATCGAAACAACTAGGAGCACAAAATATCTTGGTGTAACGCTTGATACTAAGCATACATATTGGGACCACATCCAACGGGTAACAGATAAGGCAGCGAAAACCATGACTGCACTGAGTAGACTCATGGGAAATATCAAGGGACCGATATCTAGTAAAAGGCGGCTTCTCATGTCGATTGTTCAATCGATACTGCTATACAGTTCGGAAATTTGGGCTGAATCGTTAAAAATTGTGAAATATCGGACAAGAATTGCGGCTGTACAACGGAGAGCAGCTTTACGAATTGCTTGTGCATATCGCACAGTATCAGAACCTGTGATTCTAGTAGTAGCAGCAGTAGCTCCCATTGACTTGTTGGCCTTCGAAAGACAAGAAATTTGGCTCACACAAGAAGAGCTAGGAAGGAAAAAGACAAAGGCTTTGGCTCATAGTCGCAGAATGCAACGATGGCAAACAAGATGGGAAGATGATTCTAGAGGGAAATAGACGAAAAGACTGATACCTTCTCTGGGCGTATGGGTTGCCCGAAATCATAGTGAAGTGAACTACTATCTCACACAGTTCTTGACAGGTCATGGATACTTCCGAAAATTTCTTCATAGGCTAGGGCCAGCAACTAGTCCGGTGTGCATATACTGCGGTGATATCGATGACGTATCACATACTTTCTTTGTGTGTGTTCATTGGCTGCCACAAAGAAGATGCTTAGAAGTTATGCATGGAGAATTGACGCCAGAAGGGATCGTGTCAGTAATGCTACAAAGTCGAGAATCTTGGGACCAGGTGGCAGTCTACGTAGAAAATATTCTGCGTCAGAAGAAGAAGGACCTGGATGATTACGACAGACAGTAAAGCAGAAGAAGGAAGATGAAGCACAAGATGCATTAAGCACGACATCCGCCCTGAAGTAATGCGAGAGCGGTTTCCGGGGCGGAGATAAACATCATGGGAAAAGGGAGCGTGGTTTTTAGTGGGTAAGAATCTCCACACACTTGTTGAGTGCGGACCCTCACAAGCGTCTTATGAAAGATTTTCCACACTGCCTCGCCAAAAAAAAAAAAAATATTATTATTATTATTATTATTATTGTTATTATTATTATTATTATTATTATTATTATTATTATTATTATTATTATTATTATTATTATTATTATTATTATTATTATTATTATTATTATTAGTATTATTATTATTCAATTCATATTTTCCTTTTCCAAAACTTGACACCTTTAATAGCCTTATCAGTTTCCTAATTATATCCTGTTCAGCAGTGGCAGCTCATGGAGGAAATTTTGGGAGAGCACCAAGACAATTTTATGTTCTAAGATATAATTATGAACTTTGTTTAGTCGAATTTATTTACATCATATCTATATCCTACACAAAAAATAGTGCTCAACCCTCGAAAACAGATATGAAGATTTCAAATCCATCCTTTTACAGAACAAGTTGGTCATGTGGTTAGGGTAGCGCAGCTGTGAGCTTGTGTTTGGAAGATAGTAGGATCGAACCCCACTGTTGCCAGCTCTGAAGATGGTTTTCTGTAGTTTCCTATTTTCACACCAGGCAAATGCTGGAGGTGTACCTTAATAAAAGGCCACGGCCACTTCCTTCTCACTCCTAGCCCTTTCCTATCCCATTGTCACCATATGACCTATCTGTGCCGGTGCGACATAAAGCAAATCATTAAAAAAAAATTACCAAGTTCAATTTTGAAAGATGACATTTCTTTAAGGTGTCCATCTTTCTGTTGCCAATGCACTTAGAAAGCTCAAACACTACTTTAACCAACAAAGGCAATTACAATAACAATTTCCATATTAGGAGTTATATTTGTGGTGACGTTTTGTCTACACATTGCTCAAAATTTGGAAAGAATGGTATTTCTGTATTGGTCATGTCCACAGTAACAAGGAAATGCACTTTTAAATTTTCCGTAATTTCTCTGTCTGTACGTATGTACATGCATCACGAGAAAACGGCTGAAGAGAATTTAATGAAAATCAGTATTTAAAGTCGAGGGATGAGCCACTACAATCTAGGCTATAAATCATTTTATTTATGGTTTAGGGGAAGGCCTAAAATGTAATTGTCAAATATTTATATTATTAGTGGTTCTATCGATAAATACTACATAACTAAAGTTATATAGAATTAAATTTCTGATTATTTATGTCTTATACATTTTTACCATACTGGCTATGATAACACAGACATTCATGAATTTGTATTTTTGTTGCTAAGTTCATATCAACTCTGAGCCACAAGAAATGGGTTTAACAGAATTTAATGAAATCAGTATATAGAGTCGGAGAATAAGAAACTACATTCTATGCTATAAACAATTTTATTCACCCTGGATGAAATTGTAGTTTAGGGAAAGGTGCTAAAATTTAATGTTTAAATACCTATGTTATTGGTCCTATCAAAAAGTACTACATAACAAAATTTATAGAGAATACAATTTCCGATCATTTATGTTTTATTCAGTTTTACCATACCAACTATGATGAGAGTGGTATTTCAGAGTCGGAAGAAAACTAAATGTGAAGGCTTACAGTATCGAAAGCGCATAGCATTGATCAACAGTAACATTACATTGACTTTTATTTGTTGTGATGTTCTTTGTCTGTTATGCTGCCACTCAGCTCTCATAGATGGGATTGCTGCTGCGTACCGAGTATGAAAATCTGACTGAATATTGACGGGAAATAGCTGGGGAGTTAGAAAACTTTCTTCTTTAGCATGCCATTCCTCTGGTTCATACATTTTCTGATAGTGCTAGTAGGTCTATAAATGACATAAAACTGTACTAAATAACTGTACTAAATGACTCCAAGAACTGGCAGGAATTTGAAAAAGGAAGTTGACTTGGTGTGGACATATTCACCCTAGAATGATACCAGCAATGAAGCTCCCTCTCACTCTCTTCTCTACTACATTTGTACTTCCAAGGCTCTCTCGGCTTGACACCTTTCGTGGCAAGCTCTAGGCACTCTAGAAACATTCATCAGTACTATCTAAAATTGAAACATATTTGTTTTGTATATTCTTTTTAATAAAATTGTCTTAAAATTTGTGGGACCACTGTGGGACCTTAATATTTTCTATGTGGGGTACATGCCTTCCATGTTGGAACTGAGGTAGATGGTCTGACATCTGAATCTCTCTGCATTCAGCACAACTCTAATGCACTGTATTGCTTCTTTCGTTCTTAGACAGTTCAATGTTCTCCAAGTATCATAAGATACCTGGTGTCCATACATAATATTCTACTGAAATTTAAAGACTGTGTTCTTTGCCAAGGATCTTTTCTAAAATGAGAAAAGCCAGGCCTCAGCCTGGATTTCCAGAAGTTTTACTCTCTGTACAAAACTCTTCCTAGATCTAAGTCAAGGAATGAATTAGCCATTGTACAGTAGGTGTTTAGTGTTTGTGATCTGTTTCTTCTTCATCTCTGAAGCCATTAGCTGGCCATACACGGAAAGGAATTGTGACAGACGAGGCCTTTTGTGACGTGTTCCGACAGGCTAGGACTGCTCGTTAGTGAGCGAGATCAGTTCGAGGCGTTATCTGCTACAGGCGAGACCTGTTGTCAGCGCCTCAACGGAAAGACCTCGCCTCACAGATCAAGCCTCTTGTAAGGAAAGCATGGAGTGGACAAAGGCACTGCTAGAGAAATTCATTGAATTGTACAAAGAGCGGCCGTGTCTCTGACAATTAAAACATGAGGTGTCGCAGTGTCACAATCAGTCGTTCTTCAGTAAATACGCTTTCAACTAGATTGTTCTCCAGTAATACCTACGCACAACAAGTCCTTTTTTTTTCCTAGTGGCTTTACGTCGCACTGACACAGATAGGTCATATGGCGACGACGGGATAGGGAAGGACTAGGAGTGGGAAGGAAGCGGCCGTGGCCTTAATTAGGGTACAGCCCCAGCATTTTCCTGGTGTGAAAATGGGAAACCACGGAAAACCATCTTCAGGGCTGCCGACAGTGGGATTCGAGCTCACTATCTCCCGGATGCAAGCTCACAGCCGCGTGCCCCTGACCGCACAAACAACTCGCCCGGTACATTCTTACCTAACAGCATATCATAATCGCTGTGGTCCATTCGTAAATAATTCTTGTAATCGTCCGGTTCATTTTCTCTCAAGTGTTGTATCAGACTCCTGTAACTAAAGCTGTCTCGCTCTCCTATCTATAATTTTGTCCACTTCGGTCGATTTTTCTGTTTGCATGATTTAACATACAGCAAAATGCACATTCCAACAGCTGCAACAGCATTTTTTTTTCTCTGGATACTGTCTGCTTCCATGTCCATCGCACAGTTCTAAGTACGGCAGACCCGACCGGCAAGGATTTCAAACTAGTTTGAAAGACCAGCGGATGAGGCTTGGCCTGCCGAGAACAAAGGGATCATTACATTAACGGGAGGGTCTGGAATGTTGACAGATTATGTTGCACAACACAACAGGCTTGGTGTCACAGTTGAGGGCGAGCAGCAGGCCGGGTCTCTGAAGGTCACGCCTGGCAGGCGGTCTGTCGGATCTGGCCCCAAAGGCGAGGCCTGCGAAAAAAGTCTGTCCGTGTATGGCCAGCTATTCTGCTTCTGATGTCCTGGGAGTTGTATCAGTATTTTAGTATTTAGTATTCAGTATTTTAACCCGAATTATAATCTGAATGAGGTATCCGAAAAACCCACGATATTGTTTGATATGCTCATTTCAGTGATCAACAATCTAAAAAGACCAATAAATCAACCAGTACACAAAATGGTGCGCAATATGCTCATCTACCATCCCCTCCGTAATCCACGCCCTCCCGACCAATAACCTCGCATTATCGCGATCCCCCTTCCCCTACATAACATGCTCCGCCCCTCTTCTAATACTCGTAGACTGCTTTCTGCCTTTCCGGTAGACAGTTCCTCATCAGCCTCATTCTCAACAACATAGTGCTTAGGGTGAGTTTCTACTTAAACGAAAATAATGCCTATTAAACTTAGTTATTCTTACGCTAATAAATAGTATATATATCTTTCTTCTTAGGTCCGTCTTGGATCGAGATATTTCTAGAACCTCAAAGACCTTGAATGTAATGGTCCAAGAAATTTTGGTTCACCAGTCCACTTCTATCAAGTCGATCTACATTTTATGAACATTAGCATAAAAGACGGAATATTACATTACGAACATTGCTCAACGATATTACATTACGAAATAAGAAATTTATTCATTCCAAAATCCACCTAAAATAGAGTGAACCTGCAATCAATTCTAAGAGGAACTGTTTTGCTCACTATATATCTTCACTGAAAAAAGGGACCTCTACAATGGACAATTAATGTTTTAAAGTTTAAAATATCAGCCGAATTTATCATTTTATTCGACTTGTTATTAAATAACCAAACTATATTAACGCAAGTTATAGAATTACTACAGACTTATAATGTAACTTATCCCCATACCTATTACAAATAGGTCACTGTTTTCCTATCTGACAGTAGGCGATTTCATTTTAATGCATGTCACTTTAGTATTATCGACCAAACAAATGCACTATTATCTTTAACGCCTAGTAGTTATAAAAGTTTTTTAAAGATTGAAAATTGTTATCTGGATGCTCTATTAACATTTTGTAATATTTATAAAAACTGACAAAAAGCTTTAACTTTAGTCAAATAATTGTATAAAGTCATAATATGTCGCATAAAATATGCTACCAATTTTAATCTAAGGTTTTATGGTGTACACCAAAAATTTTAATAGTCATTGTAAGAATATGTTCATTTATATATATTGTTGTAAGTTATGTTAATATTGTACTTAGGCCTTGTCACTAAGTTTCCTATGGCTGATGATGGCATACAAATAATGCCAAAACCGGTCCCAGTGTTTGAAAGGTAATAAATATGTGATGTGTTAATGACGTCACATTGTTTTTGTATTGAAAAGGTGGACATAACTATCCTCAATTTATAGTGTAAATCTAAATTCAATACGGACCAAAATGAAGTTCTTAACTTTAAATCAACCAAAGAATACAAATTCTGGACTGACATTGGTCTTAAACAACCAGTTACAATCGAGATGGATTCGTTAAGAGCCATTTCCACATGCTTGGTATGGGTAGACCCTTCCTGTGCAGGAAATGCACTTTCCCCTGCAGATAAATCAAAATCAACACTTCTGTATTTGCTCTCCATTCTGAGCCTGTCATTTTTAAGTATGGTATTTCTTGAGCTGACTTTTCCTTTTAGCTGCAGAGAAAGCTTCTCGAAGGACCAGGTCTGATCTGACTTGATGCCTTGATACTCTGGTTCAGAGCTGTTTTCAACATTTACTCCCCACCCCTCCACACTACGCTGAGACATCATGTTGCTTCTTCACAATGAAAGCACATACAATAGTCTTCCCTGGGTTTGACTTCATGTAAATTTCTTTGTAATACTGTACATGCCTAGGTCTTCTAAGGCTAAGTCCATTAAATGAAGGATTAAAATCTAATGACATCTGTAGGTCTATCTTTAGACTGATGTAGACAGACAGATCCTCAAATTTTATCATTATCATCATCATCATGATATTATTGGCACTATTTCTACATTCTACATACCATCACAGTCATTACAGTCACTCGCTTCAGTACTTTTCTTAAGAGAAGAATATCGATTATAAGGAATATACATGACCAGTTACGCTAGAGGGATATAGTTAACTACTTTACCTAGGAGCTTCACGATCTGGAAGAGCTGATCGATATCCGAATCACCAGGGAAGAGTGGCTCTCCTGTCATCATCTCAGCAAATAGACAGCCTATCGCCCAGATGTCTACTTGCCTGTCAAAGAAATAGAGCAAATTTTGACAGAACAGGAACTAACAAATACAACGGCTGTAAATACAGTAGTGGCAACATAATCCAGACAATTGCAGATCAGGCATGTGCAAACAGAATGTGGGAGCAGTCAGGTGTAGTGTGCATTTGAATAGCATCCAGGGTTAGGAGTGATGTTGGTATGTTGCATTGAAGTGAAGAGTGTCGATTTCACCACTCTAAAGCAGGTTTTCAAAAGCTGATCAGCATTCGTGGATTAAAATTGGGTTTACCCATGGCAAAAATGCATCAGAATGTTATCAAGGATTATGTGAAACCAGTGGTGAGAATGCATTACGGTATAGGACTGTAGCATGATGCGTCAAGGCGTTTCATTTGGGTCGGAATGAGACTGCGGATTTGCACCGCACAGGTCGACCGTCGATTCTTCAAGATTGGATTGACATCATAGGTGGTCTCATTTCCATACACCATCAATGAACTGTCCGGGAATTATCCATAGAACTTGGTCTAAGTCATGAAACGGTGTGGCACAAACTGACGAAATGTCTTAACATGAGAAAATTTGCATCTTGTTGGGTTCCACATCAACTCACCAACGTACACAAATGGCACCAAAATACACTGGCTGGATTCCACCTGGACAGATACTGCAATGAAGGAGACGCATTTCTGCAGCATATTGTTGCCATTGATGAGACACGGGCATGAACCTATGGGGTCATTCAGTCGAATAAACTGCGTCACCTAGGTTCACCACATCCACAGAAATTTCGACAGGAACCTAGTCGGGTGAAGCTTATGCTGTTTGTGGCATTTGACTACGAGGGTCAACTACCATCACAGTGACTACTATTGCCGATTTCTGGAGCGATATCTGCACCGCAAACATCCAAGTTAATTGTGTGCTGATCGCCCTATTGTGTTGCATGACAATGCATGCAGTCATGTCGCAAAACAATGTCAAGCTCTTATTGCAATGGTGGCATTGGAAGGTCTTGGAATACCCTCCGTACTCACTAAACATGAGCCCTTGTGAATACAACATTTTTTCGAAGTTGAAAGAACCCCCCTGAGGC
This sequence comes from Anabrus simplex, assembly GCF_040414725.1. Taxonomy (NCBI): domain Eukaryota; kingdom Metazoa; phylum Arthropoda; class Insecta; order Orthoptera; family Tettigoniidae; genus Anabrus; species Anabrus simplex. The sequence continues at coordinate 825,597,466 of NC_090265.1, forward strand.
CACCGATTTCCTGACGTTTCATCTGTACTCCATGCAGTAGGGCACTCCTTTGCTGTCACCAACAGAGGACACCTTGCCAACACTCCCCAACGGCTTTCCGACGTTTGGCAAAAGGTAATAGATTTTGTGGGAACAACATTGGAGGAATGTCATGCAATTGTACTTCTTAATTCATTAAATATTTTGTTCTATCAATATTGCCACTACTGTATTTACAGCTCTCAAAGCTGGAGAAATAATGCAATATACAGTAATTTTGTTGGTTATCCCATGTGTAAATAATCCATTAGAAATAGCCTGTGTCAAAAAAATAATCCTCTTTAAATAAATAATATAACAGACCCACAATTATTTGTATGCACTCTTCTGAGGGTAATTCATGAGAAATTAACATAATTTAGAGAGAATATTTCTGAAGACATTTTGAATATAGAATTTCAAATACAGTAAACCGAAGCATTAGTTAAAATGAAGCTTAACAGTTCGCAGCCTATATGGTATCTTTTGATAGGTTTAATGTATAGTTCCTTTTCTCAGGAAAGCTTTATTCACAGCTATGATTATTGCATGTTGTCATTACAGTTTCTGTCATTGAATTTCATAGATGCTAACAATAGTTGTAAATTAATATCCATACAGTACGCAACTAAACAAACTCTAACCCCTCAACGCCGAGCAAAGAGAAAGGAGGACATTGACATGAATTCACTGTTATAGTTTTGATCACTGCATTACCCAGCATTCATCACAATACTGAACTGGCATGTAACATCCGAAAGTTTTACCAGATATTCAAAAGTCAAAGGAAAAATGTAAGAACATATTTTTTTTCTAAAAGGCAAGGACTTCAACTCTACAAAATTCCCTTCAGAATACTATCGCAAACATGAACAATGAGTTGAAAAAAGTATATTAGGAATAACAAATAAAGTGCAGCAAAGTTAGAGTAACTAAATTAGTTGTAAGAATTTTAAAATTGTTTCTTGAATTATTATTTTTTTCTTTTCTGGGCCTCTTCTCAAATAGTCTACTTGTGGTTGGTACTGTGTGTGAACTAAGCCTAGTTTTGTAGCTGAATGTCTTTCCTGATGCCAGATCTATGTGGAGAAATATATTCACTATCTTGTGCTACTGTGGTGTTTTTTAGTGTGATATTTTGTTCATAAATTAAGATGGGTATTGAGGTGAACACAAACACACAGAGCAATTAACCAGATATGTTTAAAATACCCTGCCCAGCTGGGAATTGAACTTGTGGTCCTGTGGTCCTGTGGTCCTCTGAATCCAACTATCCAACAAGCAGACTCTTCAGCCAAGGACTTGAACTGTAGGTAAAGGAGAATTGCTTGTTGATGATGCCTATTGTTTAAAGGCGCCTAACATCTAGGTCCATTGGCCCTAAAGGAGAATCAACAGTGACCGATGGATCAGTCATCACTCACACTGAGACATCGAATTGGATTGATGTGCAGTACTGCAATAGCGTAAAGTTGGTATACAGAGGGAACTTGATCCAGTAACACTGATCTCTTGACTAAAGAGGATATTTCTTGATGCTCCAAAAATGTTGCAAATGATAAGTTGGAAGAGAAAGAAAATGGCCAGCATTGTCCAAAGAGAAATTAGTACTGTATGTTAGGTTATATATATATATATATATATATATACCGGGTGGTACAGCTGCCCCTATTCACGCAGTTTTATTCAACCCGCAGATTATAGTCGAACCTAAAAATATTGACCTTGACTACTCGCTACAATGTCTGCTCTTACAACGCTTTCCATAATTCGTTTATTCGTGTCAAGCAAATCAGCATTAATGATAAAATACCGATTGATGGTAAAGAATCGTGAAAATTATGTGTCGCAGAAAGTCCTGTACAGAGAATATTATTGGTGAATGACTAGAAGTAGCAGCAACACAACAGCGCTAAACAGCAACCCGTGATAGCCGAGCTTGCTAGAAGTTAGAGGAGAGTTCCGGTGTTCGTTAGTAGGCGGTTTGAGTCCTGTGTACGACGAATATTTTTATTGCGTTGTTGATGTTCGTGAGATTCGTGTTGTTGACGACAAATCTAAATCATGATCAGTTCTCATATTGCAGGTACTCAGCTATGTTTGTTTTTTAAAGAGCTCTTAAAAGAGCTATTTGCAATAAAGTGAGATTGTACCGACAGCGGTGCGATGGGCTTATACATGGCCATTTGATTAATGAAGCAAATGTTCAAAATGACCACCTGCTTCGTTAATGCACATCTGAGCACGGTGGAGGAGAGACATTCTTGCTTGCTGCAACATATGTGGTAGAATCTGCCTGCAGGCTTCCATGATGAGCCGCCGTAAATGATTCGGGCTCTCAGGCTCCTGCTCATAGACTCTTTCCTTTAAATAACCCCAGAGGAAAAAGTCGAGTGGAGTAAGGTCAGCTGATCTAGCCGGCCATGTGACCGGACCCCCTCGTCCAATCCATCGTCCAGGATATGTCCTATGCAAGTGGTTCTGTACTGCCAACGACCAGTGTGGGGGAGCTCCATCCTGCTGGAACCACATCCGTAACCGTGTCATAAGGGGCACATCCTCCAATAAGAGTAGGAGGTACTCACGAAGAAACTCTAGATAGCGTCGTCCCGTGAGGTTTCCTTCGAAGAAATGTGGTCCAATTATCTTGTCACCTAGTATCCCGCACCACACGTTGACGCCCCATTGTACCTGAAATCGAGCTCCCCTGATCCAGTGAGGATTTTCAACGCTCCAGTAATGGAAGTTGTGACGATTAACAGTTCCGTTGTTGTGAAATCTGGATTCATCACTAAAGAGAATGTCCATTAAGAAATTCGCATCAGCTTCAACTCTTTGTAATATCCATTGCGAAAATTCTATCCGTTTTGGAAAGTCATCTCCGTGAAGTTCCTGGTGCAGCTGTTGATGGAAAGGGTGGAATTTATGGCGGTGCAATATTCGCAGTACAGATACATGACTGATGTTCAGTTCATTTCCTATGGCCCGTGAGCTTGTGTGCGGGTTGTATGCAATTGCATTTTGAACAGCTTCGTCGTTATTTCCAGACGTCACTGGAGCATCCCGAACGGCGGGTAATGTATGAAATGACCCCGTTGCACGCAACCGTCTTTCAACACGTCGAAATGTATCTGCAGTTGGCAGCCTTCGTCCAGGAAATCGTTCTTGATAAAAGCGTCTGGCTTCCCGTGCATTTTGCCTTGCTTCTCCATAAAGTAGTACCATATTCACATAATCATCCCGTGAATACATAATGTTTGCTTTCGTGCTAACCGTACAGTACGTGCTCACACGTTGCTGCTAGGATTACGATATGCTGTTTCATGTGCCCTACGTATGAAGTGTAGACAGCTGTTAGTTGGTCTTTGAGTCGAACGTGCGCAGTTGCTTGGTTGAATGGGTGAGTCAGAATGTTGACAACACGTGCACTGCGCTTCATTCCCTGTAGTCGTTTGCTATATGGAAGTCGCATGTTATTATTCCTTTCGTATGTATGCTTTCTTTGTAAAGGTGGCAAATTACTTTTGAGACTTAAGAACGTTAAATATTTATTACGAATGGCCTTACAAGTATAATATAAAAATAAAATTGAAAAGCTCGTAACTAGATTCGAACTCTAAATGCCTGCTAACATATCGTATGCTCGCTGCGATTGGTGCCATGTAGCCACTGCAGGCAACAAAGAATTGGTCTCGTAGCTCTGTACTAATGGAATTACCGAGGCTATCGCTTCGATACTGATCGTTGATGTTAAAAGTTCTGAACTCGAATGTGCAAACACCACAGTGAACTAAAGAATCGCGTCTCTCTTACGCCCAGATAGTTGCAACCATTTTCTACATGTTACTTGGTTGAATGAGTCCAGCGTTATGTTTCAGGTGGTATTCACAATCGGTGCGTATGTGGCGATATTTATGATACCTGTTTATTATAACTTCCGTAGAAGAATATCGGAGACTTCAGAAAGGTCTTCGTAAATGATGCCTAGGCGAATACGAAATGACATTAAAAAATACATGACTCAAGAATGGTTGGAACCCTTCCTGCTTCAAGTAACCTATTGAGGTACGTCTTCCATACGTAATTCCACGCAGCTATTTGCAACGTACAAACGCCATCCTTGGAACTCTGTATTCACGAGGAGAGCGGAAGTTCCCGCTTCGACAAGTTACTGATGAGTTACAGCCTTATGGTCCCGTTTTATGCCTTTTTTGATCGCTCTAACGGTAGTAATTACATGGCGTAAGCTATCACATCTGCTGTACAGCATTTGCGTGCCACAGATTATAAAGTACAGTGCAAAACACGTTTCTATCAATTTCGACGTGATGAGACTGTACAAAATGGTGGTGCATTGACATGTCTGTAATTGGTCTTACTCTATCACGTTTTCTATGATACCACAACTGCCCTTTCTATCAAAAGAAAATGGCCTCTTGGACCAATCAGGTGCGCAATTCTCTACCGACAGCTATAGGCGTGTTTATGGTTTGTACAGTATAGTAACATTTCATAAAAATTAGTAGAGTATTGGACACCGCTCTACATAAAATGGTACAGTGTTTTTGAGATGGACCTCACTTACTGCCTCTTGTACCATTTTTCCATTGTGCGGAGAAGTCTACATCGGGTTAACTGCACATAACATTGCTGTAAGGTGTTGCGCAAGATGGGACTAAGAGGCATTTACGTCCTAGCTGGTTGCATATATTCGGGGAAAAATAGGGGCAGCTGTACCACCCGGTATATATATAAAGGATATCTGAAATGTCTCCTCATGTTTCATGTGCTGTAGAAAGTCAGTTTCAAATTCAGTATACAGTGTTATTCACATAAGATATTACACCAAATTCTGTTTTCATATTCTTAAATGGTAATAAGGGGCTTGTGAATTTTGCTACTTTTTTTCTGTAAATTATAATAATGGGGATATCAAAATCTACCTTTTTTAAAAAAAATGGAACTACAGTATAGTAATTTCTGTCCCCCCAACCACCAAAAGAAAAAAAAACTGTTACAAATTCAGACATGTAATGAATTTATACCATCAGGCAATTACTATTTGAGATAATAATACTTCAACTCGAGATTTTAGTGGCTGAGAGCAGATACTGGTCTTGCCCTATTAGTCTGTTTGCTGGAGAAAGGGCTTGTTGATGAGCAAGTTTCTTCCTTATTGTGATCCGAGCCACACAACTAGTAATGTGTGTATGCTGAGTACGTAAATACAATGTGATAAATCCCTTGCATTTCCCACATTTTTATGACAGGAGACAAGCTGTTTGACTAAGCGGTATGTTCTGAGCTGCCAGTGGAGAGATGATATTAGTAGACGAACAAACTTGAGTGGAGTTTTCAAAGGTAGGAAAGATCATAATATGAAGTAAAAGTTGGAAGTGAAGAGGGCAAATTGGGGCAAATATTCATTTATAAGAAGAGGAATTATGGATTGGTATAATTTATTAAGAGAAATGTTCTATAAATTTGCGAGTTCCTTGAAAGCATTTAAGAAAACACTGTGTAGACACCTGATAGGAAATCTGCCACCTGGGCAACAGCCCTCAATGCAGATCAATGATGATTGACTGAAGATAGGAATTTGGCAGGGGAGGGGGTTATATTTTTAAAAGATATAGAATAATAGTGTTGACTACAAAGGAATGTAATTAAAGCATAATGGTCTTTGTTTTGAGACCACAGTACATGCGAAATAAGAAATGAGGAAAGAGCAAAATTTAATCAAACCTTTTTTATTGTTTTAATAATGTTCATTAATATGAGAAATTTTAATACATTGGAGGAATACTGTTAAGTAGTAGAGCATGGTATTGAAAATTTGGATGTTTTCATGCATTTCCACAACATGTTGAATAAAGCACATCCTACAAATGCATGGGCAACACCAGAGGATTGCAAATGCTGCAATATGTAGGGAAATTCTTCAGTCTATGGCATCATTCCTTAAGAAAAACTGCAATGACCATTACCATTTTTTTCTTACAAAATTGTACAAAACTATTTTAATCCTCCTAGTCAATACTGTATATTTTATGTCCAATTAAGATGAAACTTCACACATAAATAGACATGTTTCGACCCAACATTGGGTCATCCTCAGTAAGACATGAAGAATTAAAAACATAGGAAACACAAAATAAAATGTAAGTTAAAAAGTTTTGTGTGTTTCCTATGTTATTAATTCATTATACATATCTTACTGAGGATGATCAATGTCAGGTAGAAACATGTCTATTTATGTGTGAAGTTTCATCTTAATTGGACATAAACAGTATTGACTAGGAGGATTAAAATAGTTTTGTACAATTTTGTAAGAAGTTCAACCATCAATATGGATTTAACATGAGATTCATAGTCCATTACCATTAATGTTCAACATTTTGAGCTCATAATTAGACTTCTCATAGTCACATATTTAGTCTTTCTGTTTTAAAACAACGGTAAGTGTCTTTGTTTTCAACTGGCGTAGACTTCCATACAGTAATCCAAATTGATGTCCGTTTTTTCAATGGCCAACATTAATAAGTGTGATGGACATTCTTGAAGCATTGAATTTCTCAAATAATTTTTCACTCTTTGCAAGACACTGATAGAACATTCTGCCGATGCAGTAGATACAGGGACAGTTAAAAACAGCTTTGAAAGCTTGAAAAGGTATGGAAATACTTTCTGGGTGTGAATGTTTTCAGATTTAAATTGTTGTACTAACTTTGATATCAATTTAAAATCTGTTTGTTCAGGCTCTTTCCTAGAGAACACATTGATTTCTGCAGATAAATTATCACTTTCAATCCTAAACACTTCATTCACTGCTGAGCAAGCTTCTTTGATGAGGTCACTACAAACCAAATTGTTCTTCATTGTAGCAGTCAGTAATGTTTCCATATGGCACAGTAAAGTTAGCTGGTTTTTTTCAAAACGTGACTTGATGCTCTCAGAGAGGGTGTCTAGTAGAGGGTAGTAAAATGTTCTCAAATAAAAGTCTTCAGGTGAGTCATAACCCTGGTGAACATTTCCTCCACCAAGTTTCTGTGGAACATTTCACTTATGTTTAACAGCTGGACCCTCGAAACTGTAATTTTCACAAAAGGTAACTTAAGTGCTTCAGACCAAAGTTTCTTGAATTTGTATTCATTTCTAAAATCAGCTACAGACGTTATTATTCTATTAGCAACATCAATTACTTCATGAACTGATACATCATGGTTTTGTATGTATTTGGAAAGAATGTTCGTCTTTTCAAATACTTGTTTCATGACATTTAGTCCAAAAACAAATTCAAACTTAGTGATACACACTATCAAACCGTGAGCTTCACCACCAGTTTTGGGGTCAGAAGCTTCAATTATTTCTAAAGTATGCAGTATATCTACTAGGTCTGTTGAACAGCTCACAAGCTTTCGTATCTGCTGCTAAATCTTGTGTCACTTAGTGCTTTGAGATACAAATCATTACTTTCATCACTGACTGGCTTGATTGCATTAGCTAAATTCTTAACTGTTGCAAATACTGCATGCCATTTGGGAGAAGCTTCAATGAAACAGTATATTTGTTGTACTGTGCTGAAAACATTGCGCACAGAAATAATGCACTTACATGCATCTACAAGTGCAAGATTTAGAGAATGCATGTAGCAATGTACATACATTATACGGGGATTGTTTTCTTTCATTCTCCCTGCCACACCTTTGTAAACACTGCTCATGTTTCCTGCTCTGTCGTAACATTGAACAATTATATTTCTAGGATCAATCCCAAGTTTCTCAAAAATAGAGAGAAGCAACGTGTACAAAGTTTCACCATCTGTCAAATCGGTTTTGTAAAAACCAAGAATGCGTCCTTTGATTTTCAGTTCCTAAGTGACATAGGCTATCTTATTATAAGTGTTAACTGCTCATGATGTGAAACGTCTTGAGTTTCATCAACCAATATGGACAAATGCTTGCTTTTCTTAGCACTTTCAAGTATGCTGTTCCTGGTTATATTCGCCATGATTTCAAGCATTTCATTTATACATCATGAGGAGCATAGTTAAAAAACCTTTCTCTGTCTAAGAACATCTTTTTCAATAACACATTATCTGTTGATCTCAGTCTTAATAATTCTACACCTCTGTTATCCGAACTCTCATGTTCTCTGTGTCCCCTTAGCGCCAAGCCTTGTCTTACCAGGAAGAGTGAATACTGAAATAGAATATTCATGATTTTTGGTCACTTCTTCCTGATGTTGGGTAGATATCTTACGGACTACACTTTCCTTCAATTTTAGACCCTCTTGGCAACATTGGGAAGCACTTAGATGAGAAGATGTTCTTTCATGCTCTTTAAAGCATTGGACTGCTCTTTTCCAGTTTTTAAAACTGTTTGAAATAAATGTCTCATCATAACAACTTGTGCTACCAAATAAACAACATGGAAAACAAAAAGTTCTGTTTCCTGCAACATTGTATATCAAGCCACTTATATTCTGTGAACCATGTACTTCTAAACTTCCTTTCATTTCCGGATATTTGTTAAGACTAGATTGAAACGGACCATCTTTGAAAAATGGTAACGCTGCTTGCTTACCATGAAGTGGATCTCTAGGTTGAAGCTCGTTATGAATATTTACAGACGGCACACTGGACATGCAGGCAGATGGACTTCTGCTTCAGTATCTAATGAAACACACCCCTCGGCACCAGTCGTGGACACAATATCTACAACGAAGGCGGAGTCAAATTGTTCTGAGTAGCTTGTTCCAACCAAGTTCTGTCTTTTGGCAAAAAAGTCAAATAACGTTTTTCCAGTAGTACGCTTCATTCCCTTTTAATCACAATGTTTGCACGTAAGAATAACATATTATCTGTTGATCTCAGCCTTAATAATTCTACATAATTACCTCTGTTATCTGAACTCTCATGTTCTCTATGTCCCCTTAGCGCTAAGCCTTGTCTTGCCAGGAAAAGCAAAGACTGAAATAGAATCTTAAGATACTCACAATTTTTGGTCACTTCTTCCTGATGTCGGGTACATATCTTACTGACTATACTTTCCTTCGATTTTAGACCCTCTTGGCAACGTTGGGAAGCATTTAGATGAGAAGACGTTGATGTACTGTAGATGTTGATTCCCATACAACAAACACTTATGAAAACATAACCAAACGTTTGATAAAACAAATAAAACCACTTGGGACTCATGTCTGCATAACTTGAGTTTTACGTTAAGACTTGCCGATGGCAAAACACCAAAAATGTCAACAGTGCATGCGACAAGCTGTGATCTAACCTTCTCTTTGAAAAATAGAGTTTTTCAGGCGTGATTATATAGTTATAAAGTCACTTAGTAGGCTATCTTTATACACACTTGCAGAGTAACAGACACATTGACTGAGTGATACTTCCAGACTGATGAATGCGCGTGGCAAGCGGATGAATATTACTAAATATTTTATTGTAAAAATACTGGACAGCCCTATCTCAACAGCATTGAGTGGAGTGCGAACAGAGTTGGTGATGGCATCTAGACAGCGTCTAGGTGTGACAGGTCCAGTAAATGCATATTTGTCTATGCTACAGTTGAGAGAAATGCATCTCCACTCCACATTAAAATAATTGAACAATCATAATAATTATTAAGAATGAAATTTTAAAATATGGAATACCTCCTTCATAAACCTCCAAACGAGCATTATACTAGCCGTGCCTTACGCCTTGTCTTAAAAATTAAAAACAGCCATTTCTTTTGAGGATCCACTCAGCCTCTCTGGCCTTTTTTCACTTACTTGGGACCAGCTCTTTGAATGAACTTAGCCTAGTTTTATGGCCGGATGCCTTCACGAATGCCAACACTATGTGGAAGTATGTTTTCACTACTTGTGTGTTTCTGTGGTGGTTTGTCTGGTGACGTGTTTATTTGAAGATGTGCATTAAGACGAACACCAAAACCTCCCCGAGCTACATGGAATAAGAGACGCGATTAAAATCTTCGCCTCAGCCAGGAATCGTACCTGCGGCCCTCTGAAATAATAATAATAATAATAATAATAATAATAATAATAATAATAATAATAATAATAATAATAATAATAATAGTTTTATGGCCCATCACCTGAAATGAGGGCGAATACTAACCATTCAGCCAAAGCACCGGACGAGGATGATAACTTAGCAACACACAGGTTTTATTAAGGTTTTGGAAAAGAGAAGCTGTAAATAAGGAAGACAAAGGACAAAGCAACGTAATCATTTGTTAGAACTATGTATATAATTATTTTACTTCTGGTCATTTATGTTTTATATATTTATTATAGCCCCCAGCGGATGGAAGCGGTAGAATGCAGCCGTCGTAGGGAGTGGTGGTGGTGATTACTGTTTTAAGACGAAGTATAACCGGGCAACCATCCTCTGTTAACTCTGATAAGAGGGAAACAATGGAAGAGGTCCGACATTTCTAAAATTGAAGGTAATAGAAAGGGAATGGCCACGAAGGGCGTGAAAATGAGACTCCCTATGCCGTCCGGGTCAGAATAGAACAAGAGTTAACCTAGGGAGGTCGATAGTAACGGTAAAGGTGAAGGTGAGGAGCCTGACAGAAGTGGAAGCAATGCCAGACTCAGCAAAGGGAAGCGTGGTCGACAACCCACAGCTAAGGGCCCCGTGGTTGCCCAACCCATGTTCCCAAGTTAAGAGCCGTGGGGCCCTTTTAGTCGCCTCTTACGACAAAAGTTTCGCTTACTGATCATACAGTTCGTATTATCATCATTAATTCAGGACCAGAGGACCATGTTTACCACTCTGGTAGCTTAGCGGACTGTTCACTGCTTTGTATAAGATTGATGTTTTATTACAGCATTACCCCATGTACACACCTCGTAAATTATATCTTTCATACAAAGACGAACACTGGGCCGATGACCTAGATGTTAGGCCCCTTTAAACAACAAGCATCATCAAAACAAGACAAACAAAACAAGAAAACGTCAACGAATGGATCAAACATGGACGATCTTGGTCGCGATGAATCGAAATTATTTATGATTAAATCAATTCATTTAATTTAAAATAAATTCACCATAGTATGAAATAAATATTGTATGCAACAGCCGCTAAAGTGATAAGTTTACGCTCGGTAAACATTTCACTCGTAACGTAAAAGATCACTTTCCGTGCTTGTTGCGTAAATGGTATCCCCTGCCTGTCGTAAGAGGCGACTAAAAGGGCCCCACGGCTCTTAACTTGGGAGCATGGGTTGGGCAACCACGGGGCCCTTAGCTGAGTTCTGCCATTGCTTCCACATATTTGTGCCCAGATCCTCACTTTCATTTATCCTATCTGACTTCTTTTGGTCAACTCTTGTTCTTTTCCGACCCCGATGGTATTAGAGCATTCGAGGCCTAGGACGTTTTTTATGTTTACGCCCTTCGTGGCCCTTAACTTTATGTGGCTGATACCTTCATTTTTCGAAGTGTCGGACCCCTTCATTTTTTCTCTCTGATTAGTGTTAATAGAGGATGGTAACCTAGTTGTATTTCCTCTTAAACCAATAATCACCACATCCACTACACGGAAAATATGAGAGTCATGGACATGTTTTTCTGCTTAGAAGATGAAAGAGCGAGTTCATAACGACAATTCTATGCTGTTCCGTGTAGTGCGAGTGTCTATACTACTGTACATTACAGGAATGTAGAGGTTCCATTAAGTATTTTTCACGAAGAAATAGTTTGCGTTCTTATAGCAATGTAGATAATATTATGTTACTTAACTTATATACAGTAGGTCACAAAAACTAAGTACCTTCAGTGACGTTACCGTGTGTAAAGAGTTTTGGTGTGACCTGGAAGAAACGCCAGTCAAAGACAGTGGAAACTCGTTTAAAACATGGCGCCATTTATCTAATCTATATATAAATGGATGTTTGTTTGTATGTATGTCTCGAATGGACTTTAAAACTACTGGACCGATTTCGCTTAAAATTTCACAATTTGTTCTTATTACCTCTGGGAGGGTTTAGGAAGTTATTTGAACTAAATCTGATGGATAGTTCGGAATAGGGGGTGAGAAGGGTGAAAAAAAAAAAAGAAGAAAGGAAAATAGGGGAAGGTAAGTAAACCTCATGACAAGTCTGATCAGCGGGTTGCCTAACCCGCCTATTTCAAAAACTGAACAGTGTAAAGACGTGAAAGACATGATGTAAAGATTATGATGTGTTTCTTAAAAATGTCTTCTTCTTCTTCTTCTTCTTTTTCTTCGTCTTCTTCTATAAACGGTATATAACAATGAAAAGTCCAATTTCAGTTCCCATGGCATAGGGGCTGAGATGGAGTGAAGAAAGAAAATGTCGAAAATGACAAGAGATTATGGGTGAATGTGTGTGTGTTTCAGTATAGCTCTCAACCAAACTAGATACACATATAACTTAATATCTGGAAAAATTACTGTAGGGGCAAGAAACCCCTCGCGCCCCTAAAGAAAGGGGTGAAATGACCGATATTAGAGGCGAGCGATGGGGTAGCTGAGATGAACCGTGACACTCTGGATGCCGTTTGAGCCAAAATTCATTCCCAATCGGGACGGGGGTTAGAAGGGGTGAAAGGAAGTCCAAAATGACCGAGATCATGGATGTACGTGTGCATATTCCAGCATAGCTCTCAACCAAACATGATACTCATATGACTTACCGATTTTTCTTTTGCTAGTGGCTTTACGTCACACCGACATAGATAGGTCTTATGGCGACGATGGAATAGGAAAGGCCTAGGAGTTGGAAGGAAGCTGCCGTGGCCTTAATTAAGGTACAGCCCCAGCATTTGCCTAGTGTGAAAATGGGAAACCACGGAAAACCATATTCAGGGCTGCCGACAGTGGGATTCGAACCCGCTGTCTCCCGAATGCAAGCTCACAGCCGCGCGCGGGATTGAAAGGGGGTGAAATATTAAAAAAAGACTTATATTAAGATTGAAAACGATGTATGTTAATAAATATATTTTTCTTTTGCTTAATTAAACGGTTTAGAAAAATCTAACGAGGTTGAATTAATAAACGCGGGCGAAGCCGCGGCCACCTGCTAGTATATATATAAATGAATGTTTGTTTGTATGTCCCGAATAGGGTCAAAAACTACAGGACCGATTTCACTGAAATGTTCACAATTTTTTCTTATTACTCCTGGGAGGGTTTAGGAAGTGGTTTGAATGAAATCCGATAGGTAGTTATTTTATGATGAGTATTTTTATTGCCATTAATTTTATTTGCTAAGCCGCACCAAGATTCGGTCGACTTAATGGATAGATTGTCTCCTAGGCGACTGCAGCTTACGCTATATCATTATAGTCCGGTAAGAAATGCTGTATATAGGAGGATGGGAACACACCGCCTTGTTTTTGCTAAGAGGTTCATGACCGTGCCTGTTATTTGGAAATAGCAATCCAACATGCCGTGATCGAGATGCACTTTTATGTCATATGAGCAACTTCGATAGGTCCGCCCAGTTTGAAGAATGTTGCTGCGTACTAGATGTGAAAAAAAAAAAAAATTGAAACTGTGAAAACTGTAGAATATCAACAATGGAATGACACGAGTTATAACCAGGGCCCGGATTTTGTTGACCGAAAAATGCCCTTAAAATTATCAAATAATGTCCTAAAAACGAACAAAAATGACCTTAAAATCCCAAGTATTTATTGTTTTAAACTAAATTACCATACATTTCTAGATATGAACAATATTGATAATTGATATTTTCTCTAATTTTTACATAGCAATATGTCAGTTCTTTGTTTTGGAATCTCGGTTTTCCTTAGAAACAAAATGTACCCGCACGAAGATCTTCTGACACCAGGTACTCCGTAAAGAGAAATGATCTGAAAAGGAAAACAACGTTCCTATAAAGATAACCGTAATCGCCGTCGGTTGTAGATTTAACTGTAAAGCTATATATAATGCCATATTATGTAGGTTTTAATATTTACCTCAGACCGTGTTGCAGTAGATAACTGTGACCATCCGTAGATTCTCGAAGGTAAAAGAACGTCGATTCTCGGCCGAAACGTTCTTGTACATTGAAAAGCTCCTTTTGACGTCCACAGATGCGAGGGGTGCGTACTTGAAGTGCGCTAAATCACTTGGTGACAGCTCTTCTTCAATATCCACTACAGTGAAATCTTCCCCAGTGAGTACCCGGACGACTAAGCACAATACCTTGTATCCTGTGTTTTTATCGAGAACAGATTTTAGTTTCCGAATTACCAACTCGCCAACTTCACCACGCACATTTTCCAAAGCTCTCTCTAAAGCTGTCGCTTGTTCGATTGTCACACCTCTCTCCTGAAGTCGTGTAATAGTTAACGGCAGGGAGCTAAAATTTGCCTTAATGTATGCAAACTTACTCTGCACATCGTCAGTTGAAAACATCTCTTGGGCGATTTCGATAGCCCTGGCGTCTTGGGCTTCTAGAGAGTTTATCACTCGCTTCACTGCTAAAAAGTTGTCGCTGTAGTACTCGCACGCATTGATCCACGTACCCCAACGTGTGACTACAGACTGCGGAGGTAGTGGGATATCGGGAGCTAGTGACTTAAAAAGAGTTTTCTGCGCGATGGGGCCTTGATAAATACCTCTTTTGCCTGCGACACAAGTCTATCAAAGTCAGGAAAATTCTCCCTCACGTCTTCTGCACGAGCTAGACTAGTTACATGAACCATTCTTGAATAAAAAGCTTTGATAGCTTTACCAGCTTTAACTATGTAAGACGCGGCGTCGGTCACGAAAAGTAAAACGTCATCGTACCTCACAGCAGAACCATGGCCCTGTCAAACATTCGACATATTGTAGAATGATTGACAGATTCCAGGACTTCAGAAGTTAGTAAATATATTTCTCCGGGATTATCTATTTCCAGGGTTCCTACAATTACATTAGCTACGTAACGATTTTCAACATCAGTAGTTTCGTCTACTGAGACAAAATCTTCTTTCCGCTTGTTCTTTCCCGTACTCTTTTAAGTGTTTTTTCATAGCAGAGCGGTATGTAATTTTTCCTTGGCGTAGATTCGTCCGGAATGGAATGACCTGTATACCGTGCTAGGAACTGCCTTAATTTAGGAATAGTTAGTTTATGAGGAGAAATATTCGCTGTGACAAAAACTTCACACAGTTCATTAAAAAAGGCTGAGTTTGTTCCTCTGCTTGATGATGCGTTTTGCATGAGTAACTGTTGAGTATTTTTCTTTCTGCTGATATTCTGAATACCGCACACACTTTTGCCGCTACTGACGTGCTGTTGAACAGTGAATCTTTTTGCTGCTGCCACTTTCACTTCACACACTTTACAGAATAGTATTTCACCATCTGTAGAAAAGGTATCTTCCCCACATTCAGAGACAATTTGTCTCAAACGACCTGCCTTGGATGGTTTTACCTTTGGCATTTTAACACGCACTCGAAATGGTTACACACAACTGACATCTACAAACTGTACAACTAAAACTGACCTGAAGGAACAAGGAAATAGAGTACACTGGCAGAAATACCTCACTCCTGACGTCACATTGTGAACACACTTTTCTGGTGAACTGATAAAGGCTTAGCCCTCGTCTGAAGGTCACCCAACAATAGCTTAGCTCTCACCTCCTGTTAAGACACAAAGGTGAGGGATGTACAAAGCTACGCACTCAGCTCACAACTGAGTGCAGAATCTTTCGAAGATAAACTTTCACGTATGTCAGATATAGGAACTGGTTGGTTGATGACGTAAAACGTGGATTCTTATTTAAAAATAACCAATAAGAAAAACAAAATAATTTAAAATTACAAAATAATGACGCAAAAAGCGAAAAAATTACTTAAAAATCAAATACTTCAAAAAATTACGAAAAAAATATGTAATAAATACTCATTTCTGTAATCTGGGGGCCATGAGTAGGATTTGTATATAACTTAGCAGCTTCTATGACGCACCAATTAAAAGATGATTTGTCATTGAAATCCGGGCCCTGGTTATAACCCATCCTAACGAAGAGCAGCTAGGGATTCCCAACGAGCAAAGGCGAGTCTATATGATCGATATAGATAAAATAATATGTCCTGACTGACTGACTGACTGACTGATTCATCATCGCCGAGCCAAAACTTCTCCTTCTTCTTCTTATTTATCTGTTTATCCTCCAGGGTCAGTTTTTCCCTCGGACTCAGCGAGGGATCCCACCTCTACCGCCTCAAGGGCAGTGTCCTGGACGTCAGATTCTGGGTCGGGGATACAACTGGGGAGGATGGCCAGTACCTCGTCCAGGCGGCCTCACCAGCTATGCTGAACAGGGCCTTGCGGGGGATGGGAAGATTGGAATGGATAAACAAGGAAGAGGGAAGGAGGCGGCTGTGGCCTTAGTTAGGTACCATCCCGGCATTTGCCTTGAGGAGAAGTGGGAAACCACGGAAAACCACTTCCAGGATGGCTGAGATGGGAATCGAACCCGGACCTCTGGGGGTGGCAGCTAATCACACTAACCACAACACCATAGAGGCGGACTGAGCCAAAACTGCTAGACATAAAGAAATTAAATATTGGAGATTTATTTATATTACAGTGTAGGTGCTCACTAAGGAACGATTTCTTTTTATATTCCGTCCCTAAGGGGGTGAATTTTCAATACGAGTATATCTATATCTCAAAAACTAAACAGTGTAAAGACGTGAAAATTGGTATAAAGGAACGCGCATTTTTTGTTTTAGGAAAATTAACTTAAGGGGGTAAAAATGTGAAAACGATGTTGAATCCTTTTTATGAGGATGCATATAGGCCTATCTGAAGAACTTAAGATGTTACAGACGTGAAAATTGGTACTTGGAATCTTCCTTAAAAATAAAGAAACAAGCATTTTTGTTTTCGGAAAATCCACTTAACGGGGGTGAAATGAAGTTAAAAATGGAGTGAATATTTTAAATGAGTACATCTCATAAACTTAACATGTTACAGACGTAAAAATTGGTATTTGGAATCTCCTTTAAGAATAAAGAAACAAGCATTTGTTTGTTTTCGGAAAATCCATTTAAAGGCGGTTAAAAGAAGTTAAAATGGGGTGAATTTCTAAAATGAGTAATCTCATAAACTTATCATGTTACAGACGTAAACATTGGTATCTGTAATCTCCATTAACAATCAAGAAACACGTATTTTTGTTTTCGAAAAGTTCAAATAATGGGGGAAGGGGTTGAAAAGAAGTGAAGGAGGTGAATTCTCTTTTTGAGGATACATATATCTCAAAAACTAAGATGTTACAGCCGTGAAAATTGGTATTTGGCATCTCCTTTAAAAATAAAAAACACGTACTTTTTGTTTTCGGAAAGTCCACTTTGAGAGAGGGGGTGGGCTGTTTTGGAAAACATTGAAGAAAGAGTTGAATTATTTTTATGAGGATACTTATATCTCAAAAACTGAAGGTGTTACAGACGTTAAAATTGGTATTTGGTATCCCCTTTAAAAATAAATGAATATGCATTCTTTTGCTTTCGGAAAAACCACTTAACGGGGTTGAATATATAGTAAGTGAAGAAGGAATTGAATTCATTTTATAAGGATACTTAAATCTCAAAACTGAATATGTTACAGACGTAGAAGTAGGTATTTGGAATCTCCTTTAAAAATAAAGAAGCACGCAGTTTTTGTTTACGACTTGAGAGAGGACTGTTTCTGATACGTAGAGTTCCAAGTCGCATGTTCCAGAGTTAGCTCTGCCTGGTCATCTTAGCCCCAAACGTCGTTTACAAAGAGTTTCTGGGGTAAATGAAACGCAATTTTTCCGTGAGTTTTTATACTTTAGGGAATTTCAGATAATGTCTTAGTGCATGCAGTACCGAGGAACGATTACGATTATCAAATAACGAAATCCCCGCGAGCAAAGCCGCGGGTAACAGCTAGTGCTATATATAGAAGTCTGTGTTCTAGCATACGGTATTAAAGTCAGGAAGAAGATGGCGAAGACTAATAGCCCATAAAGATGACGAACACTAGTTACCATGGTTACTACGGTGTCAGTTTTCTGTCCATGCTAATTCCAGATAGACCCCCATTCTGAAAACATATCCATGTTTATATACACACATTTCCAAGACACACAATGAATCCAAAGCTGCGTTTGCACTAAGCGCAATTTCCTCGCGAAATAATTTCGCGAAGGAATTTTTTTTTTCTAGTTGTTTTACGTCGCATCGACACAGATAGGTCTTACGGCGACGATGGGACAGGAAAGGGCAAGGAATGGGAAGGAAGCGGCCGTGGCCTTAATTAAGGTACAGCCCCAGCATTTGCCTGGTGTGAAAATGGGAAACCACGGAAAACCATTTTCAGGGCTGCCGAGAGTGGGGTTCGAACCTACTATCTCCCGAATACTGGATACTGGCCGCACTTAAGCGACTGTAGCTATCGAGCTCGGTGCGAAGGAATTGAGCCTAGTGTAGACTCTCCTCCACCCCTGAGTAATTGCGGAGTGAGGGCCCTCCCTGCGAGCCGGAGCTCAGTCGGTTTTTGTCTGCGCATCTCAAACGGTTTCCCTCATCGAGTTTCGCTCAGTGTAAACGTGGTCCCCATACTAGCGCGAGGGATGAATCAAGAACAGTGCTTGCAGCTCATCGAGCTCTACAAAAATCGAGATTTGATGTGGAATCCGAAAAACAAAAACTATTTCAATCGCAATAAAAGAGAAGATCCGTGGAAGGAAATTAGTTCTCAACTAAACTTTCTACAGTGAAAGGGAAGATGAAAGCGCTACTGGGAACATATCGAAGCGAAAGATTGAAAGAAAATAAGAGCAGAGTCACTGGATCAGGTAAGCAATTACTATTGGTTTATACTGCAAAATTGTGTCATTTCATTACTTTTTTGAACCTACCGGTACCTATTTTGAAGCATTCTTGGGTCATTGTGAAGAACATACACTGACCGGCACGAAAAACTCAACACTTCAATTTCTTACAAAAACTGAAATTTATTTTAACTTTATGAAACTTTTATGGCACTAATCTACTATATGGTGATGAAATATTGTAGTACGGTCCCATGTAGGTGTATAACAATGAAACAACGATGAAAAAAGACGATTATAAACAAATTAACTCATAAAGGTAATGCACAGCAGCAGCGGATGGAGGGACAAAACAAGTTTCCATGTTGGCTGCAAAACCAGAACTGAAGCTTTCAGGCTTGTCGAAGGCGGCTCGCCCCACTCGCGCTATTTTTCGCTCTGAATTGCGCTCTGTTTTGGGTAGTGCGAAATTTCACTCGCAGCGAGTAAGTTTCGCCCGAGCGACTTTCGCGAGAGAGTTTCGCTAGTGTAAACGCAGCTTTACGCTAGCCTATACATGACTAAGCAAATAAACACTTCACTAGTTACAGGGGAGAATACTTTTAACCTGGTAATGGTATCGCATGCACCTCACTGGTCAAGACAGGAAGAATCTGAATCAGGCCATGTGCTTCCTCACTTTCCGTAAATAACTTGCAACGTGGCTCTTCTGTTGCATTGGAAACGATGGCCCATTCACCACCTCACCGCAGCCAAATACAGTATAGTTGGGCCCACGAGAGTTGGACTCTGACATTTGAGTGGCGAAAGCAGAAACTACGCAGTGCGCTGCGTTGCCATAGTTACCTTCATCTGCGGCATATCACCCTTTCATATCGGCTGAGTGTTTAATAAAACATGTAGGCCTAATACAATTCAATAAAATTTGACCCGTTCCTCAGCTCGTGCTAATAATTCCAGCACTTAAGACTGAACACGTCATTACCGATAAATATAAGATTTCATAATAATCAAAATCATCATTTTCTGACAATAAGTCAATAACCTCAACAAATGGACATGTTAAATACAGAATAGAACTGTACAAATAGCCACTGATTAACTTACAAGAAAAAGAAACTAACAACGAAAATAACATTCAGAAAACAAACACGTAAATACATAAAGCAGCAACAGTGCCACTTCGAATAATATCACAAAAACGAATGAGAACAAGCCAACTCACGTGGCAATGGCTTCATTAAATGTGGCATCGCTGTTATCGTTGCCATGGCAACAGAATATTTTCGAGTAGCATTCGTCAACTTTTTCTCGACGGTGGCGCTAAACGTTAGACTCCAACTCTCGTGGACCTTAGTATAGAGATAATACACGACAGTCTGCGAGATATCGAGAGACAGCGATTAGAGCACCGTCTAGCGGAGTGACCTGGAGTTACTGATTCTGTCATAAGAGCGTGTGTATTTGTTTGTGAAGTTTTTGGTGTTATTTATGCGTTTCCAGTAAGTTAATATATGTAAATAGTAGCATGTGTCATTCCTTTATATCTCCTCTCATCATGATTGGAAAGATATGTGCTGTGTTTCGTTGCAATAACTATGAAGTGCAGAGGGATTCGCGGCCTCTCTTCCGTTTCTTTCGTGACAAGAAAATGTAAGTAATTATTGTGTTTGTATATGTATTCTTCCAGAGACAAAGAGATTTTTATAGTACTTCCTAAACGCCTGACCTGCGCAACGCATATTTTTACTGGTTTAAAATATAATAAGATTTTATGTATAGTGTAACAGTTAACCTTCAATACCGTTGTGCTGTTGTAGGTGTGAACTGTGGGTTTTGAAATGTCAGAGAAGTAACTTCGATACGGTATATATGAAAGAAGGGCGTTAGGCTTGAATAAGAATTATACGATCTGTTCAGATCATTTTCAGGTCAGTGACTTTACAAAACCCGACTATAGAGCGAAGGGTACGTTAAATTATTACTCTAATAGTAAGTAAATATTCTTAAAAACACAACAATTGATAGAAATTTATTTTTTTCTTTATTTTATCCCTCTCCTCAGATTAAAGCCGTGATCTGTACCAACACAAAATCTCCCAAAAAATTAAACATCAAATGCTACCGACCCTTCCAAAAGGGGTAGTCCTTCCGAAAGAAAAAGACAGGAATTTGCCGATCTGTTTGTTGACAAGCGTCATAATGTGATGATACACTGTTTTTAAACGAGGGAATAGACAAATCTAACCGGAAACATTCGGGCAGGAATGCTAAAGCAAAACAAAAGAAAGAAAAAAGTAATGCATAAATGAAAGATCAAGCCCTTTCACAGCAGTGCATTTCACATCTTGATTATGTGTCTATTTCAGTCTTTAAACAATAACCTGTTAAATAATTCCTCTTTCATTTATCCACAATTGCTCCAGCAACTTTGAAGTTTATTTATCCAGTTCCGTGTATGCATTTTCATTGATATTTGAATTTAGCGCGATTTCCAGTTCACGCCACTAGGAACGCCACTTGCGAATTGTCTCCCATTTTAACAAGGCTAAATCCGGAAGTGTCGTGTATTGTCTATACTGTATTTGCCGCAGAACACCGACGAGCGGACGACAGCTGTCATCGTTCTTCTTTAGTAATGTGAAAAATGAAAATCTACAACCTGTTTTCCAGTCTTTGACCGGGTCAGGGGTGGAATGAATGAGCCATATATAAGCTACTAGCAAGATACCCGTGCTTCGCTACGGTATTATACTGAAATTTATAATTGAATGCTTATCGTTTTACATATAACCCACCGATATTCGCGATCTGACTCGTTTACTGAGAGATTCCGCCAAAATTCGCGATCTGATCGTTTTCTGAGAGATTACGGCAACTTTCCTCCCATCATCCTTTTTTTTTCCAGCAATCGATTTCGTACTTCCCGGGATAGGTCCAGGTATTCCACCCGGTCAGTTGGGTCCCTAAATCTTTGCCATCTTTTCCTCTAAGCATTTTAATGTGGATCAAATCCTTGAGGAGATCCGGCGTGGTGTCGTCTTGGGTGCCTTGGCGGTACTGAACCTCTACTTGGCGATAAATTACATCTGCTGCCGTTGTCATTGACGTCAGTATGACCAGCACCATTGTCGCCCGTAGGCAGGTGCGCAGGACTTCTGGCGATACGAATGACATACGTCCGTGCATTATTGACCTTATTACAGTGGTGAACAATTGCACGGTCAATCATATATCTATCGTTTATTTCAAATATGTTTAAATTTTTGTTTATATGCCAGAAGAATCTATTGTAATCTAAGAAGGTTCTCCAAAGGTAAAGATGGCTCTTAAAAACGAACCCAGGAGAGATTAAAAATGATCGGTTTATGATCAGAATAAGTACATGGAAAATCCACAGCCTGTTTCCAGTCATTCAACCGGGTCAGGAATGGAATGAATAAGCCCTCCCGAAGCCTGTCGCACTCCACTGGGGCAATGATTAAATGAATGACAAATGAAATGAAATTATATTGGAGAGTGTTGCTGGAATGAATGTTGACGTGGAAAACCGGAGTACCCGGAGAAAAACCTGTCCCGCCTCCGCTTTGTCCAGCACAAATCTCACATGGAGTGACCGGGATTTGAACCACGAAACCCAGCGGTGAGAAGCCAGCGCGCTGCCGCCTGAGCCACGGAGGCTCCTTATAAGTACATTAGAAACAGTAAAATCAATTGGTCTCACCTCCTTTTTCACCCCACCGCGGTTGATTTACCTCCCCCCCAAAAAGAAAACGTGTTCCTTTATGTTTAAAGGAGATTCCAAATACCAATGTTCACGTGTGTTACCTTCAGTTTTGAGATATAAGTATTCCCATAAAAATAATCCACTTTTTTCACTTACTTTCACACTCCCCGTCCCCCTTAAGTGAATTTTCGGGCAAAAATACTTGTTTCTTTAATAGTAAAGGATCTTCTAAATACCGATTATCTTCAGTTTTTTAAGATATGTGTCCTCATGAAACGAATTCAACTCCTTTTCACACTCACCCACAAAAATGATTCTCCGCCCCCCCCCCCCCCAACGCGTCGTTTTATTTTTAAAGAAGATCTAAATACCACTTTTCACGTCTGTAACAACTTTAGTTTTATTAGATGTAAGTATCCTCATACAATTAATTCAATAAATATTTCAAATTTTCACCGCCACCCCCCCCCCCCCAACCTTCATTGGATTTTCCGAGAATACCTGTTTCTTTACTTTAACAGGAGATTCCAAATATCAATGTTTACGTCTGCAACATTTTACGTTTCTGAGATATGCTGTAGATATAGTTTTTCTAAAAATTCACCCCAATTTGTCACTCCTGTTTAACCCCCATTAGTTAGATTTTCCAAAAACAAAAAAATAAATGTTTCTGTATTTTTAAAGGAGGTTCCATATACGAACTCTCTGGTCTGTAATATCTTCAGTTTCTGAGATATAAGTATCCTAATTAAAGACATTCAACCCCTTATTCACACTTTTTACCCCTCCTACTGGGATTTTCCGAAAACAAAAAAATGCGTGTTCTTTTATTTTTATATCAATTTTTACATCTGCAAACTTTTGAAATTTTGAGATATGGATACACTCATTTTTAAAATACATCCCCCTTCGCCCCCGCCCCCACTATTTGGATTTTCTAAAAAAATACATGTTTCTTTATTTATAAAGGAGATCCCAAATACCGATTTTCAGGTCTGTAACATTTTCAGTTTCTGAGAAATAAGGATCCTTATTAAAGGCATTACACTATTTTTCACCTCTTTTCACCCCTCCTATTGGGATTTTCCGAAAACAAAAAATACGTGTTTCTTTATTTTGAAAGTGGATTCTAAGTACCAATTTTTACATCTGTAAACTTTGAAAGTTTTGAGATATAGATACACTCATTTTATCAATTCACCCCCCTTTTAACCCTCCACTATTTGGATTTTCTAAAAACGAAAAAGTACATGCTTCTTTATTTTTAAAGGAGATCCCAAATACCTTTTTTCAGGTCTGTAATATCTTCAGGTTCTGAAATATAAGTAGCCTCATTAAAGGCATTCAACCCACTTTCACCCTTTTCCACCCTTCCCATTGGGATTTTCCGAAAACAAAAAAATGCGTGTTTCTTTATTTTTAAAGGAGATTCTAAATACTAATTTTTACATCTATAAACTTTAAAAGTTTTGAGATATAGATACACTCATTTTCAAAATTCACCCCCTTTTCACCCCCCCCATTAATTGGATTTTCTAAAAACAAAAGAATACGCGTTTCCTTATTTTTAAAGGAGATCCCAAACACCAATTTTCAGGTCTGTAATATTTTTAGTTTCTGGGATATAAGTATCGTCATTAAAGGCATTCAACCGATTTTTCACCCCTTTTCACCCCTTCTATTGGGATTTTCCGAAAACAAAAAATGCGCGTTTCTTTATTTATAATGAAAATTCTAAATACCAATTTTTACATCTGTAAACTTTCAAAGTTTTGAGATATTGATACACTCATTTTAATAATTTACCCCCCTTTCCCCCTCCCATTAATTAGATTTTCCAAAAACAAAAAAATACGTGTTTCTTTATGTTTTAAAAGGATCATGTGTACCAATTTTCAGGTCTGTAATATCTTCAGTTTCTGAGATATAAGTACCGGTATCATGATTAAAGGCATTCAACCCCTTTTTCACCGTTTTTCACCCCTCCTATTGGGATTTTCCGAAAACAAAAAAATACGTGTTTCCTTATTTTTAAAGAAGATCCTAAATACCAATTTTTACATCTGTACACTTTTAAAGTTTTGAGATATAGATACACTCATTTTAAAATTTCAACCCCCTTTTCACCCCCTTAGCGAAGGAATATCCAAAAATCCTCTCTTAGCGAGCACCTACATCTTAATATGAAAGTATCTACAAAATTTCATTTCTTTATGTCCAGTAGTTTTGGCTCGGCGATGATGAATCAGTCAGTCAGTCAGTCAGTCAGGACAAGTTATTTTATATATATAGACTAGCAAGATACCCGTGCTTTGCTACGGTATTATACTGAAATTTATAATTGAATGCTTATTGTTTTAGATATATAATCCGCCGAAATTCGCGATCTGACTCGTTTTCTGCGAGAATCCTCCAAAATTCCCGATCTGACTCGTTTTCTATTATTTTACAGCACGTTTACTCCCATTTTTTCAATATTCCTTTCCAACAATCGATTTCGTACTTTCCGGGCTAGGCTCAGGTATTCCTCCTGGTCAGTTGGGTCCGTAAATCTTTGCCATCTTTTCCGTTAATCATTTTTAATATGGATAAAATCCTTCAGGAGATCCGGCGTGGTGTCATATTGGGTGATTTGGCGGCACTGAACCCGCGGCCGGACTGCATTCTTAGTCATAACCCGTCCAGGAGCCGTTGCCAGCGCGGTCCGCACATTTGACGACGGTCCGGAACATTATTATTATTATTATTATTATTATTATTATTATGTGTTGCTGGAATGGCTGATGACAGGGAAAACCGGAGTATCCGGAGAAAAACCTATCCCGCCTCCGTTTTGTCCAGCACGAATGTCACATGGAGTGACCGGGATTTGAACCACGGAACCCAGCTTTGAGAGGCCGGAGCGGTGCCGCCTGAGCCACGGAGGATCCTTATAAGTACATTAATAACAGTAAAATCAATTGGTCTCACCTCCTTCTACACCCCACCGCCGTTAAGTTTATTTACCGCCACCCCCCCCCCCCCAAAAAAAATTAAAAGAAGGCGTGTTTCTTTATGTTTAAAGGAGATTCCAAACACCAATGTTCACGTCTATTACCTTCAGTTTTGAGATATAAGTATCCCCATAAAAGTAATTTACTTTTTTCACTTCATTTCACACTACTCCCCCCCCCCCTAAGTGAACTTTCCCGAAAAAAATACTTGTTTCTTTAATAGTAAAGGATCTTCTAAATACCAATTATCACGACTCTAACTTCTTCAGTTTTTGATTTATGTGTCCTCATGAAAGGAATTCAACTCCTTTACACTCCCGCCCTCCAAGATGGTTTCCCGCCCCAAAACGCGTTTTTTTTTTGTTTTTAAAGGAGATCCAAATATGAATTTTCACATCTGTAATAACTTTAGTTTTTATTAGATGTATGTATTCTCACACAATTAAGTCAATTAATTTTTCAATTCTTTCACCCCCCCCCCCGCTTCATTGGATTTTTAGAGAATACGTGTATTTTTACTTTTAAAGCAGATTGAAAATATCAAATTTCACGTCTGTAAAATCTGCATTTTTGATATATCAGTAGCCCAATTAAACGAATTCAACACCATTTTCAGTCACTTTTACCCCCCCCCCTCCACCCAGGTGATATTTCCGAAAACTAAAAATACACGTTTCTTTATGTTTAATAGAGATAAAAAATACCATTTTTCACTTCTGTAACATGTTAAGTTTTTTAGATATACTGTAAAAATTCTCATTTCAAAATTTCACCCCTTTTGAGTTCCCCTTAAGTGGAGTCTCCAAAAACAAATCACCTATGTTTCTTTACATTTACAGGAGATTCCAAACACCCACTTTTTACGTCTGTAACATTTTACGATTCCAAGATATTCTGTAGATATAGTCTTTCAAAAAATTCACCCCAATTTGTCACTCCTGTTTAACCGCCATTAATTGGATTTTCCAAAAAACTAAAAAATACGTGTTTCTTTATTTTTAAAGGAGATCCCATATACAAATTTTCAGTTCTGTAATATCTTTCGTTTCTGAGATATATGTATCCTCATTAAAGGCATTCAACCCACTTTTCCCCCTTTTACACCCCTCCTATTGGGATTTACAGGAAACAAAAAAAATATGTGTTCCTTTATTTTTAGAGTAGATTCTAACTACCAATTTTTCAGTTCACCTAGAGCCACCGGCGAGTGCAGACGTACGGAGTGGAGGGTCCCTGGAGTGGGAGAAGGTAGTGTAAGTGCGGAGTGTTGGAAGTCAGCGAGGTGCTTACAGGCAATGATTGGTGCGGAGCAGTACAGGGCGAGCATAGGTGGTTGGGAGGGAAGGAAGAAGAAAGAAGAAGTGAAGACAAGAAGATGCAGAATAGAACTGGATAAAATAGGATACTTTATACTTTCTGCAGCGGTGATTTTGATATTGCTTTGGATTGGGGGAGTAGAACTGAACCCAGGTCCGACTTCCAGAGGAAACATGAGCTGGGAGGACATGGAAACAATCAGAAAAATCGTAAAAGAGGTGGTAGCAGAGACATGTCCCTTCGAACAAATCAAGAACATGATCAAGGAACAAACGAGGGAGTTTGAAAAAATGAAGGGGTGGTTTCAGGAAAAGATAGAAGACACAGCTTCACAGGTGAGAAGAAATGGTGAAGAAGTTTCAGCATTTAGAGAGGAGATAGGGAGATTGGAAGAGGAGATATCGAAACTGAAAGCCGACGTAGTTGTTAACACCCGAAGTCGCAGAAATAAATGCTTATTTATATATGGAGTGCAAGAGGGTAAGAAGGAAGATAAGACGAGTATAGTTTATAAAGTAGTGGACATAATTCAGGGTAAAATGAAAATAAATTTCAGTGAAGTGGACATTGATGATGTGACAAGAGTGGGAAGATTTAGAGGTAATAGGCCTATCAAAGTGCAATTATTTTCTACACTGATGGCTGATACAGTGGTGCGTAATGCAGGTAACGTGCAAGGAGAAAAAATATGGATAAGGAGGGACATAGGAGCTGAAGAGTGGAGGAATGAAAAAACTCTTAAAAAACACATGATACGAGCTAGGCAGCAAGGGTTGAATGCAGTCATCAGAGGACAGGAATTAGTGGTGACAGGCAACAGATGGAGGAGAGTATGGTCGGTGAATAGACTGATGGACCTAGAACGGAGGATGAAACAAGATGAGGAGGCTAAGAGAGGTGTAGTGAATAACGGGGATGACAAACGAGTGGAAGATAATAGGCAAGTGAAAGATAACGAGGGTAGAAGTGTAATTATAGGAAGTAGTACTGAAAAGTGTCAAGAGAGACGGAGCGAGGTGTTAAGTGGAAGTATGAACAACGGTAAGGAAAGAGCAGTGGACGGGCAATGCAGGAGAGAGGCTGAAGATCAAAGGGGTGATGGGGGAAAGGAGAGTGAGCAACAAGAAGCTGAGAGAGCTGAGTGTAGTGGTGTAGTTAGACAAGATCAGGGTATAAAAGTAAGGCCAGTGTTAACCCGTGAGTACCTCGCACAGAATTTGAGTATGAGCGCAGGGAGAGATAGAAGATATACGGACATGATGAGAGCAATGAAAAGTAGTGAGGGTTTTGTTACAAGATGTAAAAAACAATAATATAGCGAGTAAGTAAGTAATTAAGGGCGTGGAGGCTGAAATGTTGTGAAGGAGAAGTGGTATATAAGTTATGATATGTTATAGGGTTGAAATGTGGTGTTGGAGAAGTGGTGGTATAAGATGGTGGATGGCAGTTTGTTGATATTTGGAGCTGGAGGAGTGATGGTAAATGTGGTGTTGGATAAGTGTTGTAATTTGGCTATTTGTAAATTTTGGTTTGGGGGAAGTGGGAGTTTTCGGTAGGTAATTATGATGGGTATTAGGATGAGTATGAGTGTATGGCAAATTGAGCAAATTATGATATGTTATAGGGTTGAAAGGTGGTGTTGGAGAAGTGGTGGTATAAGATGGTGGATGGCAGAAGGTGAGTGTATTTGTAGAAGAAGTAGAGGTGGTGGTACTGAGATTGTATTGGTGTCTGGTATAAATGCTGAGTGATGGCAGATGAGTGTGTGTTAGGGCTGAATTGTGGTGTTGGAAGTAGAGGTGGTATATGTTGAAATGTGGTGTTGGAAAGGTATGGAGATGTAGTTATGATATGTTATAGGGTTGAAATGTGGTGTTGGAGAAGTGGTGGTATAAGATGGTGGATGGCAGAAGGTAAGTGTATTTGTGGAAGGAGTAGAGATGGTATGCTGAAGTGTGGTGTTGGAAGTATTGAAGGCTTAGTATTCAAGTTATGATATGTTATAGGGTTGAAATGTGATGTTGATGGCTATTTAATTTTTGGAGCTGGAAACAGGTGAGTTTATTATCATTTTGTATTGTATTGGTGACTGGTATAAATGCTGAGTGATGGCAGACGAGTGCGTGTTAGGGCTGAAATGTGGTGTTGGAAGTAGAGGTGGTATATGTTGAAATGTGGTGTTGGAAAGGTATGGAGATGTAGTAATGTAACTCGGCTATTTGTAAATTTTGGTTTGGTAGAAGATGGAGTCTTCAGTAGGTAATTATGACGGGTAGGATGAGTATGAGTGTATGGTAAATGCAAGTTATGATATGTTATAGGGTGGAAATGTGGTATGGGAGAAGTGGTGGTATAAGATGGTGGATGGCAGAAGGTGAGTGTATTTGTGGAAGGAGTAGAGCTGGTATGCTGAAGTGTGGTGTTGGAAGTATTAAATTATGATATGTTATAGGGTTGAAATGTGGTGTTGGAGAAGTGGTGGTATAAGATGGTGGATGGCAGAAGGTGAGTGTATTTGTAGAAGAAGTAGAGGTGGTATATGAGGTAGAGTTGGTGTGGTATTGCTGAAATGTGGTGTTGGAGTATTGCTGGCCAAAATTTTTGGAGGCGTGATTGGTATTTGTTATTCATTGCCGAAATTTCTGGAG
This sequence comes from Anabrus simplex, assembly GCF_040414725.1. Taxonomy (NCBI): domain Eukaryota; kingdom Metazoa; phylum Arthropoda; class Insecta; order Orthoptera; family Tettigoniidae; genus Anabrus; species Anabrus simplex. The sequence continues at coordinate 825,626,966 of NC_090265.1, forward strand.
ATGAGAGGTAATTTTATTATGGAGTGTTATGACGGAATGAAATGAAATGAAGCAATGTTAACGCAGATTGGTAAAAGTTGCGGTATGGTTGATTGGAACGTAATGACGGAATAAGATGGCCGGTTTGGTATGCAATCATGTAATGGCTGGTTTGGAATGCAACCTGGTAATGCTGCTGTTGCAGCTTATGCTGGAGTAGGTCAGGGAACAACAGAGGTGATGAAAATGCTGAAGTAAGAAGGTTGCGTACGTGAGAGTGATAACAAGCATGGAGTTGTAACACCAGCAGTAGAATGTAAACATTGACCAGGCTGTTGTGAATTGATGTAGATGGAGTTGGTTCTGGTATAAAACCGGGACGGTATTGTTTATTTCATTTTATGTTATTTAGTATATAGTGGAGAGGGGTGGCTCAGGTTGGACTATTCTTATTAATCTTATTTGTTATTTATTATTATTATTGTGAACATGTATTCGGGGCTGAACGCCTGTTTTGTTCACTAATAAATACAATACAATACAATACAACTACCAATTTTTACATCTGTAAATTTTAAAGTTTTAAGATGTAGTAGACACACTCATTTTAAAAATTTCACCCCCCCTTTTCACCCCCAATATTTGGATTTTCGAAAAACGAAAAAATACGTGTTTCCTTACCTTTAAAGTAGATCCCAAATACCAATTTTCAAGTCTGTAATATCTTCAGGTTCTGAAATATAAGTAGACTCATGAAAAGAATTCGACCCCTTCTTCAACCTTTTCTTCCCTTCTTATTAGGATTTTCCGAAAACAAAATATGCGTGTTTCTTTATTTTTAAAGGAGATTCTAAATACCAATTTTCACATCTATAACCTTTAAAAGTTTTGAGATATAGATATACTCATTTTAAAATATTACCCCCTTTTCACCCCCTCCCTTAATTGGATTTTCGAGAAACAAAAAAAACGTGTTTCTTTATTTTTAAACGAGATCCCAAACACCGATTTTCAGGTCTGTAATATTTTCAGTTTCTGAGATATAAGTAGCCTCATTAAAGGCATTCAACCCTTTCTCCACCCCTTTTCACTCCTCCTATTGCGATTTTCCGAAAACAAAAAAATACGTGTTTCTTTATTTTTAATGAAGATTCTAAATACCAATTTTTACATCTGCAAACTTTAAAAGTTTGGAGATATAGATTCACTCATTTTAAAAATTCACCCCCTTTTCACCCTCCCATTAATTGGATTTTCCAAAAACAAAAAAATACGTGTTTCTTTATTTTTAAAAGAGATCAAAAGTACCAATTTTCAGGTCTGTAATATCTTCAGTTTCTGAGATATAAGTACCGGTATCCCGATTAGAGGCATTCAACCTTTTTTTCACCCTTTTTCACCCCTCCTATTGGGATTTTCAGAAAACAAAAGAATACGTGTATCCTTATTTTAAAAGAAGATTCTAAATACCAATTTTTACATCTGTAAACTTTTAAAGTTTTGAGATATAGATACACTCTTTTAAAAATTTCACCCCCTTTTTCACCCCCTTAGCGATGGAATATCAAAAAATCCTCTCTTAGCGAACACCTACATCTTAATATGAATATATCCCCAAAATTTCATTTCTTTATGTCCAGTAGTTTTGGCTCGGCGATGATGAATCAGTCAGTCAGTCAGTCAGTCAGGACAAGTTATTTTATATATATAGACTAGCAAGATACCCGTGCTTCGCTACGGTATTATACTGAAATTTATAATTGAATGCTTATTGTTTTAGATATATAATCCGCCGAAATTCGCGGTCTGACTCGTGTTCTGCGAGAACCCGCCAAAATTCCCGATCTGATTAGTTTTCTTTTAGATTACGGCATGTTTCCTCCCATTTTTCAATCTTCTTTTCCAGCAATCGATTTCGTACTTCCCGGGCTAGGCTCAGGTATTCCTCCCGGTCAGTTGGGTCCGTAAATCTTTGCCATCTTTTCCTATAATCATTTTTAATATGGATAAAATCCTTCAGGAGATCCGGCGTGGTGTCATATTGGGTGCCTAGAAGGCACTGAGCCCGCGGCCGGACTGCATTCTTAGTCATTACCCGTCCAGGAGCCGTTTCCAGCGCGGTCCGCACATTTGACGACGGTCCGGAACATTATTATTATTATTATTATTATTATTATTATTATTATTATTATTATTATTATTATTATTGTTATTATTATTATTATGTGTTGCTGGAATGGATGATGACAGAAAAACCGGAGTATCCGGAGAAAAACCTGTCCCGCCTCCGTTTTGTCCAGCACGAATGTCACATGGAGTGAACGGGATTTGAACCACGGAACCCAGCTGTGAGAGGCCGGCGCGCTGCCGAGGATCCTTATAAGTACATTAAGAACAGTAAAATCAATTGGTCTCACCTCCCTTCTACACCCCACGGCCGTTAAGTTTATTTACCGGCACCCCCCCCCCCCCCAAAAAAAAAAAGTAAATTAAAAGAAGGCTTGTTTCTTATGTTTAAAGAAGATTTCAAACACCACTGTTCACGTCTATTACCTTCAGTTTTGAGATATAAGTATCCCAATAAAAATAATTTACTTTCGGCACTTCATATCACAATACTCCCCCCCCCCCCCCAACTGAATTTTCCCGCAAAAAATACTTGTTTCTTTAATAGTAAAGGTCTTCTTAAATACCAATGATCACGACTCTAACTTCTTCACTTTTTGATTTATGTGTCCTCATGAAAGGAATTCAACTCCTTTACACTCCCGCCCTCCAAGATGGTTTCCCCACCAAAACGCGCTTTTTTTTGTTTTTAAAGGAGATCCAAATACGAATTTTCACGTCTGTAACAACTTTAGTTTTTATTAGATGTATGTATTCTCATTCAATTAATTCAATTAATTTTTCAATTCTTTCACCCCCCCCCCCCCTTCATTGGATTTTCCGAGAATACGTGTTTCTTTATTTTTGAAGCAGATTGCAAATATCAAATTTCACGTCTGTAACATCTTCATTTTTGAGATATCAGTAGCCTAATTAAAAGAATTCAACACCATTTTCAGTCACTTTTACCCCCCCCCCTCCACCCAAGTGGTATTTCCGAAAGCTAAAAATACACGTTTCTTTATGTTTAATAGAGATAAAAAAAATACCATTTTTCACTTCTGTAACATGTTAAGTTCTTTGAGATAAACTGTAAAAATTCTCATTTTAAAATTTCACCCCTTTTGAGTTCCCCTTAAGTGGAGTTTCCAAACACAAATCACCTATGTTTCTTTAGATTTGCAGGAGATTACAAACACCCACTTTTTACGTCTGTAACATTTTACGTTTCCAAGATATAGTCTTTCAAAAATTCACCCAATTTGTCACTCCTGTTTAACCGCCATTAATTGGATTTTCCAAAACTAAAAAATACGCGTTTCTTTATTTTTAAAGGAGATCCCATATACAAATTTTCAGTTCTGTAATATCTTTCGTTTCTGAGATATATGTATCCTCATTAAAGGCATTCAACCCATTTTTCACCCTTTTACACCCCTCCTATTGGGATTTACAGGAAACAAAAAATACGTTTTCCTTTATTTTTAGAGGAGATTCTAACTACCAATTTTTACATCTGTAAATTTTAAAGTTTTAAGATGTATACACACTCATTTTAAAAAATTTACCCTCCCCCCTTTTTACCCCCCAATATTTGGATTTTCCAAAAACGAAAAAATACGTGTGTTTACTTAGTTTTAAAGGAGATTCTAAATACCAATTTTCACATATATAACCTTTAAACATTTTGAGATAGATACACTCATTTTAAAATATTACTCCCTTTTCACCCCCCCCCCCTAAATTGGATTTTCCAGAAACAAAAAAATACGTGTTTCTTTATTTTTAACGGAGATCCCAAACACCAATTTTCAGGTCTGTAATATCTTCAGTTTCTGATATATATAAGTAGCCTCATTAAAGGCATTCAACCACTTTTTAGCCCCTTTTCACTCCTCCTATTGCGATTTTCCGAAAACAAAAAAATACGTGTTCCTTTATTTTTAATGAAGGTTCTAAATACCAATTTTTACATCTGCAAACTTTAAAAGTTTGGAGATATAGATTCACTCATTTTAAAAATTCACCCCCTTTTCACCCTTCCATTAATTGGATTTTCCAAAAACAAAAAATTACGTGTTTCTTTATTTTTAAAAGAGATCAAAAGTACCAATTTTCAGGTCTGTAATATCTTCAGTTTCTGAGATATAGGTACCGGTATCCTGATTAAAGGCATTCAACCCATTTTTCCCCATTTTCACCCTTTTTCACCCCTCCTATTGGGATTTTCTGAAAACAAAAAAATACGTGTTTCCTTATTTTTAAAGAAGATTCTAAATACCAATTTTTACATCTGTAACCTTTTAAAGTTTTGAGATATAGAACAACTCATTTTAAAATTTCACCCCCGTTTTCACCCCCTTAGCGAAGGAGTATCCAAAAATCCTCTCTTAGCGAGCACCTACGTCTTAATATGAATATATTCCCAAAATTTCATCTCTTTATGTCCAGTAGTTTTGGCTCGGCGATGATGAATCAGTCAGTCAGTCAGGACAAGTTACTTTATATATATACTAGCAAGATACCCGTGCTTCGCTACGGTATTATACTGAAATTTATAATTGAATGCTTATTGTTTTAGATATATAATCTGCCGAAATTCACGATCTGACTCGCTTTTTGCGAGAATCCACCAAAATTCCCGATCTGACTGGTTTTCTATTAGATTACGGCACGTTTCCTCCCATTTTTCAATCTTCCTTTCCAGCAATCGATTTCGTACTTCCCGGGCTAGGCTCAGGTATTCCTCCCGGTCAGTTGGGTCCGTAAATCTTTGGCCATCTCTTCCTATAATCATTTTTAATATGGATAAAATCCTTCAGAAGATACGGCGTGGTGTCATATTGGGTGCCTTGGCGGCACTGAACCCGCGGCTGGACTGCATTCTTAGTCATTACCCATCCAGGAGCCGTTTCTAGCGCGGTCCGCACATTTGACGACGGTTCGGAACATTATTATTAATATTATTTTTATTATTATTATTATTATTATTATTATTATTATGTGTTTCTGGAATGAATGATGACAGCGAGAACGGGAGTATCCGGAGAAAAACCTGTCCCGCCTCCGTTTTGTCCAGCACGAATGTCACATGTAGTGACCGGGATTTGAACCAGGGAACCCAGCTGTGAGAGGCCGGCGCGCTGCCACCTGAGCAACGGAGGATCCTTATAAGTACATTAAGGACAGTAAAATCAATTGGTCTCACCTCCTTTTACACCCCAACGCCGTTAAGTTTATTTACAGCAAACCCTCCCCCCCCCCAAAAAAAAATAATTAAAAGAAGGCGTGTTTCTTTAAGTTTAAAGGAGATTCCAAACACCAATGTTCACGTCTATTACCTCCAGTTTTGAGATATATGTATCCCCATAAAAATAATTCACTTTTTTCACTTCATTTCACACTGCTCCCCCCTCCCCCTAAGTGAATTTTCCCGCAAAAAGTACCTGTTTGTTTAATAGTAAAGGATCTTCTAAATACCAATTATCGCGACTCTAACTTCTTCAGTTTTTTATTTATGTGTCCACATGAAAGGAATTCAACTCCTTTACACTCCCGCCCCCAAAAATTGTTTCCCCTCAAAACGCGTGTTTCTTTACTTTTAAAGCAGATTGCAAATATCAAATTTCACGTCTAATAACATCTTAATTTTTGGGATATCAGTAGCCTAATTAAAAGGATTCAACACCATTTTCAGTCACTTTTACCCCCTCTCCACACAAGTGGTATTTCCGAAAACTAAAAATACACGTTTCTTTATGTTTAATAGAGATAAAAAATACCATTTTTCACTTCTGTAACATGTTAAGTTTTTAGATTTACCGCAAAAGTTCTCATTTAAAAATTTCACCCCTTTTGAATTCCCCTTAAGTGGAGTTTCCAAAAACAAATCACCTATGTTTCTTTACATTTACAGGAGATTCCAAACACCCACTTTTTACGTCTGTAACATTTTACGTTTCCAAGATATTCTGTAGATATAGTCTTTCAAAAATTCACCCCAATTTGTCACTCCTATTTAACCGCCATTAATTTGAATTTCCAAAAACTAAAAAAATACGTGTTTCTTTATTTTTAAAGGAGATCCCTTATACAAATTTTCAGTTCTGTAATATCTTCCGTTTCTGAGATATATGTATCCTCATTAAAGGCATTCAACCCATTTTTCACCCTTTTACACCCCTCCTATTGGGATTTACAGGAAACAAAAAAATACGCGTTTCTTTATTTTTAGAGGAGATTCTAACTACCAATTGTTACATCTGTAAATTTTTAAAATTTTCATATGTAGATACACTCATTCTAAAAATTCACACCCCTTTTCACCCCCCCCCCATTATTGGATTTTCCAAAAACGAAAAATACCTGTTTCTTTATTATTTTTAAGTAGATCCCAAATACCAATTTTCAGGTCTGTAATATCTTCAGGTTCTGAAATATAATTAGCCTCATTAAAGGTATTTAACATATTTTCACCCTTTTCCACCCTTCCTATTGGGATTTTCCGAAAAGAAAAATATACGTGTTTCTTTATTTTTAAAGGAGATTCTAAATACTAATTTTTACATCTATAAACTTTAAAAGTTTTGTTATATATATAGATACACTAATTTTAGAAATTCACCCCTTCTTACCCCCCATTAATTGGATTTTCCAAAAACAAAAAAATACGTGGTTCTTTATTATTAAAGGAGATACAAAACACCAATTTTCAGGTCTGTGACATCTTCAGTTTCTGAGATATAAGTATCCTCATTAAATGCATTCAACCCTTTTTTCACCCCTTTCCTCCTTTCCTATTAGGATTTTCAGAAAACAAAAAAATAAGTGTTTCTTTATTTTTAATGAAGATTCTAAATACCAATTTTTACATCTGTAAACTTTCAACGTTTTGAGATATATATAGATTATTACAATGGGGTCGCCACTCCCAAAGTGATTTATGAATGACTGATAAATGCTATGAAATGATAATGGAGAGTGTTACTGGAATGAAAGATGACAGGGAAAACCGGACTATCCGGAGAAAAACCTGTCCCACCTCCGCTTTGTCCAGCACAAATCTCACATGACGTGACCGGGATTTGAACCACGGTATCCAGCGGTGAGAGGCCGACGTGCTGCCGTCTGAGCCACGGAGGCTCTCTTCTTTAGTAATACATATTATATGAGTATAAAAACTGACTAATATTCCTTGTGAATGTTGGTAAAAATAATAACTAACCTGCCATACTTAGGATCACCCACCAGAAGTTCAGGTGCTCGATACCACCTCGTAGCAACGTAATCCGTGTAGTTATCCCCAGGGAAGATGAGACAGCGAGCAAAACCAAAATCGCACAATTTCACTACACCTAAACGCGACACTAGGACATTCTCAGGCTTCACATCACGATGTACGATCTGAAAGCAAATAAAACACATTGCATCGTATTATTAACTTATACATTAAACTAACAGAATGTTAACATAATGTGTGGCGGTGAAAAGGAAGCAGTTTTGAATGAACTGATGGGAACTTTCATTTATTTGGCTGTATGAAATTTTATTATGTAATTTGACATGAAATCCGCCTCTGTGGTGCAGTGGTTAGTGTGATTAGCTGCCACCCCCGGAGGCCCTGGTTCGATTCCCGGCTCTGCCACGAAATTTGAAAAGTGGTAGGAGGGCTGGAACGGAGTCTGCTCAGCTTCGGGAGGTTAACTGAGTAGAGGGGGTTCGATTGCCTCCTCAGCCATCCTCGAAGTGGTTTTCCTTGGTTTCCCACTTCTCCTCCAGGCAAATGCCGGGATGGTACCTAACTTGAGGCCACGGCCGCTTCCTTCCTTCTTCCATGTCTATCCCATCCCATCGCCCCATCCGCCGACAAGGCCCCTGCTCAGCATTGCAGGTGAGGCCGTCTGGGCGAGGTACTGGTCATTCTCCCCAGTTGTATCACCCGACCCAAAGTCTCACGCTCCAGGACACTGCCCTTGAGGCGGTAGAGATGGGATCCCTCGCTGAGTCCGAGGGAAAAGCCAAACCTGGAGGGTAAGCAGATTAAGTAAGTAATTTGACACGATAGAAAATCCATTTGTTGATATGGTATAAACATTTTATTCGTTTGGATTTCACTTTCGGACATCTAGAACATTTAAAACTGGGCGAGTTGGCCGTGCGCGTAGAGGCGCGCGGCTGTGAGCTTGCATCCGGGAGATAGTAGGTTCGAATCCCACTATCGGCAGCCCTGAAAATGGTTTTCCGTGGTTTCCCATTTTCACACCAGGCAAATGCTGGGGCTGTACCTTACTTAAGGCCACGGCCGCTTCCTTCCAACTCCTAGGCCTTTCCTATCCCATCGTCGCCATAAGACCTATCTGTGTCGGTGCGACGTAAAGCCCCTAGCAAAAAAAAAAAAAAAGAACATTTAAAATTGACTGTTTTAAAAACTCGTATTCATTTTATTGTATCTAAATTGTCATTTTATCTGTGGATTTCAACATCGCCATTTTGGTCACTGTAATGTATAACATCCTATATGGAAACATGCAGTTCTGGAAACGCGTTTCCTTTTCTCAGGGGCGTATTCTACGCGCTACCGGGGCTACCGGCGGTAGCCCAAGAAAATTACATTAAAAATAAATGATACTTTATTACAGTTTCAACAGAGCATTGAAACAATCGGTTTCTTTTTTTTTTTTTTTTTTTTTGCGTCGCACCGACACAGATATGTCTTATGGCGACGATAAACAATCGTGACATTCATGCCCATTCTTCTTTATCAAAAGAAATGATGGTTAGTAGATAGTGAACGTGGTAATTCTGTTGAAATCGCGACCGGAGAGCGGCAGCCTTACGGCCCTCTACCTCTCTCTCAGCACTGAAAGCGTCAGACTCGTTGGCTGAAAGGTCAACGTACTGGCCTTCAGTTCAGAGGGTCCCGGGTTCGGTTCCCGGTCGGGTCGGGGATTTTAACCTTCATTGGTTAATTCCAGTGGCCCGGGGGCTGGGTGTTTGTGCTGTCCCCAACATCCCTGCAATTCACACACCGCACATAACACTATCCTCCACCACACTAACACGCAGTTACCTACACATGGCAGATGCCGCCCACCCCCATCGGAGGGTCTGCCTTACAAGGGCTGCACTCTGCTAGAAATAGCCTCACGAAATTATTATAGCACTGAAAGCGAGCCAGTTGCCGCTACAGCTAGCAGTTTCTTCTTTCTTTCTTAATCTGTTTACCCTCCAGGTTTGCTTTTTCCCTCGGACTCAGCGAGGGATCCCACCTCTACCGCCTCAAGGGCAGTGTCCTGGAGCGTGAGACATGGGGTCGGGGGATCCAACTGGGGAGAATGACCAGTACCTCGCCCAGGCGGCCTCACCTGCTGTGCTCAACGGGGGTCCTTGGTGGGAGATGGGAAGATTGGAAAGGATAGGCAAGGAAGAGGGAAGGAATCGGCCGTGGCCTTAAGTTAGTTACCATCACGGCATTTGCCCGGAGGAGAAGAGGGAAACCACGGAAAACCACTTCCAGGATGGCTGAGGTGGGAATCGAACCCGGGCCTCAACAGTAAATAGCCTACAATGAATTTACATTATCGCTTGCATACATGTGAATATGTTTCAATATTATTGATTTGTGATTTGTTTAAGTATGCTGAATAATTTTCACTTATAGTGTCTTATTTTAACTGAGCCTGCTTTGGTATTGTGATAAGATGATGGAACAAACACCTGTGGGGACTTTAAATACCAATGACTGTATAATAGCCGTCGACCATACAGCGACAAAGCTCAAATGATGAATTTGACAAGGCCTACGCCTAAACTGCATTGTTTGTGTGCCGACGTGAAGGAAAACAGTATACACGTCATTTCACATCACCTACATGTGATAGATGGAATTGGTTGTCTGGTAGTTCTAATCTGTCTAAACTGTATTGTTGGCTATGATGTTATTTAGTCGTGAAGATAGTCATGGAAATATGAACTCTTTTTGCACAGCAGTTCAAAAATATGATAAATCGAAGGCTCACATTTCCAGTAGCATGAATTTTGCAAACTTTGCTAATACACGAATAGATTTACAAGTCGATAATCAACTTGCTCTGCACACTGACCAACAAAATGCTCTGGTAAAAAAAAAAAAAAAAAAAAAAAAAAAAGTGAAATTTTACTACTCATTTGATTTTTCGCAGAAATAAGTCCATGAAATTATTTCCGCCATATATTAACAGACTAAACCAAGTGATTTCTGAAGTACTTAAATTGGGCAACATCAATTGTGACAATACCAGCAACCTGAGTATCTGTAAAAAGAAGAAGATAAAGTCATATTGACGTTCAACGCAGACATGAGAACGTTTATGCGGTTTGGCATTAATGTCAACTGAAAAGTCCTTTCTTCAGAAAGTTTGCAAGCGGCCCAACTACAACTACAACTATCCTATCATCAAGGAATTTTCATCTCGACTTCACATATAAATAAATATTTTTATAAAATGTAAATTAATGTTTTGTGTATTACTAGGCTGAGGGGTAGCCGAGATGTTCAGACCAGTATACGCCACTGACTTCTAGAATATATTGTTCCCACGTCAGCAAGAAAGAAGAACGTCGTGAGTGCTTAAAAATAAGTGAAATTGTAATTGGTGAATGCTAAATCCAAGGGTGAATTCTGCGTTTTGATTGGTTTCCTGTTATAATTGCACCATTTCCTTTTCTGGATCTTCCCTGCTCCTTCGGTAGGAGCGACGTAGCGTCCGCGTCTTTATTGTCTGACCAGGTTAGCGAGCGGTCGTGCTCGCGCCAAGCTCTCTCCTTCATAGGATCCTGGCTACCTCAGGGTAAGCACAGTTCATTCTTTCATGTTTGATTAACTCAACTTTAAATGTAACATTTTCTTTAAGTATGCAGGAGTTCGCTCTTGGATCCAGCGTCCATCGGAAATTTTACGTCACAATGACTTAGCTTTTCAGCTAAGATTATTCTTATCTTCTTGGAGGCAAACTTTATTTTAAAAAAACCTTTTCGCTTATGTTAATTTAACTGATTTATCTGGTTTGCCGTCTTGTAATTTCGTTTACCCTAACCCAAGTAATCGTTTCTTTGAGTCATCAACATGAATGTTTCAGCGATGGCCCAGGTTTCCTTTGTCGCTGAGTTGATGTAAAATGTAATTATGATTTTGGTTTGTATAGAATGGGAGTAGCCCTCAGGTTAATTGATGCGTATCTTCGGAATAGGTTTTCGATATGTTTAAATTTACTGCCGAAGAAATTGTAACTTATGGCTATTTTAGCGTAATGCGCATGTCTCAAGGTACATTCATTCAAAATACATTCATTTGTTTCATTCCGATTATGTGATTCCGGTTATAGTTCTGTTTAAAATAATTCTTGAATTTTGAATATATTATTAATCTTAAAATAAATGTTCTCCTAGGGAAATTACCTTCTTAGAATCTTTATCCATGAAATTCTACGCTCCGGGTGAGTTGGCCGTGCGCGTAGAGGCGCGCGGCTGTGATCTTGCATCCGGGAGATAGGGGGTTCGAATCCCACTGTCGGCAGCCCTGAAGATGGTTTTCCGTGGTTTTCCATTTTCACACCATGCAAATGCTGGGGCTGTACCTTAATTAAGGCCACGGCCGCTTCCTTCCAACTCCTAGGCCATTCCTAACCCATCGTCGCCATAAGACCTATCTGTGTCGGTGCGACGTAAAGCCCCTAGCAAAAAAAAAAATTCTACGTTCCATTTTCTTCCATGCCGCTTCCCACATCCTATCCCTAGTTGTCGTTCTTCCTACCTTGTTTCGAAATTTCATGTTACGATGTGTTTCAACTATTTCAGGTTTATTTTCATGTTTTAAATGTCTTCCTCTTTTTGTCTAATGTGATGGAGTAGAGTAGTTAGCTCTACGCCCGACCACCTTTGCCCCCAGGAATTAAACTGGTACTCATTTTTGGTGTAGGTTGAGTGAACCTCCGGGCCATATGCACCTCCGCAAGTGGAAATCTTGTTTCTTAAATTTTACGACTTCCTGACGGGGAATCGAACCCACGTCCTTCTGGCCGTTACCGCCTCGGCCAGGCAGCCCCTAATGTAATGTGTAAGAGAATTAAATACAGTTCATTACATGGCACCACTGGCATATCTGGTTAAATTAGATCAGGGGTTTTCAATTTGTAAGAGGTAGAGGGCCACAGTGAAAACCTTAGGCAGCACTTTTATCACAGGCCAATTTTCGTAAGATTCCGCAAATAGAACAGAGGTACTAGTATGAAATAATATCCATAGTTCAACTGATATGAAAGTTTAATCATTTTAATTGCTTAAAACACTATTTTACAATCTTATAAAAGAGTGGAACTAAAAAATAAACACTATTATACCCAGGACAAATGAATTTGAAAGAGCACAAAGGAATGTAAATTCATTAAAATTGACAAATTACAAAAAGGAAAAAAACTGAATCAAACTGAAATTAATAATGTAGTCAAAAACAAGCCTTAAAGAAGGACAATTCAGTGGGAATAGTGTGAAGGGAACGATGTAAGAACCTACAATACCAGCGATGCACTTCCAGGAGTACTTCCCTGAAAATGTATTTGAGTGTACAGCACTGTGTACCAGCCAGTGCTATCATGAGAGAAGAATTGGAACAGCTTCTTACATCAATGAAAATTAAAGTATTTCTTGGTATTCATTGCATAATATGTTGCATAAAATGTCCACAGTGAGGTTGGCACGGATCCAATAGGCATTTTTATAATGCTTAAGACCTAGCTCTTGCATTTGTGAGAGCTCATTTTCCGGCGAAGTTCGTATTTTCATTTTTTAAATCAAGTAATCTATTCCGACCAAATTAGTTATTGAAAACAGTAATATCGTCGCTCCACCGGTAAAACGTATATTCCACAATGTTCTTTCTATTCATTATTCTTCTTCTTAAGACTGGTCACGCCTCCCAGCCACGTATGGATATGCAATCCATCAGAACATATGTTGTTGTGTTCATTTTCCTATGCCCATGTGTAAAGGAAAATTAACGTTACAGTACCCTACTGTAGGAATGTATGTTTGCATTACGTATTTACGCACTCCTAGTGTATAATGCATGTCAGGTTCATTTTCGTTTACTCTTCGGCATAGGAAAACGAACACAACGGATATTGTTCTGATGGACTGCATATCTATATGTGGCTGGGAGGCGTGACCAGTCTTAAGGAGAATAATGGATAGGAAGAGCTTTGTGGAATACAACGTTTTACCGGTGGAGCGACGAAATTAAAGAATGAATTAGTTCTGACTTGGGTATACAACGATATTTTTAAAAAAATTGTAAATTTTCTTGACATTTTGTAAAACAATGTTTTAAAAAACCCTCGCGGGCCGCCATTTGGAAAACCCTGGATTAGATGATATGTTAGTAACTACAGGCTGGGTTGTCATCATCTCCATCTCCACTTAACATTCTTCTGCATGGTCTTAGGACGTAGCGAAACGTTTCATTTCGAACATCATCTATCACCACTATTATAGTAAAATAAATTAAATAGCCATTAAATGAATTGAATTGAATTTATTGATAATGATGATATACATGCCACTGAGGCTGAAAAGCCCCTTTATGTATCGTCTACTTATAACACAATACAAGTTTATGAATATACTAACTACATTTTATAATATTAAAATATTAAATTAAACATTAAACTTAAAAATTAAAATACAGATACCAATTCCAATAAAATTAAAACATAAATCATATAAGAAGTAATAAAGTATATCATTCGATTTTTTAATATTTTAGGCTACAAGAATCTCAGGAATATAAGAAACAGAAACAATTTTCTTAGAAATATACATTTTTCTTATTATTAGACACAAGAATACCTGATCTCAGCCCCTTGCGTACTCCTCCAGGAAGATAGATGTTAAGGACTGCTTTAGTTGGGTACAGTTCCTGTCATTTGCGAAACGGTGAAGATTAAAGACATTGAAGATACGGGATGCAATGCAAACAAAAGATTTGTTAAATTTAGTGGTACGATGAAGGGGAATTTGAAGGGTAGTTTTTGTAAACCTATTATCTCTGTTATGTACTGACTCCATAGATTTAAATGCATTATATAGGTAGGGTGGGGTCTTCAGTTTGAGAATTTTGTGCGTAGCAACGGCTACTGAGATTTCCCGACGTTCATGTAGTTTCAACCATTGCAGCTGTATGTAATAGGGTGTTATGTGTTCATCACGCCTGGCATTTGTCACGTAACGAACACATGTGTTTTGCACCCTCTGTAGTTGTATGTTCAAAGTTTCAGATAAGTCGTTGTATACGACCGATCCATAGTCAATTATGGGGAATATAAGACTTTGAACAAGTAGTTTCCGCATAAAAGGTGGTGTACATGACACGTTACGTTTCAAAATATGCATGGATGACACAACTTTTCTGATCACATTTGACGTATGATCAGACCAGGATACGGTTCTGTCGAAAATGAGTCCTAGATTGTTAACGGTGTCACTATAATGGATATCTGAATCTAGAATCTTTATTGGTGGGAGGGATTTGAGGTCAACAGTTTTCAGGAGTTTTGAGTAACCTCTGCAAATAAGCTGGGTCTTAGCCACATTTAATTGGAGGTTATGATTTGCGCTCCATTCTATCAATCGAGAGATATCATGGTTGAAATGCATTATACAAGAAGGTGCGTTAGTGGGACTGAAGTGGAAGTAAGCTTTTAAGTCATCAGCATACATGTGAAAAGTACTACTTTTAAAGACTTCAGAAATGTCATTAATATAAATAGAAAAACATAAAGGACCGAGGACTGATCCTTGTGGTAAGCCACAGTTTACTGATTCCCAGATAGAGGATCGCCCGTCAACAAACGTAACTCTTTGTGATCTACATGATAGATATGATTCAAACCAAGACAGAGCACTCTGCGAGAAACCAGTTGACTTCAACTTTGCAAGAAACAACTCATGATTAACTTAGTCAAATGCCTTAGAGAAATCAAAGAGACATAAGATAGTAAGCTGCCTCTTATCGATGGCCGCGCGTATATAGTCCGTAACTCTCAGCAGAGCCGTAGTAGTACTATGGCCTTTCTTGAAGCCAGATTGGTAGGGATTTAGGATGTGATATTTAGACAGATATTCACATATCTGCTCATGAACAATTCTTTCTAATGCCTTACTAAGTGCACAGAGGATACTGATAAGCCTAAAATCACTACAGACTGTTGGGATTTTCTTTTTGGGCACAGGACGTACATTGGCACGCTTCCATTCTGAGGGATACACTCCATTCTGTAGAGAGAAGTCAAATAAATGCACAAGGGCAGGAAGAAATATGTCAATGCAATTAGAAAACATGGATATTGAGATATTATCTGAACCTTTAGCTTTAGTTCGAATTGATCTGACTGCTTTTTCTACCTGTGAAGGGTGTACGTACATGAAATAGAATTTATCTCTGTTACTTGGAGTGACAGATCTATAATGTTTGGTAGTTTCTGATACTTCCGGAGAGTTGAAGTTAGAGACTGATGCCATATAATATTCACTTAATTCGGATGGAGTAACAGGCATCTGGCTATCTTGAGAATGACTGACTCCAATACCAAGTGATTTTGCAGCACCCCAAAAAGCTGAGGTGCTCTTACAGTTACGGAAGATGTTGTACGTATACTTCACTTTAGCGTTTCTAATGACTTGTTTTGTCTCATTACGCAAGACCCTGAATTGCTCGTAATCATCTGGAAGTTTTGTTTTAATAAGTTTCTTCCTAGCTCTGTCCCGTTTACTTATCAATTCCTTAATACGCTTATTGAACCATGGTGTTGACTGGTGTTTTACGAGAATTCTTTTTGGGGGTGCATGCTTCTCATAAAGAAAAAGTACAAAGCTGTTGAAGAGAGAGACTTTTTTATCTATGTCATTAGACTGGAAAAACACATTCCAGGGTAGTAATTCAGCGTCAGCACGAAACTTGTGTACGTCAAATTTACTGAAGTCTCGAACAAGAATTGTTTTCGGAATTTGTTTTGGCGTGGATAAATTGAATACAGCATATAGCAAATCATGACCAGAAAAACCGGCAGCTGGTTCCTGTCCGTATTCTACTACCAACTCATTGCAGTTGGATGAGATTATGTCAAGAGTGCTATCGGAAGTGGCAGTATGAAAGGTTGGATTGAATGGAAGGCAGCCGAGGTTACAAGCGTTGAGCACATCGCGTATGTTATTGCTTTCAAACGTCCCAGTTCCGAAACGAGCATTAACATCGCCCACAACGAATACATATTTATAATTCATAACATGAGAATACATATCGTTCAAGAATGTATCCATGAACCCTACTTTTGGTGGACGATATATACTGTACAAGCGAAAAGAATTTTAGTGTCTGAAAGGGCTATATCAAGGATTATGTACTCAGGTTTCTTACTGTACTCTCCAGGAGATTTGCTAAGTACACTAAATTTTATGCTGTTCTTCAAGTAAACTGCAACACCACCAGCGGCTCTGTTTATTCTGTCATTACGAAAAATATTATACCCATCGAGACAGACGGCAGAATCTGGTACTGAAGGTTTGAGAAATGTTTCACTTACTGCAATAATATCAAACGAACTCTTGCCAAAAATGTGCCGGAACTCAGATATATGGGAGGAGTCAACAAGAGACTGAGAATTGATATGAATGACCTTAAGATTTCTTGTGTTTCTCACACTAACACCGTGTAGTAAGTCAGATAAGACACACTCATTACTTGTCATGAGTACAATATAGTACAAATGCAGAGGAAACTTGACATAATTCCTTAAATTCATGTTGAGGAGCATAGAGACGAGGATTTCAGATCAAAGTTACGTAAAAATAGTCATATAAACGACATAGTATCATGAATTAACGATTACTTGCATAAAGTAGCCTATCTTGTAACGAGAAAAAGTAGTTACACAATAGTACATTATGCAACAAGCCTATAATGGCAGTCCTTAAGACACGAGTATGTTTATAAAACGAGCGAAGCCAGTTTTATAATTTCCATACCAGTGTCTTAATTACCATTATAGGCGAGTTGCACACGATTGTTTATGCTCGACGATAATTATAAATCTATTTTTTAAACATTCATACATTTCGTCGAAATGTCGCTTGAAGGTTATCATGTGTCTGTCTGTTAGGTCATCAGCCCAGAGGCTGGTTGGATCCTCAAATACCACCACCAAAGGTTATGCGGTTATAAGGAAACCCCAAAAACCAATGGCAGCACCAAAATGAGGCGTACTAAGCAAGATGAGGAGTGAGGTAGTTTGCCATTGCTTTCTTCACTGGGTCAGAAAGTACTATTGCAGCACGACTGACCCTATGAGCAGCGCCTTTCATAACACGCAGATGCACTAGTCATGCTCCGAATGCCATTACTCAGCACTACCCATACCCCAGCAACCTCCACATTGTCACAGCCATGGATGTTGACTGGGACTTGGGTGGAAGCTACACTTTACCCTGGGCTGTGCAAGGTTATCATAACCTAGCTTTATTTAAAATAAAAATTGTTTATTGTACAGTTAGTGAAGTGAATTTGCGGGAATGTGCCGCGTGGATGTGGAATATTGGAAGTAGAAGGTGCATTGATATTAATCTGTGTGTCGGACATGTTTGATTTTGGAAACAAGTGCGAAACTAGTGCGTTGAGCGTAGGTGTGGTGCTATCCTTACCTAATTGGTCAAACAGTTGTATCATAATGAAAATCTGAACTCTGATTGGTGGAGAACCTGTATCATAATGAAAATCTGAATTCTGATTGGTGGAGAACCTGCATCAAAATGAAACTTGAACTACATATAATGAGCCTCATAAAGATTCAGTCTTCTGGCATATAATATTTATATTTCGGCATCGTCGACCATAAAGATTATTAAAGGACCTCGCCATAGGCCGCCCGGAATGATACAACCTTAACTATAATAACGCTTGTTAACAAGTTAGACAAAGAGTAACATCCCCTGTTGTTGGTAGCAGCTGTAATTTGCTGTATGAATATTGTGAACCGTGATGCATACTCTTGGGCAGTCTCAAACTGAATGAAACCCACGTACGACCGTGTAATGTATGTCGTTCTTAAAGGGAACGTAGGGGTTTCAAGAAACCAGAGAAATACTAAATTACCGATAATCCATACTCACATTATTAGCATGGCAGAAGTCGATGCCCCGGATGACCTGGAAGATGTATTTGCGACTCGTTTCGTCTCCCAGACCACTGACATTTTCCTCTAGTTCTTCCAGCACGGTGTGATCCATAAACTCGAACACCAGGTAGAACCGCCGCTTACGCCGGAACACTTCGATCAGGTTCACTAGGTTGTCATGCCGCAGTTTCTATGAAATAAAAGGACCAAGGTTTATATAAATAATAATAGTGATTAATGTGAGATTGGGGTGAGTCAGTATTGTGTTACATTTTCAACCCATGTAAATAATGTAATTTTATTGTATAAGTTTTTCACAAACTGAAATCATCATCTTCTTCTACCGCTTTTCCCACACCTTGTGGGGTCGCGGGTACGAACTGTGTGGCACATGTTGATTTGGCCCTGTTTACGGTCGGATGCCCTTCCTGACGCCAACCCTATGTGGAGGGATGTAATCACTATTGCGGATGTGGTGTGTGAGTATTGGGAGAAACACAAAGAACCAGTTTCCGAGCCGGAAGAAATAATTACGCGCGATTAAAATCCTCGACCCAGTCGAGAATCGAATCCGGGACCCTCTGAACCGAAGGTTTCATCGCTGACCATTCAGCCAAGGAGTCGGGAAATTCAGAGACTTAAAAAAAAATCCACAGCCTGTTTCCAGTCATTCAACCGGGTCAGGAATGGAATAAATGAAGCCCCCATCTAGCGAAGAGGGTAAGAATGGTGCCGGTTGCTGAAGCCTGTCGCACTCCCCTGGGGCAATGATTAATGACTGACAGATTAAATGAAATGATGGTGGAAAGTGTTGCTGGAATGAAAGATGACAGGGAAAACCGGAGCACCCGGATAAAATCCTGTCACCCCTCCGCTTTGTCCAGCACAAATATCACATTGAGTGGCCGGGATTCGAACCACGGAACCCAGCGGTGAGAGGCCGGCGAGCTGCCGCCTGAGCCACGGAGGCTCTATTCACAGACTGAGCAAACAAAACCAAACCCCATGGCACTACAGCCGCTGCTCAGCCCGAAGAGCTGCAGATTACGAGGTGTCGTGTGGTCAGCACGACGAATCCTCTCGGCCGGTATTCTTGGCTTTCTAGACCGGGGCCGGTATCTCACCGTCAGATAGCTCCTCAATTCTAATCACGTAGGCTGAGTGGACCTCGAACCAGCCCTCAGGTCCAGGTAAAAATCCTTGACCTGGCCGGGAATCGAACCCGGGGCCTCCGGGTAAGAGGCAGGCACCCTACCCCTACACCACGGGGCCGGCTGCAGATTGAAAAGTAATAATTATTGTAATCACCCCATGAATCTCATACAGTTAGTGATCTGTTCAGTTCGGTGTATTACATTAGCGGCTATGTAATAATTTGCATGCAATGAATTGATGCATTAAATTAGTGAAATTATAAGAAAATATTATTTTTACGTAAAAGGCACAGCAGTAAAAGGTCAGCACTGCACGATTAGGAAACAATGTTATATTCGGGAGATTTTGTAACATCTGATGTGTAATATTTGTAATATTACCATAAACTAAATACAGTACTGCTACTTGACCTTCTGTACCGCCCGGCAGTATTTAAACACAGAATAAGTTTGATGACATCGGTGTTCGATTAAATCAACAGGAGAGAAAATCTCTCTAAAACTAGCCCAACAAGTAGAGGTCAGTTATACAATGCGCGACGATAATTACTAATGCTTCGTCTTTACAAGTGCACAAGTTTTCTATCCTCGGAGTGCTAAGGGTAGAATACATTTTACCGGGCGAGTTGGCCGTGCGGTCAGGAGCGCGCGGCTGTGAGCTTGCATCCGGGAGATAGTGGGTTCGAATCTCACTGTCGGCAGCCCTGAAGATGGTTTTCCGTGGTTTCCCATTTAATACCAGGCAAATGCTGGGGCTGTGCCTTAATTAAGGTCACTGCCTCTTCCTTCCAACCCCTAGGCCTTTCCTATCCCACCGTCGCCATAAGACCTATCTGTGACGGTGCGACGTAAAGCCACTAGCAAAAAAGAAAATTTAGATGCAATTACATGACGTTTTTCCAAGGACTGAATTGCTTCTTGCCTTTTGTTGGATAAAATTACCAGTTGCGAAGGCTAAACATTTGATGTTAATTTTATCTTTAACTAGCTTGCCAATTTTAATCCCTTTTGTTTCCTTTTCCCAGGTTCGGACTACTTTCTCTAGCACAAGATTGAACAGTAATGGAGAAAAGCCATTTCCGTGTCTGACCCCTGTCTTAATATCGAAAGGTTCAGAAATTTCACCTAAGAATTTAACTTTTATGGTGGTATCAGTCAGTGTCTGTCTGATCTAATTTCTTGTTTTCTTATCCACTCTTAAACTCTTCCAGCACATCAAAAGGTGTTTATATATCTAAAGAATTATATGTATTTTTGAAGTCTATAAAACTGACACCGTTTTTGTTATTATTATTATTATTATTATTATTATTACTATTATTATTGCCATTGATGCTTTCACGGCCCGCACTTATAGAAATGATACTGTATAGGCTTTTGGGTTTATGCCGTGTCAAGAAAATAAGGTGAAATTCTTTACGTTTCGCAGAGAAGGCTCCCCGGACTCGGCATGTCATATATTACGTACACATGTTATGTGACCCTCTTAGACCGATTCTGATGGTTCAGTCAGCTTCCGCTTCGAACGCTAGCGCTGTGCCGCGTCCGGGGAACCATCTGGTGACGAATGAACGTACCATTTCCACTTCTCTTATAACGTCTAAATTTCAAAAGCTCATTGTTTAAGAAGCCTTTCACGTGGACAGTCGAGATTTTCTTCTGGTGACGCAGAGCACAGTTCTCTGTGAAACGTAAAGAATTTCACCTTATTTCATTGACACGGTATAAGCCCAAAAGCCTATAGAGTATCATGTCTATTAATCCTATTATTATTATTATTATTATTATTATTATTATTATTATTATTATTATTATTATTATTGTGTTGTGTCATGTTACGGTATATTTATTATACCCTAACAACATCTTCTAAAAGTATTTTTTTACAGAACTGAGCTACAACTTTTTAAATACAAACATCGGTTTACTTTTGTACAATAAAAATGCGTGTGCCAGTGCTACACGCTATTATTAGACTAAGGCTATACAATAACCATTATATTTTAGTCAACTGTTATTTTCATTTACATAACAGGAAAATCCATGGAAGCAATACAATATATTCGTTTAACATGTACAAGTACAACAACAACAACAGAACAAAAAAACGAACCCGTGGCACAGTAGCTCATTAAGGGTCCTGGCATGTAAGATAACTGCTGCCCTACCAAATGACCTGCAGATCCTGGAGTATCACGCGGTGAACTTGACGACATTATCAGCCGTATTGCTTTGCTTTCACTACCGGCACAGCTGTCTCTCATATGAGGCAGCTCCTCATTCCAGGATTAAAATCCTGGGATTGACCGGAAATCGAACTCAGGAACTCCGGATGAGATGAAGGGACGCTTCCTCTACATCACGAGGTTGCCATAATATGCACAAGTACTGTGAAATAAGGATCATCGTACATTGTTCATATACAATTAGTATGATTTCGATACTAGTCCTAAAAATGAGACAACAATCAGGACTACAGAACGTGAAAGAAGGCATGTCGATGAGTATCTAATCTAATCTAATACATGAAATACTTAAACACTGTAGACAGAGACGCATTTGTCCGACTCGTTGGCTGAATGGTCAACGTACTGACCTACGGTTCAGAGGGTCCCGGGTTCGATTCCAGGCCGGGTCGGGGATTTTAATCGCTTCTGATTAATTCTTCTGGCTCGGGGACTGGGTGTATGTGCCCTCTCCACATCATATTCAGACAACACACTACACTACCAACCATCACAGAAACACGCAATAGTGATTACATCCCTCCATATAGGGTTGTGTCAGGAAGGGCATCCGGCCGTAAAACAGGGCTATATTCACATGTGCAATTCAGTTCGCACCCGCGACCCACAGGTGTGGGAAAGAGCGGTAGCAGAAGAAGAAGAAGAAGAAGAAGAAGAAGAAGAGACAGAGCCGTATTTAGGCATGAGAGGCAAAAATGAAGAGCTCTAATAGGAGTTTTGAGAATGCACGCGCACGACATACATAAATGACGGAATTTCCGTTCCGCTTATGCGAAAGCTGTCATTTATAATAAATACCACCACAGTGTCGTAACAGAACTCCCTCAGTTCTGCGTACGGGTTTCAAGATGACTTCCCGCTGAAACTAATTCAAACGGGCGGCGAATCGATGACACCTAGAGACAACAGCGTGCCCCTTGTAAACTTTTTGGAGGGACATCCCAATTTCCAACAACTGGCTTCAATGATTAGAAGCATGGAAATCAGCGGTTAAGGCGACACTCCGGAGATAAAAAGATATTTTACCTAATGCATGGACTCTCACGAAACTTTGTAGGAATGTCACCTATATAAAAGTAGAGATATTACGAACATGTATTTCATATAATTAATAATTTTTCCAAAATACATTTTTGTTTTTGAAATTTTAATTCCATTTTTCAAGAAATGTAATTAACATGTTAATGTAAATTCGTAATTAAGTAGTTAATACTTCCTTTAAAAGCACTACGTATCTATTTTTCTGTGCATAATCAATTACAGTAGAGACAATACGCGACACTCAGCGAGATATCGAGGGACAGCTATTAGAGCTCTCTCTAGCGGATTGACCTGAGAACTACTGATTCTGTCATTAGAGCACGTGTATTTGTGTGTGAAGTTTTTGGTGTTATTTATGCCTTTTCAGTGATTTGACATAATTAAATAGTAGCGTGTGTCATTCCTTGATATCTCCTCTCAACATGAGGGGAAAGGTATGTGCTGTGTTTGGCTGCAGTAACTATGAAGTAGAGAAGAATGCGCGGTCTTTCTTCAGTTCCCCTCGTGACAAGAAAATGTAAGTAATATTGTGTTTGCATATTGAACGCATGACCTTTGTGCCCTAAGATCATTATGCATAAATTGACAAAAATTAGAAGTTCGATTCTTGATGGCATGGATTTGACACGTGACGAGGGGGTGATTACCTTCGGTCCCACGCTCTGGGATACGTGACGTCAGTCGCACGTGTCAACAACGGAAGAATCTTAAGTCATTTTTGTGAACTACTTCAAAGCGCGTGTATATGGCGTGCCCCAAGCCAAGTCAAAAATATAGTGCCTATCAAAGGAGGTCATTTATCCCACAAATCGAACACGTATAAATTTTTAAATGTCCAAGAACACTACCGCCAGAAATGTAGCAAGTATGTAGTCACTTTCAAAACTCTTGTAATTACGGTTTAGTTAAGTCAGAAAATTTATAGAAATTTTCTTGGCGGCAAAGGGAGATACCCGAAGAGAGGGGGTAACTAGTATAAATATGAAGGGACGCCATGACGAAGTCTCCTTCTCCTGCATTTTATGGTACGAAGCGGACGATAAAGTGTTGAGCTGCTCTGTGAAATCAAACAACAAAAGTAGACTAAGTTCAACCGCAGATTTTAGCCATTGTGGCTGGGGTCTTGACTCCATGTGGAGATAGTTTCTTGAGTGGAAATAATTGTACCAGATAGGACGGTCAAAGTACTGAATAAATTCTCCGGTGATAATTAGAGTAATTCGTGTGCGGAAGCAATTACAGTCCATCGTGTGCGCTCAAAGAAAAAAGTGAAGGGCATTTCTTTTTTTATGCTTTATTCCAGGAAACCTGAAGAAATATAATAATCTGTAAAGCCAAAAATGTAAAAATAGCTAAATAAAAATGCCAGGGTCGCAGGTGAGCCCTATGACGAACACTGGTGTGACTACATAAGGTATGTGACTTTCCATCATACTACCTATTATATCTTGTGTCATGATCTCTAAATGTGTATTTGAATGGGGATATACGACGCAGTGGTCACCCCTATTAAGTTTTGTAAATGTTAGAATACGACTAAAAGAGTCATTTGTTTATTTTTCACTTGGATAAAATTTTTGAAGTCTTGCTAGTGCCGTATGATGTTGTAAAAAGTTATTGAATAGGGTTTCGAACTGATATCACGTCCAATGTAGATCGTCATTTCCGTCATTTACTGCCTATATTTTGTGATGTCAAATTAAGATGTTCATTCGGCGTAACATTTTTCTGTCTGTAATTTGACGTAAATAATATAAGAAATCCATGGTTACTCATTTTCAATCGAGTGGAAGCGCGCTGTCGGGTGAGAGTCTAGTGTGTTGAATCTGGTCACGGAGAGAAACGTTTTTCTAGGCCCATTTTAAACTGTGTCTGACTGGCAATAAAAAGATCTAGTAGAAATTTTCAGTCACTTTTCGTGAAAATCAAGTTATTAAATACGATATCCTTTTATGCGAAGTTGTTCATTATTGATGCATTGTGCGTATTAGTCGTCATGAATTCTAGTAAGGATTTTATTCCAGTTCTTTGTCGGTGATTGTTGCGAGTAGGGAAACAGAGGTTAGTTGTCGTGTGAGTCGAAATGAGATTTGTGGATCAGGTTAGAGACCTGTCATTGAAGCCGGGACATGGAAGCCCGATGAATATTTTATAATGTTGGGAATGGAAAGAAATATATAGAAATCCATAGCGGTATTAATTTGCGACGCGTATATTTATTGTGGGCATCTTGAAGCATAATCTGTTCATTTTGTTGGTTAGAATATCGTATTTGTTTAATTATGTCGGAGGAGTTTAAAAGGGAGCATTTTGAGAAGCCAGTCAGGTAGAATGAAACAGGTGTTACATGTCACTGCCAAGCGGACGAGGGTGAAACGCCGGCAGCTGATAGAGGGGTTCGCCGCAAGATAACGGGACACGCGTGGAATTGAGATTGTATTTCTCGGCCGGGGAGAACGTTAAATGTTGGATTTAGTTGAAATTTTCATCCGGTAATAACCTGAGTATTATTAGATACTGTAAATTTTGTTTAATTGGGGACGTAATGAACATTTGAAACCACGAACTTCGAATATAATGAACAAGAGTAACCAAATTCAGGGTTGTCCAAAATATAGAGCGATGGAAGTAATAATTGTTTGTCTGTGAGGGGTGCGCAAACTTTATAATATGTTATGACGAGATATGACATCGTAATTATATGGCGAGTTGCTTTTGGTTTGTACGTAGATTATTAGGGTATCCAAGTGTTAATAATGGCTAGGATTAGATAAAGATTTAAAGTGTCAGATCATGAGACAAGATATATAACTGGACATGAATTATGTAACAATTCTTTTCCAGATAATGGGAAGCAACAGATAAACATCGATAGGATTTTAAAAATTGTGAGATCACAATTGCGTAGAAATTTGTGAAGAAACCAGGGTCCGCGGAGATAGAATTTTTGTCCTTTAAGATTTCATTAAATCATTTAAATTTAATTATTAAATTCAGTGAAACCGCATTTTGAAATAACTTTAAATCAAGCGAATAACTTGGAGATGCATTCTGGAAATCTTAGTTTGTTTTCTGGGGAACATGTAAATGGTAACGTAACGATTAAGGGGACATATCCGAAGGAAATGGATTTTACTGCCACAAAGTTTGTGAGCATTGCTATTGTTGTAATTATTTAACTTTGATTGATTGAGCAGTGAATGTGCTGGGGATAGTAAAGTGGAAACTTTGGTCATCAACCGATGTAATTTAATTGTGTTTAGCCTTCAGCCTAGAAACTTGGATGGTCAGGGGGTCATCAACCTCAGTGACTTAGATTAGGGCCATATGCCATTGTAGCATCATTTTCCTTGCGGTCATCATCCACAATGACTTTAAAGTAACTTAGAAGTTTAGATGTCGGTCCATGACATAGACGCAGGTCACATCGATTCAATTAAGGGTCCATGTTGTATAACCACTGTGTGGCACACACCGATTGGACTGCCTTAATTATACCCAGAGTCCAGAGTTCGTGTTACGAGGGCTGGACCATAACGAATCACTATGATGGTACATGTGGTCTCACATGGAAGCCGAATTTAATGATTTCCAGACTTTCTTTTCTTTAATAAAATATGAGACAATGGTTTCTAGTAAGAATGCCCATCAGGCAGACACGTCAAAGGCTCACCAGTGTTCTAACCTTATATGTATAAAATGATTGTGGTGTCCAGTGGACACGTGTAATTTCAGTAATACCGTTGAGATATCAGAATGCTTCAGAATTTCCTGAATAAATTGGAATCTTTTAAACAGACCTTTCATTCAAAGTAAATAGATTAGAATTACTGAACCCTACCTTTACCTCAGCAAGTGACGAAGAACCCGATACGACCCAAGAGACAGATCTCATGAACTTTGCTGATATGTAAGAAAGGTAGGTATCCCTAAATATGGACCAAATGGTTCAATATATATTCTTCCAGTGAGAAAGAGATTTTTATAGTACTTCATAATCTTCTAACCTGCTCGACCCATATTTTAACTGTCTTAAAATATAATACGCATATTTTATTGTATAGTGCAGCAGTTAACCTTCAATACCGATATGTTGTTGTAGGTGTGATCTGTGCGTTTGGTTTAATTAAGGAAAATACATATGCACATGGGTGTGGCTGGTTGTGTTCCAAGTTACCCCATTTGGAATGCCGTACTGCGTTGTCAAGCACTGAAGAAAATTTGGATGACTTAAGAAATGTACATATTTTGTTGAAAAAATATGATGATGCAAATTTGCTTTACCCTAATATAATGGCATTATGGCAAGTATTGCTTATAGGGAAAGTTTGAATGTTTTTGAGGCTAAATTTTTAGATATTCTGTCTGTTAGTAGGCTTCAAGTTAAAAGGAAAATTGGTCAGCCCTTAAATGTAAATTTATTGAATCATGTGGCAAGGAATGTGCCGATATTTTTGTTGACAAGTGTTTTAATATGAAGATACAGTGCTTTTAAATGAGGAAAAAGAAAAATCTAGCCGTGGCCGTTCAGGCAGGAATTCTAAAGCTAAAAAAAAAAGTAAAGTAAAGTCCATTTCACATCTTGATTATATGTCTAATTTCAGTCTTTAAGTGATAACCTACCGGGCGAGTTGGCCGTGCGATCAGGGCCACGCGACTGTGAGCTTGCATCCGGGAGATAGTGGGTTCAAACCCCACTGTCGGCAGCCCTGAAGATGGTTTTCCGTGGTTTCCCATTTTCACACCAGGCAAATGCTGCGGCTGTACCTTAATTAAGGCCACGGCCGCTTCCTTCCCATTCCTAGGGCTTTCCTATCCCGTCGTCGTCAAAAGACCTATCTGTGTCGGTGCGACGTAAAGCAACTAGCAAAAAAAAAAAAAAAAGATAATTTGTTAAATAATTCTTCATTCATAGATCCAGAATTGCTTTAGCAACTTTGAAGTTAATATCTTAGTACCACTTTCTTTCTAGACGTAATTTATTTATCCATTTCCGTACATAAATTTCCATTGATATTTGAATTTAGCGCGAATTTTTAGGTCAAGCCACTAGGAGCGCCACTTGCGACTTGTCTCCCATTTTAACAAGGCTAAATCCGGAAGTGTCGCGTATTGTCTCTACTGTATTTGAGGAAAGTTATATAAGGAGATATGTCGTGCTAAAGTTTGTGTAATTTTTACGTTTTTACTTAAAAATCCCTACTACTGCACTAGAAAAAATTCTCCAATCAAAAATTCCATACGCAGGTTTCTTAATACAGCTGTGATACATACACCATACAAATTTTGTTACATTTGGCAGAATATTATGGGAGAAACTGGTATTTAAATGTAAAATTACAATTGGCAAACAAAGCATTATTACAGTGATAAATTGTTTGAATTTAGCGAAATAACTTCGTGACAAGAAAAAAGAAACTCAATCCTTTCAATTTCAGTAATTAAAAAATTCACCAAAGTGACCAAAATATCGATGTTTATCTCCGGAGTGTCGCCTTACCGGAACATGAGAATTTCCACTCTCATCATGATTACGTGGTAATGTTTAAAAGACGGGATAGCGAATTGTGCAGAGTTGACGGGCGTCTGTTCTCTCGGTGTAATTATTATTATTTAACGGAATTAATGTTTGATATTTTACCTTGGAGGCATTCTACTGTATTACCTTATTCATTAGAAAAAAAAATAGTAAATGTAATTTTGTCTTACCAAGTTTAAGGAAGGGGGCGCAAAAGTATTTGTACGGTCGCTCAAAGAAAGAATGAACGAATTATATTTAAAAATCCTCACAGGTACAGTTTTATCGGGGGCCGATGACCTACATGTTAGGCCCCTTTAAACAATCATCATCATCACCATTGTTACCATCATCACTCTTTTCTCAAAAAAATCTGAGCTATACGTATAAGGCTTGTTGTGGGCATCTACAGGATGGGTATCCACAGGGTGTGTATCTACATGGGAAGTGAATTATATTTTGAAAATAATTAAAATTGAGTCTTATCTATATAAATAAAATTGTAGGGGGTCCGCTGTCTGTAATTTCTTTTGTTTTGCCAATTTTTCAGATATTTATCCGTTTTACTTCAACTCAAGACCGAATCGGTGGTTTTTACGTTTCGTGTCTGTTTGTTTGTCTGTTTGTCTGTTTGTCTGTTTGTCTGTCTGTTTGTCTGTTTGTCTGTTCCACCATCACGTCGAAACGGCTGGATAGATCTCAACCAAACTTCATATTTAGAGTATACTCAACCCGGGGAAGGTTTCGATACGCATATCGTTTTAAAATCTTTGAATACACGGGGGGTTTATAGGAAAACCAGAATGGTTTTTCCACCATCACGTCGAAACGGCTGGATAGATCTCAACCAAACTTCATATTTAGAGTATACTCCTCCCGGGGAAGGTTTCGATATGCATATCATGTTAAAATCTTTGAGTACACGAGAGGTTTATAGGAAAACCAGAATGGTTTTTCCACCATCACGTCGAAACGGCTGGTTAGATCACAACCAAACTTCATATTTAGAGTACACTCATCCCGGGGAAGGTTTCGATATGCATATTATTTTAAAATCTTTCAACAGACGGGGAGTTCATACGAAAACCTGAATGGTTTTTCCACCATCACTTCGAAATGGCTGGATAGATCTCAATCAAGCTTCATATTTAGAGTATACTCATCCCTGGGAAGGTTTAGTTATGCATATTATTTAAAAATCTTTGAATAGACGGGGGTTTTATAGGAAAACCAGAATGGTTTTCCTCCATTTTCTCTTATACTATTGATTTTCTGTAAACTTAGTTTACCGTACGTGAAACGTCTCTTCATTATAAACAACTTTCGTTATGTTCATAATTTACCTTACTCTTCACATGACGGAGAAATTTACAATTTTCCGCTGGTATCATGCTCTGCATTGAGTGACCGACAGACCGACAACGAACCTACAGCTTACCATGGCAACGTCTCTGACTGCATGCCAGCAGGGAAGTAACGTATTGCCATTTTCCTCATCATGCTTTTAAATTCGTGGTTGTTCCTTGGGTAGAAGGCAAGAGAGGCGTCAATCGGCCTATCTGCGGGATATTGGCGGAATATCGTTGGATGTTATAACCGCCCTCGAATAGATTAAGTAATAACACCATTAGTCATCTACTTATTATTTGTTTACCTAAGAATCACTGCGCCTAAATTTCTCCTCTGTTACCGCTTTATTATATCCATAACTCACACTAGCATAATTTATTGAGGGGCATTTGATTTTCCAATACATTAACTTGGCATTTACATATTTGGCGTTATCCGGCTGTCCTCAGTTATAATCCATTTTCTATTACTTTCAACTTTCTTAACTGTATTACTGTATTTTCTTCTTTAATTACGCCGTATGTACGCGAGTGCTACAAACTACTGGATGTATTTCCACCAAGACTCATATTTAGAATACACCTGTCCTTGATAGGTTTTAGGGCAAATATTGTTTCTAAATCCCTGAACTGACTGGGGGTTTATACGAAACCGAAACGGTGATTTTGCACTTCCACAAAATATACACAACCAAACTTAATGGAAATCTACCTACCTTGGTAGAAATTAATTTCTAAACCTTTTTTCTCATGTGCATCATGTCGATACGAGGATTAATAAGGGAGATATCATTAACGGACCGTTTTTCTGTACAAGTCCCAACGGACTTAACTCACGAGCGGGTGCGTGTAAAGCGTATTCCTTACAACTTGAAAACTACTGAAGACATTCGAACCAAAAATTATATTTAGCATCCACCTGTCCAAAGGTAGGTTTTGAAAGCAAATAACATTTCATGTTCCGGAATGGACTGGCGGTTTATAGGAAACCGAAATGGTGATTTTACTCTTCCACAATATATACAGAACAAGACCAACCTGACTGGAAATCGACCAAACGTGATGGAATTCCACCTCTAAACCTTTTTTTCATGTGCATTTTTTCGTCAGGATGATTAATAAGGGAGACATTATGAATGGTCACTTTTGCAGGTTAAGTCCAGCGGACATAGCCCAAAAGGTGTTTTACATGGAGCAGATTCCTTATCTATATAAATCAAATCGTAACGACTGTGTGCCTCTACACTGACTAGGCGAAATTTTCGTACAGCTTTCAGTTTAAGGGGTAATAATGACCATCTCCATAATTTTTGGTTTAGTTTCCTGAAAGTCCTGATTTTTACCCGCCTCGCCCAAAATCCACATTGCGGCATAATCTGCCAGAAGAAAAAGAATATAATTGAAATTTGACAAAATTATACGTTTTAGCCTGTAACGAACGGAAAACATCCTAGATCATTAAATTTTTCACTTTTTATCCCCGAAGAATATCGAAATATGTAGGCAATTTTAATGATGGTGCAGACCTTCAGAAATTCCTGTCACATAACGGATTGCACAATCTCCGTTCAATTTGGAATGATCTACAACCTTGGTCTTATGACTTTTTGCCGTATCTGTATCCCTTTTACGTTTGATTTTTCTGTATTAATCGATGTTGAGTCAATTTGGAATTTTCACATGCATAATTCATACTTTCAATTACTTATATGAAATACAGAATCATCAAACTCTTTACGAATATTGGCCCACCCAGTAGCCATATGTGAGCCAAATGCTATCTTTACCCTGTTCCACGTTTCTAACTCAATCTGACCGAAGAATAGATGACATATCATAGGACCAGCCATTTAGGCCACTAAATCTGGCGTGTCTTATGGTATAATCCTTTGTCGATATGACGTACGTTTAGTAGCAGTTAATCTGTAAATGAAGGTCTTCAATATTCTAAACACGCATATACTTTCGTATGTCGATCTATATATATTCACTGATGTCGATTTTTAGCGATCGAGAAATGGTTGGTCTGCTATTGTAATCAGTACTCCCCACACCGACTTTGACTGGCAGTAGGAAAGGGTTCCTCCTCCAACTCCTGTGTAATTGTCATTAGTAAGGATGTCCTACAATTGTAATGAATAGTTCCCTTCTCGATTTGACTTGCAGAAGGCAAGTGAGCATGCAGTTTTGTTTAAAACTCTCCTACCCGATTGTGTTTGGCAGTAGGCAAGGGCGCCCGCCATTATAAAGAAATGTCCTCATCTAAAATGTGACTGGCATTAGGCATAGTGGCCTGCTATTTTGATGGAAACTCACCAACTTGGCGTGACTGGCAGTAAGCTGGCTGGCAGTAGGAAAATGGGCCTGGCATTATAATGATAACTGCACAACTCAATTTCGAGTGATAGTAGGGTAATTGCCTGCCATTATAATAGAAACTCCTCAACTGTAATGTGTCTGGAAGTAGGAAAAAGGGGGCTGCAATTTTAACGAAAACTCTCCAAATCGATTCTGTCCGCGTTGTAGGCAATGGGGCCTGCAATTATAATATAAACTTCCCAACTCGATTGTGAATGGCA
The DNA here is from genome assembly GCF_040414725.1 of Anabrus simplex. Lineage (NCBI taxonomy): Eukaryota > Metazoa > Arthropoda > Insecta > Orthoptera > Tettigoniidae > Anabrus > Anabrus simplex. Next base: position 825,659,137 of record NC_090265.1, read on the forward strand.
GTAGGCAAGTGAGCCTGCCGTTATAACTCAAATCCGTAACAAACACTTTACATTGGAAACAACGTATGGGGACCTCTCCATGCTCTTTCTCGGATAACGCTAAGAGACATGCAATTTTAAAACAATCTTATTTACTGCATGTACACTATTTACTTCGATATTCGAATACAATGTAGAATACCGTAGCGAAGCACGGGTACATTCGCTAGTAAAACATTAAATGTGAGAATCATTTAATACTATGGGCTCAGACGAAGAGCTCCTCTATCTCCTACGGCCCATTCTTCGTGGAAAGTAATTTCTCTTTTTTTAAATACTGACTTCTCCTAATATTTAATAGTTTCTTGAAGTTCTTATCTGTGTTGCTTAATCGGCCTTGTCTCCAGATACGGCCAGGCCAAGTCGAGCAGGAAGTATTCTGTCTCCAATCGATTACGACTAAATCTGGAATCCAGTACAGGGAGGCTACCAATTCTGTTACCAGCTAAATAAACATTATGTTGCCACACGCCTAAACAATGTGTAGGTCTATACACTGTAATATATCAAAGAATGTATCAAATGAAAGATAAAATAAATACTCGTGATACAGAATTTTCATACAACAATAACAATGATCTGTTGTAGGTAGGTTGATTGATAGTAGATAGTAAAGACGTTTATACCCAGCGAGTTGGCCGTGTGGTTAGGAGCGCGCAGCTGTGAGATTGCTTTCGGAAGATAGTGGGTTCGAACCCCACTGTCGGAAGCCCTGAAGATGGTTTTCACTGGTTTCCCATTCTCGCACCAGGTAATAATAATTTCGTGTGGCTATGTGTAGCCGAGTACAGCCCTTGTAAGGCAGACCCTCCGACGAGGGTGGGCGGCATCTGCCATGTGTAGGTAACTGCGTGTTATTGTGGTGGAGGATAGTGTTATGTGTGGTGTGTGAGTTGCAGGGATGTTGGGGACAGCACAAACACCCAGCCCCCGGGCCATTGGAATTAACCAATTAAGGTTAAAATCCCCGACCCGGCCGGGAATCGAACCCGGGACCCTCTGAACCGAAGGCCAGTACGCTGACCATTCAGCCAACGAGTCGGACCTCACACCAGGTAAATACCGGGGATGTACATGAATTTAGGCCACGGCCGCTTCCTTCCCACTCCTAGCACTTTCCTATTCCATCGTCGCCATAAGACCTATTTGTGTCGATTTGACGTAAAGCCAATCGTAAGAAAATAAGACATTTATGATTCTTGTACAGGTGGAGGAAGGTGGCGTTATAAACATATGTACGTCAGTAAGAGGCTTTCACGGCTGCATGCCTAAAAATCACAGGAATAGAACCAGCTTTTAGGAGGTTACGCTGTGTGCGTTTGCGGAGTTTCCCCAGACGTGCTCATCAGTTGGATTGGTACGCCCCTCCAAGATGGTTCTGTTCTTGTGATTTTTAGAATATTGTGAATTAAAAGTTCTTTCTAAAGTTATCGACAACACCGGTGCGCCAGAAATGAAATGAAATGTCGTATGACTTTTTTTTTTTTTTTTTAGTGCCGTGATATCCCAGGACGGGTTCGGCTCGCCAGGTGCAGGTCTTTCTATTTGACTCCCGTAGGCGACCTGCGCGTCGTGATGAAGATGAAATGATGATGAAGACAACACATACACCCAGCCCCCGTGCCATTGGAATTAACCAATTAAGGTTAAAATCCCCGACCCGGCCGGGGATCGAACCCGGGACCCCTTGAACCGAAGGCCAGTACGCTGACCGTTCAGCCAACGAGTCGGACGGTGCGCCAGAATTTTGCCCCGATATGAGGTTCTTTAACGTGTCGTTTCATGAACTGACACAATAATCTCTCAATTAACTACTTATATCCCAAATGAAATATCTTGTTCTAATAATTGTTTTAAATATTACATTAAATCTTAATTAGTGTTAATTAGTACTGTGATGTAATACTGGTTATGTTTTTTGTATTGATTTAATCTGATTTGACTGTCAGTGGAAAGTAATTTTAAGAATATAAGAGGGTCGAGTCATAAGTCATAGCAACTATTTTTTTTTCTCGCGAACAGGGGACAACACGGCAAATCTAAGATATGCATTTGGAAATATAGGGCATGTACTTAAGCATAGTGCCTGAAGACAAATGCTGACTTCAGGAGATTCTCGTAGGAAAGTAACAGAACACAGGCTATTGGTAAACATTGATTTATTATGGTATTTACAGCAAATACACAAGACTACGTACAAAGGACAGGTCTCCACTGGTTACAGGCCTTCGAAATAATCATCCAAGGTTTCCACTGTGCGTTGCCAGCGGTGGGGCAGGCGTTGAATACCATTCGCTGCATGCGTATCGCTAACGTGTGACGCCTCTCTCCGAAATGCTGTTCCTTATATCTACCGACACGAGGCTGACGTATTTGAGTACCTTCAAATACCACCGGAGTGATCCAGGATCGAACCTACCAAGTTGGGGTCAGACAGCCAGCGCCTCAACCGTCTGAGCCACTCAGCCCGGCCCAGAAAATATAAATTCCACCGCCGACCTAAATACATATTTTTAATGAAAGACATCCTTACAAACCCAGACTAAGCCTCACTCAGCACACACAACTTTCTACAACAATCAACATCAACAAGACAGAAAAACACAACAAAAATCAGCACAGCCCCACAAAATGTCAAACCCACCGTTAAGATAAGGATAAGTTTTTGCATTCTCTGCCTCCTCCCGTCCCCCTAAAATCATAACAATTTGGCGCAACTATTTAAAATATCAGAATCACGACCCCAAGCTGAGACACAATGCACTGCAAATGCTGCGATAAACTCAATTTCATCCTCATGACTTACTGAAATAAAATAATAAGTAAGCGCTAAATCAAACGGTGCAGTAGTTGCAACTCCAAAAGCAACATTGAACGCGGTCAGTATTTGGATGGGTCACCATGCAGGACTACCACACCGTACCACTAAATTACTGTGTCAGCCAGACAACGAAGAATGACGACATCCGGCCAATACAAATATAGTGTATGTTAAATCACACCACAAACACGCCACTACAACTGCACAAACTATAATACATAACCATCAACACCGCATTAAAATATCAACTAACCTCACATATCACCTATAACTTCGGAGATAGGTGCACGTACGGCTGCTGAAAGTGGGGTTCGAACCCAGCACCTCCCCGATGGAAGCTCACAGCTGTGCGCCCCTAACCACACGGCCAACTCGCCCGGTCAGGGCTCTTTCAACGGAAGCGTTAAATTAATAACAATTGTTAGTTAGCATTTGTTAAGTAAAAGGTAACACAGAGTTTAAAAAGCCGGGCATTAAGCTACCAGTAATCCATCCCACTACGAGGTCAGCAAAGCACGCTATTTGTTGATGTCGTTCAAAGCGCCACACAACATCAAGTTTCCATATACAGTACCATATTAGCTGTTAACTGAGGGACAACCCTTCCTCTGGAAAACGATGGAAAGTTCACATATGAGTGGTGGAAAAGTTATCTGCTTCAGCATCGGAAGATAATCTGTAGATCATCTGCGAAGGCTAGGCAGTCAACTATCAGGTTAAGGGTGAACATTCTGACCCCGTTTACAATCCCTTCATTACTCATTCGCCATTCGAGTACACAGCTGAAGAGCAGAGGCGAGAGGCCATCACCCTGTCAAAGTCCATCTTGACTGCGAAGGAATCCGAGATCTCTCCCCTGAATTTTACTTTCGATATGAAGTTGCTCTGTGTCTGATGGATAAGGGGTCTCGTTTCGTTATCTAGCCCCATTTCTTTCAGGATTTGGATTAGGTTGGTTCCATCGATTGAACCGTAAGCCAAGTCCACAAAGGTCACAACGAATTTCTTATTTCTGAGTTTGAGATATGCAAATCCTTTTTCATTAAACTTGCCAATATTAAAGAAGTAGGAGCTGTTAAACAACATTTTTAGCCTCGAGAATGCCGCTTTCCCTCCAGAGGGAAGCGAAAACTGAGACCCTTATGGGTCACTGACACCACGCTCAGGTCCACTGTTGATTTCTTGCCAACAACACCACAGCTAGCACTGGCTGGTGTTTCTGTCATGAGAGTGAGCACAAACGGCATTATACACTCATGTTCATAAACAACGGAACACCCTGAAAGACTAGAAACAGGAAGTTCATATTCACATGACATGTTCATTAGTATGTTCTGCAGAAATGATTGGCATTTCAGTCACCTAGGTTCAGCATGTGTCCTGTTGCATAGTAGGCACTTGAGTCCTCCATGGGTACTGGTAACTTGTTCCATGCGTGATGGCACCGACGCGTACAAGGCGCGAATGGCGTCCTGGGGTATAGCCATCCATGCTGCATTCACCTGGTTCCACAGTTCGTCTTTGGTGGTTGGCATTGGGTCACAGCGCCGCACCCGTCGTTTCACCATACCCCACACATTTTCGACTGGTGACAAGTCCGGTCATCGGACGGGGCAGGGCAACAGTCTGACATTCTATGACAACAAGAAGGCACGTGTTCGTGCGGCATGTTGTCGCGCATTGTTCTGCTGAAATATGGCGTCCGGGGTGTCGTGCAGAAAGGGTATGGCTACGGGTCGCAGAATGTCATTCGCGTAGGTCAAACTGGTCACGCACCAACTATGATTTGTGGTCGTACCTAATAGCACCCCACACCATAAGGCCTTGAGCTGGCGCTGTATGTCTTGTGCGAATGCAGTCAATATGATGCTTCTCCCGCTGTCTGCGGCGAACCAAAATGCGGCCATCATTTTCAAACAACAGAACCTGGATTCGTCCGAAAACACTATCTTCTGCTATTCCTGTCCCCAGTATCGTCGTTCCATACACCATTGCAGTCTAGCATGTTTATGCACATTGGTCGAAGGTAGGCGGAGAAGTGGACGACAAGCCGGTAACCCAGACCGCAACAAACGGCGACGGACTGTCACTGCTGTTAGTGTACGATGTGTTACACATTGTTGAGCCAGCGCCAAGGAGGACGCAGATATGTCCTGCAATGCCATTCGGATGAGGTGTCGATCTTTTCGGGGGGTGGTCTGGGTGGTACGACCAGACCCATCTCGTCGTGTTCTACAGCCTTCTGTGAACCATTCTGTTCACACCCGTTGCACTGCCGACACACTTCGTCTCTCACGAGCGGCAATTTTCCGCATAACGTTCTCCCATGCCAATAATACGCCCTCTTTCAAACTCACTCATTTAACGGTACGGTTCTCGCATGCGGCTGCGAGTGCACGTCTGCTCAAGTCACACTGATCCATTACCTTCGGTTTATAGCGATAACGAGAGCCGCAGGCACACTTTGCCAGTTGGTGGTGGTGAGCCGATATATCGATGTGGACCTTGAACCCGAGGGCCGTCATGGTTCAATTCAAATGCTAATCATTTCTTCAGAACATACTAATGCACATGTCCTGTGATTATGAACTTCCTATCTCCGTCTTTCAAGGTGTTCTGGTTTTTATGAACATGAGTGAATTTGCCAAGGAAGCAACACCAATAAAGCTACTAATATCGTGAATGAAGATGCTCTCCAATGATAGGTAATTATATATATATTGCTATTTGCTTTACGTCGCACCGACACAGATATGTCTTATGGCGACGATGGGATAGGAAAGGCCTAGGAAGTGGAAGGAAGCGGCCGTGGCCTTAATTAAGGTACAGCCCCGGCATTTGCCTGGTGTGAAAATGGGAAACCACGGAAAACCATCTTCAGGGCTGCCGACAGTGGGGCTCGAACCCACTATCTCCCGATTACTGGATACTGGCCGCACTTAAGCGACTACAGCTATCGAGCTCGGTATTATTATTATTATTATTATTATTATTATTATTATTATTATTATTATTATCCTTAAATTGTACATGTGAGATGGTAAATGGAGAAAGGGTAAGCCCCCACATACATGGAAGTGCCTCCATCCCCACACGTATGTTTACATAAACTCTACTGAATATTTACATACAGTATGTGTAGAAAACTTTAAATTTACATATTTACACTCCAAACACTGTACTCTTGGAATAATACGAAGGTTGGAACTTAAATAGTGGCAACTATTTATTTACAACAGATACAAAAGCGTTACATGTTAGCAACCTTTACTGTCCTTCAGTGTTGTGTACAACCCGTTGCCAACGATGTTGAAGTCGTAGTATAACTTTAACAGAGCCTGTTCTGTTGATGGTGCGAATGAAGCAGTCTGCTGCCTGTCGAATCTCTGCAACAGTTCTGAAGCGAATGCTCACGAATCGTCTGGTTTCGATCACTGTCCAGTAACGCGGCAAGAGCATGCACTTCTTCTTCACTCGTAGGACGACCTGCCCGATGAATATCCGCCACAGTTTGCCGACCATTGTTGAGGCTTTTACCCAACGTGCCACTATTCTGTAAGGCAATACAGATTCCCCGTAAACCTCTTTGAAGACCTTGATGACACTGTCGTGCTATATACGGCTCTATAAGATGGGTATGCTTAGCCGCCATTTTGGTTCATACATGCGCCATGTGATCGAAATCTAGATTCTCCTACGCCCGCTCGCTTAGCCACATTGAACGTATCGCTTTAGTCACCTCGTGCAGGGACAGAATAGTGCTATATTTGTATGGATATTTATTACATAATGGTGGGTTGTTCTGCACCTAATTGTAGTAATGTCTCTACTGTGGGATACAGGTTGTTTAGATTCCCTTCTGGTGCATTATGCCTCCACTGCCTATGCTACACCTTCTACTTCAACTGCTGACTTAAACCTGCATCCAGCTCCCACTGACATTACTACACCCCTTAATTTAATCACATTGATCATTCAATATTCAGTTCTGCCCCGAAAGTCCGGCAACAGGAGTTCAAACACCACAGTTACAATATTTGTCCAAAACTAACTTCATATGACAGAAATAATTTGTTTAACATTGGTGGTAGTACAACAAATGTATTATTGAAAACCAAGATCTGTGGTAGGTCTATATGCAGACAGTTTTTAAACTATGAGATTTCTGACTCAAGCTCTGGAACATTCGTATTCTTTTTTTAATTTGGGTGGTCTAAAGGAACCAAACTGTGAGGTTATGGAATTCATTTGTTACTGTGGGGTCCTCTATAGGGACTATAAGCATTATATACGGTAATGGTGCAAATCTTGTAACGGAGAAAATTTTATATGATAAATGTACCGGTACATGTTCTCCAACGTGCTGTAATTTAAAAGAAAACATTGTTAGACACCTCTTCAAAATTCGATCCTGTGCTGTTGTGGACTTTAACAAGAATGTACGGAAACGAAGTAAAATGTATGGGACTCCTTCGGAAAAGAAGAGAAAATGCAAACAAGGAATGGAAAGTTATTGTTTTGTAAATACTGTAATAAAAGGAGAAAGTAAATTTGTAAAATATTACTTAAATATAATTTTCCTTTTAAATGTGCTGCCTCAGCAAGTTAACCTATGTTGCAACCCTTTGAAGTTTAATGGTGAGTCGTGTTGAGAAAGCATACTACTTCTCAAAAAAAAAGTACTGTTAACTTTGCCAAAGTAAGAAAAAATCAATGTTATCCACAGCTCGAGGGTCACTCCCCTTACAAGTCTCTGGTAACTGATTATTAGTGCAATACTTCAGGTTGGGATAGAAGATTCAGCTATAGAAGTAGTTACTCTATTCCTATTTTCTTCCTGAATGTAATTTATAACAACATAACATTTGTTTCATGAATGTTCGGTTGAATAAACTAAAATCATCTGTTCATTACAACTGCATAAGCTGGTGAGATTCATAATCGTTCGTTCGTAATCTGTTTACCCTCCAGGGTCTGTTTTTCCCTGGACTCAGCGACGGATCCCACCCCTACCGCCTCAAGGACAGTGTCCTGGAAATTCAGACTTTGGGTCGGGAATACAACAGGGGAGAATGACCAGTACCTCGCCCAGGCGGCCTCACCTGCTATGATGAACAGGGGCCTTGTGGAGGGATGGGAAGATTGGATGGGACAGGCAAGGAAGAGAGAAGGAAGCGGCCGTGGCCTTAGGTTAGGTACCATCCCGGCATTTGCCTGGAGGAGAAGTGGGAAACCACGGAAAACCACTTCCAGGATGGCTGAGGGGGGAATCGAACCCACCTCTACTCAGTTGACCTCCCGAGGCTGAGTGGACCCCGTTCCAGCCCTCGTACCGCTTTTCAAATTTCGTGGCAGAGCCGGCAATCGAACCCGGACCTCCGGGGGTGGCAGCTAATCACGCTAACCAGTACACCACAGAGGCGGACGAGATTCATAATACTCACCAAAAATTAAGTTTATTTTGTATATAGAATATCTTTTTTAAAATACTGGTAAATAAGAAAAGGGGCTAAATTTTAGAAGAAAGAAATAAAGAATTCCAGTTACTTGAGTGTTTTCGTCTTTGCACATAAAAATTTCAGAGTTATTTTTGTTCGAAGAATATTTTTCTTATTATTTTGATAACATTGAAAATAGCGCTGAATCAATTTCACACAAGTATGAAATACCGACTGAGATTATATGGTATCAAACTATTCTATAACAATTTATGTATCTTCGACACTGACCGATTACCACGTCAAATTCCTTAATTTAAGAATGACAGTAGCCTTTATGAATACCGCGGTGTCCCTCATTTCATTTGACGGTACCGTAGCGTACAGCTTACGAACAACCTATTCTACTTTGCAGTAATAATAATAAAAAACCGATTTATTAGTAAGCTATTCTTTCTAATATTTCTCCAGTGAGAGGATATGCCTAGTTTGTTTAGTAAAAGACACATTATCAACGACTTTGCTTTTATAATCACCGTCTCGAGTAAAAATTACACAATAATGTACGAAATATACTAATATTTATGTTGAGTAACCGCACCGTCTCGAGTAAAAATTGCACAATAATGTACGAAATATACTAATATTTATGTTGAGTAACCGTTTGAGTAATACTGAGAATGAGTTTTTTTTTACAGTATGTTTAGCATTATTTTCTAGCGTGGAGAACAGTAAAAAAAGAGGGATATACAAGGCTGGGGCGCTCAACTGCCTTATCAACGTAGTCCAGGAATGAACCATAATGGCGGGCGAGCATACCTAGTCTTTCGAGAGCCCTAGTGCAGTACGACCCCTGGCACATTCAATCTTGATCCAACTCCGTTGTTCCTGTTTGGAAAACATAGTGACAATGTTACGTTAGACCGCTAGCTCACACGTGACTGTGTTTCTCGCGCTTGTGCGCACGCAGGTGATGTGGAAAGGGCGAGTACATTTGCTCTGAGGTAAGGTAGGTATGTAACCAACGTGTGCTATCAGCGAAAATATTGGATTTCGTTGCATAGCGTCTCCACAGCAGTGTTGCCACTATTTAAGTTCCAACCCTCGTAATTATCTAGATTGTATTTTGTAGGCCTACATATTAGAGTAAGAAGACTCAGTCATTTATACTTTCACTCATACGCCTGCATATACATTCACAACCAGTCCCACGCGCGCACGCATACGCATTCGCCCACATTCAATTGTACTTGGACATATCATTCTTGAAATTTCAATTTATACAAGTTATATACATCACATGTGGGTCCAACTCGTTGGCTGAATGGTCAGCTTACTGCCCTTTGGTTCAGAGGGTCCCGGGTTCGATTCCCGGCTGAGTCGGGGATTTAATCGCTTCTGATTAATTCTTCTGGTTCGGGGACTGGGTGTTTGTGCATGTGTATATGAAGAGGACAGTATGTCCCAACACTCTCCTCTTCATATTCAGACAACACATCAAACTACCAACCACCACAGAAACACGAAATAGTGATTACATCCTCCATAATAGGGTTGGTGTCAGGAAGGGCATCTGGTCGTAAAATAAGGCCAAATCCATATGTGCGACGCAGTTCGTACCTGTGACCCCACAGGTGTAGGAAAAGCGGTAGAAAAAGAAGCAGATAAACATCACATGTGAGTTTTGAACGACCTGTATAAACAGAAACGTATCAGGAAGAAGAAGAAGGCAGATTTCTATTTACATATCCATTTTCTTTACTGCGTGGAGGAGGTGAGGAAGAGGAAGCAGTTTTGCTTCAGATTGTAGAAGATTCCAGATACGAGCAGACCGTGTGTAAAATCCATTTAAATATGAGGTTATTCTGCCGAAGAGGGGTGGGAGGACGAGAGTAACTCCTTGGCTTTTCTTAACTGAGCGGTAATTAAGTTACAGGCGGTGGAAAGGAGAGAGGTGTGCGTTGTCTGTCAGGGATTTCTTAAGGAAGGCTACGTCTATTTGTTTACATAACGAGTTCACTGATGGCAATGACCTGTATGATGTAGGCCTATTTGTTCTGCTCGTCGTTGGACACCTTCCTCATAATTTCTATTGTCGTTGGGTGCCATGAAGGAAGACCATAGACTAGTATGTGCCGCAAAATATAAGCTGTTCGTTGGGCGATTAGGTAATTCGAGAAGTAAGCTAATAACAGTGGTATGAATAAAACACTGTCTGTTTTGAGATCTAATTTAACGATGGATGACCCAGTTATTTACAAAGTCTCTCTCCTCCTCAGAACAGGTAGTCTGGCTCGCTGGTATTGCCTGGGACGGGCGATAATCCTTGATTGACAGGTCTCACTTTTCACTTCACTCTGCGCACTCAGTCACACTACACACAGCAGTTTCACGGAAACGGAATCAGGTTCGGACACACAGTCTGACAGCAATTACGACGCACGACGACTGTTCCTAGGGTCGACTCCAGAGACCTCCATCGCTCACGCACTAATTTCATGTGGCCGCTCCACACGGTGAACTACTCACTCTCACTGACAACTAAACAGCGGTCACATAACAGCAACAAATCATCAGTACTAACCAGCACTGCAATACCAACTCTACTCATACTAACTTTTCCACACTGACTCCATATCGGTACACATACAGTACTCAGTACTCCGCGGCAGTACACGCACAGTGTTCCGTACTCCCCCAACATTCCACCACAGTGGGACACCCACCACACCTACTCTGACGACAGCTGTCCAACTCCCTGTCTACTCGAGGCGAGCCTGTTTTATACCCTCGGTGGTGAAGTTCCTGACTTTTAGGGGTGCGGCCGGAATAAGAACATTTTGTTCCAGAAGATCCAGGAGAAACAAAATGAAGGGAACAACAGAGGGAAGAGGCTGTCACTGTGTCCTCCGACTGGGAGCTCGCAGCCGACTCACTAGTTCGTTTCATGAGATACCGAAGGGGGCTACAGATGGAGGGCTGGCACCTGACAATAGCGAGTTACCACATAAGGAGTTTACGTGAAATATATTTTGTTTCTATACAATCATACTGTCTTATTTTTGAAAATATTCAACTTCTACCAACAAATAGAAACCTAAATGATCCAACGTTACTCTAAGACACTAAAGACTTTTTGATACAGTTTTCTGTATTATTCTTTTTCTTTCCTTCTTTCTTTCTTTGTTCGGATCGGCCAGTTAAGGACCACGTTATTTCAGCTGGTCTTCTCTGGGCTTTGATCTTTGGCCAGTGCTTTCATTCGTTGCCGGTGTTTCTCTTTCCTTTCCTCCGTCCACGTCTTTCCCGTCTTCAACTTTGGTCTTCCTGGAAAAACCTGGTGGGCTTTTAGTTTCCTCCTGAGTGGGTTCATTAAGTAATCCCCATCCCCTGTAGGTCCCTTTCCATCTCCGTGAACCAAAATGGCTGGGTTTTTTTACCTTCAAAATAGGTAAAGGTCTGGTTCATTAATCGTGTTGGTTTCAGTACTATTATTATTATTATTATTATTATTATTATTATTATTGTTACCGTGTTTTTGTGGTAGTTATGCGTGAAAGAAGGTGCGGGGTGGTGAACAGGTCTCAAGCTACGAAAGTAAAATTAATTTAAAATTTAACAAGGTTATATTTTCTTTTCAAAATAAGGAAATAACAAGCATGGCAGGTACAGAGTAGCAAGTCACAAAGGTAGTTAGAATATTTACAGGATTCGGGCTTCGCGCCCTGACTTTACAATGCTTGGGCAGTCAGCCCAACCTTACTTCAAAATAAGTATTAACAGAGGGGCAGAAAACCCCATTCATGCTCAGGAGCACTTGCTCCAAATTACACCGAAAAGCCTCCACGAGGCATCCAACACATAATTTACAAGAAAGAGTCACTCGCTCTCAACTTTAAGCCTCTCAAAGGCCACACCAAACTCCACCTTCAAGTTGTCCTCTCTGGACATAGACACAGGGGTAAAATACCCAACCTACTGAGGTCTATTAAATGAAAAAGGGTAATTACTTGACCTCTAAAATAACAATTTGAGAGGAGGCGAACTTGCGCTCCTAATACGCTTTGTTAAAACCTACTTGGCACTAGGCCGTTAATACAAGGGCTAATCCCATACTAAAGAGGTGACTTAAGAAGGAAACAATTTACATTAGGTTGAAGAAGAATAGGTTGAGAAAAATATAAGTTCACCTCAAAACAATATGAGTGGGAGCTCGAGAGGGTTAAGCACTCTCTATCCCAATATGTAGTTTAAAAGATAGAATAGATACAAGTTTCTTTACATTTTAAGGAAGGTTACATAATGGAAAAACTTCGGACCCGCCCCGAGAGTTAAACTGCTGAGCAAGCAAGAAAAGAAGTAATTAGTCGGCCATTACCTGGTTGTTGACTGTCGCCGAAGAAAGAGGCGCTTCCCGCCCCCTGCTATGTACTTTACACACTGAAAGATGGAACAGAAGTGGCCCGGAGACCCTAAAATCAGCAGTTTATATTCTCTCGCGGAAGGTTCAAGGCGTTAGGGGAATGAAAACACCCTCCCACAAACTCTTTATTGGGTAGGATACAGCAACATATTCAAGTTGGGGGAAGATACATTCGATTGGTCAGAAATTAATAAAAGAAATTCGGGATTGGCTAAATACAAAACAAGGGGAAAGAGAGGGGTATACAGCCAACTTAAACAATAACAGAAGGAAATTTAACAAGAAACAAACTTTTGAAATAAAAATTTCTCCAAAAAATAGTTCTTTCACTCCGCACTAGGGTGCACTATTGTTGATCTTCAGTAGTGTCCTCTAGAAGAGAAAGTTCACACTTCTTTCTACAAGCAAAACAAAAATACGTCGAAAATGACACAGTTCAAAAACTCCAAATTTTCCACGTAGTGACATCTTCTGAGAAACTTGAAAATTAATACCGTCAATAAAGTTCAGACTTCCTCCAGCAGAGGAGTTTCAATTGGCGCACATTTTAAATTAGCGGCGTGGAGGTGTACCGCCCGGTACAGACCTCCCCCCCCCCCAAAAGTTCCTCTAGGGGTGACACATGAAATTTGTTTGAAAACAAGGTCCAAGTTTTGATGTAGATATGGAGATTAATTGCCGAAGAATTTATAAGATTTTCATAATGTGGTTTGATTCAGTTTCAAAATTTTTGTTGTAACTGGAGAAGTAAAGTTTTTATGTTTGTAGAAGTTGAATTCAGAAGGAAAACTTTAGTTTTTAAAGTTGAGGAAAATTTTCTAAGTCCACCAAATATTGCAGTAGAATACCCAAGAAAAGGTAGTAAGGTTGATCTGGAATGTCCATATAGTTGATGTTGATTAAGTTGGATGACCAGACCGGCCGTTGCAGCTTGCGTCCAGAGGAGGCCGCTCGGACCCCTTAAGTACCCTGAGATACCGCTCGCCCGCACTATGAGGGGAGCAGTGGTGTTGAAGCACGCCGCGCCCGCGGTGAACGTATACAGGCTGCGGGCAAGTAGCAGGTCGTGCGCCGCACATCAGCCTTGGCCGGGAGGAGAGCTCCGGCTCGCCGTGCACATGTGGTCCTCGCTGGGGAAGAGGGGGCCCTTCCTCTAACCCAATCGCAGCACGGCGCCGCGCGGCTGCGGGGGCACTGAAACATTAAAGCTAGGCGGCAGAATTGTTGGACCATCATCATTTTTTTGAGGGCACAGGCTTTGTGGAGAGGTTGAGGGGCCAGCGGCGTGCAGAAATTCATTTCATATGCGAGCCACTGTGTATAGTGGAGCAGGAGACGGGAGCGTGGTAATGGCCGTAGCAAGGATAGGACAGCAGTTTAACCGCGCGGGGAAAGTTTACAAAAACTTACATATGAAACAAAATATTATAGAAGGGGCAGAATGCCTTCAACGTGAAAACTCAAAAAAAAAAATATATATAACCTTCATATTCCTTTCACGATTATATGAAGCAAGTTAACCCAGAAATTACACCGGTTTCACCTGTAACAGGTGAACCCTAAATATCCTCTCGGTGGCTGGATTGCTTAATAATAATGTGACCGGCGTAAGGAAATCTAGAATGATACACGGCCCATGTAATCTGGGGGCAAGCTTGCCCGCGGGAACAAAATTCTTGACCATCACCTGGTCACCTACCTTCAAATGGGTGGGTCTCCGTCCACGATCATATCTTTCCCTAACCTTTTCATGAGAAACTTTAAGATTGGCTTTCGCCTTCTTCCAAAGATCTTTAATATTATCCGGATCTATTGTCTCGGGTAGAATGTCACTCAGAGACCAGAGGTTAGAGAGCGGCGTGTTGGGAACGAACTTGAACATCAAAGAAGCTGGAGTAAACTTGTGAGAATCATGAACCGCCGAATTCAAAGCAAAGCTAACCAATGCAGGGACGTGTCCCACCTGGAATGATCTTCATGATGATAGGCAATAAGCGCGGACCTGAGATTACGATTAACCCGTTCAGCCAGAGATGGTTGAGGGTAATAAGCAGGAGTTGTCACATGAGAGATGGACAGGTCAAAGCAGAATTTACGAAATAAATTAGATGTAAAAGCCTTAGCATTATCAGATACAACATATTGGCACGGACCAAAAGAAGCAAAAATAGAATTTAGGCAAGTAATGGTGGACTGCGCGGTAGCCAGCTTAGTCGGAAATAACCAGGAAAATCTCGTAAAGCCATCTACGCATACAAAGATGAACTTGTTGGCATTTCCCTTTGACTGGGGGAAGGGTCCTACATAATCAATATACAGGCGTTCCATGGGGCGCGACGCTTGATGCGAGGACAAAAGGCCTACCTTGGTGGACATGGTGGGTTTACTGAGCAAACAAGATTTACAAGCTTTTACTAGTTCACGGATTTCACCGTCCATACCTTTCCAGATGAACATTTCACGAATCTTCTCACGAGTTTTAAAGATACCCAGATGCCCTCCTAATGGGGTCTCATGATAATATTTGAAGATCATAGGTACAAGAACAGCTGGAACGACAACCTTCATCATCTTATCATGCCTCGATGGGCAACATAAAACACCATTCCTCAGAACATAAGGGACAACATGTTCCCCAGAAGAAAGGGTTTCCATTATCGGAGCCAGCGTCGGATCTTCACGTTGGTATTTCTCGATATCCCTAAAGAGCATGGGAGCATCTGTTAAGATGGCATTAACATCAGATAGTATGGACTTGGAAGGTGATGAACTGTTGACCGGTTCATGGGTTTCGACGTCGTTGGAAAACATACGGCTGAGTCCATCAGCAACAACATTTTCGGTGCCTCGGATATGCCTGACATCGAATTGGAAGGCAGAAATACGGATGGCCCAACGGGCTATACGACCAGTACGACGCGGCCTACCTAAGACCCAGCTTAAGGCTTGATTATCTGTCTCCAAGTCGAATTTGACATGTTCCAGATAGAGACGGAACTTTTCTAAGGCAAATAAGACTGCCAAACCTTCGAGCTCATAGATGGAATACTTGGCTTCTTGAGCCGACAAGGTCCTAGATGCATAGGCGATGGGTCGCCTCCCTAGTTCAGTCTCTTGAAGAAGGACTGCAGCTACTGCTGACGACGACGCGTCGGTTTGGACGATGAATTTCTTTGAGAAATCAGGCA
This sequence comes from Anabrus simplex, assembly GCF_040414725.1. Classification (NCBI taxonomy): domain Eukaryota; kingdom Metazoa; phylum Arthropoda; class Insecta; order Orthoptera; family Tettigoniidae; genus Anabrus; species Anabrus simplex. Next base: position 825,675,046 of record NC_090265.1, read on the forward strand.
TAGCAAGTACAGGGGCATTACAGAGAGCTAATTTAAGATCTTCAAAAGCGGCTTGTTGAGAAGGTCCCCACTCGAATTTGATACCTTTCCTACGAAGAAGGTTTAAGGGCGCCGCTCTATTAGCGAAGTTAGGAATAAACTTCCTGAAGAAATTCACCATACCAATGAACCTGGCGATACCTTTAATGTCCTTGGGAGGTTTAAAATTACGGATGGCCTGTGTTCTAGAATGATCGACTGCTACACCATCAGGTGACACAATATGCCCTAGGAATGACATAGAGGGCTTAGCAAAGGCAACCTTGGACAACTTGACAGTTAACCCAGCCTTACGAAGGCGATCGAGAACTTCTCGCAGATGATCTAGATGTTCTTCAAAAGTCTCTGAAAATACGACGACATCATCCAAGTAGTGATATAAGTACTCAAATTTGATGTCGGAGAAGACCCTATCTAGCAGCCTAGTGAGTACAGCTGCTCCCGTGGGGATCCCGAAAGGCACGCGGTTGTATTCGTATAAATTCCAGTCCGTGGCAAACGCTGTAAGATGTTTAGACTCTTCCTCAAGGGGAATTTGATTATAGGCCTGATTCAAGTCCAAGATAGTAAAGAACTTGGCCTTACGAAACCATGAAAAACAAGAATGAAGGTCAGGAAGGGGCACGGATTGCAAGACCACCTTCCGATTGAGAGCCCTATAATCAATGACAGGCCTGAAGCCCCCTTGGGGTTTCGGGACTAGAAAAATAGGTGACGAATACGCCGACTTAGAGGGCCTAATAATACCGTCCTTCAACATCTGATCGATGATTTCTTTCAGAGCCTTCATTTTAGGTGGAGATAGCCTATAAGGTGGAAAACGGACAGGAATCGAATCCGTGACCTCAATTTTGTATTCAATAAGGTCAGTAACACCAAGAGTATCAGAGAACACCTCTGGAAATGACTGACATAATTTACGAATACTATCAGCCTGCTCCCCAGGTAGATGTCTAAGGTCTAACAACATCTCATCCTGGGTAGGCGAAATAGATGAACATGATACAGAATTACACTTTAACAAGGGAATTTTACAATTGGACGCAAATTTGAATGTGCACGACTTACTCTGAAGATCGAGCACAAGACCAGTGTGAGAAATGAAGTCCACTCCCAGTATGATGGGGCAAGACAAGTGCTTAGCCACAAACAGTTTGGTTTTCCATGTAAATTTAAAAATACGAATTTTGTCCTGTACAGAACCTAGAATGTCTAATGGAGATGAATTAGCCGAAACATATTGAACAGTAGATGAGCCATAGTCAGGTAATTTACAAACAGACTTCAATTTTGAATACCATTGTTCCGAAATAATTGAACAAACACTGCCTGAATCTAATAGAGCGGTTATAGGCTCGTTATTTAACTCAATCTTAAGAAAAGGAACAGGTGCGGGGGTATCCGCCGCAATCCTAAGACATTCTTTGGGGCATTCGAAAGATGAATTTGAAGATAGAACATTCCCTGAATTTTCGACCTGTTTACCAGGGGCTGAGCCTCGGGAAGAGGGATTAGTCGACTCAGCCGAAGCCGCTAGTCACATTTTATTATTGGCATTGGTGGAATTTGCACCAGAAGTTGAGCAGGAGGGGTTGCTATTTGAGTTTGGGCAATTCTTGGCGATATGTGAGAAAGCCCCACATTTAAAACAGCCTTGTGATGAACCAGCTCCATTATTTGCCCTACTAGACTTGATCAGTGGACACTTATTGCGAAGATGGTCAGGCGACCCGCAAGCATAACATTTACGAGGTGTGGCTGATCGGCGAGGTGGAGGCCGAGTATTACTAAAAGAAGGTTCTTTCGCGACACGCAAGGAATCGGCGTATCTCACTCCTTCCGCTGAGACGGTCAACGCTTCAAGTTCAGAGAAAGTTTGCGGGCACGCCGCGAAACACAAATATGACCTATAGGGTGGTGAAATACCTTCTACAATAGCCTGTACAATCTGGTCTTCAGGAAAATGAAGAGCAAACACCCTAGTATAGAATTTAATATCTTGGATAAAGTCTGCCAAGTTTTCATCCAAACGCTGTACACGATAATAGTACTTCTGAATCAGAGATGACCTCGCGCGAGCAGGAATAAAATTTGCAAGCAAGTGTGCGTGAAAATCTTCAATAGATGACTGTTCAGCTATGGCTCTTACTATTTTGTCGGAGAGAATACCAATTGCATAGGGATAGATGATTTGCAAAATCTGACATGGGGAAAGAGAAAAAACAAGGGCATGATTCTGAAACTCGACTAAAAATCTTAAAAATGAAATTACGTCACTGGTGGTATTAACGGAAAACTTAGAGATACCTCTGAGCAACATTGCCAATGGATGAGGCAAGCTGCTAAACCCGGGTGACATAGTAGGTAAAGGTTTCAATGGCAAGGAAGTTAATTCCGAACGTATATTATTCAACGATGCACGGCGTTCAGACTCGTCCAATGGGGCAGAGTTTGTTTGAGCAGCGATGGTTTTCCTATTTACTTCTCCCTTAGGAGGCTCTTCCTCGCTACCTACATTCACTGTGGTGGGTAGATCGCTTTTGGGAGGAACTTCCCCAGTTAACAATTGAGTGACCTTGCTAGATAATTCAGAAATATTTTCTAGTAGCGTACTAGCTTCTTTCTTCTGAACGTCATTCAACTTTAGAGACAACAGATCGTTAACTCTATTTGAAAAATGAAACAGCCTGGCTTGCACACGCTTAATTTGATTAGGAGAAGGATCATTTTCATCAAAAAAACTAACTACAGATGCTAGCCCAGTAATATTCTCGACGATCGTGGAAAGAGAGTCGTCAATTTCTTTCTCTCCCAAGGTGGGGATGGAAATGGGCAATTCAAGGGACTCTCTAAGCTTATTTGTGTCTACCGCAACCGTGCCTCCAGATTGCACATTTCTAATAGTCAATTCATAGATCAACTCCTCCTTGCGCAAGTAGTTAAGATGGAGAACATCGCGAGGGCCGGGCATAATGACAGAACAATTTTGAAAAACTCAAAAAATTCCAGCAACTGAGAAAATGGTTAGAGTTCGGATCAAAACAATGTTTAGCCGTCAAAAGGGGCTAAAATGAGACCCATTCAACCACGCTCTGCTACCACTTGTTACCGTGTTTTTGTGGTAGTTATGCGTGAAAGAAGGTGCGGGGTGGTGAACAGGTCTCAAGCTACGAAAGTAAAATTAATTTAAAATTTAACAAGGTTATATTTTCTTTTCAAAATAAGGAAATAACAAGCATGGCAGGTACAGAGTAGCAAGTCACAAAGGTAGTTAGAATATTTACAGGATTCGGGCTTCGCGCCCTGACTTTACAATGCTTGGGCAGTCAGCCCAACCTTACTTCAAAATAAGTATTAACAGAGGGGCAGAAAACCCCATTCATGCTCAGGAGCACTTGCTCCAAATTACACCGAAAAGCCTCCACGAGGCATCCAACACATAATTTACAAGAAAGAGTCACTCGCTCTCAACTTTAAGCCTCTCAAAGGCCACACCAAACTCCACCTTCAAGTTGTCCTCTCTGGACATAGACACAGGGGTAAAATACCCAACCTACTGAGGTCTATTAAATGAAAAAGGGTAATTACTTGACCTCTAAAATAACAATTTGAGAGGAGGCGAACTTGCGCTCCTAATACGCTTTGTTAAAACCTACTTGGCACTAGGCCGTTAATACAAGGGCTAATCCCATACTAAAGAGGTGACTTAAGAAGGAAACAATTTACATTAGGTCGAAGAAGAATAGGTTGAGAAAAATATAAGTTCACCTCAAAACAATATGAGTGGGAGCTCGAGAGGGTTAAGCACTCTCTATCCCAATATGTAGTTTAAAAGACAGAATAGATATAAGTTTCTTTACATTTTAAGGAAGGTTACATAATGGAAAAACTTCGGACCCGCCCCGAGAGTTAAACTGCTGAGCAAGCAAGAAAAGAAGTAATTAGTCGGCCATTACCTGGTTGTTGACTGTCGCCGAAGAAAGAGGCGCTTCCCGCCCCCTGCTATGTACTTTACACACTGAAAGAAGGAACAGAAGTGGCCCGGAGACCCTAAAATCAGCAGTTTATATTCTCTCGCGGAAGGTTCGAGGCGTTAGGGGAATGAAAACACCCTCCCACAAACTCTTTATTGGGTAGGATACAGCAACATATTCAAGTTGGGGGAAGATACATTCGATTGGTCAGAAATTAATAAAAGAAATTCGGGATTGGCTAAATACAAAACAAGGGGAAAGAGAGGGGTATGCAGCCAACTTAAACAATAACAGAAGGAAATTTAACAAGAAACAAACTTTTGAAATAAAAATTTCTCCAAAAAATAGTTCTTTCACTCCGCACTAGGGTGCACTATTGTTGATCTTCAGTAGTGTCCTCTAGAAGAGAAAGTTCACACTTCTTTCTACAAGCAAAACAAAAATACGTCGAAAATGACACAGTTCAAAAACTCCAAATTTTCCACGTAGTGACATCTTCTGAGAAACTTGAAAATTAATACCGTCAATAAAGTTCAGACTTCCTCCAGCAGAGGAGTTTCAATTGGCGCACATTTTAAATTAGCGGCGTGGAGGTGTACCGCCCGGTACAATTATTATTATTATTATTATTATGACAACGGCCGTAGCCGTGTTGAAACACCGGATCCCCTGAGATCTCCGAAGTTAAGCAACATTGGGCGTGGTCAAGATTTGGATAGGTTGCCACGCGCTGTTGGTGGGGGGTAAGGTAATGGAGGAGCGGAAAGGAACTGGCCACTCTACCGTACGTAAACTCCGGCTCACGCACACCTCTGCGGAGGTTCGGACCTGCCTTCGGTCAGAATACACCCTTACCTCACTTTTGTTCAAGATCCTTTCTCCCCTCCCTGAACCATTTGTCGGGATTTTTAGGTCTACTGTCAATTGTTTTCAAAATCTCTTTTGTCAGCCCCTTCTCGTCCATTCTAAACAGATGTCCATAAAATTCGAGTCATCCTTTCTTCGTTGCGTCAATCAGTCTTTCGCTTTCCTGGTATATTTCTCCCCTTTCTCGTAACCTATATTAGCCATCCACGTTTCTGGACCCATTATCTTGCAGAGAATCTTTCTCTCAAAACTCTCGGCTTCTCTTAGTTCCGACACATTCCTGTCATTCGGAAAGTATTATTGAAGATTTTTTTTTTTTTTTTTTTTTTACAATTTGCTTTACCTCGCACCGACACACATAGTTCTTACGGCAACGATGGGATATAACGGAACTAGGAGTGGGAAGGAAGTGGCCGTGACCTTATTTAAGGTACAACCCCACCATTTGCCGGGTGTGAAAATGGGAAACCACGGAAAACCATTATTAGGGCTGCCGACAGTGGGGTTCGAACCCACTGTCTCCCGAATGCAAGCTCACAGTTGCGCGACCCTAACCGCACGGCCACTTGCTCAATGACAGTTGAATATGGAAGTTACCTTGAGGAGGCGGATCTCCCTAAGAGCCATCTTGCGCACGGCATGGTCCTCTTCGGTCTCGATGAACTTCTTGATGGCCACCACTTGGCCTGACTCCCTGTGCCGACACTTCATGACCAGCCCGTAGGAGCCTTCGCCCACCACGGCTATGTTCTCATACTTCTCCATGCTGGGCAGCAGTCATGTCGTCAGCCGGCAGCGCGACCAAACCTCGCCCTGCAACAACGAGAAACATAGCTACAGAACTGTACAACTCATCACTCAACAAAGCATTCGTACCGGGTATCATACGTTCCTGAAAATCTTTTCTGGCTGAAATTAGAGACTTTTTTTTTCTATTTGCTTTACGTCGCACTGATAGGCTACAGATAGGTCTTATGGCGACGATAGGACAGGAACGGCCTAGAAATGGGAAGGAAGCGGCCGTGGCCTTAATTAAGGTACAGCCCCAGCATTTGCCTGGTGTGAAAATGGGAAACCACGGAAAACTATCTTCAGGGCTGCCGACAGTGGGATTCGAACCCACTATCTCCCGGATGCGAGCTCACGGCTGCGCGCCCCTAACCGCACGGCCAACTCGCCCGGTAAATTAGAGACATAAATGACGTAAAGCTCTTCAAAAGAAAGTGCAGAAAGTTGTATCTACATTGAAGTTAAAGGAGCTATGAACCGAGCTCGATAGCTGCAATCGCTTAAGTGCGGCTAGTATCCAGTAATCGGGAGATAGTGGGTTCGAGCCCCACTGTCGGCAATCCTGAAGATGGTTTTCCGTAGTTTCCATTTTCACACCAGGCAAATATCGGGGCTGTACATTAATTAAGGTCACGGCCGCTTCCTTCCAAATCCTAGGTCTTTCCCATTCCATCATCGCCGTAAGACATATCTGTGTCGGTGCGACGTAAAGCAAAAAAAAAAAAAAAAAAAAAAAAAAAAAAAAAAAAAAAGGAGCTACGGACATATCCTCTTACTCGTATTTAGATTATCAGATTAATACGTAACTGTAACATTCAGTATATTAGTTTATAATTGTCTGTATTTAGTAACTTATTTTAATCAAAGTAACAATGTCCGTTTTAATAACTTAATTTTTATGTTAAAATACATTTCCATTAATTTTATTTTTAATGTTAAAATGTTGCGGTGCACACAGTAGGATATATTCAGATTTATGAAGGGTTATAATAACAGTATATGGAATGGCATAATAGCAGCCTTCATAACCTGAGCACGGCCATATGAATAGGCCTAAATAAATAAATAAATAAATAAATAAATAAATAAATAAATAAATAAATACATAAATAAATAAATAAATATTTCAGACGTGAAGCTTCCACGATCTGTTGAGTTATTTTATTCTTCTTCCGGGTTGAACCGTGTTGTTTTCTCTACCTTCCGTACAGTTTGCCGACGTGAACTAAATAAATAAATTAATGAATTAAATAAATAAATAAATAAATAAATAAATAAATAAATAAATAAATAATAAAGACAGGGTGTGGTAAGACTGAAAGAGTCGTGCAGATTGTGCAGATAGGATCCAATGAGAGAGAAGATAACAACAGTAGGCGAGATAGGATGGCCGCAGCGTTTCGCAGAACACACCACCTGTACAAGAAAAAGGCAATTTCAATGCAAGCTAAACTCAGACATTACAACACGGTGATTAAATCCGAATGTCTCTTTAGAAGTGAATGCCTCCGAGTTACTGGAAAGGCTGGTCAGAGACAAGCTGTCAAGTTTGAGAGGAAGATCCTTCGAAAGACAATGGGCCCAAATATCGTGGCTGGACAAGACAGGTTGCGAGGACGAGAAGAACTATATCAGAAAACCGAACGATTGATAGAATGCATCAAGGAGCGACGACTCAAGTTCTATGGCCGCCTATTTAGAATGGATGACAAGCAGTTGACTAAGAAATGTTTTGCCATACTTGATAGTAGACCTAACACATGTGTTAAGTGGTTCAGGGAGGTTAGGAAGGATCTGAAAAAAGAAAGAAAAAAGGACTAAATCGTGAAGACATTGTTAACAGAAGCAAGTACCGACACCAGATCAATAACTTCAAGGGCTTTCGTGAAGAAGACCACGAACCTACTACGCTGGCGTAGCAGGGGGAGAGGAGATACTTCCAAGTTGCGCGTCCCAGGTGGCGGATAGGGGGGTCCTAACCGGCTTGCCGACGGATTTAAGAGAAATAAAATACCTCTCGCGGACCAAACACACAACCCCCTGTGGGTGGAGGACACAGATGAAGAATACACCCGCGGTATCCCCTGGTTGTCGTAAGAGACGACTAAAAGGGGCGACCAAGGGATGACCAAATTAGAAACATGATACTACTTGTAATTTGTACCACCAAGCAGGGAACACCACGGGTCGCTTTTACTTGCGAGTGGTACCACTATGTTAGGTACACAATAGGTTTGTGATTAACAGCAACAGTGCGTGCTCAGAATGCATTTTACAGTACCTATGGTTTGTACCACTGTGTGAGCGATACCATGGTTCTGCCTTGCCTGTGATTAGTACCCACTATGCGAGGAACACCACGGGATAGTGCGAGTCCCTCCGGTTAGTCCACTTATGTGAAGAACACTATAGGTTTGCGTTGCCTGTATAGGTTTGCGCTGCCTGTAAATAGCGCCCCAATGTGAAAAACACCATAGGTCTGTGTTACATGTGCGCATTACATTACCTGTGAGTAGAATGTGTGGAATACCGCGAGTCTACGCTACTTTTGATTAGTACCGGAACATGACAAATACCACGGTTCTATTTTCCTACCGATAAGTACCATTATGAGGGGCCGAAGACCTGGATATTGGACCCGTTTCGACTACAAGCATCATCGATTCAGTACTTTGTATTGTGCTTTGGAAGCAGTCCCTTGGTCAGTAATACTATTGTTTAACGCTAGTTTCTGAGAATGTGGGGGTACTGCAGGTCGGATCCACTGATTGTTTTATCTTCATATCCATCCATTCATTCTTGGTCCTCACGTTTTGAATTCTGGTCAGTGGAGGATTATGGATTTTTAATTGTCCTTACATTTTATCTCATTTCGTGCCATTAGGGGCCGATGACCTAGATGTTAGTCCCCTTTAAACAGCAAGCATCATAATCTTCATCGTGAAGAATAAGAAGAAGAACAGTAGAACAGCGGATGGACAGCAAAAAGGAGACAGGCTGTCAGAGAGGGAATACAACGATACTGGGCTACGAAGAAAGCTTCTAAAAATGTGTAAATGTTGCTTATTGTGGTCTCTAATGGCCGTAAACGTCTAAAATATAAATAAATAAATAAATAAATAAATAAATAAATAAATCACTATATGCATCTTTCCCACATGACCTCCTTTGGTAATCATTCATTCTCTTCCCATCCGATTTGAAAATCACAGAAAGTCCTTCAATTTACCAATCCTCTTAGCATTTTTTCTTCTTTAAGCCTATATCCTCATTCTTGAAACAATCTGGAATTTTTCTTCCCCTTTCATAATAATTTATAATTTAGGCATGGTGATCTCGTTATACTTCAGCATCGCTAGGCCACTCACAGTCCTTTTGGATCATCATCATCATCATCATCATCATCATAAATATTTGTTCTTGACTATCGAGGGAGATAACACCTAAGGCAGTGGTAGACAAAATCCAGTAGTCGAATTACATATACAGTATAATGCACAACCCCCGACACAATTCCGAACGAGCGGGGAAGTAGAGTGGATGGATATGAGAGGCTTTCCATCATGTACTGTTCCGTATATAGGCCTATTTCCCTCACATTTTTAGAAGTAAGCATGGGGAGAGGCGTAGCCTGTCTCCCTGTGGGTGAGGATGGCATTTATTATTTTGTTCTCTAAACGTTACTGTGCGGCGTGGCTTTGATATTTCTTGCCTTATGCCGCGCCAATGACTGCGACCAGGGTAAAATATTATTTGACTCAAGCCGCACCAATGAGAGCAGTAGCCAAAGAAAACCTGAGAAGCTGGATGATAGTTTCTTGTCAAATATGTTTAATGCTAGTTGTTTGCAGATAGTTACGTTTTTATAGAGCCTATAAATGCCTATCTTGGACCTTGACCTACCAAGCGACCGCTGCTCAGCCCGAAGGCCTGCAGATTACGAGGTGTCGTGTGGTCAGCACGACGAATACTCTCGGCCGTTATTCTTGGCTTTCTAGACCGGGGCCGCTATCTCACCGTCAGATAGCTCCTCAATTCTAATCACGTAGGCTGAGTGGACCTCATACCAGCCCTCAGGTCCAGGTAAAGATCCCTGACCTGGTCGGGAATCGAACCCGGGGCCTCCGGGTAAGAGGCAGGCACGCTACCGCTACACCACGGGGCCGGCATAAATGCCTATCTAGACGCCTATATTTCAAGAATAGCAACCTACAGTATTAAATGTATTAAACAGTATTAAACACGCAATAATGATTACATCCCTCCGTATAGGGTTGGCGCCAGGAAGGGCATCTGGCTAAAACAGGGCCAAGTCTACATGTGCGACACAGTTCGCACCCGCGACCCCACAGGTGTGGGAAAAGCGGTAGGAAAAGAAGAAGAAGAAGAAAAGGAGAATTGATTATACTTTGAAGGCAGTAGCCAGTTACTAGAAATTAGATATTGTAAGTTTTCGCTGCAGCTACAGGATTTTCCACATAAAATCTGACCGCTCGCGCGAGGCTGAGCCGGCTATAACTGGCTTCTCCCACGCCCCTGGCCCATCTGGATGTGGCTGTCTAGCTCGCTTCCTGTCCTTCACTTCCCATGCTGTAGTCAGTAGTCCGCGTTCGTTCGGAAAGATGGGAAGATTGTCGTCGGCGGTTGCAGAGTAGGCTTCGACCTACAAATGGTCATGGCTGACCCGTGGTCCGACAGCTCTGCACTCCGACCGACAAACCGAGCAGAGAAGGGGAGTGGTTACGACTCTACCGTAGCTCTACGCCTCCGTATTCAGGAGACGGAGAGGGGCTGGTCCTCACCATCGACTGTCCTGACAATAGTTTTCCGTGGTTTTCCATTCCTCTATACTATGACGAATGCCGAGAGAGTTCCTAGTATAGGCCACGACCGCCAACGCCCTCATCTTCTCCGAGCATTTCCTTCACCGTATCAAATCTCCTGGCCTGAGAGACAGCAGGTCCGCTTATTCCTTCAGGGAAGGAATTAATAATAATATTGTTTTTATGTTCCACTAACTACTTTTTAAAGATTTTTGGAGACGTCGAGGTGCTGCAATTTTGTCCCGCAGAAGTTCTTTTACTTGCCAGTAAATCTACCAATACGAGGCTGACATATTTGAGCACCTTCAAATACCACAGGACTGAGCCAGAATCGAACCTGCCAAGTTGGTATCAAAAGGCCAGCGCCGCGATCGTCTGAGCCACTCAGCCCGGCGAGGAGGAATGAAAACAATTTAGTAGTAGTAGTAGTAGTAGTAGTAGTAAGAAGACAGTTAGTTACCTTTAGAGCAACATATTTTTGCACGTAAATATTATTATAAATACGAATCCGCTCGTTGCGTTCGTGAGGAGTATTTTTAGGAGGTTCCTCTGGCAATTGCCTCCAGAACTTCAGTTCTGGAACTTGTGAATATGTCTCAGACTACTGGTTGAGTGCTAAACCAGAAACACACGCAACGGCGAACAGTGTTAACAGATCGAAAATAAGACGAAACTGACGCAAAACTTAAACGTTCGCCGCGAAAATCACAAACGAAATTATCACAGTAAGTTGGGGTTTCAGTAACTTCTACAAATGCAGCACAATTATTAAAACTCAAACTTTACAAATGCATACATGTTCATAATTTAAAAGCAGCAGATCCCGGAGCACATGTGCGTTATTGCGAGTGGCATCTGTCATTAGTCAATCGAAATGTGTTTATCCGGTAAAATGCCTGTTCAGCTGCGGAAGGACGACATTTCCAGCATTTGCTATCAGGTAAGAGTTTAGTTTAGTTTTTCGTACTGCATATGAATATTTACAGATTTAAGAAGGGAAGACAGAGTACATGCCGACGGTAGCCAGGTGGACCGCGAGTGTGGGGAAACCCAGTAGGCCGGCCTTGGTTCAGCCGAGTGTGAGCGGTCAGGTTTTATAGGGAAAAGTCTGTACAAACGACCAGACTTTACATTGTCATCGACAACAATGTACTTTCCAGCCACGAATTCGTCACAGTGATGCTGGCTGCCACCCGCCATCTCTGCCCTGCTTTTGTCTCGCGCGCTTGTTGAGGGGTTGTAATAAAGATATAAAGGAGAGGACGCAGAAGTCACTGAAAATACCTCAGTTAGAGTGTGATTCCAGTATATAGGACCCTCACCGCGAATACTTGATTTGAGAACAGACTGTAAAAAAGATCGAAAGGAAAGCAACATGATTTGTTTTGGGTGATTTCCGCCAGTGAAAATATTGCAAACTTTGGGCTGGGAAGACTCGGGGGTTAGGAGACGGTGTTGCTCAACTGAGCGGTTTGTTCCGAACTGTCAGCCAAGGAAGATGTTCAATAAATTTCCATCTTCTTTGAAATCATTTAAGAAAAGGCTAGGGAATCAGCTGATAGGGAGTCAATGTCTCCTGAGTTTGTAGAGTGAGTGTGTGAGGAACCGTTTACTGTGAAAGATTTTTTACTTTGTGCATAATGTACAACATTTTCAATTATAGGTAAGTGGGGTTTGAATTGACGGCCTCGCGCTCTCAACCGAAAGCCCCGAGTTTGATTCCCGGCCAAGTCAGGGATTTTTATCTGGACCTAAGTGTTGGTTCCAGGTCCACTCAGCCTACGTGATTACAATTGAGCAGCTATTTGGCGGTGATATGGTGACCCAGGTCTAGAAAACCAAGAATAAAGGCCGAGAGGATTTGTCGAGCTGACCATTCGTCAACTCATAATCTGCAAGCCTTCGGGCTGAGCAGCGGTCGCTTGGTAGACCAAGGCCCGTCATGGCTGTAGTGCTATGGGGTTTGTTTGTTGAAGTTTGAGTTAAGTTTTCACTCTTCTTTGTTAAATGACTATTTTAGTTTCAAGGTCCTGTTAAAATACGTATTTCGTGTTTCTGGAATACCTTTTAGTGCGTCTATTTTTCGTTTTTAGTGACTACCTGTCCTAACTCTAGTGATGATCTACGCTGTCCCAAGCTCCTGACTATCGTTCTTTGTTCAGGTGTGTGTAATCTCTTCTGCTGCTATTTCAAACATGTTATTGGTATTATCTTAAACAGTACGTGACAAGCTGAGACCAGGTAATGTCAGATAACAATCAGATGGGGGCTGCTTTAATGTTTGACCTTGACACTGCAAATTGTTTTCTTTTGCTTTATATTTCTTACCATGAATTTTCGTCATTAGTATAAACAGACATGAACTTCGTCCTCTTGGGACTACATCCTGAGAGTAGACATAGGACAGAGATGCCTGTTTTTATTCAATGGCCAATCTTTATGCAGCAGTAGCATTACCACCACGGAGAGTTTCTTATCTGCCGTGATATAACCCTTCACACGCAAGGTGAACCAAGCTACTTAAGAAACACCAGAGCTGGCCTCTGGCGTGCAAAACTTATAAAACTAACATATTGATCGTCTCTTATCTTCAGGAGTATGCGACACGAAAGAGAGAAATTATAGAGGAGGTAAGAGAGAAAAGAAGTTATAGTTTTATAGACAAAACACTGTCCGCCTCTGTGGTGTAGTGATTAGTGTGATTAGCTGCCACCCCCGGAGGCCCGGGTTCGATTCCCGGGTCTGCCACGAAATTTGAAAAGTGGTACGAGGGTTGGAACGGGGTCCACTCAGCCTCGGGAGGTCAACTAAGTAGAGAGGGGTTCGATTCCCTCCTCAGCCCTCCTAGAAGTGATTTTCCGTGATTTCCCACTTCTCCTCCAGGCAACTGCCGGGATAGTAACCTAACTTAAGACCACGGACGCTTCCTTTTCTCTTCCTTGTCTATCCCTTCCTATGTTAACATCCCTCCACAACGCCCTGTTCAGCATAGCAGGCAAGGTACTGGTCCGACCCAAAGTCTCACGCTCCAGGACACTGCCCTTGAGGCGGTAGAGGTGGGATCCCTCGCTGAGTCTGAGAGAAAAACCGACCCTGGAGGGTAAACGGATTAAGAAAGAAAAAGAAAACAGTCATTCTTGAAATGGTATACAACGTACTTTTCTACCATTCCAAGAAAATGCAAGAATAGTACCATTTCCAAAGTTATGGTTATTCTTTTCTAATCATGATAATAATAATAATAATAATAATAATAATAATAATAATAATAATAATAATAAATTTAAACTGATAAATATAGACTCCTTCAGTTTATCTGATCACCAACAGCCGCTTACTGTCGCAGATCAATGCCCAGCATTTTAATCTCTGCATTACTTCGTAGCTGGACCAACAATCACCCATTCTGTTTTCGAAATGGGTAGCCCATGGCGATGTGGAGAATCGCTTGAGGCACGTTACCACAATCACAGTAAGGGGTCTCAGATACCTCAGGTGTTTTCAGTACCGGCATCTACCACGTTGCTTACTAAATTGATTTAGTGATGTCTACATTATTGTTAGAAAGATTGAAACCAGGTGGCGTTTAGCTGGATACAAGATCATATCCAAGATATTTTGGGATTAGAAGTGTACTATTCAATGCGCTATGATTTCTTCCAGTTACATTGCTCTTCAGTTGGTACTAGCTTATTATTGCCCGAGTACCCCTGTACCCCGGTACTCCTTCTTCTCATTCTTATTCTTGTACCATATCCTCATCGGATGTCGGCTGTCATCAGGGTTATTATTATTATTATTATTGTTATCGTATGGCATTTACAAGCATAATCTGTAAAAATATACAATTAACATACACATTAAAATATAGAGGTAATTAAACCAGAATGTCCAGCTTCGACAACCAGTCCACTGCACTTGGTGTCAATTCATGCAGAGTCCGTAAACCGTCCTTAAATGCTGACAGTGGACAGCTCTCAACAACATGAAGCAATGTCTGCTTCTCAGCACCACACTCACACGCAGCACTTTCACAATATCCCCACTTTTTCATCATATATCGGCACCTGCCGTGGCCTGTTCTGAAACGGTTGAGTTTTGACCACTCATGTCGAGGAAGATCGAAACCTGGCACTTTCTTCGTTGGGTCTTTAATCAGAAAGGCGTTAGTGGATGGACATTGTTCCCATCGCTGTCTCCATTCTGCTGTTACACTGAATTTTTCATAGGAGTGTAGATCAGTCCAGAGTGGATTCCTGGATTTTAACCTCATCACAGGTGGATCTCGTAAGGCATTGAACAAAAGTGAGTTCCTGTGTGCAAAGGTCTTCTTGAGCAACTGTACTTTTGCTGCTTTTCTCCTCAGATCTGGAGGAGCAATGTTTGCTAAAACAGGCAGCCACTGAGTAGGAGTCGACCTCACTGTACCAGTAACAACTCTCATGGTTTCATTGAGCTGTACGTCAATCTTGCTCGAATGTACGCTGTTTTCCCACACAGGAGCGCAGTACTCACCAGCCGAGTATACTAGAGAAAGTGAAGCAGTGCGAAGAGTGTTTGCATCTGCACCCCAGTTGCTGCCCGCTAGTTTATGCAGTAGATTTACTCTTGTACTCAGCTTCTTTGATTCTTAAACCCATACCATTCTCGTAGATTCCGTAGTCAAGATATTCCCCTTCTTCTCCATCTTTCAATTTTACCTTGTAAGATAAGCTGAAGGAGTCTACATTTATCCGTTCGAATGATTGTCCGGCTCCATGGCTAAATGGTTAGCGTGCTGGTCACAGGGGCCCCGGGTTCGATTCCCCGCAGGATCGAAAATTTTAACCATAATAGGTTAATTCCGCTGGCACGGATGCTGGGGCGGGGTGTCGTCTTCATCATCATTTCATCCTCATCACGACGCACGGGTCACCTAGGGGCGTCAAATCAAAAGACCTGCATCTGGCGAACCGAACTTGCCCTCAAGATACTCCCGGTACTAAAAAGCCATACGCCATTTCATTTCATGAACCCACTTGGCTTCTGTTAGATTTTCGGCTTTTTTGTGAATTTAATACAGATCTTAATGACCAGACAAACGTACAACCCTCATCAAGAATCATAATGAAAGATGTAAATGGGCTTAAATTTCACCTTAAACTAATCTACGTGTGTTCCTACCATTTCCCCCCACTTCAACTGTAAATGCTTAACACTATCCTCCACCACAATAACACGCAGTTACCTACACATGGCAGATGCCGTCCACCCTCGTCGGAGGGTCTGCCTTACAAGGGATGCACCCGGCTAGAAAGAGCCACACCGGACGAGTTGGCCGTGCGGTTAGGAGCGCGCAGCTGTGAGCTCACATCCGGGGTATAGTGGGTTCAAACCCCACTGTCGGCAGCCCCGAAGATGGTTTTCCGTGGTTTCCCATTTTCACACCAGGCAAATACTGGGGCTGTACCTTAATTAAGGCCGTGGCCGCTTCCTTCCCATCCCTAGGCCTTTCCTGTCCCATCGTCGCCGTAAGACCTATCTGTGTCGGTACGACGTAAAGCAACTAGAAAAAAAAATAGCCACACGAAATTATAACTGTAAATTTACCTTTATTGTAGACCACATAACTTCTTTATCGACCCTATCTTTTACTTCCATCCTTTCCTCCATCTTCTGTTTCAAACAAGGTTATTCAATCAATCAATCAATCAATCAATACTGATCTGCATTTAGGGCAGTCGCCTAGGTAGCAGATTCCCTATCTGTTGTTTTCCTAGCTTTTTCTTAAATGTTTTCAAAGAAATTGGAAATTGGTAAGTTATTCCAATCCATAACTCCCCTTCCTATAAATGAATAGGCCTATTTGCCCCAATTTGTCCTCTTGAATTCCAACTTTATCTTTATATTGTGATCTTTCCTACTTTTATAAACGCCACTCAAACTTATTCGTCTACTAATGTCATTCCACGCCATCTCTCCACTGACAGCTAGGAACATACTACTTAGTCGAGCAGCTCGTCTTCTTTCTCTCAATTCTTCCCAGCCCAAACTTTGCAACATTTTTGTAACGCTACTCTTTTGTCGGAAATCACCCTCAACAAATCGAGCTGCTTTTCTTTGGATTTTTTACAGTTCTTGAATCAGGTAATCCTGGTGAGGGTCCCATACACTGGAACTATACTCTAGTTGGGGTCTTACCGGAGATTTATATGCCCTCTCCTTTACATCCTTACTATAACCCCTAAACACCCTCATAACCATGTGCAGAGATCTGTACCCTTTATTTACAATCCCATTTATGTGATCACCCCAATGAAGATCTGTCCTTATATTAACACCCAGGTACTTACAATGATCCTCAAAAGGAACTTTCACCCCATCAACGCAGTAATTAAAACTGAGAGGACTTTTCCTATTTGTGAAACTCACACCCTGACTTTATTTATTGAGACAAAAGTGATAGAGACAAATTGATGCCAACAGTTTAAAGTTTCCGAGGAAATCGTATCCAGCTGAAGCAGTTCCTCAAGGGGAACAGGGAAACTTCTTCTTCTCCTGGTGCCTTCTCCTCGCAGATGGCTGGGAACCACCATGGAGTATTTTCTCCAGGTGCAGTTCTACACTTAGGTTACACGGTCACGTTCTCTACAGTCCACGACATTTAAAAGAACACGTATTTATGACCTGATTTTTCTTTACAAGATTATTTTGTGTAGTTTTTATTCGTTACGCTCGTTTTGCGTATGTTGGAAGAAACTTGGTGACATAGCAATGGTCACAATCTAGTTGCGGACTCCCTATCTCATTCGCCAGTAACAAACCCAAACTTCCAGCTATGAGAGGAGGAAGGGGAATTACGGTGTAATCCACTGATTAAGGTCACAAAAATGTTGAGGCCGGACACTCCGGCGCTGTAATAAATCTTCTGCATGGTTGATATTCTGTACACTAGATGGTGACAGCAACCGTTTTATTAACTTAGAACAGTCTCGAGGACGAAAGAAATTTCCTATTTTTCCTTGAAAGTTGCAACCCCCTCAATTCAATGAGGAAAAGCTTTCCCATGACAGAAACTGTATGAAACTAGAAACAAAAAGAATATGAGAAAAAATATAAACCGAAAAAAGAAATGTTTGTACAGTACTGTATTTGCTTTCGCGTTTTAGGGTGAACCAAACCAGTAGTGTCAATGTAGCAATTTTCCACTAGACCTAGCGGAATAGAAATGTTTCTACAAGAGGGAATTTAAATAAAAATGTAATGTTTATGTAAGGCTTTATTGGTTATATCAACTTCTTCCAGCGGCATAGAACCATTTCGTTTCATTTATACTATGATGAAAAATGAAATGAAATATCGTATGGCTTTTAGTGCCGGGATATCGTAGGACGGGTTCGGCTCGCCAGGTGCAGGTCTTTCTATTTGACTCCCGTAGGCGACCTGCGTGTCATGATGAGGATGAAATGATGATGAAGACAACACATACACCCAGCCCCCGTGCCGTAGGAATTAACCAATTAAGGTTAAAATCCCCGACCCGGCTGGGAATCGAACCCGGGGCCCTCTGCACCGAAGGTCAGTACGCTGACCGTTCAGCCAACGAGTCGGACTATACTATGATAAAATAATTGAACAGATTTTCGTTTCGACTGAGCCAAACACAAGTAATAGGCGGGATGTAAACAAAACAAATCAATTTTCTTTCTTCCCTTCATCTCTTCATCCTACTAATTCTGAACAGTTAACTCCACCTGCAGTAGCTTTTGGGTGGATTGAGTAGCTCAACTGTTGCTCTTGCCAGTCCCAAGCTCGGATAAAGGAGAAGAGTAAAAGAGAAGCCAGAAAATAGGGTGTCTTGAGGCAACCTCTAAAGCTAAATATCTCAGTTGTAGTACTGAGATAGAGTCAAATGTATCTCTCCCCTATCTTCAACCTACTAGCATGATAGAATCAACTAACACCATGTGTATTTATTTATTTATTGTGTCAGAAGCGAGAAGATGATTCTATTTCTGGGTAGAAACATTGAAAATAAGTTTTCCTTATTTTCATCCCAAAAGAAAAGTAATTCAAGAATTTCTTAAATGATTTGATACTTCCTAACAACCTATTTCTAGGTTAATAATAATAATAATAATAATAATAATAATAATAATAATAATAATAATAATAATAACTCGAAAACTCTTCATACAAACTACTATGGGACCGAGAAGTCAT
This sequence comes from Anabrus simplex, assembly GCF_040414725.1. Taxonomy (NCBI): domain Eukaryota; kingdom Metazoa; phylum Arthropoda; class Insecta; order Orthoptera; family Tettigoniidae; genus Anabrus; species Anabrus simplex. Next base: position 825,693,740 of record NC_090265.1, read on the forward strand.
AACCGATGTCACGCTCAGCAACAACAGGCCAGATATTATTCTAATCGATAAATCAAAAAGATCCGCATCCCTTATAGAAATTGCTTATCCAAACACCTCCAATCTGCAAATAACAATAGCCACAAAGATATCAAAATACATAGAACTGGCAATAGAAATACAACGCATATGGAAACTAGAATCAGTCACCACAGTTCCAATAGTAATATCATGTACTGGTGTTATTCCAAAATGCTTGCACAGCTCTCTGGCCGCATTAAACCTGCATCATCACACATATGTAGAACTACAAAAAGCCACCCTCCTGAGCACTTGCCACATTGTGAGAAAGTTCCTAGGAACGACTTTTCCTCTGACTCATGCCAAACAGCATGAAGTCCCAGGCCGCAGTTCCAGTAATACTGAAGAACAGATTCCCAAAACGGGGACATAAGAAGTTGTCTGAAGTTGTTTGTATTTACTGTATAATTGTATAATGTTGTAATTATTTCTGTAGTAAATATTTGTAGATATATGAATCTGTAGTTTCATAATCAGGAGAGTGACTCCTTGCTTAGGCCGAGTCAGCCTATTATGTTACCGGCACAAGCCGAGCCTTCCTAAATTGATACAAATAATAATAATAATAATAATAATAATAATAATAATAATAATAATAATAATAATAATAATAATAATAATAATAATAATAATAACTGTACCGGGGTACACCTTCTCCGTCCTGTTAAACTACCGCCTTCTATAAGGCCATCTGTATTATGGAACTTGAACTAATGTGATGCAGGATACTTGGTGGTGCAACTGTTAGATGTCTCTACCATCGGCTTAAGTGCCCCCTCTGGCGGGATTAAAGACAATTAATTCTTAAGGAAATTTATACACTGACTGACAGAGCAAATGCAACACCAAGAAGGAGTGGTTCGAAAGGGATGAAAGTTGGGGAAAAAACAGAAACGGCACGGACGAATAATTGATGTTTATTTCAAACCGATATGCAGGTTACACAATGCGCACGGCATCGACTCAGTAGGATGTAGGACCACCGCGAGCGGCGATGCACGCAGACACACGTCGAGGTACAGAGTCAATAAGAGTGCGGATGGTGTCCTGAGGGATGGTTCTCCATTCTCTGTCAACCATTTGCCACAGTTGGTCGTCCGTACGAGGCTGGAGCAGAGTTTGCAAACGGTGTCCAATGAGATCCCACACGTGTTCGATTGGTGAGAGATCCGGAGAGTACGCTGGCCACGGAAGCATCTGTACACCTCGTAGAGCCTGTTGGGAGATGCGAGCAGTGTGTGCGCGGGCATTATCCTGCTGAAACAGAGTATTGGGCAGCCCCTGAAGGTACGGGAGTGCCACCGGCCGCAGCACATGCTGCACGTAGCGGTGGGCATTTAACGTGCCTTGAATACGCACTAGAGGTGACGTGGAATCATACGCAATAGCGCCCCAAACCATGATGCCGCGTTGTCTAGCGGTAGGGCGCTCCACAGTTACTGCCGGATTTGACCTTTCTCCACGCCGACGCCACACTCGTCTGCGGTGACTATCACAGACAGAACAGAAGCGTGACTCATCGGAGAACACGACGTTCCGCCATTCCCTCATCCAAGTCGCTCTAGCCCGGCACCATGCCAGGCGTGCACGTCTATGCTGTGGAGTCAATGGTAGTCTTCTGAGTGGACGCCGGGAGTGCAGGCCTCCTTCAACCAATCGACGGGAAATTGTTCTGGTCGATATTGGAACAGCCAGGGTGTCTTGCACATGCTGAAGAATGGCGGTTGACGTGGCGTGCGGGGCTGCCACCGCTTGGCGGCGGATGCGCCGATCCTCGCGTGCTGACGTCACTTGGGCTGCGCCTGGATCCCTCGCACGTACCACATGTCCCTGCGCCAACCATCTTCGCCACAGGCGCTGCACCGTGGACACATCCCTATGGGTATCGGCTGCGATTTGACGAAGCGACCAACCTGCCCTTCTCAGCCCGATCACCATACCCCTCGTAAAGTCGTCTGTCTGCTGGAAATGCCTCCGTTGACGGCGGCCTGGCATTCTTAGCTATACACGTGTCCTGTGGCACACGACAACACGTTCTACAATGACTGTCGGCTGAGAAATCACGGTACGAAGTGGGCCATTCGCCAACGCCGTGTCCCATTTATCGTTCGCTACGTGCGCAGCACAGCGGCGCATTTCACATCATGAGCATACCTCAGTGACGTCAGTCTACCCTGCAATTGGCATAAAGTTCTGACCACTCCTTCTTGGTGTTGCATTTGCTCTGTCAATCAGTGTATTTATATTTATATTTTCGAAGATTGTTTTGTTCATGTATCAAAGTTGTCAACACCCCTACTGCTTCCTTCTTCCTTACTTACTAACCAGTCAGAAATTTTGTGAATATTTTTTCTAGCCAATTAGAACTGGGGGTGTGTACAGGCATCCAGCCTGTCTGTAAAGAGTTCTGGAAACTTCCCCTCGAAATGCTGTAAAAGCTGGGCGCTTTAAGGCCGTATTGTCATCTTTATCGCTCCAGTTCAGTGAGAGCGGCGTGTTATTCCGAGACAGGGGCCGTAGGTCGGTGTTCGGAAGGCCAGCTAAAGAAGGTAATGGCAGAATTTTCTTAAACATGTGATATCTCCGGCAAATAACTTGAAGGAAAGGTTTCAAACCTCTTTCATTTTATGTAAAGTTCTAATTTAAAGTTCTAAATGTAGATTTTCGGCAAGTCTGAAGACTCTGTTCTGGGAAACATGTAAACTAAGGGAAGAAAGTGTGATTACCGTCAGTTGATTCCCATTCAACTCGGTATGGGGTGACTACAATTTCTGAAACCTCTAAATTCTTAACACAGTTTTGGCATTTAATATTTCTCGTTTATTCACCTCTCTGTAGAATAGGCTTAGCCTCTGCAACTTCGGGCCCTAAGCCTACTGAGGGTTTTAAGAGTTTTTCTAAAAGGAGTGCAAATGTTTCGCCTCCTAGCCTTTTGTTCATGGCCATTTAGAAAGGGCACACATTGCCCCTGTTTAAATTGTAATTGTTTATAGACCAGTGTGTAACCAACTGTTGAGCAGAAGTGACTGTAAAGTTTTGCAGGCATTACTTAGTAAGAAACTTATGCCTCTCAGAGGCTGGACTATATTAACCTTTGGAGCTCAGAATCCTAAGCTATGTAAATTAGTGGAGCAAACATGCTCTTATAAATAGTGTACCTCTTTCGGGGCTACAATGCTTATTCCCTTGTATATTATCGTGTTGATAATTCTCTCTAATTGTGTACCTGATTTTTTACTTTAAGTCATTGTTGATGTGGGAGCTGAGAAGCTCATTATTATATTGTTGTTTACTCAGATTTTCTATCTATCAAATTTTAAATTCAATAAAAGGAAAGAAGTAAAATTTAAAAAATGAATGCCTTAACGTCATTTCCTTGTCCGCCCATTCACCCCGGCACCTTCTAACACCTCTGCGTTCCACGATATTCCCGGAATAATAATAATAATAATAATAATAATAATAATAATAATAATATTAATTTCGTGTGGCTATTGCTAGCATGGTGCAGCCCTTGTAAGGCAGATCCTCCGACGAGGGTGGGTGGCATTGCCGGGTATTGAAAACTGCATGTTATTGTGGTGAATGATAGTGTTCTGTACGAGTTGCAAAGACCGTGGGGGCAGTACAAACACCCAGTCCCCGAGCCAAGGCAATTAAGCATTTAAGATTTAAATCCCCGACCCGGCTCGGAATCCAACCCGGGATGCTCTGAACGCTCAGCCAAGGAGCCGGGCCGTAAAAATGAATTCTGTCGTAAGTTATTATGTTAAAATTATCCCTTTTTGACATTCTTTTAATGAAACCTCTGTACTTCCAAAATCATCTGACAGAGAAGGTTTTGGTTTACAATAAATTGTGGAATAAACTTCAGCCCTTAAGTTGGCATCCCACTGTGGGTGGGGGGCGGTGGAATAACATACATGGTATCTCCTGCTTGTCATAAGAGGCAACTAAAAGGGGCTCCAGTAGCTCTTAACTTGGGAGCGTGGGTTGGCGACCACGGGGCCCTTAGCTAAATCCTGGCATTGCTTCCACGTACTTGTGCCGCGCTTTTCACTTTCACATATCCTATCGGGCCTCATTTGGTTAACTTTTGTTTCTTTTCCGACCCCGACGGTATTAATCTTTCACGCCCTTCGTGGCCCATGTCTTCCTTTAGCCGATATCTTCATTTCTCGAAGTGACTGACCTCTTCCATCTTCGTTCTAATTAGTGTTAATAAAGGATGGTTGCCCAGTTGTTCTTCTTCTTAAAACAATAATCACCACCACTTTAAGTTGGCAACATTGCCATAACTAGTAGATGCCTAGATCTTGGTACTTCATTTGCGATTGTGAGGGTTTGGTTATTTGAACTTTCAAACTGAATTACTTGTATTTTCACATGTTCAAGGGTAATATAACGAGTGTGTTTCAACTTGTCGATAATTTCACGAAACAACGAGGTTTTTTTTTATACGACTATTCAATGAATGGACTGTTTAACTTAACAAATGAAAATAACATAGGCATTTTATACAATATTATTTAATTGAATTTATTGCATACCAATGTGATATCGTCTCTTCTGAAAAATTCTTTGTAATTGCCGCCATATTTGATTTATTCACTGCTTTATAAATAACCTACTACGCGTTCCTATTTTGGTTTGAATATTGGACATCATTGAAATCCAAAAACAATATATCATGTATTATTTATTATTATTTAATCCATTTACCCTCCAGGGTTGGTTTTCCCTCGGACTCAGCGAGGGATTCCACTTCTACCGCCTCAAGGGCAGTATCCTGGAGTGAGAGACTTTGGGCCGGGGGATACAACTGGGGAGAAGGACAAGTACCTTGCCCAGGCGGCCTCACCTGCTATGCCGAACAGGGGCCATATGGGGGATGGGAAGATTGGAAGGGCTAAGCAAGGAAGAGGGAAAGAAGCGGCTGTGGCCTTAAGTTAGGCACCATCCCGGCATTTTGCTGGAGGAGAAGTGGGAACCACGAAAAGCCACTTCGAGGATGGCTGAGGTGGGAATTGAACCCCCTCTAGTCAGTTGACCTTCCGGAATTGAGTGGTCTCCTTCCAGTCCTCATACCACTTCTTCAACTTTTCTGGCAGAGCCGGTAATCGAACCGGGACTCCGTGGGTGGCAGCTAATCACACTAAACACTACACTACAGAGGCGGACTAATGTAAAATTTACTAGATTTTAATATTTTTAACTTTTCCTCTACAATAATGATATCTCAGATTTGTATCTCAGTTCAGTTCTTTCTACGTAGCGCTGTTTAAATCTTACTACTTTATGTCATATTACTTTATGCTGAAAAACCTGCAAATTAGAACATTTGTGATAAAGACTTTTTCACGGCCATATCAGTGGTAGTCTATCGTTTTCGAACCAACGCCACCATTTATGATACAAAAAAAAAATTCGCAACACCGATAGAGGGATAATCACGATGGCACTTATAGCCTAATGCTGAGAACTTCGAAGTCAGTTCAGGTTTCACACCGTTGTATAAACCAAAAATTTGCTTTCTTGAGCTTCGGTGGCATCCTTTCGCCAGAGAAAACTGGCCTTTCTTATCCCATCGTCGCCATAAGACCTATCTGTGTCGGTGCGACGTAAAGCAACTAGCAAAAACATAAAAAAAAAAATACATCCTCATCGAATCCGCCGGTTTTCTTCACCAGAACGCTAAGACACTGAAGGCCGAAATATTTTGGCAGTGGGTGGAATTCTAACGAAAGGTTAGGCGTTGGAGCTACAGGATCTTCGAAGGTGCAGTGAAGATACTTGGTCTTTGAGAGGCTCACATTCAGTTTCGAACACGTTTCGCCTTTTATCGAATACTAGAGGAAAGTTTACGTATAGGTCAAAAGTATTTTTTTCGATCGAACCAGCATATGTGAGAAAAAGTCAAAGATATATTAATTTTCCAATATTCTCTCAACCACAAAAAATATGTCTGTAGTAGAACATTAGAGAGGGTAAGCTTTACGATTTCTTCCAGAAAAAAGGAAAGATTCTGACCATCGATCTAATAACATAAGTAGCATGTTGACAGTTGCCGTGTCTTGGTGCAATGCACATAAAATGGAAATAAGACACCTTCGTGTGAGAAAAAAAATCAATGAATATAACGTATAACCTTCTCCCTCCCTTTGGGGGACACTGGAAACAGTTTATAAAAGTACCATAGAATCAAATTATATTTAAATATTTATCACTGCTGTGGTTAAGTATACAATATTTATACTTTATGATAGAATTTGATTATTTTGTTAAGTTATTTTTTATTTGCCGTATGGCTTTGAGTGTTCGGAGTGCCCGATGACATATTTGGCTCATCTGGTGTAGGTCTTTCTATTTGATACCCGTGGGCGACCTGCGCGTCTGGGTGTGGGATGATGATGATAATGAGGTGGAGAGAGCGTGATACCCAGTTTCGGCACTTAGCCTACTTCTGTCGAATAACATCAAGTGGTCTGCTCAAAGCTTAACGTCTCCATCCGACAACAGCGTCGTATGTCCTGATTCAGTAAGAGCACCGCGGAGAGGTTTGGGATTGAATTCAGGATTTTGACGCAAAATATGGTGATAAGAAATTTATTCCACCACCTTTGCCGGCCAACATTCTGATGGTAAAAATGTTTCCACCGTCAGGACTCGAACCGGCTAACCACGATATCAGATAATATAGACTTTATGCCTTGACGATCAGGGCCACTAGGAGGACTTTTTTTTTAATAACCTGGAAAGGCTTCGTCAAGCGGCAGGGAAACGGCAGGGAGAGAAATTAGTGATTTGGGTAAGTTAAGTGTACTCATTGTAGACGCCAAGGAATAACTGGACAGATGGAAGAAATATTTTGAAAATCTCATCAATGCAAAAAAAAAAAAAAAAAAAAAAAAAACGCTTTTCTATAAAGTGCTTAGAGTATGAGATAGTAGAAAGAATATATTTTCAAATTGATATACGATGAAGGCAGGAGTTTATTGAGGGGAACAAAGAAAATAATGGATAGATGGAAAAACTATTTTCAAGAAGTTTTATACGAGATTGGCTCAATATTAAACCTTTTTGCATACTGGTATTTCAAGAAAATGACGGTAAGAAGTTTTAAAAAGCACCCTATAATAAAGTACATGGGAAAGGAAGTAGAATAATGTAGATAATTTCAAGTACCCCCGAGTTACAATTAATGAGAATAGAAGCATTGAAGAAGTAAAAAACAGACTGTCAACACAAGCATGTTATTAAGAGAGAATCCCTAAGAAAGAAGGAGATAAGCCAGAAGGTAAAAATGGCAGTATACAAGTCGACCTACATCCCTACACTTCTGTATGGGTTCTGTAAGGAAGTGAGTCATGAATACTAACCAGAGAACAACAACAAAGGTGCAAACAGCAAAATGTAATATTTCAGAAACATTATTGACAAAACAAGAAGAGATAAAATTAGGAATCAAACTATTAGAGCGACATTAAATATCTAGTATTTACAAAACCATATAGAACAGCTCATCTTAGATGGTTTGGATACCTGAACAGAATGAATGACAAACGATTGCTTAAGCAGGTGTGGGAAGTGCGCCCAGGAGGACTTGGAAAAAAGAGACCCAGAGAGAGGGCACGTTTGACTGGAAAAGAGCCAAGAAGTTATCTTTAAAGAGGAAAGAACGACGAGCTCTGTGGGTAGAGGAGGACCGGATTACGTAAATAAAAAATAAGTAGATTCATGTACTCATCCCGAGGTGGTGCAGCTGTTTTCAGACATCCCCCAAAGGAGACGAGCTGTATGCATTAATTTTAGCCACATGTTTGCCCTCCTGAAATCTAAATCTCTGGCAGTACCAGGAATCGAACCTGGGTCACCGAGGACGACAGTTAATAGTGCTAACCATTACTCTACGGAGATGGACTGTGAAAAACGGTAACTTTGCTGGGGAGACCTGGTGTTTACAGTGCACGTTGTGTTCTGGTGTGGGCTAGAACAAATCTGTTATTTTCATTGTCCTGTCTGTCTCACTGTTGGCTTTGACGATATGAAAGTGACTGAGGTATGAGCGATGCCATTCCCTGCTATAAATTGTGTAAAAATGACACTCATAGGGTCGGTTGGTGCATACTTTCAATGGCCTTGGCAGGCCGATATGTAATAGCAGCCTCTGGCTCGGCGAGAAAAGCAACGGGAAATTACCTCGCTCCTCATTTCCCTAGAATACCTCTTCAGTAACGCCTAGGCCATCTATGCCAGCTGTTGGTGGAGCTGTTGAGGATCCAACTAGCCTTCGGTATGAATATTCAACAAAAGCAAGCAAGCAAAGGAAATAAACAAACAAACAAACAAACAAACAGTTGATGAAATATCGGTGAACTAACTAATTTTAAGGAACAGTTTATTATTCAAAATTCAGATGTATAGAAAATTGGCTTGAAACTCAAACATTTTGCAAAAGTTGTTTTAAAAACACCAGTGTAATATATATAGAATTCCTCAAAACGTATTTTTTTTAACTGTTTTCAAAACATTGACCTCATATTTTCACAGGCTGTCCCAAAATGTTAATGTTAATGATGCGGAAATTTTCATAAAGTTTTCGAGAGCTGTTTCGTAAATGCTAATAATTAAATATGCAGAAGTCCTCAAAAGACTTTTCAAAATCAATTTTAAAAATACTAATTTTTCCAAGACCGTTTTTTGTAACACGGTAGACAAAGTTGTTGCAACAATATAGGGAAGTATAGATTTGTAAAACACTTGCTTTGTTTCTGTCACTCTACAAAATTCCTCGGAAATGTGTTCAATTTTTGACATAATAGGCCTATCTCGTCTTTCCGTAAAATATCGATTTTTTAACAATTCCGGAAACATATTTTCAGGCTTGAGTGTAACTTGCTAGTTTTAACAACACTGAGCACAACGGCATGTGAATAGCATCGATAATCAGACCAAGATGCATATACCGAGGTAATTATATTAACAACGTCGTGGAAACTTCGAATTCTTCCGATGATGGAAGTTTACAGTAAACCCTGTTCACGTCAAGACGTCAGATCGTAAGTGAGACGCACTTGTTAATGTTTCTATAATAAGCACTACAACGGTGGCATCTGGAAGTTGAGAGTGCCATACCCAGCAAAAGACTTCACACGCAACAACAAAGTTTATAACAGCACTTCATCAGGTTAGTCGACCCGAGGAATGAATAAGTCTGGCAATTGAAACTTGCCAAGTCAGGAAATAAAACAAGGGCACCGAAACATTTTCAGTGTATGACAGGATGTGGAGATTTTTCTAAATTTCTTCTTTAGAGCGAATATTCCTCTTATAAAATGTATAATAATAAAGGAAAGCACCGAGCTCGATAGCTGCAGTCGCTTAAGTGCGGCCATTATCCAGTATTCGGGAAATACAGCCCCAGCATTTGCCTGGTGTGAAAATGGGAAACCACGGAAAAGCATTTTCAGGGCTGCCGACAGTGGGGTTCGAACTCACTATCTTCCGGGTGCAAACTCACAGCCGCGCACCCCTAACCGAAATGCTAAAATACAGTAATGTGGATCTGTTTATTTGTATTTTTCCATATTGCAACGTAGTCGTACACTTACGTGTGGCAGAGCTGCTAGCAGTACACAACTCCTTTCTACCTTAAAATCAATACTTGTACAGGATATTGCTTCATAAATAACCTAGACAACACACACGGTCCAGTAGTTGCGTGCGTGTTATTTTGCTACAGAAGAACATTGTTTCGTTTTACGATTCTTTGCGGTTCAAAGTAGAAGAATAGAAAAAGATACAGGATCAACTAACAAATTATTGCCACGAAACTAACAATTTGTCTCTCTTATTTACCGTGACTGTCTGAAGGAATTGGTACGCGTTTTATAACATCACATTAAAACAATGTGCATACACAGAGCGTTTGCTGGGTAACGCAACGAAAAGCCCGCGAAAGCTGGCGCCAAGTGCTAAAGTAAATGGCCGATAATATTTAATAACAGGTTTCTACGCTCGAACTTCTTAAGGCACACCAAAAATATGTTAGGTAAACGTCCTAATTAATGTGGCCTACGTATGTCTACCCCTAAGTCGCGTTTCCTGGTACAGTGTCTGGGAGGAGGTGATATGAAATTATATGGCATGTTTTACGGACGGATGCCCTTCCTGACACCAACCTCAGTTGAGGAGCTAATGACAATGAAATTAATGATGGAGAATTTAAGTGGGTAAGGAGGTGAAAGGATTTTTTTTTTTTTTTTTTTTTTTTTTTTTTTTTTTTTTTTTTTTTACGTCGCATCAACACAGATATTGTTGGGAGATCAGAAGAATGCACATGCCCGGTGAGGCACGGGCGAAAGGGTTTTCACCAACAGAGCCTGTGACGCAACGGTTACCATAGCAACTCCGCTACTACCCAGGCGACTTTATATTATCTTCTATTGGCAGCTCTTCCCTCTTGTCAGTTGTGAGCCAGTAAACTGCAAAGTGTGAGTCAATGTTTTCGTGTAGCAGATAAGAGCAGATAAAAGGCGATCTGTCTGGGCAGAACAGGAAGTTCGTGCTTGCAGACCACATTCCTCATTCTTGCATTCTTCTCATCTCCACATAGTAGGTCTTATGGCGACGATGGGATAGGAAGGGCCTAGGAATGGAAAGGAAGCGGCCGTGGCCTTAATTAAGGTACAGCCCCTGCATTTGCCTGATGTGAAAATGGGAAACCACGGAAAATCATATTCAGGGCTGCCGACAATGGGGTTCGAACCCACTATCTCCCGATTACTGGATACTGGCCGCACTTAAGCGACTGCAGCTATCGAGCTCGGTGGAAGGAATCGGCTGCGGCCTATGAATATTAACTGTCCCGGAAGTGAAAGTGGGAATCCACAGAAAACCATTCTCAGGAAAGCCGTCGTTGGGGTTCGACTCCACTGGTCTGCTGAATGCTGAACTTGTTTCCATAGCCGTAGCGCGTTTTAACACTCGCGGCCATTCCGATTGGTGAAGTCCAAATCAGTGACTCTTAAATCACTCTCCTGAGTACCTAACCGCAGTGAAGATGTCATGCAGCCTCACCGCACTCAGACTGGTTCCCGGTAGGTCATTCAGCACAATCCGTTGCCGCTAAAATAGCTGAACGAGACAGGAACCCTTGGATATGTGCTGGAATTCTTCGGGAGCACTGAGCTAATGCGCAACCATCGCCACCTCAAGCCTTGAGACAGCGTGAATGAGAAGTTCACTGCATCTCTATCGATGACTCTTTTCTTTTTACAATTTGCTTTATTTCGTACCGACACGGATCGTTCTTATGGCGATGATGGGATAGGAAAGGGCTAGGAGTGGGAAGGAAGCGGCCGTGGCCTTAATTAAGGTACCTGGTGTGAAAATGGGAAACCACGGAAAACCGTGTTCAGGACTGTCGATAGTGGTGTTCAAACACACTATCCTCCGGACATAAGCTCACAGCTGCGCGCCCCTAACCGCACGGCCAACTCGCCCGGTTCGATGACTCTAATCGGAGTGCTGACATCATCGCCATCAGCAGAAAGGATAGTAAAGCAATGGTCCTAGATCCCACCATGGCTTTGAAAGAGACTCGAATCAGGCTCATGATGTGGTGGTGGTGGTGATTTTTGTTTTAAGAGGACGTACAACAAGGCAATCATCCTCTCTGAACAAATTAGTGGAAAAGAAATTTAAAATAAAAACAAAATTATTTGTTCAATATATCAAAAAATTATTGAATTAGGCCCAAAATTATACTAGCGAATCAAACGGGAACCTGCGTTCCCTGAGTAACGGTACACTTGTAATTTATAGACCCTTGATTAGTCCACTGTCGCACATAAAGCGGATGACGAGATCAGCAGTAGTCGCATCATCGGCTAGTATGCGTTCAAGTGTTTCCTGCAGGCCGAGGCTCCGTCTTAGGCCAGAGAGATCGGCACACTCTGTGAGGATGTGGGCCACGGTGAAGTCGGCACCACAAGAACACACTGGGGGGGGGTTCTTCCCTCTTCAGGAGATCAGAGTGCGTAGATCGTAAATGACCTATCCTCAGCCTACACAGTACTATGGCCTCTCACCGTCAAGGCCGGAAAGACGACCGCCACACGGTAGTTGTCTTCTTAATTGATCTCGGCTTGTTGGGAGTTCGGATAGCTAGCCACTCCGATTCTCAGGACGCCAAGATGATTCGACGTAGCTGAGAACAAATATCTTTAGCAGGTACATTGACAGCTCTTGGAAGTAAAAGTCCGCTTCCTTTGCAGCTTCATCCGCAAGTTCGTTTCCCACAATCCCAACGTGGCTTGGAAGCCACGCACAAGTGATTCAGGTGTCAGCATCACTTAACCTGGCTAGAAGGTCATGAATCTGCTGCACCAGTGGGTGTTGCGAGAAACAGGCTTCAATAGACTGCAGAGAGCTTAAGGAGTCGGTACACATAAGAAAGTGGTTTCTTTCGTCTCGCAGGGAAAACTTCAGAGCCTCTAAGATGGCGTAAAGCTCCGCAGTATACACGCTACATACACTAGGAAGCGACATCTTCGTGCTCATATCATCGGTGACGAAAGAACAACCGACATTATCTCCAATTTTAGAACCATCCGTGAAGATATGTTTCGCGGGCGGATATTTGTGAACGAAGTCTTGGAAATACCTCCGATAATCGGAGGAATCCGTGTTCACCTTGGGTCCACGGAGTAGATCTAGACGTATATCCGGTCGCGGAACTAACCACGGAGGTACCTCGCTAAAAGTTTGTTCAAGACAACCACCGATCTTGGAAATACCTCCGATAATCGGAGGAATCCGTGTTCACCTTGGGTCCATGGAGTAGATCTAGACGTATATCCTTTGCGGAACTAACCAGGGAGGTGCCTCGCTAAAAGTTTGTTCAAGATAACCACCGATCTGGACCTAGAAAAACAAGCTATTTATGTACCATGCTTGCCTTACCTGTCAGCTAAGTACAAAATACCTACCGATAGGTGGATTGTCAGAGACCTGCTATTCTGAAGCAAGAGGCACCCTCCCTAATAAGACATCGAACTTACTACAACATTTCAATTCTGCGAAATAGAAAAAAAATAGTAATACAGACTCTCTACAAATCATTCATTTCCATCTACATAGTTCTTGTAATTTCCTCGTTAACGACTGGCACGCTTTTGAAGCCTAGCTAGTTGGCTGTGTTTACATTCCTTGACTGCAGGGTGCCAGTATTTCCCCAACTAGAGACACAGCGTTGTCAACTCTCCGTTTGAACTATTTAGCCCCTGAGAGCGAGCATTGAGACTGGACAGAACTGCGTGCAGCTGTGCAACCCTGGAGACCAGACAAGCGAGCCGGCTTCAGGACCGGTACGCTTTTGAAGTACTCCACGTGCACTGTCACTGAAAAAGCAAGCTTGCTATTGGTCAAGAACCCCCTACTATTGGTAACAATAGAGGCGGGTGTAGACAGTCATAAATATGGTTATTGTCGGGGAGTGGTACTGCTTAACGTTACCGGTCGTTAACGACAAAATTGAGAGAGGTGGTGGTGGTGGTGGTGGTGGTGGTGGTGGCGGTGGTGGTGGTGGTGGTGATTGTTGATTTAAGAAGAAGTACAACTGGGCAACCATCCTCTATTAACACTAATCAGACAGAGAAGAATTCAAGGGATCCGACACTTCGAAAAATGAAGATATCGACCAAAGAAAGACAAGATCCATGAAGAGCGTGAAAATGAAAGACTCCCTAATCCTCGAACGCTCTAATACCGTCGGGGTCGGAAAAGAATAAGAGTTGACCAGGGGAGATCGGATAGGATAGAAGAAAGTGAGGAGCCTGGCACAAGTAAGTGGAAGCAATGTCAGGACTCAGATAAGGGCTCCGTTGTCACCGTCTATGGACCACGTTTGACAATCTTTGCAGTATTTTTAGCCTTCTCTGTCTTCACCCTTTGCCAGTATCATCCTTTCTCCTACTTCCTTCTTCTGCTCTTCTGCATAGGACCTCCCTTTTCTCATGAGCTAATAATAGAAGTAAATTCGTGTCCTCATCCCGAGGTGGTGCAGCTCTTTTCAGGCACACCCCCAGTGGAGGTGAGCTGCATGTACTATTTCAACCACAAATCAGCCCTCCTGCCATTTTTAAATTTCTGGCAGTACCGGTAATCGAACCCGGGCCCCCGAGGACGGCAGCTAATAACACTAACCGTTACGCTACGGAGGTGGACTTCATGTACAGAAGATCTCTGATATCACGCGGAGAAGGAAAATTGCATTTTATGGCCATTTGCTGAGAATGGAACTAACACGATTATCGAACCAGATCTTTACCCATTTTAAAGATATAAAGACCCAGCCCACTTGGTTCTGGAGGTGGAAAGGGACCTACAAGAGATGGGGATCACGTATGAAGATGTATAAGAACGCAACTCACTCAAGAGGAAACTCATAGACCGCCAACATTTTCAAGAAAGGTCAAAGTTGAAGACGGGAAAGACGTGAACGGAGGAAAGAAAAGAGCAACACCGGCAACGAATGAAGGAGCACTGGGCAAAGATCAAAGCCCGCAGAAGACAGCTGAAATAACGCGGTCCTTAGTAGACCGATACGAACAAATAATAATAATAATAATAATAATAATAATAATAATAATAATAATAATAATAATAATAATAATCATAATAATAATAATAATAATAATAATACACACATGCCAACGGCCGTAGCCGTGTTGAAACACCGGATCCCGTGAGATCTCCGAAGTTAAGCAACATTGGGCGTGGTCAGGAGTTGGATGGGTTGCCACGCGCTGTTGGTGGGGGGTAAGGGAATGGAGGAGCGGAAAGGAACTGGCCACCCTACTGCACGTAAACTCCGGCTCAGGAACGCCTCTGCGGAGGTTCGTACCTGCCTTCGGGCAGAACAACCCTTACCTTAATGCATACGTGGTTAAAGGGGCAACTTCGATTCTGACCACTACTTGAGGAAAATTAAGGCGAAGCTGACACCGGAAAGGGAAAAGAGAATTGGCGGAACAAAAAATCAACCTGTAATGTTGCCAGGATCGGCCGATGGGGAACACAATGACGGTGTTTGTGGGTGTGTAGCACGCGCATGCAAGACTTGTCATATTATAAGGACACTGATAGAAGTGAATTATGTTGATATTCAGATTGCAGTACACTAAAAAATCTTACGTTAAAATACAGAACAAGAACAACACGATCAAGGTCAACAGTTTTACAGCGAATATGTTCAGATTACAATATAAAATCCAATTTTCGAGGCTTCTTAGAAAATTCAGGGGCATTATTTTATCTATACAGGGAATTGTCGGTCGCCTGCGCTGCGAGCCTGTCTCTCGCCATGCACTTCGCCGTAATGCGGCCAGCGCTCGCCCGACACTGAGTCATAGCGTTTTCGCACAAGATTTTTCTGTGCTTTGTGAAGGTATTCTGTATATACACACGCTAACGTAATGAAAATGGCACCGGAACAACATAATGAACACTAAACACATGAGCACTTGACTAAACTAAAATAAAGCTCTCAGCAGTCTGCCAAGGAGGGGAACTTGTGGCGTCAAGAATCGTCTCATGGCAAAGTGCTTGGTGGGAGACAGGCTCGCAGCGCGGGCGACCGGGCGAGCGACAATCCCGTGAAGAGATCAAAAAATATTCCTGTATATTCGACAAAGTTGTTGGTTCTACAATTATGTATCTGAATGTGTGTTCTCACCCCCAGTAACCCCACTTGGCTACGTACCCCTTTGAATTCAACCATCAGACCTTGGACGATTAATTAATTAATTAAATTCGTGCGGCTATTTCTAGCCGGGTGCAGCCCTTGTAAGGCTCTGATGAGGGTGAGCGGCATCTGCCATGTGTAGGTAACTGCGTGTTATTGTGGTGGAGGATAGTGTTATGTGTGGTGTGCGAGTTGCTGGAATGTTGGCGACAGCACAAAACACCCAGCCCCCGAGCCATTGGAATTAACCAATGAAGTTTAAAATCCCTGACCCGGCCGGGAATCGAACCCGGGACCCTCTGAACCGAAGGCCAGTACGCTGACCGTTCAGCCAACGAGTCGGACCTTGGACGATTACAAGAATAGGATAAACAAGATCCAAAGCCACGGCTGGACTGACATGGCAAAGTCAATACAAGAAGCAATGGAACAAACGATTCTACGAAGTAAAAAGAAAAAAAAGAAGAAAGTCGGGCTGAGTGGCTCAGTCGGTTGAGGCTCTGTCCTTCTGACCCCAACTTGGCAGGTTCGATCCTGGCTCAGTCCGGTGGTATTTGAAGGTGCAGGTGCTCAAATACGTCAGCCTCGTTTCGGTAGATTTACTGGCACGTAAAAAAACTCCTGCGGGACTAAATTCCGACACCTCGGCGTCTCCGAAAAGCCGTTAAAGTAGTTAGTGGGACGCAAAACAAATGACATTGTTAAACTAATTAAAAATAAGAAACATCCATGATGGAATAAAGTTTGCAAGGAAGCAGAATCCAAGCATGGAAGGCATTGTCTCTACGGACAAATCAAAAGAATGCCACCAGAGAAAACAGATAACAGAATTCCAGAATAAACGAAGAGCAGGAAGATACAAATCAACTGGATTAAAGGAGTAAAGGAGGACATGGAGGAAAAGAACATACAACAGGATGCCGTATATACTTGTCATTAGTATACGAAGAACATCTACAGGATAATGGGATCCCGAGAACAAACGATCAGCCGAGATCACACGAATAGGAAACGAACCGGCAACACCTGATCGCAGGAAAATAAAAAAACCCATCCGAAAGGCTGAAGAAAGCCTACTGGGCTGATCGAAAGAGAAAGAACCAGAAATAAAAGATGCCTAACGTGGTCCATAGCAGGCCCTAAATGCCGGTCTCCAATGATTAACATTTAACAACATGTTACGTGGCTCAGGCAACAGCACGCCGGCCTTCACCTCTGGGTTCCGTGGTTCAAATCCCGGGCTCTCCATGTGAGATTTGTGCTGGACAAAGCGGAGGCGGAACAGGTTTTTCTCCGGGTACTCCGGTTTTCTCTGTCATCTTTCATTCCAGCAACACTCTCCAATATCATTTCATTTCATCTATCAGTCATTAAGTATTGCCCCAGAAGAGTGCTATTTTTTTTGTTTTACGTCGCACCGACACAGGTAGATCCTATGGCGACGATGGGGGTAGGAAAGGCCTAGGAATGGGAAGGAAGCGGCCGTGGCCTTAATTAAGGCACAGCCCCAACATTTGCCTGCTGTGAAAATGGGAAACCGCGGAAAACCATCTTCAGGGCTGTCGACAGTGGAGTTCGAACCCACTTTCTCCTGGATGCAAGCTCATAGCTGCGCGCCCCTAAGCGCACGGCCAACTCGTCCGGCCAGAAGAGTGCGACTGGCTTCGGCAGCCGACACAATTCCTATCCTTACCGCTAGATTGGAGCTTCATTAATTCCATTCCTGACCCAGTCAAACGACTGGAAACAGGCTGTGGATTTTCATTTTCTCATTTTAAACGTTAACTTGACACACCACGAATATGTTAACTGTTAAATGTTAAATACTGTTTCATTTGTGTCCACACTTATAAACAAGTTAAACTTGATTTCCTTTGTTTATACACAACTAGTTCATCATATCAGTTTGTGTTAATGCAAGGTGGTGTCTTGTATTTTCAAACAAAGAAAATGGACTCTGATGAAGATTTGGCCTTTGTTATTGCCAATGTTGCTTCTTACAGTATGATGATGATGGTGATGATGATGATGATGATGATGATGATGATGCTTGTTGTTTAAAGGGGCCTAACATGTAGGTCATCGGCCCTTCTTGAGAAGGAAAGAAAGGAGAATGTGGATACGACAATATCTGAATAGAACGAACAATGTGGATGATATTTTGAATGAGCTTAAAAGACGGGCTTTGTTTTTAAAACTTTCTGAAAATGTCTGAGCATGATTTTAATGTTTACCTATACGAACTTTGCCGAAGCCATGCGGATATCACACGAACAATGAATTGATTTAACATGTTTCCTGATTTTTGTATTTTTTTTTTTTTTTTTTTTTTACGATTTGCTTTACATCGCACAGACACAGATAGGTCTTATGGCAACGATGGGACAGGAAAGCGCTAGGACTGGAAAGGAAGCGGCCGTGACCTTAAGTATGGCACGCCCCAGAATTTGCATGGTGTGAAAATAGGAAACCACGGAAAGCCATCTTCAGGACTTTCGACAGTGGGGTTCGAATCCACTATCTCCCGGATGCAAGCTCTCAACTGCGCGTCCCTAACCGCACGGCCCACTCGCCCGGTAACATGTTTTCCAATCCCACTGGAAAACACGCCAACTTGTTAACTTCAACATATCAAGTTAACATGTTAAGTTAAGGGACACTGGGAGTAAGTTTTCTAATTTCTTTAGTTATCCTATTTTAATATAATTCGGTATACTATATGTGTGAGTTATTATATACCATACTACAATGTTTTATACTCCTATCTTTAATAGCTTTTGAGATATTGATAAAACATTATTCGAATTACGCAACTTTTCAAAACTAAGAAAGTTAGTACAATTATTACATTATTTTCTGATGTGTTGTTCCTGTACAAATTAATGTAAGCATTCATTTTAACAGTTTTATATTACTTACTGTTATATAGTAAATTTTCTGATACACCTTTTTTCCCCCCAAAAATAATAATATTTTTTGAAGTTTGAAATGTTTTTCTGAGCAATCCACTTGTTCAACACCAAAACTAATGCTTGCAGTTGTAGAACATGCATCAAAGGACACACATAATAATTTACAGCTCATTTGCACTAAAACTGGTCTGCAAGGAGGAAATTTTATCTTCAAAAATATAAATAGGGGAAAAATGCATTTTTATGAAAACAAGCAGTTTTTACACTGTCAGCTTACCTTATTAACTAGAAATGTCCTGCACCATAAGTAACACCTTCCTTCTTCTTGTTTACAGACTCCTTTTTCAGTTTCTGAACCTTTGTCTTGCGACGGGCTGTTTTTCTCTTTTGAAAGGCTGACCGGGCACTTTCATAAATCCTGCGACTATCACGTCTCTTCACAATTTCTTGTGTTGCATGAGGGATTTTTGCTGAGGACCTGAGTTCAGTTGCAGCAGTGCATTCCATATTAAATTCTGCTACTGCATTACAAACAGCAATACTCAGTCTTTTCTGCGAGATGACAATCTCTTTCGGACACTTCCACCAGATTAGAGAATGCAAACACTCATCTGATTTTGTGTTGCTCCTCGAACACATCGGGACAATAACTCATCAGATGCCAGCCTCTGATAGACTGGAATTATGTTTAGTACTAATGGGTCTGATAACTTGATGGACATTTTATCATGGCTCTGCGGCTTTATGCCTTGTGCCATACTTTTATTATAGAAGCACCAGCCTTTGGGACATTTGCCATGCTGTGGTTTCACATCTGTTGACATGTAATGACTGAGAGTGGCATATATGGCTCTTTTCATGTCTCCTACACTAGGAATATGATTAACAATTGCATTTCTGTAGTAGCTGGTAGGTTTTGTAATGACAGCATTGGTAAGAGCTCCTTTTCCATGACCACCTAGCTGTACCCCTTTTGTCTTCCATGACTGCACTACCTGTCTCAAGCCTGTACCCATTCTCATTGCAACATGGTTGATACATTCCTCCTTCTTGAGTGTTACCTCACTACCATAAACATTTTCACTCACAAGATGATTGAAAGTTTTAGAGTCACCGCCTGAGAGCACTGTAGTATAGCGCATCTTACAATGGGAAATGGAACGCAAATCTATCAGAAGAGGGCGTTTAAAGGTCCATGCACCGGACATTTAAAACCTGTGATAGCCCTTTAAAAATGGTGGAGTACCGAAAAAAATATCACTAATCGTTCCGCAAAGGTTAGAGGTGTATTTATAATGAAAAATCAGAAAATCGATTTTTCGACAATTTTTGGATAAATTTCACTCCCCGTGTCCCTTAACTATGAACCAAATGTTCGTGTACATACCAATTTTAACAAGTCATTTTTAACATGTTAAATTTAATTAGTGGAGACACGGCTTAACCGAAACAAACAAACAAACAAACAAACAAACAAACAAACAAACAAACAAGTCATATGGCCTCAGACACTGTCTGCACGTCCATTTTACTCTGCGAGATGACAGGCTGATCTGTTTGACGATTTATTGCTGAATTTTAATTAGTTTTGCCGGGTAAACAGCAAGTGTGTCATCAGAGATCTTTAACATATCGAGTACCGAATGGACATTTTCCTCCCTTCAACAATCCGACTACTTCTACCGGTTTTGAGTCTGCTATCTTCGGGTCTGAGAACCAGCACTCTATCACTGATGCACAATAATCTTCCTTTCCTTCTTAATCTGTTTACCCTCCAGGGTTGGTTTCCTCTTGGACTCAACGAGGGATCCCGCCACTACCGCCTCAAGGGCAGTGTCCTGGAGCGTGAGCCTTTGGGTTGGGGGCGGGATTACAGCTGAAGAGGAGGACCAGTGCCTCGCCCAGCAGCCTCACCTGCTATGCTGAACAGGGACCTTGAGTGTGGGATGGAACAATTGGAAGGGATTAACAAGGAAGAAGGAAGGAAGCGGCCGTGGCCTTAAGTTAGGAACAATCACGGCATTTGCCTGGGGGAGAAGTGAGAAACCACAGAAAACCACTTCAAAGATGGCTGAAGTGAGAATCGAACCCCTCTCCACTCAGTTTACCTTCCGAGGCTGAGTGGACCCCATTCCAGCCCTCGTACCACTTTTCAAATTTTGTGGCAGAGCCAGGAATCGAACCCGGGCCTCCTGGGGTGGCAGCTAATCACACTAACCACTACACCACAGAGGCGGACTGATGCATAATAATAATAATAATAATAATAATAATAATAATAATAATAATAATAATAATAATAATAATAATAATAATAATAATAATAATAATTGTTACGGAGTTTTGGTGGATCAGCAGAGGTGAAAGAAGGTGCGGGCTGGAATGGGTCTAACTACAAGTTCGAAAAATAAATTAAAATTTCAACAAAGGTTATATTTTCAAAACTTAACAGTGGTGACATAGAATTTGAAAACTTAACAAGTCAACAACAAGCCAAAATCAGGTACAAAGAAATTACAAGTGTTAGGGGATAATTACACGATCTGGGCTTCGAGCCCCACAATGACAATCCTTGAGCTATTTGCCCTACTTGACCAAGGTACAGAATTAAACAAAGGGGCAGAAAACCCCATCATGCCAAGAAGCACTTGCTCCTAATTACAATGTTAAGCCTCCTAGAGGCGCACAGAAATCAAATTTAGGAAAGAGCAGACCTGCTCTCAATAGTTCAAGCCTATCAGGAGGCCATAAGCAGACCTTACACTCAACTGCCCTTAAGACAAACTTATAAATCAACAGGGGCAACTTGTACCCAATCTACTGGGCCTTAGTGTGCAAAAACTAGATTAATTTAAATGGCCCAAAACAAAAGGATGGAGGCGATTACTTGCACTCCTACACTAAAGTTTTGTTTTAAAACCTATGTGGCGCTAGGCCGATAATACAGGGGCTAATCCCAAGCTAAGGAGGTGACCCGTATGAAAAAACTTTAACACATTAACGAAGAGAAGAAACGGTTACGAAAACGTGGTCACCTTAATTTCAAAATGAAGGGGAGCTTGAGAGGGTAAAGCACTCTCTATCCCCGCTTTACAGTAAAAGATATTTGTAGTTTTTACATAGACTGAAACGAATTTACATTTTAAAGAGATGGGTTACATATTAAATGATTCGAACCCTCCCCGAGAGTTACACTGCTGAGCTAGCAAGAAATAAAGATGTTAAAAGGCCATTACCTTGTAGAAGAACTGCTGCTTGAAGAAAGAGGCGCTTCCCGCCCCTGCTACATATTCACACACTGAGTTAGATGTTATACTAGTGGCCCCGAGACAAGAAAACCAGCTGTTTTTATACCCTCGTGGAGAATTCGAGACCTTTCAAGAATGAGTAGACACCCCCCCTCAATTTTATTGGGTCGCTAAAAGTTATACATCAACATCGAAGAAGAAAGACACTATTGGTCAAAAATTAATTACAGAAATTAGTGATTGGTTAAATTCAAAACAGGCGGAAAGAAAGGATTAATGTTGCCAACCCACAAACCACAGAACAAAATTTAGTAAAAACAAAACTTAGGAATACAAAATCTCTTCAGGAGAGTACATTCCATTACTCCAGAGTGTATTACCATAGTTTTTGGTAGAGACATCTGTTAGAGAATGTCCACACTTCTTGATCCATGAAAAACAAAAGCAAATCAAAAACACTCAGTGACATCTTCTGATAAACCGTAGAACTAGTTCAGTAGTAAAGTTCAGAGCTTCTCCTGTAGAGGAGTTTCAATTGGCGCGAGATATGAACTTGCGTCGTGGAGGTGTACCGCCCGGTAAAATAATAATAATAATAATTGTTTTACGTCCCACTAACTACTTCTTTTACGGGTTTCGTAGAAGCCGACGTGCCGGAATTTAGTCCCGCATGAGTTTTTTACGTGGCAGTAAATGTACCGAATGTACCGACACGAAGCTGGCGTATTTGAGGATCTTCAAATACCACTGGACTGAGCCAGGAACGAACCTGCCAAGTTGGGGTCGGAAGATCAGCGCCTCAAACGTCTGAGCCACTCAGTCCGGCAGTGATGTGCACAAGGAGCTTCAATTAAATACAAATTTCGGATACACACGGATCTGTTGATCACGACACTCCATGCCTGTTACCTAAATCAACAATAACAAAAGTTACAAGGTCCCCTAAGACTGATGAGGTCGCTGACTAGCCGTCATGTCACAGCGCAAGGCCTTCCTTGCAGATTACATGTTGCACCCGTGATCGGCACACAAAGGTACAAAGAAGCGTATCTCAATTTAGCTCGCAATGACAGAACACGACAGCAATCAGGCTGATTTATGAAATGGCTCAGTCTTATTTGTGTGGCCAACTCATTGCGAAGACAAAATTTCAACAGATGGTTGATTCGCCACGATAACCGCATACGCTCTGTACATATTGACATTCTGAACTCTCGAAAACTTGACATTTCGCGTGAAGATCTGACTTCAGTTCATTAAAAGCAAACCCTAGGTGTATCTAATAATGAGGAAAGCTTGAATTAAATTGTTGATGATTTGTTGTTGTTACAAGTTGCTTTACATCGCGTCGACACAGATAGGTCTTATGGCGACGATGGAATAAGAAAGGGCTAGGAGTGGGAAGGAAGCGGCCATGTGTGTGAAAATGGGAAACCACGGAAAAACCATCTTCCGGGCTGCCAACAGTGGGGTTCGAACTCACTATCTCCCGAATTCAAGTTCACAGCTGCGCGCCCTTAACCGCACGGCCAGCTCGCTCGGTTTCATGATCTTTAATCACAAGATCGCTATGAAAGGTGTATGGAGAACCTAGTCCAATAATTACAGGCTGTGATAAAGGGCACATTGGGGCCGATGACCTAGCTCTTATGTCCCTTTAAAGAACAAACATCATCATTATCTTCATCAAAGGGTACATTGTGGTGGTGGTGCAGGAAGTTTTCAATACTGTGTTGATGGGACGACAGTAACTCATGGCGACCACTCTGTAAGTACCTAGGGGTTAATACAAGGCAAGATTTTCATTGTGGTAATCACATAAACGGTACCGCAATGTAATAATAATGCTATTTGTACTCACACACCACACATAACACTATCCTCCACCACAATAACACGCAGTTACCTGCACATGGCAGATGCCACCCACCCTCATCGGAGGGTCTGCCTTACAAGGGCTGCACTCGGCTAGAAATAGCCACACGAAATTAAAATGTTATTTGTTTTGCGTTCTACTAACTAAATATTCATGGTTCATGGAGGCGCCGAGGTGCCGGAATTTTGTTACGTGCCAATAAATCTACTGACTCGAGGCTGTCTTATTTGAGCACTTTGAAATATCAATGGACTGAGCCAGGATTGAACCTGCCAAGATGCGCTCTGCCGTCTAAGCTACTCAGCCCGGCATTTAGGGGTTGTAGTAAGGACGTCTCTGGTAAGACCCCAATTAAAGTATGGTTCCAGTGTATTGGACCCCTCACCAGAATTACTTAATTCGAGAACTGGTAAAAATCCATAGAAAAGCAGCTTGATTTGTTTTGGGTGACTTCAGACAAAAGATTAGCGTTACGAAAAAGTAGCAAGGTTTGGGCTGGGAGACTTGGGAAGAAAGGAGACGAGCTGTTCGACTAAGCGAAATGCTTCGAGCTGTCAGTGGAGAGATGACGTGGAATGACAGTAACGAGTACTCTGACGAGTGAGTAGTGTTTTTAAAATAGGAAAGATTACAATGTGAAGATGCAGTTGGAATTCAAGGAAACACATTGGGGCAAATATCCGTTTATATGAAGAGGGGTTTAGGGTTTACCAAAGGAGATGTTCGATAAATTTCATTTTTTTAATTATTTAAGGCTAGATAAACAAACGAAAAGGAGTCTGCCACTTAGGCGACCGCCCTAAATACAGATCAGTGATAATTGTTTAATAATTGGGCGATTGTAACGGTTCAAATCCCGTTACAAGGTGATATCTGTATTTTTATTATCATTATTATTTCATCTGTGATATGATTATTATTATTATTATTATTATTATTATTATTATTATTATTATTACTATTATTATTATTCAATTCAATTCAATTCTACAATGATTATCGCTTGCGTGATTGTAGTTAAATTGTTACGTATATATGTGTGTGTAGATTAAAATTCAAGACATGTACAGTGAGAGTTGCTGTATGATATCGGATGTGGAGATATAGTATGTGAAATAACTTGTGACATTGCAATATTGTGAAATACTGCTAGCGTAACTGCCGAGTCATCGCTCTGTCATTGAGTGCATTTAGCGATGAGCTCATTTTTGGGAAGTTCCTTGAGTACCCCAGGCATTTTCACCATTGTATGCAATATTTGGAGCCTGGTGGGCGTAATATAGTTTTTTTCTGGAGATTGCGTAGGTGTGTCGGCTAAGGTTATAGATACTTGGACCAGCGTCTTATAGCGACAGTCAAATGGATGGTGGACAGTGAGAGAGTCAATTGGAAGGCGAGACCTCAGTCGGTCAGTTCAGTTGGAGGGAGAGACTTGCCATGAAGTCATATAGAAGAAGAGACTTGCCATGAAGTCATATGGATGGAGACACTTGCCAGGAAGTGTTGTACTGAGATGATAGTGTCAGTCATCTGGATGGAGAAGCGGCAGTTACATGGATACTTAGTCGTCAGTGAAACAAAAAGGATACATCACCAAATTAGGCTTGAGACACCTACAGCAAACACCAACTCAAAGCAATACGTCGTAATTACAATCAAAGTGTTGAAGGCACAGTCAAGTGAACCAGTGAGGGATAAATTTCTTGTATAATTTTTAAATGTCCGGACAAGAGGAATTCAAATTGATGCCTAGTTTCTTTCAGTTGTTATGTCATCCTTTTATATTCTGATCTGTTTTATTGCAGCCCGTCTTACTATTTTCACTGAAATAATTTAAAGAATATATTTTGTTCTATCAAATTAATTTATCGTTTTATTTCTATGGTAGAATTAAATAACCTCAAATTTAATGGGGAAACAGAACGACAAACTCCTTTTCACAGAATCTATATGGTATTTTGTCAAAAGTAAGCTTATTACCCCACACCCTAGAGATATTCAAGACTCTCATTCTCTTATTGCTGCATTGAGTTGTAGCTGGCGCCCATCAAATATTGTATGTGTAAGTAATCAGGTAAGAACTAAGTGTGAGTACAAGGTCCGACGATTGATTATTTTATTTAATAAATTTTATTTAATGAATAATAATGTTCATATTTTAATTCAGATTTGATAAATATTTTAAAGTAAGTAAGCTTATTACCCCACACCCTTTTAGCCTCAAGGAATTCAAGGGAACACATTGGGGAAAATATCCGTTTATATGAAGAGGGGTTAGGGTTTACCAAAGGAGATGTTCGATAAATTTTAATTTTTTAAAGAATTATTTAAGACTAGATAAACAACCGAAAAGGAATCTGCCAGTTAGGCGACCGCCCTAAATGCAGATCAGTGGTAATTGTTTAATAATTGGGCGGACATCCTCTATTAACACTAATTAGAGGGTAAAAAAAAGGAAAAAGATGAAGGTATAGGCAAAAGAAATGGACGGGCCACGAAGAACGTGAAAATGAACATTCTCCTAGACCTCACAAACCTAATACGTGGGGGTCGGAGCAGAACAAGAGTTTGCCAAGGGAAATCAGATAGGAAACATGGGAGTGGAAGCCATGCCAGATTCGGCTAGGGGATCCGTGGTCGCTAACCCACGCTCCCAAGATGAAAGCCCCTGAGTCCTATTTTACTCACCTTCTGCGACAGGCAGGGAATATCGTGTGTTTATTCTACCATCCCCACCCACATGGGATAAAGAGTATCAGGGGAATCTGTGAAGTGGCAATGACAAAATAAGCCTTTGCGCAGGCAGGGCTAATGAATAGTCAGCTCGAAAGGAATACGCAACTCAAAACAACCCAAAGGCTTAATATGAAATCGAAAGGAAAATACTGTAATTTTATTACGAACTAACTATAGCATGACAGTAGAATCAAAACAATTCGACCGGGCGAGTTGGCCGTGCGGTTAGGAGCGCGTAGTTGTGAGCTCGCGTCCGGGAGATAGTGGGTTCGAACCCCATTGTCGGCAGCCCTGACGGTGGTTTTCCGTGGCTTCCCATTTTCACACCAGGCAAATGCTGGGCTGTACCTTAATTAAGGCCACGGCCGCTTCCTTCCCATTCCTAGGCCTGTCCTGTCCCATCGTCGCCATAAGACCTATCTGTGTCAGTGCGACGTAAAAAAATAGAAAAAGTATTCGGACACTTCAGCATTTTCGATCTAAAAGGTAATGCTTCCACTCCTATGGGTAAGAAGTTAAAGTCGCCATGCCAAATTACACTGTAATTTTACTACATTACAGTGAGACTCAAAAGTATTCGGACACTTCAGTATTTTCGATGTACTATGGGTAGGAAGTTAAAATCGGCATCCCAAATATATTACTCTTGAGCTTACTACCGAAAACAAGAGGGACTTGTTTTCCTTTAAAGGTATGAAGTTAAACTCATATTGATTTTTTTTTTTTAAATGTGGTAACTGGTAACTGTGAAGCGAAATAAAATTGATCAGATACTGCCCACTGACTTCTTTCATCTCGGCGGCAATCTGAATTCTTCAAATTTCTGTGATGTGCTAAAGTTGATGTACAGTATTCGGTAACGATTTGTTAGTTATGTCATTTGGATACTGAGTTTCTAACACTGGTCAAAGTACATTCTCAATACTCTACAGTGCACAACCTGATAGAAAGAGCCTACGCACTGTATAGTGTTAGGCTTGACGGCAGTCACTTCCTGGATACCACATCGATAAGTCATTAGCAAACTCAAAACAAGCCAAAGGCTTAATTTGAAATGGAAGGGAAAACACTGCAATTTTATTACGAACTAACTGTAGCATTACAGTCAGAATCAAAAGTATTCGGATACTTCAGTATTTTCGATGTAAAAGGTAATGCTTCTACTCCTATGGGTAGGAAGTTAAAATCGGCATGCCAAATGCATTACTCGTGAGCTTAGTTCCGAAAACAAGAGGGACTTGTTTACCAGTCCTATTCATGTCTCTCCTATTAAAATCAATTTGAGAAGGTGGCCTGTTCTACGCTCCGAAACTATTCGGACACGTACTGAAAGAGAGGAACAAATTAGTGTTGTACCGTCACTCACGTGTTTTAGAACCGTCCCGAGCCTCAGGAGTAGTAGTTCTACACGTTGCATCAGGTATATGTACTAGGGGACGAAACATGACGACCACGTCTCACACCACTACTCTCCAGCGGGGTCTGTTAGTGGCTTGTGGGATTTATTACGTCTACTGTAGCCGGAGTTGCCAAATAATCTATTGTACTCAACACGAAGGAAGGGTAAAGTCTGAAGAGAGTGTGAAAGAAAATGGTTTGACAACATCTCGACACCAAACAATGATCACTTAGAACTCGTTAACTCAGCAGGGTGCAGGCTGTGATTGACTGCTGGTTTCGAGCTCGCTTCCACGAACTGAAACCGTCATGTTTTGTACCCAAATATAGCAGTGAAATCAACAGCAGAAACAAGGAAACAGAATGGGCTCGCAAAGGTAAGGAGACGACACAGGATGAAAGAACATTAATTACAAGGCTACATAACCAATTAAAATCATTGAAAGAGATAAACCGTGAAACTGTTTGTGATGTAATAGACAAATTCGGCAGGGGCCTATCAGTCCAAAACAGGCCAAGAATGGGACTACCGCAAGTCCTCACACTATACGAAAAACGAGTTATCCGTCTATCTGTCAAGTAAAACCCTCGTCTCAGTGCTCCGACGATTGTAACTCAACTACACAACATCGGTGTCACAGTTTCTGCGAGGACAGTGTGGCATGTTTGTAATCGTGAAGGGTATCATGATCGAGTCGGTCAGAAGAAGTTCAGAGTTAATGAAACGTGCAGGAAGTAACGACTGGATTTTGCGTTGAAATATCAGGATAAGGTTGATGAATTTTGAAAAAAGGTGATATGGACTGATGAGAGTAAATTCAACGTGTTTGGTTTAGATGGAAAGCCGAAGGTGTGGAGGAAAAGGAGCACTGAACCGGAGCCTGAACACCATTCCACCTATCAAACTTGGAGGTGGCTCTGTACGTGTGTGGGGCTGCATGAGCGCACTCGGTGTGGGGAAGCTGCACATTATTGATGGTACAATGGATCATAGAATGAACCTACTACTACTACTACTACTACTACTACTACTAAAATGTTTTCATTACTCCCCTGAAGGGGGAGGCGGGCCTCTTAAACGGTGACGATGTCTCTCAGGCCAGGAGATTTGCGGATGTGGTGAGAGGGTTGGCGACCGTGGCCTTATCTAGGAAGTGTCCCGGCATTCACCTTACTACAGGAGAATGGAAAACCATTCTCAGGACAGCCAACGGTAGGGACCAGCCCCTCTCCGTCTCCTGGATACAGAGGCGTTGAGCCACGGTACAGCCGCAGCCACCCCTCCTCTGTTCGGTTGGTTGGTCGGAGTGCAGAGCCATCTGACCAGCCGAAGCCCACTCTGCAATTGCCGACCAGAATGTACCTGAACACCCTTACACAAGAACTACCCGCTAGTGCGGAGAAAATGGGGTTGATTGACTACTGGATCTTTAGGCAAGATAATGACCACAAGCATACCGCGCATATTGTCAAACTGTGGCTGTTGTAGAACACTCCCACACACCTACACACTTCACCCCAGTCCCCTGATATTAATCCTACTATGCATATATGGAGCTTTTGCAAGAAGATCTCAAACACCCTTTGCTAGCTGAATGGCAACTAATACCCCCGACATTAACCGCATGTTACGTAAATTCCATGCAAGGCAGACTGAAAACGATAATCAAAGCTAAAGGAAACCCAACAAAGTACTGAAATAATAGGATTAAGTGTGTTTTTTTTTACTGGAACACTCAGTGTCCGAATACTTTTGACGCGTGAGAAAGAAACTTTTATTTATTTATTTATTTATTTATTTATTTATTTATTTATTTATTTATTTATTTATTTATTTATTTATTTATTTTCCTTTTGTTTCTAATGTTGTTATTTATGATTTCCTTACTTTCGTCAGTGCTTCATGAAGGCGTAAGTGCCCGATATTTTGTATGATTGTGTATTCAAAATTACGTATGTATAACGTCACTCTACGAATAAACGGCCTGCCGTATGCTTGCATTCGGGAGATAGTGGGTTCGAACCTCACTGCTGGCAGCCCTGAAGATGTTTTTCCGTGGTTTCCCATTTTTTTCACACCAGACAAATGCGGGAGCTGTACCTTAATTAGGGTCACGGCCTTTTCTGCCCCATCGTCGCCATATGATCTATCTGTATCGGTGCAACGTAGAGCCAATTGTAAAAAAAAAAAAAAAAAAAAAGAGTGAACGGCCTAAGAAGCTTGCGGTGTCCGAAGACTTTTAGTTCTCTCTGTATGCAGTAGCGGCGATTGGGAAGAAGTGGAAGGAGGGGACAAAATGTACAGACAGTAAAAAGTACCTGGGTTTGTGGGATATAGCGAACGGGGTGGGGAAGGAGATTTGATATACATTAAAACTGAGCGGAAAAAGCTATAAATGGTAGGTTTTTATGCTCTCTGAGCGAATTTCGACAGAGATGTAAAAATTCACAGTTTACCAACTTAAGTGCAGCAATAGTTTTCTGAGATTTTTATTCAATACTATACAATAAAACTGTCACCAAATGAACAATATTTCATATGTATTACAATTAAATGGAAGGATGGCGTGATTATACAATTAAAATAATTTAGCATTTGACTACACACTAACAAACTAACAGACACTAAAGAGGCTGCCAGACTGACAAATGTGCGCGGCAAGTGAGTGAATCATACGTCAGTGTCCATGATGTCAAAAATATATATCCCCGCTGCCCTTCCTCACAGCACATGCAAAGTCGCCACTACTCACTGTGGCTCTATGCAAATCGGTTAGCCGCGAACGACATTTTGTGCGTATTTCCGTTAAGAATTTTGTTTATAATTAAAGAAAATAAATGAAATAATTAGCCTATAAGATAAAATGGCTTGTACAATTGCTTTTTTTAAATCCTATAATTATTTCTACTTTCAGTCGGCTAAAATGGAATAAAAATGTAATGTTTTCTCCACAACGTGGGTGGGGGTGGGGGGGGGGGAGAGAGCAGTCGCCCTCCCTAATCGCCGCTACTGTCTGTATGTGAAAGAGCAGTATTCGTTTTTGCTGAATTATAAATCTACAGCCAAATTTTACGCACAGATTAATGAGACAGGTTACTATAACGACAAATTAGTCGTCTATTTTAACAACGATTATGCATTATGCAAAGTAAATCCGACTGAGGTGAGTATAACAAATTTGGTGAATATTATTTCCATCCAGCCGTCATCGGGGAAATTACAGTACATAATATTAAACACGACTCAATATTTTAGGTAATAACAGGAACATGTTCCTATACTGGAATGTCTGGAAAAATAAATTGCAAGGATCAATACCAATAGTTCTCAATGGATGTGCCGCGGGACACTATCGTGTCGCGAGATTCACTAGGTGTGCCGCGAATATATCCGAGCCTTTGGATATTGTTGAGGAGTGTCTGTTCAAAAGGCACCATTTCTAACGTATAATAAAAGGTACATGGAACGTACCCATGGTCGGGTATGGTACTAATTTTAAGGAATTACAACTTTCCGGCCTGGATTCCTCATGGTATTCGATATTATTCACCTTCTGCAATGCATGTGGACGAAATACTTTTTTTTTTAATCGATGTGGAAATAGCACCTTTTGAAAAGACACTCCTCAATTAAGTAGTGCTGAGAAATGTATGCAAATACACATTTTTAATGGAGCCTCATATCTTAATACAACTAATTTTTTTGCTATTTTGCTTTACGTTGCACTGACACAGATAGGTCTTATGGCGACGATGGGACGGGAAAGGAGTAGGAATGAGAAGGAAGCGGCCGTGGGCTTAATTAAGGTACAGCCCCAGCATTTGCCTGGTGTGAAAATGGGAAACCACGAAAAACCATCTTCAGGGCTGCCGACAGTGGGATTCGAATCCACTATCTCCCGGATGCGAGCTCACAGCTGCGCGCTCCTAACCGCACGGCCAACTCGCCCGGTCTTAATACAACTCAGTGAATACATGTTAAATTAGGACGACTGAGGAATGTCTGTTTGAGCATGTGCATATTTTGGATGTTTGTACATATTTCGATGTTAAGAGCATATTTAGTGCATATTTTTCATTTCTTGTGCCGAATACTGGTTTTGGGTATTCTAGACTTTGGTAAAACACATAATGTGCAGAATACCATATTTAATAGTAAGATGGAAATGCCATTTTCTGCTTCACATTATTGATACGTTTTCCACCAGCTACGTACGTAATTTTGATGTTAGCATCAAGCTCCTCCAAACTTCCAGAAAGCTCCGTGACCTATATTTGTAATTGTTTGGTGCTATTGCACAGACTATGAAAATTTGATTTTATGTACACTCTGAGCAGTGCTGCCAAGCAGGCAGGGGATATCGTGAGTGTTATTCTATCGCCCCCACCCAAATAGGGGAGGAATAATCCACAGTACTGTATATACAGAAGAATGCTTGTATCGGACATCCACAATCTCCTACGCCTCCGCCTCAGATTTCACGCGTTACAAGCAGGGATTCTAGAAGGATGTGGGGATTCAAAAAACACTTTTCACCAGTCTTGTCTTTGGTGATTTTGTCCACGGTCAAGAACGTTATCATTGTCCTCTTCTGAAGCACTATCTTCAGGCGTGAAATCGAATACGAGTTCTGTATGGTCTTCTTCACTTGCATCATTGTCATTATTATTTATTCTTATTATTATTCATTATTAATACAACTTCCCCCATGAGAAGAATGATGTATCCACAAAGACGCACACAAAGTGCTGTCAATTGTGTACACTGTTTTATTTATAAGTTATTTAGATATTTTACACGCATGCACTAATGAACCGAATACTTGACAAAAATTTGACTGCTGTAGTAGCATGTCTATAGAATCACAACACGAGTTCACAACTTCCACACAAATCTCATTCAAACAATTCAACTCTAGCCTCAAGGCTGCCTCTTTATATACCTTGCCTGGCCAGGCTTCTAGAAGAATATGACACATGTTTTCTCGTAATTTCGGGAGTCTCCAATAGCCTATTTACAATGTAAGGAATTTTCTACAATATTACAGTTGCACATTGCGTTGTTCTAGACTATTACAATGTGTTGCACAATGTTGCAGTGGATTTATACATCATATATACGGGTAATGATACATTATACGTAAATCGAGTCATAAGTCATAAAACCAAACCAAACCAAACCCCATGGCACTACAGCCCTTGAAGGGCCTTGGCCTACCAAGCGACCGCTGCTCAGCCCGAAGGCCTGCAGATTACGAGGTGTCGTGTGGTCAGCACGACGAATCCTCTCGGCCGTTATTCTTGGCTTTCTAGACCGGGGCCGCCATCTCACCGTCAGATAGCTCCTCAATTCTAATCACGTAGGCTGAGTGGACCTCGAACCAGCCCTCAGGTCCAGGTAAAAATCCCTGACCTGGCCAGGAATCGAACCCGGGGCCTCCGGGCGAGAGGCAGGCACGCAACCCCTACACCACGGGGCCGGCTTAGTCATAAGTCATGGCAACTATTTTTTTCTCGCGAACAGGAGACAACACGGGAAATCTAAGATATGCATTTGGAAACGTACGGTATGTACTTGCGTAAATGCCACTAGATTGTGTATGTAAACAACAGTGTGGGGTCTAAGCACCTCCCCAAGTTCAGTGTGTGAGTGAGAGCGTCACAAAATGGAAGTCAACAAGCAGGAGCAACGATCGTATATTAAAATAGCAGTTCTCCGCGGCAGAAATGCACGCCAATGCAATGCAGAGCTGCGGGAAGCATTAGGTGTGCATGCCATGCAATATAGAACAGTGGCGAGGTGGGTGGATGGGCTCACACAGCAGCCATCGTGCAGCGTCGCTTACAACGGTGGGGATGGGAGATTCTTCCACACCCACCTTATTCGCCTGATCTGAACCCATGCGACTATGATCGAATCCATAAAATCAAGAAGCCATTACGGGGACAACGGTTTGCTAACAAGGAGGACATCGTAACAGCATTTCGGAGAGAGGTGACACACGTTAGCGATACACATGCAGCGAATGGTATTCACCGCCTGCCCCACCGCTGGCAACGCACAGTGGAAACCTTGGGCGATTATTTCGAAGGTCTGTAACCAGTGGAGACCTATCCTTTGTACGTAGTCTTGTGTATTTGCTGTCTATACCATAATAAAACAATGTTTACCAATCGCCTGTGTTCTGTCACTTTCCTACGAGAGTCTCCTGAAGTCAGAATTTGTCTTCAGACACCATGCATAAGTACATGCGCTATATTTCCAGATGCATATCTTAGATTTTCCGTGTTGTCCCCTGTTCGCGAGAAAAAAAAATGTTGCCATGACTTATGACTCGACCCTCTTATATTCTTAATTACATGTTCTTACATACGGCAAATATTTCATGACATAACCTCAGAAATAATATGACTACGATTTATACCAAATAAAGTTCGTATACAACTACGTAAATAATAATAATAATAATAATAATAATAATAATAATAATAATAATAATAATAATTCGAGCTCGATATTTGCATTATTTACCCATGGGTTAAAGAATATTGTTTCCAAGTTATATTAGTCTATTACACTTGCGTCATTCTGTCCACGGTCAAGAACGTTATCATTGTCCTCTTCTGAAGCACTATCTTCAGGCGTGAAATCGAATACGAGTTCTATATGGTCTTCATCACTTGCATCATTGTCATTATTATTTATTCTTATTATTAATCATTAATACAACTTCCCCCACGAAGAGGCTGCCACAAGGACAAAGTATATCGACTACAAAATATTATGTCTTCCAAGTCATTGGTGAGTTTGCTACAATGTGCCAGATAGAAAGCAAAAGTCACAAGGCTCAGAAATTAATGTTAGAAATATAACATGATGTACAGCTTGTCAAATGCTATATAAATGGTTGCGGAGTATGGTTATTGAACCTCTTATTGCGGCGATAGCGATATTCACTGTCTATCAACAGTTTTTCTTCCAGAATTTTTGAAATAATATCACTAAACCGCTCATCCACTGCAGAAATGGCCATGTTATAAATTTAACCAACATAAACTTGATACAGGCTAATGGACACCGAGGTGCACTGCCACCACAGCGCCTTCACACAGGTGAATTCCACTCGCGTACTGAGAGATGGGGTGAAGTACAGAACAAAATGTAGTCGTGTGGGGTATCACACCACCCTGGAGACACCCCAGGGTTAAATTTGTTTCCAGTCATTCGACCGGGTCAGGAAGGGAATGAATGAAACCCCATCTAGCGGCGAGGATAGGAACTGTGCTGGCTGCCGAAGCCTCGTGCACTCCTCTGGGGCAATGATTAATGACTGAGTGTTGCTGAAATAAAAGATGACAGGAAAAACCGGAGTACCCGCAGAAAAACCTATCCCACCTCCTCTTTGTCTAGCATAAATCTCACATGGAGTGACCGGGATTTGACCGGTGATGAGGCCGGCGCGCTGCCATTCCAAGCTTCCTTTTTAATCAGCTGACCTTTGTGCCGCAGGCTATTAGCTGTTGTCCTGATTCAAAGAGAGCAATCTCGATCCCTGTTGTGATCGGCGGCATTTAAGAGTGTTTAAATGCAACTCCGTGTCACTGCTTGGGGGGGTCACGTTGAAGAACTCGAAGTTATATAAACATTCGGTAAGATCATTGCCAGTTATAATGGTGGTGGTGGTGATTACTGTGTAAGGGGAAGTACAACAAGGCAACCAGCCTGAGGAACCTGACAGAAGTGAGTGGAAAGAATGCAAGGCTCAGCTGGTGGCCTCGTTGGCACCATTCACGCTTTCTGGGTGAGACCCCTAGCAGTTCCTTTTCTTACGATGTAATGTCAGAAGGTACTAGGGTTGGGCACTGTGTCCATGTATCGGCACACTGTGCCGGTGCACAGTTATGTTCCGTTGTTCCGGAACACCGAATGTCAGTTGTTTTGAAACATTCTTAAGCGAGACCGAGACAATGACTCGCTGCCCCGTCAAAAGCGCCACTATGCACTCCCCTTCGCCCTTCGCCTACCAGCTGACTGTGCGCCACCATGTGCTGGAGTGTTCTGTGTTCTGTCGTATCCTCTTTGTTCTGCGAGTCCCGTTGCGCCGGCCATTGGCCTTCGGTACATGCGAATCATTTAATGTGTTCTGTAAGTGTGTTTTAAATGAAGCCTAGTAGCATATTGTATACCGTACAAAAGACGAAAAACTTTGTAGAATGTCATACTGGAGTTCTGTTTGCGATATTTGTAAACATATCTGCTGTCGGTGACAGATGAATGAAAACACTCTTATCCTAAAAGCAACATTTACACATGACATTTTAGGTGCGTATTTCAGAGTTCCGACTGCTTTTTCACGGCCGTGAAGCTTTATCCTGGCCCTAATTACTCACAATACAGGCGATACATTTCAATCAGTGAAAATATTCTTGGAATAGTTACTTTTTAAACACCAGTTACTGTCGCTGTAACCGTGATATGTGCATTTCATATAGACTGCAAAATCTTATAGTTACTTTTTAAACACCAGTACTGTCGCTGTAACCGTGATATGTGCATTTCATATAGACTGCAAAATCTTTATTTACAGTAAAAGCAGCCTTTAAAGGTGATTACTGGGGGCGAATTTCAGTGTTCCGACTGTTCTTCACGTTCCGTCCGGCTTTACGTTGGCCGTAACTACACACAGCACGTCCGGTACTGGCACTTTTCCACTGATGCGGAGCGTACCATGTTGCCTCATGCAGTTATTTCTTTCGCACAGTTACAGTCCCGCGTGTCGTGTGCCGACACAGTGTACCGAAACACTCCACCTGAAGCTCCTAATGCAGGGCCTCTCGTACGCCCAAAATCTCACGCATGCAAACCGGGGCGCAGAAGTTCTATGCACCGTTTTCGGACCGACTCGGTTCGGTTCGGACCAGCGTTTTGTATCGGAGTGACTCGGCTAAGCTCGGCTCAAATGGTTGAGCGCTGCAGAACAAGTGAGAAAGAGGGAGCCAGGCGGAGTGAACGAGACAGGCGTAAAGAGAGAGAAAGCTATTGCTCAAAATCGAGGAGTGGGGGGCTTCACTGGTCAACCTAACGACTTACGTCTATTTATAGCGCCTGACGATGTGCAGTCACTCGGAGCAACTCGGCTAAGTTCAGTCCATCGCCTACGAAATACAGTTTGGCCGGCAGATAAGCAGCTGACGGTACAATAGTCGACAAGCTAATTGTTCGACAATCACTCATAAGGTTCGCAGTTAAGCTCCCTTCTTCCTCAACTTTCAAATGCGCACAGTTCGTAGAAATTAAGCATTTTCATTTTAAATCCCCTCATACCCCACACCGATATTTACAAATCTTAATTTCTGCACTACCTTTTTAAATCGAACATGCAACTCCAATATGCCAAGGTTTTTGAAAGTAGGTAAGTAAATAAATAGTTGCCACATTAAGACTGCATGTGATTCATAGATAGAAATTAAGCCGCTTTCTTGATTTTGCCGTTAAGATTTCACTAAAATTTTTAAACCTTCCCTTTGAGAGGTTTCTTATTGAGTCTTATTAATCGCTCGCCCATCATTACAAGTGTCACATTTTATTTCTCTTGTGAATTTGCCTTTCATGAAATTGGAGCAGTTTAGTAATTCATTTAGGCCTATGTATGTAAATCAGAGACAATTGTCAGAAGCGATACAAAAGATGACTAGAGTCATTACAAAGAAGTAGTGACCTTTCATTGTCAGATAGATCTATTATTTCATGCTTCAAAAGTACCACGTCCTCCACATAATGTTTCAAACATTGAAATGTTAACCTGGTAACTATCGGTTACTACTTGAAGAACTTGAAAACCACCGAGCGAGTTCGCCGTGCGGTTAGGGACGCGCAGCAGTGAGCTTGTATTCGGGAGATAGTGGTCTAAAACCCCACTGTCGGCAGCCCTGAATTTGATTTTCCGTGGTTTCCCATGTTCACACGAGACAAATGCTGGGGCTGTACCTTCACTAAGGCCATGGCTGCTTCCTTCCCACTTCTAGCCCTTTCCTATCCCACAGTCGCCATAAGACCTATCTGTGTCGGTGCGACGTAAAAAGACTTGTAAAAACTTGAAAACCATATTCTTCGACTGCTTCAGTGGCACCTAATTTTAATTTTGCCATCTGCTCTCCAATTATCGAATAAGTGAAATATAATGAAACCGGTAGACTATTCTGTAAAATGTTGGCAAGCACTTGAGTAGCATACACAGTAGTTTGTTAGCCAGCTTGACTTCAACGCCCAGTGCATCTCTGTCGACATCTCTCATGCCGAAACCTGTCTCAATTTTCTATCATATTGTAGAAATATTTGAATACTGGTGTCCCAATGCTATCGGAAAGTTCAGTATTACGAAAGCCACAACAATTGTAATGACGGTATTGCCTAATTCCATTACTATCTTAAGACGCACCAGTAGAACATAGCGGACAGATCTCAACCGAGCACGGCCGAGTATAGCCGACAGATCTCACCCGAGCGCAGCCGAGTGGCTTCACATTGTCAGGCGCAAGACATCAGTAACCTAGCAAAGTCCGTTTTTGCACTTTGCGCCGCGCAATGCACCGGTGCAGGCCTCTGAAGGCCCTGTCATAATGTTTCGGAATAGCTGACTGTTCCGGTCTGCCCAACCCTAGAAGGTACATAGAAAAACTAACACATTTTCCCCACTTCATTTCAGCAGTTACTATAAGAATAAATCACAACAGCTGAAAATAGTTGCATCATTAATTAACGCAATAGGCAATGCATTTTAAATTCATTAAAATATTATAATCCATTCCCTACATCATGTGAGTATGAAACAAACAAATTCCTATTAATATTTTTTCAATGTTTGTAAGTTACTACCGTACTAAAGACTGTCATGAGTAAGCACGTTTGAATTAATTTGTGGTGTGTGACCTCCGAAGAGGCCTGGTGCAAGCCTTTCGAGTTGCCGCTGTAAAGGAGACCTGCGTGTCTATGAGGATGGGGCCCTACCTATGATGAATACTAGTGC
Organism: Anabrus simplex; assembly: GCF_040414725.1. NCBI lineage: Eukaryota > Metazoa > Arthropoda > Insecta > Orthoptera > Tettigoniidae > Anabrus > Anabrus simplex. The sequence continues at coordinate 825,732,745 of NC_090265.1, forward strand.
TGAAGACGGCACACACACCCAGCCCCCGAGTCATTGGAATCCACCAATGACGGTAAAAATACTCGACCCGACTGGGAATCGAAACTGGGACCCCCTGGGCTCGGGCCAAAGGCCACAACGCTAACCATTTATCCAAGGAATCGGACATTATTATTATTATTATTATTATTATTATTATTATTATTATTATTATTATTATTATTATTATTATTTACTAATTCATAGTCAGTAACTCCGTACAGAATAAAAAGCTAAAAACCGTTCCGAACTTTGAAGCCCCGTGTGTTTCCGTTAAGAATATTTAATCGCTCTACGCATTGACTTTGAATATTCTACGACCACGGTAATTTTTGAACGTTAGTAATAGGCGATATGGTCACATTTATTATAGGCATGGGAACGTAATAAAAGTCACGGGTGCATCATTAAATATCATTAGTTATATTACATTACAGTATTTTGGTTCTATCTTTAGGTCCAATATGGAAGGAGGCTGAAACGTTCTACAGTCACGTAAAGGGCATCATGTTATAAGAGCGAGAATGTCGTATCGAAGCAAGGTTTGAGTTTGAAGTCTAGTAGAGCAGTATTTACACAACTGTCTAAGTAATGTACAAGGTCTATATACACCTTGTTGTGATGGACTGCATATCCATATGTGGCTGGAAGGCGCGACCAGTCTAAAGGAAAACAATGGATAGGAAGAGCATTGTCAGATACGTGGTATTAGAACTAGGCCATCGATATGTGTCATACAACACGCTCTTGTAGACAATATCGACGACCTTCTTATCGGGTACTTACATAATATTCTATGGATTATGCCACTCGATACTCGAGAGCGCGCCACGCAAAGCTGGTCGTGACTGAAGCGCTGGTTCTCTAGCTGTAGACAACACGATCATTTATGTGTCATACTATTGTACAACACAAGCTACGATAACACAGATATTCACGAATTTATATTTTTAGTTCTAAGTCCATCAGCGCCAAACCCTCTGGCCCACAGAGCAGAGTTGGGAAGTAACTGAGTAAAAGTAATCGTATTACTTGTAACGATTACTTTTTTAGTCATTTTTACTCGTATTCGTTACTTTTCTTTCTTTCTTTCTTTCTTTCTTTCTTTCTTTCTTAATCCTTTTACCCTCCAGGGTTGATTTTTCCCTTGGGCTCAGCGAGGGATCCCACCTCTAGCGCCTCAAGGGCAGTGTCCTGGAGCGAGAGATCTTGGGTCGGGGATACAACTGGGAAAGAGGACCAGTACCTCGCCCAGGCAGCCTCACCTGCTTTGCTGAACAGGGGCCTTGAGGGGGGATGGAAAGATTAGAAGGGATAGACGAGGATAAGGGAAGGAAGTGGCCGTGGCCTTAAGTTAGGTACCATCCCGGCATTTGCCTGGACGAGAAGTGGGGAAACCACGGAAAACCATTTCGAGGATGGCTGAGGTGAGGTCTACTAGTTTGAACTCCCGAGGCTGAGTGGACCCCATTCCAGCCCTCGTACCACTTTTCAAATTTCGTGCAGAATCGAACCCAGGCCTCCGGGGGTGGCAGCTAATCACACAAACCACTAGTAATCGATCTACATCGCATCGAGAGCTTAGCAACTTCGGAGTTCCAATACTCTCAATGCGTCGCGCCAAGGGTACGCCGCGCACTCGTTCATTTACTAGCAGGTTGTCGTGGTCGCGATGCTGGTGGTTATTGTTTAAACATTTACTTACCCTACCTATGATGAATACTAATGCTGAAGACGGCAGGGGCCTTGAAGAGGATGGGAAGATTGGATAAGGGAAAGAAGCGGGCGTGGTCTTAAGTTAGGTACCATCCCGGCATTTGCGGGAGGAAAAGTGGGAAACCACTGGGCAATCATCCTCTACTAACACTGATCAGGTCTGACACTTCGAAGAGTGAAGGTATCAGCAAAAGAAAGCGAAGAGCCACGAAGAGCCGCAAAGGGCCGCGAAGGGCGTGAAACTGAAGGACTCCATAGGCCTCGAAAAGTTGATATCGTCGGGGTCGGGAACGATAGCTGACCGAGAACAGTGACACTTACCAATAATATACCCCTGTGAGTGGGAGCGGTGGAATAACACCCACGGTATCCCCTGCCTGTCATAAGAGGCGACCAAAGGGGTCTCAGGTACTCTTAACTTGGGAGCGTGGTTCGGCGACCACGGGGCCCTTAGCTGAGCCCTGGAATTGCTTCCACTTGTGTGAGGCTCCTAATTTTAATCTATTCTATCCGATCTCCCGTGGTCAACTCTTGTTCTTTTCCAACCCCGACGGTATAAGGTGTCGAGACCTAGGGAGTCTTTCATTTTCACACCCTTCATGGCTCTTGTCTTCCTTTGGCTGACACCTGCAGTTTTCGAAGTGTCGGACCCCTTCAATATATTTTCTTCCTCTTATTAGTGTTAATAGAGAATGGTGCCTCAATGATATGTACTATAATATAGGTCGTTGTGGTGCCTAGTTCTAATTTCTCTTAAAACAATAAACACCACCACTCACCAATAATATTCTAGAGCCCAGATTATTGTGTAGTAATTAGATATTCCATTCCTTTACTTATAGACAACTGTAAACGAAAAATGTCAGCGAATTGTGGTTCTGATACGGTTATACCTGTGTTTCATTTGACATGCTTCTACATATTATTAGTAATATTACATATTTTTACATATTATATGAATAATGTGGCAATTTTGCACATATCCAGGTATTTTTTTAAAATCTGTCAGTTCGTTTAATTTTCAGACGGTAGTAAAATAATTGGCGAATTTCGCCTCGTATAGAATATATTTCAGTTTCTAAAGTCGGGTTTAAAATTCCTCTAAAATTGGGATTTATAACCCTTTGTCTGTGAAATACAGTAAGTTCCAATGTCTCAACTGTATACAACAGCAGTAATACTTTCTCAGAATCTGGGATGACTAGGTGCCTTTCATTGATCAGAATTTCTAACGAACACCATAATGAAATCCAGGTTATTCGAACTGTTTGCAAGATCAAGAACAAGAAGTGCCCCAGAAGATATTTCATCCAACAAGTTTATTCTTTTAAAATAAGCACTGGTGACTTCCTGCGATACTGAACGGTCCTTCTCAGCCTACAAGAGAATTTTGTCGGATTACCGCCAAAACATCACATGCAGAAGTACTTGCTGACACACTGCGGATCACGATAAAATGTTACCGTACTAATTGTGTTACTTAATAGGGGATTAAAGGCAGATTTTATTTTTGTTTTTGTTGTCTTCTCTGGGATTTGATCTTTGCCCAGTGCTCCTTCATTCGTTGCCGATTTTGGTCTTTCCTTTCCTTTTAAACATGTGAAGTATTTTGATTATGCCTTTAATTTGATTATTTAATACTGTCAAAATTAGAAAACCGTAGACTATATAAATTATTTAAAGCAACAGAGATGACTTTGTGATACCATATGGAGATATTAAAACAATTTGTTCTCTTATATCATAACCATAAGTCATAATAAAAGTAAAATACGAACATTTTCGTAAATTTACTGCATTAATACTATTACATTTTCGCACTTTGATATTACATAAAACTCCTAATGCGTATGAATGAAAGTTTTCTTAAATGAAGCCAGAAATGTGTAGATGCAGGTGGAGGGCATTCACAGCATCTTCTGTGACAAGATGAGAAATTATTTTACTTTGATTATGCGTTATAATGCGTGCTTGTTATTTACATGCGATTCATACGGGCGCTCTCTAGCTCAGCGAGTTGCCATGTGCTCGCCTGACCTTTAGCTCGCCCATATATCCGCTGCGCTTAGCCGACCGACCGGCCGGCCCCACTTTGAGTGAAAGATCCTGTATAAATGATATGAGTAAAGAAGTGGAATCAGAGACAAGGAGTTTTGAGGATGATGTTATTCTGTATAGAGTAATACATAAGTTACAAGGTTGTGGACAACTGCAAAATGACCTCGAAAATGTTGTGAGTTTCACAAACAAGAAAAGTCCTCTCAGGTTTAATTACTGCGCTGATGGGGTAGAAGTCCCTCATGGAGATCACTGTAGGTACCTAGAGGTTAATATAAGGAAGAATCTTCAATGTGGTAATCACATAAACGGGATTGTAAATAAAGGGTACAGATCTCTGCACATGGTTACGAGGGTATTTAGGGCTTGTAGTAAGGATGTAAAGGAGAGGTCATGTAAGTCCCTGGTAAGACCCCAAATAGAGTATGGTTCCAGTGTATGCGACCCTCACCAGGATTACCTGATTCAAGAACTGGAAAAAATCCAAAGAAAAGCAGCTCGATTTGTTCTGGGTGATTTCCTACAAAAGAGTAGAGTTACAAAAATGTTGCAAAGTTTGGGCTGGGAGGAAGAAGACCAGCTGCTAGACTAAGTGGTATGTTCCGAGCTATCAGTGGAGAGACGGCGTGGAATAACATAAGTAGACGAATAAGTTTGAGTTGTGTCTTTAAAAGTAGGAAAGATCACAATATGAAGATAAAGTTGGAATTCAAGAGGACATACTGGGGCAAATATTCGTTTATAGGAAGGGGAGTTAGGGATTGGAATAACTTACCAAGGGAGATGTTCAATAAATTTCCAGTTTCTTTGACATCATTCAAGAAAAGGCTAGGAAAAGGACAGATAGGGAATCTGCCACCTGGGCGACTGCTCTAAACGCAGATCACTATTGATTGATTGATTGATTGATTGATTGATTGATTGATTGATTGATTGATTGATTGATTGATTGATTGATTGAGGTGTGCTCTGTCTCTTCCGCTGCCAGCCATCTGCGATAGATGGCGATACTGCTGTCATTGTCTACAAACTAACCCGTCAACGAAGGATAAGACAGCCAGTTTTTATATAATTTTCAGTCTTCATCAACTCAATGAATGGGCACAATAACAAATTCCATGCTTGCGAACAGCGGTTAAAAGCTAGTATTTTATTAAAGGACACTTAAATGCTAATCGAAAGCAGGTGAGCGCTTAATCAATTACGCTGCTCAGTCGGTCATGATTAAAACACAGACCGGAGTAACCTGTAGAAGGTTTCTAAACGAAAGAACTTCAATGTTCTACTTGAAACAACGCGGACATTGGCACGATGTGATTGGCAATTTTTTCATTTGATCAGAAATTTGACCAGTCTGCCTCTGTGGTGTAGTTGTTAGTGTAATTGCTGCAATCCCGGAGGCCCTGGTTCGATTCTCAGCTCTGCCAGAAATTTGAAAAGTGGTACGAAGGCTGGAACAGGGTCCATTCAGCCTCGGGAGGTCAACTGAGTAGAAGGGGGGTTCGATTCCCACCTCAGCCATCCTCGAGGTGGTTTTCCGTGGTTTACTACTTTTCCAGGCAAATGCCGGGATGGTACCTAACTTAAGGCTACGGCCACTTCCTTCCCTCTTCCTTGTCTATCCCTTCCGATCTTCCCATCCTCCCACAAGGCCCCTGTTCAGCATAGCAGGTGCCGCTGCCTGTGCGAGGTACTGGTCCATCTTCCCAGTTGTATCACCGACTCAGTGTCACACGCTTGAGGATACTGTCCTTGGGCGGTGAAGGTGGAATTCCTCGCATAGTCCGAGGGAAAAACCAACCCTGGAGGGGAAATGGATTTAGAAAGAAAGAAAGAAAGAAAGAAAGAAAGAAATGATTTGCCCAAGAAGCAGTATTAGAATCAAACAGCTCACATCAAAATTGGAGACAATGTTACTAAAGAGATGAAGATACGAGGTGTGAAGCGAGGGTGCATCCTCTCTCCAATCATTTTAAGCTATGTTTTGAAACAATCAATCAATCAATCAATCAATCAATCAATCAATCAATGGTTTTTGGAGACGCCAAAGTGTCGGAATTTTGTCACACGCAGGAGTTCTTTCACGTATCAGTAAATCTACTGACAGGAAGCTGACGTAGTTGAGCACCTTTCAATACCACCGGACTGAGCCAGGATCGAACCTAGCAAGTTGGGCTCTGCCGCCTGAGCTACTCAGCCTGGCTAAGGAAGAAGGAGGGTAGCGGTATAGAACCCCGGCGCGTTTTGGTGAAGGTGAAAGGGGTGGCTGCCATAGCTTATACACGGATATGTCTCAGTATTTGCCTTAGTACACGAGAACTGAAGACCATCCTGATTCTTTCTTTTCTTTTTGGCTAGTGGTTTAACGTCGCATTAGGTGTTCACTGACGTATAGATAGGAAAGAGCTAGGATTGGGAAGGTAGCGACTGTGGCCTTAATTAAGGTACATCCTTGTGTGAAAATGGGAAACCACTGAAAACTACATTCAGGGCAGCCGACGGAGGGTTTCGAGCCCACCATCTTCCGCATGCCGTAACCATACGGTCAACTCGCCCGCTACCGTGATACTTGCCGATAATAGAGATGATATGGAATTTCTTTTCAACAGCATCCACGAATTTTTCAATGATTTTGTCCCTAAAATGAACATTCATAAAACAAAATTCAAGGTATCAGCAAGCAGGAAATCATCACCGACGTAAGAGTGGAGCCGAGAAGACGTGGAACCCAAATCACATCCCACGGACCCAAAAGTAAGTCCGTGCGCAAGTGCCACTACTTCTCGGCTTCACTGTATCACCCTGGACGGAATCTCAATTGCAAAGATATCCATCCACCCACAAGGGAGATAAAAGAGGTCCGAAATCAAAGAAAGAACAGGTCTACCCACAAATGAATGGTGAGGCTTTTGAAGCGTGAGAAAATGAAGGACATTCTAAACCTTGTAAATAATAATAATAATAATAATAATAATAATAATAATAATAATAATAATAATAATAATAATAATAATAATAATAATAATTGTACCGGGAGGTACATCTCAACGCCGCGCATTCAAATTCGGCGCCTAAAGAACGCATCTATTGGTTAAACAGTGAAACTGAAACTACACCTATTTAGAAATTTAATCAGAAGATGTTACCACTAAAATATCGAGTAATTTTGTTATTGTGCAGTTGCCTACACTGACTGAATTTATCAGTGTTTTGGTTGCCATTCATCAAGAAGTTTGAACATTTCCCACAGATGACACTACAAAAACTACGATCATGCCCCCTGGTGCGAAGTGAAAGAACTTTTGATTTAAAGAAGTTTTGTATTCATAAGGTTTTCTTTTTTTTACTGATTGATGTTCATTTATTTTTGGGTTGGCAATATTTACCTTTTCTTTCCGCCAGTTTGGAGTCCAACCAATCAGTAATTTCTGTAATTAATTTTCCACCTATCACAGGCTTCTCCTCCGATTCTGAGTGTTAATTTTGAAACCTACCAATAAAATTCTCTGGGTGTGTCTTGATTATTCATGAATGATCTCGAACCTTCCCTGAGGCTTTATAAACTGCGGCTTTTCACGTCTCTTGGCCAATTGATCGTCATCTTACTAAGTGTGTGTGTCAAAGCAGGAGGCGGGCGGCGACTCTTTCATCAGGCAGCAGTACATCTACCAGGTAATGGCCACATAACACCTTTCTTTCTTGCTAGCTGCGCAGTTTAACCCGATGGAAATGTCCGAATCGTTAACTATGCAACCTTCTTTTCTAAAATGTAACTTCCGCCGGCTAATGTAAAAAGGTTCATAAAATCTTCGACTCTAAATCGGAGATAGAGAGTGATGTTCCCTCTCGAGCTCCCCTTCATCTTGGTTTGAGGTGACTACGTTTTGTAACTGTTTTTCTTCCTTTCCGTAATGCATTAATTTATCCTTATGCGAGTCACCTCAGTAGTTTGGGAATAGCCCCTGTTTCATCGGCCTAGTGCCCTTTAGGTTTTAAGAGTTCATATCCAGGAGCGCAAGCATACGCCTCCATTCATTTTGTGTTCGGGCCATTTATTTAGCCGTTATTCCTTTTGTATGAAGGCCCAGTAGGTTGGGTATTAAATACCCCTGTATAATCATTGTAAGTTGTGCCTTGAGAGGCCAGGAATTGTAAGTTGATGTTGCCTTGAGTAGGCTTGGAAAACTGAGAGCCTGTTAGCTCTTTTTCAAAGTAAGATTACTGAATGCCTCTTGAAGGCTAGATGTTGTAATTTTGGTAGCAAGTACTCTTTGAATTAGAGGAGTTCTGCCCTTGTATAAATTTGTGCTCTTTTGTAAATTTGAGCTAGGAGCTCAGGAAAAGTAAAGCGAGGGCTTGAAGCCACTAATCTTGTCTTTCCTAGACTTGTTTTCTGATTGCTACTTGTACCAGTAATATTGTCATGAAAAAATTGTTAAGTTTGAAGTTCTAAAAGAAATATAAACTTTGTTCAAGTTTTAAATCTTCTCTTGACATTGTAGTTAGACCCATTCACCCCAGCACCTTCTTTAACCTCCTTCTGCTCCACGGGTAACCCCGTAATAATAATAATAATAATAATAATAATAATAATTATTATTATTATTATTATTATTATTATTATTATTATTATTATTATTATTATTATTATTATTATTATTATTGATTTAAGCCCACTAAGGAGCGCTGGTGACTAGTTCTTCCTCGATGCTCTTCTTTGTTCCCAATATCTCTTGAGCCCTGCTGATAATTTCTCCTTTCTCTCCTGTGAAAGGGGCTTCCGACTTCTAGGAACTCTAGGTGGTGGGGTCCAAGACTGTACCATAGCACAAAATTTGGAACGATCTTCTATATCAATATCTGAAATCCCAGCCGAATCCAAGTCCTTCTGTACTTCATTAAGCCACAAGCTTCCAGTCTTGTAGCTTTTAACCAAAGAAAAGATCTTCTTGGTAAGCCTGTTGCTGTCCATTCGTTGTAGGTGTCCATAGAACTTAAGCCTCCTACGTCGCATGCTGGTATTGGCTGATTCTAACTGTCGATACAGCTCAGAGTTCGATTTAAGTCTGTAGGTTCCATCTGGGAGCAATAATAATAAATAAATAAATTCGGCCGGCAGTGTACCACATTATTTCTACCGTTTGAGCTTTAATTCTTTGCCAGTATTCCCGCATTTGCTTTCTGTGAGCCTCCTTTCTTTCATCAGTTCACTTCTTGCCTATTGTCAACTTCGGCTTTTCTTGGAATCACTGGTATGCTCGAAATTTCTTCTGGAGAGGAACACGTTCCTGGATGTCTTCATTTCTTGAAGGTCTTTTTCAACTTCGGCGAACCAGGGTCCCTTGGTTTGCTTGTTTACAAAGAAGGGAAAGATCCGTTTGGTCGATCTCATACTTGTTATGTGGCCATAAACGTTTATCGTCCGTTTGCGAATAGTGTCCCTTATCCTTTCCATATTATTATTATTATTATTATTATTATTATTATTATTATTATTATTTGTTCGTATTGGCTTACTAGGGACCACGTTATTTCAGTTGTCTTCTCTGGGATTTGATCTTTGCCCAGTGCTCCTTCATTCGTTGCCGATTTTGGTCTTTCCTTTCCTCCGTCCACGTCTTTCCCGTCTTCAACTTTGGCCTTTCTTGAAAACGCGGTGGTCTTTTAGTCTCCTCGTGAGTTGGTTGCGTTCTTGGATATCTTCATAAGTGATCCTCATCTCCTGTAGGTCCCTGTCCACCTCCTTGAACCAAGTTGGCTGGGTCTTCTTATCTTTAAAATAAGCAAAGATCTGTTTCGATGATCGTGTTGGTTTCATTCTTAGCAAGCGGCCATAAAATGCAATTCTCCTTCTCCGCATGACGTCAGATATCTTCTGGACATGAGTATACAGCTCATAGTTATGCCGACGTCTATATTAATTTTTGTCTTTAATTGGGCCAGGAATTTTTCCTAAGATCTTTCTTTAATTTCCAATTTTCTATCAGGCCTTTATTGTTCATAGCAAGGCATTCCGCTGCATACAAAGCCTCTGGTCTTGTGACAGTGCAATAATGTCTGACTTTTGCAATCACGGATATGAACTTTTTGTTGTAAATGTCTTTGGTCAGTTGATAAGCCATTTCAATTTTATTTATGCACGACGCGAAAACTTCTGTTCATAGATGTTTGACTATCCACTCGCCAGGATATTTAAATTTATCTGTCCGTTTGATTGCCCCCTTATTTACTGTTAGCTCTCTTGGTGCTGGCTTTATGTTAGTTATGAATTGCGCTTTATCCAAAGAGATCTGGAGGCCTGCTTTTTCCGCCTGTTTCTTGAGGTCATTAATTTGCTTTGTAGACGTGTCTAAAGAATCAGAGAAAATTGGTGGACCATCTGCAAAAGCTAGGCAATCAATTGAAAGTTTCGTGTTCTTGTAACCCAATCTCACACCATTTTGGAGCCCATCGTTGTTAATTTCGTTGCGCCACTCACAGATAACTTTTTCAAGGACGCAATTGAAGAGAAGAGGCGAGAGCCCATCCCCCTGCCTAACTCCTGTCTTTATCTTGAAAGCGTCTGAAATTTCTCCTCTGAACTTAACTCTGGAGATTGTGTTAGCTAGGGTCCGTTCGATGATTGCCCTGGTTTTATTATGTAAGCCAAATTCCTTAAGGATTTGAATAAAAGTGATTCTATCAATCGAGTCATAGACTATTTTGAAGTCGACGAAGGTCACCACAAATTTCTTATTCCGTATTTTCAGATATGAGGGGATGTATTTCAGATTCAAAATATGATCGGCACATGAACGCACTTTCCTGAACCCTCCTTGGTACTCTCCCAGTTGTGGATCAAGTTGTCGTTCTGCCCTAATCTGCAGAGCATTTGAAGTATTTTTTAAGGTACCAATAGGAGAAAAATTCCATGGTATTTTTTAACATCCGTTTTGTCCCCTTTCTTAAGCAGTGGGGGAATCAAGGCAGATGTCCAGTCATGTGGAAGTTTCTCGGTTTCCCAAATCATGTTGATGATGTCAGTCAATTTATCAATTATTTTGTCACCAGCATACTTCCACAATTCAGCAGTTATCGACTCCTCACCTGGTGCCTTATTCTTAAGAGACTGGATAACCGGTTTGATTTCTTCTTTCGTTGGAGGGGATGAATCTGGGTGGACGTGTATCTTCAAATGAGAAAGTGGATAATGGAATTTCACAGTTGAGAAGAGATTCAAGTACTTCGCTAGAATCTGGCAATTATCTTTGTCATTGTAAGCTAGTTTCCCATCCGAGATTTTTGGCTGTAAGTTTCTTGGATACTTGTTTAGACTGCTTTTGAAGGTTCTGTAAAAGTCGCGTGTGTTGTTCCTCGGGAGTCTAGTTCAATCTGTGTTAGTTAATTCTTGTTATGGGCACGTTTTACATTGCAAATAATTTTTGCCGCGCATATTCTCTCGTTCATGAAGTTTTCCCAGTTATCTCGGTTCTTTTCCTAAATCCATTTTTTCCAGGAGAGTTGTCTTTGTTTTACCACTGAGTCGCATTCATCATCCCATCATGCATGTTTCTTTGAGTACATCAGTGGGACTGCTTCCTTTGCTGTTTTAACCAAGGTCTGTTGCAGCTCTTTCCAGTTCTGGGGATTCAGGGAATCTAGTTTCTTCGTAAATTCAAGACATGAGAGTGGTGTTTCATTATCAAATCGATTTATCTTCTTCAACTGGACCGTTCTGGTGTTTCTCGGAACCAGTTCAACTTTGATTTTGGATAGATAGTGATCCGAATCTAGATTGCATTCCTTAGAAACTTCACGTTCTGTGTCTCCCTTTGAGCTTTACGAGAGACTGCGAGGTAGTCAATTTGAAACTCCCCGAGATTAGGATTCGGAGATGTCCAAGTCTCCTGCCTTCTGGGCATGTGTTTGAAAGCTGTAGATTTCATAACCAACTTGAAGGCCTTACATAGCACCATGAGCCTCTCTCCGTTGCGGTTTGTTCTCAGGTGTGCCGGATAGTTTCCGATAATGTTTTGGAACTTTCGCTCTTTACCCAGCTGTGCAATGAAATCTCCAAGGAGTATAATCGTGTGTTTGTCTGGGATCGTACAGAGAGAAGTATAATCATGTGTTTGTCTGGGATCTCACAGAGAACGTCTTCAAAATCTTCGGAGAATTTATCTGTTCCCTCTGGGTCTCTCTTATTCGCTTGATTAATTGGTGCATGAACATTCACAATAGTGTAAACTTACTTTGTGTTCCGGAAGGAGAGTGTTGAAACTCTGCTACTAGGTGAAGTGAAGTTAATGACTGAATCCAAAGTCTTCCTACTGACTATGAAACCTGCGCCAAGGTGAGGGACCGTTTTTAGGACACGTTTACCAGTTTTTCCTTTAAAGATTCTGTAACCCTCTGACTCAAAGACTTGTTCAACAGTGAATCTTGTTTCTTGAATCACTACAATCAATATTTGATGGTGGAATAAAGTATCAGTTAGTTGTTTCAATTTGCCAATCTTCCGAAGGGAATTCGTGTTAAAGGTAGCAAAGAAATTCCGACGTTTGTGGTGAATCTTTCCTGGAGTCTCCGATACCTCCATGCATATCGGTGCAGGCTCCCCAGAATCCGAAGGCCTGCATGCTTCGCTCAAGGTGAAGGTGGATTGGGTACCACTCAGGGTAGTATCTTCTGCTGAACATTTATCCATGCCTTAGACAGTTCAAAAACTGTAGATTGGGGTCAGTGATATTTCACACTGATCAAAATACTACCAAGGTTGTGAGCCTTGGAGAGCCTCACGATGTTTTCTGGCTAAGATCAGTCATTTACTCCTACTCTAACTAGGTATGGTTTTCCCGCCAATACTCGGGTGACTGATTGCAGTGGTTAACCACTGGACGATGGAGTTGCCACGTCCCTACGCCGAATTATTATTATGATTATTATTATTATTATTATTATTATTATTATTATTATTATTATTATTATTATTATTATTATTATTATTATTATTATTATTATTATTATTATTAGCCAGCTGCTTCTTATTCCGCCGGCCCCGTGGTGTAGGGGTAGCGTGCCTGCCTCTCACCCGGAGGCCCCGAGTTCGATTCCCGGCCAGGTGAGGGATTTTTCTCTCGACCTGAGGGCTGGTTCGAGGTCCACTCAGCCCACGTGATTAGAATTGAGGAGCTATCTGATGGTGAGATGGCGGCCACGGTCTCGAAAGCCCTGAATAACGGCCGAGAGGATGTGTCGTACTGACCACACGACACCTCGTAATCTGCAGGCCTTCGGGCTGAGCAGCGGTCGCTGGACAGGCCAAGGCCCTTTTAAGGGCGTTTAGTGCTGTGGGGTTTGGTTTTGGTTGCATCTTATTCCAATGCCCTGGGTTCGTTTTTCGACTAGTTCATTGTTTTTAAATTTCTGGAATGAGGAGTAGAACGGGATTCACTTGAGATTTTCTCAAGCTCCTGGTTACAGGAAGAAAGCGTACCGTGAGAAAATGACGTAACCGATTTAGTGCACATAGAAGTACAATAGTTGCCATCCTTACCACGGTGTCGGAAAATTGATGACGAATTTTCCAGATAGACCCCTAGCCCAAAAATACATCCTTGTTAAAACACAGAAAAGCAGCGTGTTTCGGGTACATCTTCCGAAATGGCTAAAATAACCTGACACAACTAATCATAGAAGGCAAGACAGAAAGGGAAACGATGGCGTTGGCGGTAGAGAGTATCCTCTATGCACAACCTCCGACATTGGCTCGATTTCTACGATACCACAATTCTGGTATGGGGAATAGGAAACAGGGAAAAATTCTCCTCTATGGCACAAAAAAGAAGAAGAAGAAAATGATGATGATGATGATGATGAAGACTAGAAGATAGCACGAACCTTTTCCTCTTAACATGCTATTTTTTTAATATGGCGAGAATATTATGTATTCTTTAGGGGCTGCCTGACCGAGGCGGTAAAGGCGCGCTCGGTTCTCCCTGAAGGATATGGGTTCAATTCCCCATCAGGAAGTCGTAGCATTTAAGAAACGAGATTTCCACTTCCGGAGCTGCACATGGCCCTGAGGTTCTCTCATTCTACACCAAAAATGAGTACCAGTTTAATTCCTGGAGGTAAAGGCGGCCGGGCGTAGAGCTAACCACTCTACCCCATCAAGTGCCGAGGTTACGGATAGTGGAAGCATTTACCTTCCACCCCTCCAGGGCCTTCATGCCCTGTATCGAGATGACTTCCCTTTGTATTATGCATTCTTTGTTTATTTAAAGGTTCAGAACTATGATTTGTTCCGCACATTTCTGAACGCCAGTAGGGAGATTATGAAACTAAATTAAAAGTTGATAACGGCAGAGATTTAATTATAAAGCACGAAAAATCAATTGCATACCTGGCTTTTAAGTCACGAGAAGTTCTCGATAACGAAAATCTAATCAAATGTTAGATCAAACTTTCGCGTGCTCTTATCCAGTACATGATAGCAGTGACTATCGCGAAAGAATCTCCCTGGCCTTCCTACGAATTATATTGTATGAAATCAGGTCACTACGTCAACTTTATAAAACTCTAACTACCGTGTATGTTAAGTGCTTTGCAGTAGTTTTAGTAAATTACTCCCAGGGATAATATTTTATTTCAAAAGAAGACGACATAACCTAAGCCAATACTATTTTAAAACAGCTATCAATATACAGCAGGTCATGGCCGCCTAAACTCTGAGCTCTCGCGTAAACAGAATATTTCTTTCAACAGTCGACTGTTATTCTTGGAAATACATTTTAACGTGAATACTAGTGGACCCGCGCTCCTCCGCAGCATTTGTTATAAATAGGTCAGATAACTCATCTTGATGGGTGGCATAAGAAAATTCTACCCCTGGAGAGTTCTTCAACTACAGTAATTACAAAGTGGATTCTGTTGAACATGACTGAAAATAAATAAAGCAAAAAGGGCATATTACTAACTCAACAGAAATCAAAGTTAAAATAAGAAAGACATACGGGCAATTAGTACAAAGGAGCATACTGCGCGGCACACATAGACACCACAAACACATACCCATTCGCTGCCACAATCATCAATCGTTCACTCAACATGCACTCAAGACTTAGGCTGATGACACACGGAGCGGTTTTTGCCGAGTCGGCAGCCGCGTCGGCCGCCGCCTGTGATTGATACACAGAGCGGTTTTTGCCGACTGTGACGAAACCACTGCCTGCTCGAACTGCATCTAAAATGACTGCTTATAAGCAGTCATCGGGTGCGTATCGAGCAGGCAGTGGACAAAACACATTAGTGAGCGTGACGTTAGGTGAGGAAGCTAGCTAAAATTACCGAAAAATAAAGGATTGTTCTTATTCTTATTCCAAAAGACTACTTACTCTATATGTCCTTTTACGTGTATATTATTGAATTTCAAAGATACTTCATGATATCTAATTAAGAATACCTACCAATGATGCAATCGCCGCGTAAATTCAGCCACGCCCGACTAGAGCGAAGCATCAAGTCAGCCGTGATTCAGCTGAATGTATTAAATCTATGGCGCTAGAGCAAGCACAAAGTCTTCAAACCGCTCGCTGCACCGCCAGCTACACGACAGGCCGGGTCGGCAAATCTGCCGCCTGTCGGCGAGCACCGCTGTGTCTGTTTCAACCCATCTAATACAATAGAAACATGCGCCGACGCGGCGGCCGACTCGGCTGCCGACTCGGCGAAAACCGCTCCGTGTGTCATCAGCCTTACACTCCGATGCTCGTAGACCAGCAGTCTTAGGTTCAAAAAGAACCCCTAACGAGACAAGTTAATGCTCTGACAAAGCGAAATTGAGATATAGTCACTAGACGCAGCCAGCCACCAAGCCTACGTTAGAGAAGGAAAGGGGAACAACCAATGTATGTATGTTCAGTCCGTCAGCGATTCCGCTGGTGGGATCCTCAACAGCTCTGCCATCGGCTGTCATAGATGGCCTAGGCATCACTGAGGAGGCGTACTAGGGAAATGAGGAGTGAGGTAGTTTCCCGTTGCTTTCCTTGCCGAGCCAGAGTTGCTATTACATATCAGTCTGCCAAGCCCACTGAAATGCATACACCAACCGACCCTATGAGCAACATTTTCACACCATTCATAGCAGGGACTGGCTGCATAAGGATTGGCATTACTACCATCGCTCATACCTCAGTCACTTTCATATTGTCAAAGCCAAGGATAAGACAGAAACAGATCAATGAAAGTAACAACATTGCTCTAGCCTATACCAGAAGACATAGTTTATGGAAACAAAATAACAAGCCAATGATATTTACATTATACATTCACAAATAATTTCACAGGCGCACTTCAAGTGTCCGTTGAGCGTCTTTTTTTTTTTTTTTTTACAAGTTGCTTTACTGCGCACCGACTCCGATATGTTTTATGGCAACGATGGGACAGGAAAGGTTAGGAGTGGGAAGGGAGTGGCCGTGGCCTTAATTCAGGTACAACCCCAGCATATGCTTGGTGTGAAAATGGAAAACCACTGAAAACCATTTTCAGGGCTGCTGACAGCGGGGTTCGAACCCACTATCTCCCGAATACCGGATACTGGTCGCACTTACGCGACTGCAGCTAGCGAGCTCGGTGAGCGTCTTCTGAGTTGCAGATAATAATTCGGAGGTTATGTTTTGTTATACGATTTTTGAGAAAATAATAGTCACCGAAAATAAACTCACAGGACAAAAAATTAGTCACCCGAGGGGGGCACGCACTGTACAGATGGCGCAGTGAACGAGTCTCGTGCTCGACAGCACGCGCACTGCTTCTACGTGAGCATAAGGCAGTAGCGATCAGTGAGACATTGACGTTTTAATGGGACAGTGTAAGTCAACATATAGGATGTGACAGAATGGCAGAAAGGGGCAATTGTGTTTGGCCGTGCCCTTGGCCATACGGTGAGTGAAGTTGCTGGATTTGTTGGTGTTTCGCAGCGGACTGCTCAATGTGTCTATGGTGGCCATGAATCACGACGTCAGAATTGTGATCGAAAAATGATCCTGACTGAGAAGGACCGGAGACCTGTTTCACGGCTTGCGAATCAAACTCGATTTCAAACGCCACAGGAATTGCTGAAGTCAGCGAATGAAGGTCCATCCCAACCGAGAGAACTGTATGCAATAAACATTTTGGAGTCGGTCACCTCGCAGGAGGCCATTGTTCACACAGGCACATAAAGCTGCGCGTTTTCAGTGGGCTAGAAACGTTGCCTACGTTACAGTACAAGGCCTGGAAATAGAGCCCGTAAAATGCTATCGAAGTGGTTACACTGCAGTTCAATGCCGGGCCGCTAGGATCGCTTTCTTGCCCCCTTTTACCAGGTTTGCGCCTTTAAACGTGTTTATTGAGTTGGTTGTGAATATGTGTATTCTTATGATAAGCACTCAGAGTTTCATTTCTGTATTCCTTGTTGCCATTCACGAGAAAATAAAGGTAGTGGAATTTCATTTCACAAGTTTCCAGTGAATAGTGCTTTAAAAGAACGGTTACTTGTTGCTATATCTCGCGGAGGAGACAAACCGGGATCTCTCTGCGTTCTTACAGAAAAATCGAGGGTGTGCAGTAAACACTTCAGAGGAGAAGACTGTAGTATAAGTACATCTAAAAAAACACTGCTGCCTATTAAAGGCCCTTCAGTTTTTACAGATTTTCCCAAACACAAGCAATTCACTTTAAAATGTAGGAAAGCTCCCAAGAAAAGACAGCTTGAAAAACTGGAAAGTGAAAATAAGTATATAAGAAATAAGAGAAAATGTGCGGAACAATCGGATTCTCCTGTGCCTGATAATACCGGAGAATCTGACCTGATAAATGTAGGCACCGCAACAGTAGGTACACTGTTTTCTCCCGTCCTAAAACCAGCAATACCAAAATACATCACCAGGAAATTGAGGAAGGAGATCAGAAGAAATAGAAAGCACGTGACCATTATTAAGAATTTGCGCGTAAAAAATCCGTGACTTGGAAGCAGAATTTAGTAAGGTAAAGAAGGATCCCGAAAATTTTGCAAGTCGAGTTTCTAAAATTCAGAAGGAAGCTGAAGGGGGTAATATGAAAGCAAACATTTTGTTAGAGCAACTTCAGAGCTTTGGAAAACAGAATTGCAAATACCAGGAGACTACAGTTATATTTAGTGTGCTGTTATCTTCAAGGTCGCCAACGGGTTATCGGCTTCTCAGAACACTCGATATTTTACATCTTCCTCATCCAATAACGTTGAAATCGTATGTTGGATACTCAAAAGGGGAAAAAGGGTATAACCTCGCTAACTAAAGCCTGATTACTGGCAGAAAAATGTCGTTAGCGAACGATAACAAAAAGGTTGGTTCCCTTATAATAGATGAAATGTCCATAAAGCCGAGACTAATGTATGACAGGAAATTAAATATGTTTATTGGACTGAATGACGTTGAAATTGACGCTGTTGGAATCGAAGATAAGTTGACCAATAAACTACTCTGCATTTTGTTCAAGAGACTCTATATATTACACAATACCGGTGTCTTTCTATTTCACTTCATCCGTTATGGGCTCACAACTTGCGAAATTAACCTTGGATGCGTTAAATGCTGTTGAAGAGTGTGGTTTCAGAGTGATCTGAATTGTGACCGACAATTCCCAGGTAAATGTTTCTATGTTCGAAACAAACGATCAGAGTAAAACTCACATTTTATTTCTTTAATAGATTTTAAAAGCTTCTCTAGCTCAATATATTTCTTCTGCGACAATGATACGACATCCAGCTGATGAAACTAGGCCTCTGTTCCTAAGTTTTGATCCCAGTCACGTCATGAAAAACGTGCGATCCCAACATTTGTCACGAGACTCTTTTGTAAACAATGCTACCGTGACCGGCGATCAGTTGAGAGGTCTTTTCAAACTTCAGAAATCTTCAATTATGAAGCCGGTGAGGAAACTAACCAGAAAGTAGTTTATCCGACAAATTTGGAGAAAATGAATGTGGCAAGAGCCAAAATTGTATTTTTCCCTGAAACAATCGCTGGGTTGAAAAGTATGGAGGTGGTTTGTCCCGAAAGCATTAAAGACAGGGAAGTTTAAAAGAAACAATTTGTTTTATGGAGCATTTTATGAAGTGATTCGATGCGCATGATGTCTGCAACACCTCGTATGGGACATATTCCAGGAATGGGAACAAATTGGCATATTTCAGCATTGAAGATGAACGCCTCAGTTAGTCAATAAATGATTTCCTGTCATATATTAAGAACATTCAAATGAATCCAGAGAAAGAGGAAAAATTCACGAGGGAAACGTATCAGGTGTTGGTCTTGACTACCAAATCCACTGTGGCCTGCGTAAAATACCTCATAAGTATACATTTTCATTATGTCCTGACGAGGAACCTAACAAGCTATGATGTCGACCTTTTTTAAGCCACCTACGACGCAAAGCAGAATACAATGACACAATGGACACAAGGTCATGCCTTAACGCAATCAAAACAACGCTCCGTACAGGAATTATTGCGGCACCGAAACATGGTAATGTTGAGCTGAGGGATGAAGATAAGATCCGCAATGTACGAACCAGTTTACTACAGTCAAGAATATGCTATATGGATGTAAAATATAGAAGGAATGAAAGTCGCGAGGATGTGCAAATTCCGCAGCTTCCTGAACACATAATGTCTATCATTACAAAACCCTTGCAAGGTAATCAGGTCTATGTGAACAATACTTTATTATTAAGTGTTCGCTAGTACATAAATATGATTAATTTGTTTCAGATTCAACAGCTACAATACCTGGTATTTCTCTAGCTATGGTAGCAGGATACTTAGTGCGTGTGGCAGAAGAACAAACAGACTGTGAAGGCTGTTTAAAACATATCTATTCTCCTGCTAGTGAAAGTCGAACATTGTGTCTTATTCGCTTTCAAGATCGAGGAGCCCTCAGATACCCGAAATCATCGTTTGTGGTTCTTCTGCAGTGCATGACGGAATTTGTCACCTCTGCTGTTCAGTATTTACCCCGACGACAGTTACTAAAAATGTGTACGTTTTTCCTGAAAGCCATGTTCATCAGTGAAATTAAGTGTAGGGAGTGTAAAGACGACAAACTACCTCTTTTTCTACCCAAAACTTTCTGAGACCTCTATTAGACAACACTGCTTCGAGCCACTCAAGTAGAAGTGAAACAGTTTTGAAACATGATAAGAATCCCCTGAGTAGGAAAGTTTTAAAATTTTAGAGACCCATTCAAGCCAATGAAGCACAGCTCTATAAGTAAAGTACTGTAAATACTCAAAACAACTTTCAATTCTTTTTTTTTTTTTTTTTTTTGCTAGTTGCTTTACGTCGCACCGACACAGATAGGTCTTATGGCGACGATGGGACAGGAAAGGGTTAGGAGTGGGAAGGAAGCGGCCATGGCCATAATTAAGGTACAGCCCCAGCATTTGCTTGGTGTGAAAATGGGAAACCACGGAAAACCATTTTCAGGGCTGCCGACAGTGGGGTTCGAACCTACTATCTCCCGCACTTAAGCGACTGCTGCTATCGAGCTCGGTCAGTTATATTTAGGATATGATTTACTTATAGACACACACGGCCATGTGAACACAAAGGGTCAAGAACGCGATCCTAGTGGCTGAATGGTGAACTAAGATGGCACCTGTTTTCATTAGTGCATTTCAAGGCCTTGCATTATAGTGTAGGCAATGGCTAGAAATCATCGAACGCGGACAGTAGGTGACTGGCGGAATGCACTGTGGTCTGACGAACCACGTTTTTGCCTGTATTCCAATGACGCACGTCGTCGAGTGCACCGAAGACCACATGAAGCATTTCATCCTGGATGTGTGCAAGGTCAGGTTCAAGCTGGACGTGGGTCTGTGATGTTTTGGGGGTGTTTTTCGTATCATGGATTGGGCCAGCTCACTACTAACATGAACCAGCATGTTTGATTTAAACATTCTGGATGATCAGGTGTTGTCTTTTAATCAACATCTGCATGATGAATGTGCTATTGATACCCCGATTTTTCAAGATGACATCAGCAAAGTTCATTGGGCTGGATACATATGTGACTGGTTTTATGAATATTACATCTCGATTGGTCTGAAAAATCACCTGACTTGATCCCCACTGAAAATCTGTGAGACATGCTGGAACAGCGGGTAAAACGCCGACATCAACATCCCCACAGTTTGGTGGAATTGTGCGATCAAATTCTCAGCGAGTGGCTCAACCGGGATGTGACGTACCTTGTGCACTCACTTCTTAACCGAATCCAGAATGTTATCAAGTTCAGAGGCGGAGTTACACGGTTTTGAATTATGCTTATAATGATTTCTGTAGGGGTAACTCATTTTTTGACTGGTTAGCTTACATCCGTGATACATCATCAAGAAGAAGAAATACAATATAACAAGAAAGATTATGGCGGCCTTATTGGTTGTTGGTGGTGTTGAGGCGAACCCAGGATCTGCAGCTGAGTGTGATATTCGACGTCAATTAATTTTCATTTCTGGTGTGTACAAAGGTCGAACATATAATTCAAATGATGTTACGTTTTGTGTACGATACTGCAAAAGAATCCACAAATGTTATTGCCACCTTGTCCTGCTCCATGGCTAAATGGTTAGCTTGCTGGCCTTTGGTCACAGGGTGTCCGGGTTCGATTCCCGGCGGGGTCGGGAATTTTAACCATCATTGGTTAATTTCGCTGGCACTGGGGCTGGTTGTATGTGTTGTCCTCCTCATCATTTCATTCTCATCACGACGCGCAGGTCGCCTACGGGAATCAGATCAAAAGACCTGCACCTGGCGAGCCGAACATGTCTTCGGACACTCCCGGCACTAAAAGCCATACGCCATTTCATTTCATTGCCACCTTAAAGGAGATATTCCGACAACATAAATTGATTTGATTGATTGGGTAAAATTGGATTCCACGGAATTTATTGTTTGCCAGCCATCTGGTAAGGAACGTAAGGAATTCATTTTGAAGATTTGTGTTTAAATTAAAGTACTGGTGATGGAGGTGATTATTGTTTAAAGACGAATAACAACTAGGCAACCATCCTCTACGTAACATTAACCAGGGAAAAATGGAAGGGATCCGACACTTCGAAAAATTAAGATATCAACCAAAGAAAGGCGTGAAAACGAAAGACTCCCTAGGCCTCGAAAACCTAATACCGTCAGGGTCGGAAAGGAACAGAAGTTGTCCAAGGGAAGTCGGATAGATGGAAGTGAGGAGCCTGGTACAAGTAAGTGGAAGCAATGCCAATACTCAGCTAAGAGCCCTGTGGTCGACAACCCAATCTCCAAAGTTGAGAGTCCCTGGCGCCCCTTTTAGTGGCCTCTTACGGCAGGCAGGGGTACCTTGGGTGTTATTCTACCGCTCCCACCCACA
Organism: Anabrus simplex; assembly: GCF_040414725.1. Classification (NCBI taxonomy): domain Eukaryota; kingdom Metazoa; phylum Arthropoda; class Insecta; order Orthoptera; family Tettigoniidae; genus Anabrus; species Anabrus simplex. The sequence continues at coordinate 825,754,941 of NC_090265.1, forward strand.
GGGGGTTTAACTTGAAATAAGTTCCAAACGACGAACCTTGGTCTGAAAGAACAAAGAGGAGCTTCGAATTAATTTCTCCGCTTGAGTGATTGGAGCTCTAATTGATTGGCTGACTAGTGGTTGCGAATTGTGGCGGTAGCAATTACCGCTCAAGGCCGGGTTACCGCGCACATGCGGCTCCGTATCGACCTTCCGCGGCATGCCAGTTACGTCTAGGCTGCCTTTCCTTGTCACAGCCAAGTACTCTAGACTGGAGCTGAATATTAACTCAAAGTTCTATTTTTAGCAGAATTAAAATTACGATATAGATTTGGTGAAGGTATCGAAGATTCTTGGTTAGAGAAACAAAACAATGGCACTCAAGTTTTACCGAGGTGAGTAACTCAAACAGTAGATAGCTGTCCTTGTAAGCGGAAATTGGCAGGTTCGATCCCAGCTCATTTTGCTAGTTGCTTTACGTCGCACCGACACAGATAGGTCTTATGGCGACAATGGGATAGGAAAGGCCTAGGAATTGGAAGGAAGCTGCCATGGCCTTAATGAAGGTACAACCCCAGCATTTGCCTGGTGTGAAAATGGAAAACCACGGAAAACCATCTTCAGAGCTACTGACAGTGGGATTCGAACCAACTATCTCCCGGATGCAAGGTTCATTTTGATAGTGCTCAAATACGTGTCTGCAGTTTTGCTGGCACGTAAAAGACGTCCAAAGCAAAAAGAAAAACAAACCCGTGGTGCAACAGTTCGTTAAGAGTTTCTTTTTGCGGATGATGTTATACTGAATAGAGTAGTAAATGAGTTGCAGGATTGTGAGCGACTGCACGGGGACTTAAACAATGTTATGAGACGGACAGCAGACAATGGTGTGAATGTAAATAGGAAGAAAAGTCACGTTGTAAGTTTCACCAGGAGGAAAGGTCCCCTCAGCTTTAATTATTGTGTTGATGGGGTGATAGTACTTCATGGAACACTGTGAGTACCTAGGTGTTAATATAAGGAATGATCTCCATTGGGGAAATCATATTGACGAGGTTGTTAAGAAAAGTCACAGATCTCCTCACATGGTTATGAGAGTATTTAGGGGTTGTAGTACGGATGTAAAGAGGGCAATAAGTCTCTGGTAAGACCGCTTTTAGGGTATGGTTCCTGTGTATGGAACGCTCACTAGGACTACTCGATACAAGAAGTGGAAAAAAATTAAAGGAAAGCAGCACGATTTGTTATGGGAGATTTCCGACAAAGGAGTCGTGTTACGAAAATGTTGCAGCCGTGCGGTTAGGGGCATGCAGCTGTGAGCTTGCATCCGGCAGATAGTGTGTCGGCAGCCCTGAAGCTGGTTTTCCGTGGTTTCCCATTTTCACACCAGGAAAATGCTGGTGTTGTACCTTAGGCCACAGCCGCGTCTTCCCCACTTCTAGCCCTTTCCTATTTCATTGTCCCCATAAGACCTATCTGTGTCGGTACGATGTAAAGCAAATTGTAAAAAAAAAAAAAAAAAAAAAAAAAAAATGTAAAAATGCAAACTTGGGCTGGGAAGACTTGGAAGTAAAGAGACGAAATGCTCGACTATAAGTTATGGTATGTTGGCGTGGAATGACATAAATAGAGGAATAAGCTTGAGCGGAGCTTTTAAAAGTAAGAAAGATTATAATATGAAGATAAAGGTGGAATTCAAGAGGACAGATTGGATCAATTATTAATTTATAGGACGAGGAGTAAGGAATTGGAATAAATTATCAAGGGGATTGTTCGATAAATTTCCAAGTTCTTTGAAATTGTTTAAAAAAGCTAGGTAAACAATTGATAGGGAATCTGCCACCTGGGCGACTGCACTCAATGCAGATTGATTGATTGATTGATTGATTGATTGATTGATTGATTGATTCATTCATTCATTCATTCATTCATTCATTCATTCATTCATTCATTCCCAGCCGGATGACCTGCAGATATAGAGTGTCACGTGATAAGCGTGACGTCACCTTCAGCAATATTGCTTGGCTTTCGAGACCGGGTCTGCTGCATCTCATGTCAGACAGCTCCTCAGGTGGTTTCGGGAGGCTGAGTGTATTCTGTTCAAGCTTTCAGCCGAAAACAGAAATCTCTGGACTGGTCGGGAATCGAACCCAGGTCTCGGGGTTACAGACAGATACGCTACACTGCGGAACTGGCGTGGACTGACTGTTACATAACATGATACATTATAAGGCACTCGGTGTGCCTCTTCGTGGTGGTGATTATTGTTTTAAGAGGAAGTATTACTTGCCAATCCTCTTCTATTAACACTAATCAGAGGTGAAATAATAGAAAGAGTCCGACACTTCGCTAATTGTTAGGTTACCAGAAGGGATGGTTTAACTTGTTCGGAATGGAGAGGGATGTTGAACATAGCTGCGATGGTTAAGAATATTTGCAATCTAACCGTCCATTTCTTCCTTGTTCGAAAAATTACTGTAACTGGACATTTCTTTGGGGCGAGAGAAATCTGCAAGATGAGATAGTCGTCTCAGTAATGAAATACTCGGTCTCGATTCTTCGAAATCATTTATATGGAGTTCATGTCATGTAAAGTGGTTAATTATAACCTATATTATTTTTAAGATTAATCTGATTTATCAACTTTCATAAAAAATTACTGTGTATTATTCTGTGTCATTTGGTAAACCTAGAATGTCCTGGGACAGATTCAATATATAAAAATAAAAATCGGCCAAAGAAAGACAAGGGCCACGAAGGGCATGAAAATGAAATACTCCCTAGGCCTCGCAATCCTAATACGGTCAGTGGCGGAAAAGAACAAGAGTTGACCAAGGGAGGTCGTATAGGATAGATGAAATTGAGGAGCCTGGCACAAGTAAGTGAGAGGACTTAGCTAGGTGCCCCGTGATCGCCAACCCACGCTTCCAAATTAAGAACTATGGGGCTGATTTTATTCGACTCTTAGGACATATAGGGGATACCGCGGATGATATTCTACCACCCCCACCATGGGGGGAGGTGAATTTCCTTGAAAAATGCCTCGTTCGATGCAGATGATTCCGGCATCAGGACTTTTTCCTTGATGGTTTACCATCAGTTTGGTCTGCCGTTTTGGCATGAGGCTATTCAGAACCCCAAGCATGTGAGGAATTGTCCGGCTCCATAGCTAAACTGTTAGCGTGCTGGCCCCATGGTCCAGGTCCCGGGTTCGATTCTCGGCTGGGTCGGGGATATTAACCTTCATTTCTTAATTCTGATGGCTTGGGGGCTGTGTGTGCGCGTGTGTGTGGTCTTCATTATCAGAATTCACCATAGGAAGGACCTCATCCTCAATAGACGCGCAGAATTCGAAAGACCTGCATCAGGCCTCTTCGGAGGCCACACACAATTAAATGCGGAAAAGTGGGTCAAATTTAATAAATTATATTTCCATAACATGTTTATTATAAATAGCTAAATTCGTAATACATTTGTTGTTGTATTATGTATTATGCTTAGTGCAACAGTAGGCCCTGTGACGTAGTGGTCCGTGTGAATAGCTGCCAAATCCGGAGGCCTGGGTTCGAAAAGTGGTACGAGTACAGGAACGGGGTCCACTCAGCTTCGGGAGGTCACATGAGTAGAGGGGCTTCAATTACCACCTCAACCATCCTTGAAGTCGTTTTCTGTGGCTTGCCACTTCTTCTCCAGGCAAATGTCGGGGTGGTACCTAACTTAAGGCCACGGCCGTTTTCTGCCCTCTTCCTTGCCTATCCCTTTCAATCTTCCCATCCCCCACAAGGCTCCTGTTTAGCATAGCAGATGAGGTCACCTGGGAGAGGTACTGGTCCTCCCTCCCAATTCATCCCCGATCTAATGCCTCACGCTCCACGCTGAGGTGGTAGAAGTGGGATCCCTCAGAGAGTCCGAGAGATAAATCAACCCTGGATGGTTAACGGATTAAATAATAATAATAATAATAATAATAATAATAATAATAATAATAATAATAATAATAATAATAATAATAATAATACGATTGTAATGAAATCAACTGCTATCCTCAATAGTTCATTCTGTAAAAAGCTCACTGACAGAAAGGTATTCATCTCCAAATTCAAAGTAGGACTAATGAAGGTTGTTGAACAGGGGAAGCTGACATTGTGGAGAAATATTTCCAACCACTTTCATTTTCAAAGAAAGTGCTTAAAAAAATTAAAAACTCATGTTTTTGCTACCTGATTTCTCACGAAATTCCCCCGTACTGTATTTTCCCATCTGAAACACATTTCTTTAGTTGGTAACACCCCCATCCCTCCCCTTTTCTTATGGGTTTAGAATGCTGCTTTCCTTCTGATGATAATGTTGAGATAATCCCATTTATATTTCTTAAATAGGGCAATAATCATCATTCATTGATATACCATCAACATTACCAACACAATTGTTGTTTCTAATCAAAGTTGAGCGAGCCCGTTCGAACTGCAGGGAGGAGTTTACACCTTTTTCAAGTTAATACTTGATTACATTAATGGATTTCCTGTTTCGTCGAATGAAGGGTTGCAAATTTACAACCGGCTCATGTTCCAATAAAGGAACAAAAGTCTAAGGCTATGGTATTCAAAGTATGGTGCGCGTACCACTAGGGATACGCGGCGTTGTCTTAAGCGGTACGCAATTTATCGTAGCTTCTAACTGCTTTCAGTGAGCAGTACATAAAAGAGTTGAGTCTGCTCATTTTCAATACAATCTTGTTTTTACTGAGTGTTTTTGTTTACCACTACACATTGTTCTCTTTCCGAGTTATTCAAAAATATGTGTCAGTTTGTATCTCTCATTGACTAGATATGTAGAAATGCTTACAGTAGTTATGCTGATTGCTCTTTTTCAATTTTTGTTTCGAAATCCACTCATTCACTTCAATATTTTTTCAGTAGAAATATATATAGTAGGCCTACAATAGTAATGATGATGCTTGTTGCTTAAAGGGGCCAGGCTATAGTATTGTAAGCCATAGTGTTATGTACTGGAAATACTTAAGTTGTGTATGAAATTGTATATGATGATGCTTGTTTAAAGGGGCCAACCTATAGTATTGTAAGGCATAGTGTTAAGTACTGGAAACAGTTAAGTTGTGTATGTAATTGTGTATGATGATGCTTGTTTAAAGGGGTTAACCTACAGTATTGTAAGGCATAGTGTTAAGTACTGGAAACAGTTAAGTTGTGTATGAAATTGTATATGATGATGCTTGTTTAAAGGGGCCAACCTATAGTATTGTAAGCCATAGTGTTAAGTACTGGAAACAGTTAAGTTGTGTATGAAATTGTATATGATGATGCTTGTTTAAAGGGGCCAACCTATAGTATTGTAAGCCATAGTGTTAAGTACTGGAAACAGTTAAGTTGTGTATGAAATTGTATATGATGATGCTTGTTTAAAGGGGCCAACCTATAGTATTGTAAGGCATAGTGTTAAGTACTGGAAACAGTTAAGTTGTGTATGAAATTGTATATGATGATGCTTGTTTAAAGGGGCCAACCTATAGTATTGTAAGCCATAGTGTTAAGTACTAGAAACAGTTAAGTTGTGTATGAAATTGTATATGATGATGCTTGTTTAAAGGGGTTAACCTACAGTATTGTAAGGCATAGTGTTAAGTACTGGAAACAGTTAAGTTGTGTATGAAATTGTGTATGATGATGCTTGTTTAAAGGGGTTAACCTACAGTATTGTAAGGCATAGTGTTAAGTACTGGAAACAGTTAAGTTGTGTGTGAAATTGTATATGATGATGCTTGTTTAAAGGGGCCAACCTATAGTATTGTAAGGCATAGTGTTAAGTACCGGTACTGGAAACAGATAAGTTGTGTATGAAATTGTATATGATGATGCTTGTTTAAAGGGGTTAACCTACAGTATTGTAAGGCATAGTGTTAAGTACTGGAAACAGTTAAGTTGTGTATGAAATTGTATATGATGATGCTTGTTTAAAGGGGTTAACCTACAGTATTGTAAGGCATAGTGTTAAGTACTAGAAACAGTTAAGTTGTGTATGAAATTGTATATGATGATGCTTGTTTAAAGGGGCCAACCTATAGTATTGTAAGGCATAGTGTTAAGTACTGGAAACAGTTAAGTTGTGTATGAAATTGTATATGATGATGCTTGTTTAAAGGGGTTAACCTACAGTATTGTAAGGCATAGTGTTAAGTACTGGAAACAGTTAAGTTGTGTATGAAATTGTATATGATGATGCTTGTTTAAAGGGGTTAACCTACAGTATTGTAAGGCATAGTGTTAAGTACTAGAAACAGTTAAGTTGTGTATGAAATTGTATATGATGATGCTTGTTTAAAGGGGCCAACCTATAGTATTGTAAGGCATAGTGTTAAGTACTGGAAACAGTTAAGTTGTGTATGAAATTGTATATGATGATGCTTGTTTAAAGGGGTTAACCTACAGTATTGTAAGGCATAGTGTTAAGTACTGGAAACAGTTAAGTTGTGTGTGAAATTGTATATGATGATGCTTGTTTAAAGGGGCCAACCTATAGTATTGTAAGCCATAGTGTTAAGTACTGGAAACAGTTAAGTTGTGTATGAAATTGTATATGATGATGCTTGTTTAAAGGGGCCAACCTACAGTATTGTAAGCCATAGTGTTAAGTACTGGAAATACTTAAGTTGTGTATGAAATTGTATATGGTGATGCTTGTTGTTTGAAGGGGCCAACTTATAGTATTATAAGCCATAGTGTTAAGTACTGGAAATACTTAAATTGTGTGTGAAATTGTATATGATGATGCTTGTTGTTTGAAGTGGCCAACCTATAGTTTTGTAAGCCATAGTGTTAAATACTGGAAATACTTAAGTTGCGTATGAAATTGTATATGATGATGCTGAATTTAGAATATTAAATTAGTAGTATTTCTTGTAATTTTTTTCTATGGAATTGCTTTTTGTACTCGTGTTGTTGTAGTTGTTGGGTAGTTATGTTTTTAACTTTACTTTATAATCACTTGTAATGTTAAGCGAGTAGTAAGCTCAACCTACAGTATTGTAAGTCGTAGGGTCAAGCACTGGACATACTTCAGTTGTGTGTGAATTTTTATATGATGATGCTGGATGTAGAATGTTAAACCAGTAGTATTTCTTGTAATATTTTATTTCCATGGAATTGCTTGTTGTACTCTTGTTATGTTGACTTTACTTTATTGATACACTACTGTAAGTGACCACTGCAACCGGGATATTTCCCATTTGAGATGTATTTGTTAATAATAATAATAATAAAAATAATAATAGCATCTAGGTCATCGGCCCAAGAATAGTAATTGTTGCATGAATAATTATACTCGTACGTGTGCATCGTTGCAAGGCAATGAAAACTTCGTAATTCAACTCACGAGAAGACCACGTTTCCCCAAATGTCTTGTGAAGGCTTGCCGCGTTGCTTGAGAAGCGAACAGAAGACACCAATGGTCGAATAAGTGGGGTATCACTAAGCAATGAAAATGCCAGGAACATTTCTCCCGCCATTGTTCGACTCACTGGCTGAATGGTCAGCATTGAGGCCTTCGGTTCAGAGGGACCCGGGTTCGATTCCCGGCTGGGTCTGGGATTTTAATCGCGTGTGATTAATTCTTCTGGTTCAGGGACTGGATGTTTGTGCTTGTCTCAACATTTTCACCTTCATATTCAGACAACGCACTAGACTACCAACCACCACAGAAACTCGCAATAGTGATTACATCCCTGCGTGTAGGGTTGGCGTCAGGAAGGGCATCCGGACGTAAAACAGGGCCAAATCGCCATGTGCGACACAGATCGCACCCGCGACCCCACAGATGTGGGAAAAAGTGGTAGAAGAAGAGGAAGAATTATTTCTCCCGACATTTTTGACCCTTCAGCTTTGGGCTTCTTCTGTAAACTTTACTACGAAGGAGTTGCGGGGTTTCCTTTCTCCAGAGACGTTATTACAATATATTATTGTTGTTATAGGGGAACATAGTGTTGTACTTAGCTGCTTGCCTGTCACCCCGGCGACCGTGGATTGATTCCTCGTGTTGCTAGGGCGGGATTTTCAGTTGAAAATTAAATTGTGTAAGGAAAGGCAACATCATGAGTCGTGTAACGCATTGCTAAGCATCGTGACCCCAATAGACTTCGCATAATATTGCTGATTAAGCGGCGCGAACTTTGACGATGTCCAGCTTCTCTTAAAGCCTGCTGAACAGTCAGACCGGTGGTACGCAGAACTTGATCAGTCCACCTGTTCGATGTCCTTTCTCGTGGTCTTCTGCCGACAACTTTGCCTTCTATGATACACTTCTCCAGATTTTCACTCTCCCGTCTTACAATACGTCCGAAGAATTGGACATTTCTCCTTGTGACGCGAGAAGAGAGATGTTCGGAGATATTCAGTTCTTGAATAATAGATGCGTTAGTTCTTTTTTCCGTCCAAGGTACACGGAGTATCCTTCTCCAATAGCACATCTGAAAGGCGTCGATACGGTACTTAGGTCTTGCCTTGAGGGTCCAGGTCTCGGAACCATAAAGGAAGACAGAAAACACAAGTGAATCAAGCAAGAAACCTTAAATCGCCGGTCACAACCCTCTCATGCCTTAGTCATGTTTGACATGTAGGCTCTTTCTTTTCCGCTTATGTGTTTTTTTCCTGAACCGTAATACCACGCCTCAGCACCACCTTACCAACACAATGCCTGGTAGCATGTCTGAAATGGAAACAGGCCGATACTCCTGTAGTATCATCTCCCACTCCTCCCTGCTATCTCTTTCTTCTTAGAACTAATAGCATGTCGGAGGCAATGTAGAATAGTGACGATTGCCACGTGGGGGGAGCGGCTTCAGCCCACCCCCCGAAAAGAAACTCTCATGCCTCAGTGCGTGCAGGACGCTGAGCAAGCGGGATAAGCTGCGGAAGATGATGATGATGAAGAACAAGAAGATGAAAATTATAGTTAATATTATTTGGCATCCAGCAAGAATCATTTGTTATTTCTGGTATAATCGCAATATACTCGTACTTCTCGGGTACGAAGGTAAAACAATTGGATTTTGGGAGTAAGCCAACCACAAAAAAATTCTACGGTATGCTAATAATAGCGATGCTCATTCTATTAAAATGATGGACGATGTGACAAAATGAAAAAGATTGCCAAAAGATCAGGAAATGTTATTTCCCATTACGTTCGTCGTCCACCTACCATTACTGCGCAGTTTGATAGTCAATATCCCCCTCTCCATTTCGCTAATATCTCCGTGACATGAAGATTTGAAAGCCAAACAACTCCAATAAAAATAACAGAAAAAATAATGACACATGGAGTAGAAAAGAACGGTCTCATATCGACAGTCGACATTAATCAAACCTCTATTCCAAAAATAGGAACAGGTCAAAGTTAAATAACGTAATAAAATTTCCACAAAGCTTAGATTATGATTTATTGCAGCGTATAGCCTGTCACTGCCGTACGATGAGATGAGTGTGGTGGCAGAGGTAGCGATGGTCATTGTTGTTTTAAGGAAGAAAGAAAAGATAGCACAGGTGCTCGCTAGTAATCTGTTTTCCCTGTGCTTTTCCTTAAGATACTCCTGTTTTCCTCCGTTAAAGTTATTGGGATGTGCTACATAAAAGCGACGGTCGAGTATGATTATCATACTCTGGAATCATCATCATGAAACATCCGTCGGTGAAGAAACAGTTCCTCGTATGTCACAATGCCCTTCCTGTCCAAAGTTTTCCTTAAGACTGGTCACGCCTCCCAGGCACACATCGATATGCAGTCCCTCAGAACAATATTCGTTACGTTCATTTTCCTATGCCAATTTGCCAAGGAAAATGAACCTTATTGTACCGCACTGTAGGAATGTATATTTTCGTGAAGTACTTACGCACTTCTACAATATAATGCATTTACGGTTTATTTTCCTTTACACATCAGCACATAAAATGAACACAACGAGCATTGTTCTGATGGACTCCATATCCATGTATGGCTGAGAGGTGTTCCCAGTCTGGAGGAGACTCAGCTTAACACAGAAAAGAAAAGGGTCAATATTCATTCGATTGTTAAATATTCTTCAAATGTTGTTGACAAATGCTTCACATATCCCAGTATTAGCATGCTTCCTGGCAACCAGAAGCAGTTTCAATAATGTCAAAATTCTAATCATAACATTTTAAAATAAAATGTTCAAAATTTTCCGCCTTTTTAAGAATATATCACTGTTTTCCTTATAAATTCCAAGTTTATAAGAATTTTCGTACTTTTCCTTTTTTAAGTGTGTATCAAACCTCCACCTACAAAATGAACCTCAATCTCTAACATACACTGTGATTTAGATATTTTAGCGAGTTTTTATTCTGAGCACCTGAAAATTTTTTTGTAAATAAATATATTATATAAAATCTAATAGGCCTATAAATCCTATTGACCTGAATGAGATACAGATTTTGGTACAACGCTATTGGAGGAAACCATGAAAAAAAGCCATCATTATCCGTGGACCAGTAAGAGACTTATGAAGGAAACAGTGATATATTGTTGAAAAGGCAGGAAAATTTGAACAATTTTAAAATATTATAAATAGAATTTTGACATTGTTGAAGTTGCTTTTGGTTGCCAGGAAGCATGCCAATATTGGGGTAGGTGCAGTACTTGTCAACTATATTTGTATCATATTTAATAATCGAATGAATATTGGCCTTTTTTTCCTCTGTTAAGCTGGGTCTGCCCCCTTAAGGACGATAATAGATCGGGAGAACATTGTGGGATACGAGGTACTGCTTGCGCATCGACAATATCCATTCAGAACTATGTTCGCTGTGTTCATTTTCCTATGCGAAAGTGTAAAGGAAAATGATCCTTAAATGCAGTACACTATAGGAATGCGTAAATACGTCAAGAAAACATAAATTCCTACAGAGCGGCACGGTAAAATCCATTTTCCTTTACATATTTGCACAGGAAAATGAACACAACGAAAATTGTTCTGATGGACTGCATATCCATATGTGGCTGGAAGCATGACCAGTCTAAAGGAAAATAATGGATAAGACACATGACATTTTGTTTCTTCAACGACGACATTTTGCACGAACACTTACTATGACGTAAAAAGCTTTAAATATATATAGCATAATCTTAACAAACCGCACCCTGTCATAAAGTGCCAATCTGTGAGGTGGGTTATCAGTAACGCCCGGATGTTGTTGACGTAAAGAATTTAAAAATGCACTTAAAATGACTTTATTAAATGACCGGGCCGAAGACCTGGATGTTAGGCCCCTTTAAACAACAAGCAACGAGCTTATTAAATGACCTAAAATTAAAGAAAATGCATTATAATATGTAAAACAAAAGTGATCTTTCGAAAATAATAGGCGACATAAACTTACAAAGTACATTATATAGGTATTTTATTTCCCCCAAATGTTTCCATTTCTCCCCTGAAGGGACAGACGGGCCTCCTGGACAGTAACGCCGTCTCTCAGGCCAGGAGATTTGTATCGGAGAAGGTGAGAGGGTTGGCGACCGTGGCCTAAACTAGGAACTGTCCCGGCATTCGCCTTAATTCAGGAGAATGGAAAACCACGGAAAATTATTCTGAGAACAGCCGACTGTGGGGACCAGCCCTCTCCGTCTCCCGAACGCTGAGGCGTAGAGCCACGGTAGAGCTGTGATCACCCCTCCTCTGCTTGGTTGGTTGGTCGAAGTGCAGAGCTGTTGGACCACCGACCAGCCGTGGCCACTCTGCACCCACCGACCGCTTTTTATTTGGAGCCTACTCGTAGAAGAATACACAATAAAATGAATAATAATTGAAAAAATAGTTTGAAAATAATTCGATTTGTGAAATGAAGGTATGCAAAAAAAATTAAAAAGATTATAAGTGATAACTTGAGAAATTAATTTCTACACAATTTCTTCGAACACCTCATCGCCGTACCACAGATATTTTAGGCCTGTACTTGTGGAGACACGTACTGTAACCTTCTGCGCCGTAAAACATTTTCACCGTCAGCTCTCCAAAATCAAAGAAAATACTACTACCATTTTAAAACCCCAAAATGCAAAAAATGCAATAATGCAAAAAATATAGCCTATATTTGTAATCGCGGTGCCATGAACAGAGTTTGTATATATAGGATAATTGCACCTGACCACGCAATAAAAATATGACATGTCATCAACATTCGGGCCCTAGTTATCAGTAATGCCATCGTAAACAGCCACATCAAGAAACACCAACGAAAATGAACTACATTGCTCATAGCAAGCCATCAGTCAATCACTCTTCAAACTAGCGCTTGTGTTCATAAGAGACCTTATTTTTGAAATTAACATGAGTGTGCATGCCAGTTTCTAAATACGCTCGTAACAGAAACATATGGGTTAGTGTTCAGAAACTCGAGAATAAGATTCCAGTTCCTGTAGCAAATGGAAGTTTCGTTCGAATGCTCGTCAACTAGTGTGCAAACAAACAAGCACCATTGACACATTCCTTTCTTTGCAGAATGTTTTTCTGTGATAAATTTCGCTTTTCAGTAATAATTTCTCCTTCATGGCGAGGCGAAATCCATAATACTTACGGGCAATCCATAATAGTTATAGTCCAAATACTTTGTAAACATCCTGCGCGGGAATCGGCTGCGCATGTGGGGTGGGGCAATCGAGGGGGGATGCCTCGTCTCCCACTCCTCTCGCTTTCCAGTCTCCGTCTACACATCGTGCTAAGCACTGTACGCAGTGGCTGAACACAACGTGTCAACAAGTGAGTTAAGAGATAGAGAACCGGAAAGAGAGAGAGCGCGCTTATCAGACCTTCCACACTACCTACGTGACCACACCCCGCCGGTCACTCAGAAGGACGTTTACTGAGTACATAGACTATAGCACCTCTGTAAATAACATGGGTAGGTTTTAAAACACTGGGGCCATTAAAAAGATACGAGTTATTATCTTTTTGATGTGAAATATTATAAATTTAAGTTTTGGTTTAATAAGAACAAGGCAATTAAGAATTAACGGGGGAAAGTTATTATCTACGAACATTTAATTTTGATCAAGGTAAATACCTAGAATTATACTATCGTTAAGAGTGAATTGAAAACTACACCACATTCGAACTAATACAATACTAGATCAATAAATAACGCTGCCATGCGAGCCATACTTTGTAGAGCGGGTGTTAAAAAGAGCTGAATGATTTTTAACGAAGACGTAGAATTCGAAACCGACTTTCTGGGCTAAAGATCCTTACAACCAGTAGGGCCTATGTTACATATAAATGGCAAGGTCTAATTCAAGGATGCGAAAAGTAAATCACTTTGGATGGTCGTGGGGCTACTCATAGCGTTTGTATAATCTTGGTGAAGAGGAAGGAATCTTCTTAGAGAAATAGTACGAAAGAAGTTGCGACTATCCCATGATAGATGCCATTACTTTAGAAGACCTGCTTACTCCTGATTACCGTTTTAAGATGAAGTAGGCCCTAAAACTTGGCAAGCATCCTCTCCTACATGACATATAGGCTAATTTGTAGAGAGGGGGTTAAAATAAGAGGAAAGAATGGAAGAATCCGAACATTCGAAGAAAGACGATATCGGCAAAACAAAGGAAAAGGCCACGAAGGGAAAGCCTAATATTGTTAGAATCAGAAGAGAGCAGGAGTTGACCAAAGGACGTCAGATAGGAGAAATACTTGTTCTTTAAAGAGCCTAACATCTAGGTCATCGGCCCGGGAAAAATAAAGTGAGGAGACTGGCAAAGTGGAAATAATGCCAGACTCAGCTAGAGTCCTGTAGTTGTCACCAACGCCTCGTCGAGAGCCCTTGAGGCCCCTTTTTTCAAAATTGCTTTACGTCGCACCGACACACATAGGTCTTATGGCGACGATGGTAGAGGAAAGGGCTAGGAGTGGGAAGGAAGCAGCCGTGGCCTTAATATTAAGGTACATCCCCAGCATTTGCCTGGTGTGAAAATGGAAAACCACGGAAAACCATCTTCAGGGCTGCCGACAATGGGGTTCGAACGCACTATCTCCCGAATACTGGATACTGGCCGCACTTAAGTGACTGCAGCTATCGAGCTTGGTGGGGTCCCTGTTTAATCGCATCTTATGGCATTCAGGGAATACCGCGGTTATTTTGTCACCCCCACCCAAACTGAGTACGAAGAAGAATAAGAAGTTCAGAATGTGGGTAATGCCAGGAACGTGAAAGTCTCAGGACAAAGGTGAAAGTAGCATAACAAATGAGCAACACTCAGAAATTGCTCGATATCACGTTTTTATACCATGATGCGTGTACTTGCGTGTTAGCGTATCGTAAAGAGAGCGGCGTAATGCAGCCTGTACGGGTGGTCATGAATATTCATGATACGTAGAGTGAGCGGTTTACAAGGCAAGGGGTGAAGTTTCTCTCCGCACGTTCGCGTGATAGACTACTCTCCCCTTCACACAACCAGCATGTTTCTCTGATAATTACGGCCCGTATTCTGGATGACAAATCGGATCAGGGCTGAAGTTTCAACCTTTCCAACCAGTCAGTTCTTCATAAACTCTCGTCGTTATACAAAATTAAAAAACATAGCTGTGAACTCGGTAGCCAAATTTGACAGGTTTCGGAACGCAACCTGGTGAAGTGAATTTTCCATCACAGTGGGATTTTTACTTTAAGATACTTCAATCAATACGCAAGATGGCAACTTTATTAGTACAAACTATGGTCAGTCCGCAATTCCTAGTCCTCACGGCAGCACGTAAGCAGCCAAAATTGTTAATTAGCAGGCCTACTCTGGAAAATGGTAGGGCCTATGTAAATTCGCTTAAATTTCAATCATATCATAAAGTAGCATTTAGTAGTCACGCCCACTTTTATTATGTCTGTAATTCAAGTAGATTTTTTTGAGAATATATCTAACTTTTCTGAAAGCACCCATCTTATTATTTTCTTTAGCGTATGATGCTACAGTTGACAATCGACTCTTTGCACAAGTTCTTAACAGGCACAGAACATATGTACAGTACAATCGACTCCATATACATCAGAAAATATATATACGAAGTCCACATTAAAAAGTTCAATGTGCATCAGGGCTCACTCGATGAATGTCTTCGATGGAACCAGCAAAAGCTCGCGGAGGGCAGTTCTTCAGAATGTGCACGATGGTTTGCACTTCAGCGCCACAGTCACAAGCTGGAGAGTCTTTCCAGCCCCACTGATACAGAACAGAAGCACTTCTTCCGACTCCACAGCGTATCTTGTAGTCCAGGTGGAGCGAGGAAGATTGAACCCAGGTAACTTTGTAGTTGGACCCCTGATGTTGACAATTTGCGAGGGTGTTATTAAGACCATTCATGTTTCCATATTTCAGCAGGTTTAAAATGTGAATTACCGAGTTCGATAGCTGCAGTCGCTTAAGTGCGGCCAGTATCCAGTATTCGGGAGATAGTAGGTTCGAACCCCACTGTCGGCAGCCACGGCCGCTTCCTTCCCACTCGTAGCCCTTCCCTGTCCCATCGTCGCCATAAGACCTATCTGTGTCGGTGCGACGTAAAGCAACTAGCAAAAAAAAAAAAGTGAATTAACTAATTCCTTTGTCGTCTTACAGGCAGGTTGCCGTGATTAGAGTCTCGCTACGGCATTTTCATCTGTATCCTGATATATTGAGAAGTAACTGTTCTTCAGTATACTGGTCCACAGTCTAACAAGGGCGCTTTGCCGTCTGATGTTAGGAGGCTGAATGTTGCTCAATAATATACCGCTGAATAGAAGTGGAGCGCAATGTACCAGATATAATTCTCATTGCGTGGTGCAGTTGGGCATCAACCAAACTAATGTGGGAGCTATTGAGCCATACAGAGGAGCAATATTCAGCTGGTGAATATTCTATTGCTAGAGCAGTTGTTCTTAGTGCACACGCCTCTGCGCCCCATGAAGTACCAGCCAGTCCACCCAGAGATATTTAATTCCAAGGACAGTAACTACTCTCGTAGTTCATTAGCTCCTGGGAGAATGATTACCTCGGATCGAGTAGGGGTATTTCAGTCGCCTTGACAAAGAATACTACAATGTATTAAAAATGTCGGCAAACTGTGCGTAATGTACAGAAAACAACAACACGGTTTAACCTGGAAAATAAACTAAATAGTATAGTGGACAAATACATTCGATGAATTGACCCATGTAATTTGTAAGATACAAATCAGAATGCGGCTGGGTACCTAATATGGAATACTGTGGTGTTCCGAGTACTGGATAGTATTCCATATCAGGGGCCATACTTTTGCAATATGTATAGGCAGTTCTTTCTTTCAGGACCATGGCCGGCCGGAAGGATAGTTCGGAGGGAAAGGTACGGAAGAGTGGAAGGAAGCAGACATGCAACAAGCTATAACTGCAGTAAGGACAGGGAAAATTGGGTAAAAAACGGCAGCAAGAGCATATGGTGTACCAAAAACAACTTTGTTTGGCTTGGAAACAAAGAAAGCTAGACTACAACTGCGACAAGATTACACATTCAAGAATTCAATCAACGTTTGTGCAGTGGTTTGAACAAACCTAAGTCTTCGTGAAAAAGAAAGAAGAGAATAAGATGTGACAGTTCGTCTTCGGATAAATAATCAGCAAAAGTGACGAATCATCTGATCTTGATATAGAGGTACATGGAAAAATGGACCCAAATGATGAAGATGCTACATGCTTCTACTGGGATGGCAAGTATTCCAGAGAGAGAAGGAGCGAGAAATGGATTCAGTGCTTGGAGTGCATGTCATGGTGCCATATCGAGTGTTCAAGTGCATAAGGTGACTTATTTGTGTGTGAATATTGGAAACAATAGCCTATTATTTTAAATTCTATTCATGAGTTACTTATTTCAAACACGTACACTATGAACTTTCGTTAAAATAAGAGGAGTAGAGTGACAGTATTCCATATTAGGAACACATTTTTTCAGAACAAGAAAAGTACAGCTTCCATTATATGTTGTAATTTACAAAAATATGAAGTGTTAATCATATTGAAAAGATTGTAGCAACATGACACGCATTTACAATCTTAAAATGTCAAAAAGAAATTCGTCATTTTTATGAAAATAAAAAGGTTCCATGTTTGGTACTCTTCCTCTAAGTTTTTCAACGCCCCTTCCTTTTATGATTTATTTTACCCCAATTTTTCGAGTGCATTCACTACTGGCTAAGTTATCGGTGTCCCCTTCCCTAAAGAGGAGCGGCTTGTCTGACATCTACTAGCAAACGAAAAATGAGAACTGTGAAGATTTGATCAACGAGTTTGCTACCGGCAAAGCGAGACGAGAACCGCTATTGTGGTATTTTGATCTTTAAAAGTTATCAAATTCTGTTATTTTTAATTTGCTATTACCTGTTCAGTGTTCCATGTTCTGCAGTTATAAGTACTTTATTATTGTGCCTAGGGGCGCAGAACTGTTAAATACGCCACTGGAACGCCCCATCTCCCCCTGTTGCGCGCCTGCGTTTTCCCTCCAGTCGCCGATTAGAGGGGTAGACACCCTTTCGTCCCACCCCTCTCCTGTACCCTCCAATCACAGTTCTCATCCATGCCACAGGTAAACCTTCATCCCCCTGCTGGACCATCAAGGGCGTCTAGTGATTGAGTGTTTTAAATGCAGTCGAAGAAATCCAGCTTCCTTTTGCCATGGCGATCAACACCAATGCTGCATCATGAATTAAAAGCCTCCTCATCAATTATTTACCAACCAATGTATATTCTTGTTCGCTATTTAATCTACCATTAACCACGTCATTATTTGATTATGATGATGATGATGCTTGTTGTTTAAAGGGGCCTAACATCTAGCTCATCGAACTCGTCATTATTTAAAAATCTAAGCAAAGTATAATAATAATAATAATAATAATAATAATAATAATAATAATAATAATCCAGACATCAATCAATCAATACTGATCTGCATTTAGGGCAGTCGCCCAGGTGGCAGATTCCCTATCTGTTGTTTTCCTAACCTTTTCTTAAATGATTTCAAAGAAATTGGAAATTTATTGAACATCTCCTTTGGTAAGTTATTCCAATCCCTAACTCCCATTCCTATAAATGAATATTTGCCCCAATTTGTCCTCATGAATTCCAACTTTATCTTCATATTGTGATCTTTCCTATATAAACGCCACTCAAACGTATTCGTCTACTAATGTCATTCCACGCCATCTCTCCGCTGACAGCTCGGAACATACTACTTAGTCGAACAGCTCGTCTCCTTTCTCCCAGTTCTTCCCAGCCCAAAATTTGCAACATTTTTGTAACGCTACTCTTTTGTCGGAAATCACCCCGAACAAATCGAGCTGCTTTTCTTTGGATTTTTTCCAGTTCTTGAATCAGGTAATACTGGTGAGAGTCCCATTCACTGGAACCATACTCTAGTTGGGGTCTTACCAGAGACTTATATGCCCTCTCCTTTACATCCTTACTACAACCCCTAAACACCCCCATAACCATGTGCAGAGATCTATACCCTTTATTTACAATCCCATTTATGTGATTACCCCAATGAAGATCTTTCCTTATATTAACACCTAGATACTTACAATGATCCCCAAAGGGAACTTTCACCCCATCAACGCAGTAATTAAAACTGAGAGGACTTTTCCTATTTGTGAAACTCACAACCTGACTTTTAACCCCGTTTATCATCATACTATTGCCTGCTGTCCATCTCACAACATTATCGAGGTCACGTTGCAGCTGCTCACAATCTTGTAACTAATTTATTACTCTATACAGAATAACATCATCCGCAAAAAACCTTACCTCTGATTCCACTTGTTTACTCATATCATTTATACCAGATGGCTCTCGAACGCTGTACTTTCTACATATAATTGTCCCGCATGCACAAGTGATGAATGGGATGTCTACCAGCTGATTTTCACAGGGGAACTACTGCCAGCGGGCTGGTTACGTCAGAATATGAAGAGATAAGGACCCGAGTGTCGCTCGCAGCATGTTACTCAGCGCTACCGGTCAAATCCACCCCTTGCATTAGTAAACACCGTTTTCGACCGCAAAGTTCTAGGCTGGTGTATGGTACAGCCGCACTATATTTGCTGTCTGCATATCGGCAATGGCTAATGTGTTCAGCAGCTACGAATACACAGGCATTATTTTAATCTGGATAACCCGGTCGGAATGCAACCGAAGCTCCAAACAGACGTATGCCTTCTACACACGTACTTCACCGAAAAGTATTAGTTTTTGTTTCATACATGCAACTCTTTTATCGAGTATCATGTATAAATTAATAAGTTATTAGATTTCCTTTTCTGCATCTTTGGCGCGTCCACAAACAGTAGCGGCGATTAGGGGGTGGGGTGAGGAGGGACAGTCGCCCCCCCCCCCCACCCACTTTGTGGAGTATACATTATATTTCTGTTCCACTTTAGCCAGCTGGAACTAGGAATTATTTTTAAAAAGATGTTTGTACAAACCTTATCTTATCTGCTAATTCCTTCGTTTATATTCTTTAATTATTCACATAATTATTGACGGAAATACGCACAAAATGCTGTTCGTCGCGGCTAACCAATTTGTATAGCACTACGGCAAGTAGTGGAGACTTCGCATGTGCTGTGAGGAAGGGTAATAGGGGTACATTTTTTTTTTTGCCAAGGTCGTGGCCACTTGCCGCGCGCGTTCGTCAGTATGGCAGTCTCTTTAACGTCTGTTAGTTTCTTAGTGTGTATTTAAATACAAAATGACTTTTAATTGCATAATCATGCCGTACTTCTATTTAATTGTACCGGGCGAAGTGGCCGTGGGGTTAGAGGCACGCAGCTGTGAGCTTGCACTCGGGAGATAGTGATTTCGAATCCCACTGTCGGCAGCCCTGAAGATGGTTTTATGTGGTTTCCCATTTTCACACCAGTCAAGTGCTGGGGCTGTACCTTATTTAAGGCCACGGTCGCTTCCTTTCCACGCGTAGCCCATTCCTGTCTCATCGTCGCCATAAATCCTGTCAATGTCGGTGCGACGTAAAGCCAATTGTAAAAAAAATATTCAGTTGTAATTGTATTTCAACGGGAGATAATACCAACGTTCCTTTCACTGGGCTAAATTATTTCTTTGTGTTACGTTATTTATTAAGTAAATGTATTTAACCTGCCCCGTAGTACGTTTGTGAGACCTGGAGAAAATTTGATTATACAGCATTGAATCAAATTCTCAAAAGAAAACTATTATTACGAATAATCCACGGGGCAGGTTAATTACATTTACATATAAAATAACATAAGTTAATAAAAACGAAAGAATTTAGTCCGGTGAAAGTAAAGTTGGTATTCTCTCACGTTGAAATTACAATTACAATTAAATATATCTTTTTTTACTATTGACTTTACGTCGCACTGACATAGATAGGATTTATGGCAACGATGAGACAGGAAAGGGCTAAGCGTCGAAAAGAAGCGACCGTGGCCTTAAATAAGGTACAGCCCCAGCACTTGACTGGTGTGAAAATGGGAAAGCACAGAAAACCATCTTCAGGGCTGCCGACAGTGGGATTCGAAACCACTATCTCCCGAGTGCAAGCTCACAGCTGCGCAACCGTAACTCCACGGCCAGCTCGCCCGGTACAATTACATAGAAGTACGGCATGATAATGCAATTAAAAATCATTTATTATTTGAATATACACTAATAAACTAACAGACATTAAAGTGACTGCAAGACTGATGAATGCGCGCGGCAAGTGGGTGAATTATAACTCAGTGGCCATGACCTTGGCAAATAAAATATGTACTCCTACTACCCTTCCTCACAGCACATGCAAAGTCTCCACTACTTGCCGTAGCGTTATAGCCTACAAGTCGCTTAGCCGCGACAAACGGCGTTTTTTGCGTATTTCCGCCAATAATTATGTTAGAGAAAATAAAGGAAAATTTTAGCATATAAGACAACAAGGCTTGTACAAATAGCTTTTCAAAAATAATTCCTAGTTCCAGTTGGCTAAAGTGGAATAAAAATGTAATGTTTACTCCACAAAGTGAGTAGGGGGGGGGGGGGTGACTGTTCCTCCTCGCTCCACCCCCTAATCAAATCGCCGCTACTGTTGGTAGACACGCCAAAGATGCAGTAAAGGATATCTAATAACTTATTAATTTATACACGTGTAGACATTCCACTCGATAAAAGAGTTGCTTGTATGAAACAAAAACTAATACTGTTCGGCGAAACACGTGAGTAGAAGGCATACGTCTGTTTGGAGCTTCTGTTCCATTCCGATCAGGTTGTCCAGTTGAAAATAATGTCTATCTGTTCATTGCTGCTGAGCACACTAGCCATTGATGATATGCAGACAGCAAATACAGTGCGGCTATACCATACACCAGCCAAGAAGTATGCGGTGGAAAACGAGGTTTACTAATGCAAGGGGTGCATTAGACCGGTGTCGCTGAGTAACATGCTGCGAGCGACACTCCTATTCTTATCTCTTCATATTCTGACCTAACCTGCCCGCTGGCAGTAGTTCCCCTGTGGAAATCAGTTGGTAGACATCCCATTCCTCACTTGTGCATGCGGGACGTTTATATGTAGAAAGTACGGCGTTCGTGAGCCACCTGATATATACAGTATAAGAAAACATAAAGATCCAATAATACTGCCTTGAGGAATTTCCCTCTTAATTATTACAGGGTCAGATAAAGCTTCGCCTACTCCAATTCTCTAAGATCTATTTTCTAGAAATATAGCAACCCATTCAGTCACTCTTTTGTCTAGTCCAATTGCACTCATTTTTGCCAGTAGTCTCCCATGATCTACCCTATCAAATGCTTTAGACAGGTCAATCGCGATACAGTCCATTTGACCTCCTGAATCCAAGATATCTGCTATATCTTGCTGGAATCCTACAAGTTGAGCTTCAGTGGAATAACCTTTCCTAAAACCGAACTGCCTTCTATCGAACCAGTTATTAATTTCGCAAACATGTCTAATATAATCAGAAATAATGCCTCCCCAAAGCTTACATACAATGCATGTCAAATTGACTGGCCTGTCATTTTCAGCTTTATGTCTATCACCCTTTCCTTTATACACAGGGGCAACTATAGCAACTCTCCATTCATCTGGTATAGCTCCTTCGACCAAACAATAATCACATAAGTACTTCAGATATGGTACTACATAGGTGAGGGATAGTCATAAAAAAAGAGAAAGAAGATTCCTTAGAAAAAATATTGAGTCCAGAGAAGCTTTATGAAAGACTCGAGAAAATAACTACTACCGGCATTATTCGAAAATATATCGACGACGTAGTTCTAATACCACGTATCTGACAATGCTGTTCTTATCCATTATTTTCCTTTAGACTGATCACGCCTCCCAGCCACATATGGATATGTAGTCCATCAGAACAATTTTCGTTGTGCTAATTTTCCTATGCGTAGGTGTAAAGGAAAATGAACCTTACCGTGCCGTACTGTAGGAATGTGCGTTTGCGTGGAGTATTTATGCACTCCTACAGTCTAATGTATTTCAGTTTCATTTTCCTTTACACAACCGCAAAGGAAAATGAGCCCAACGGAAATTGTTCTGATGGACTGCATATCCATATTGGCTGTTGGCCTCGCTCGATATTCACTGCGTCTTATGGCGACCGAGCAGCTAGCTTGGGTACATATAATACGTATTAGTTGTAACAGTTAACACTCGAAGTGTTCAGCGCCACATATAAGAGGCTAAAAAAAACGCTATAGCCACTTGCACATAGTCTTGTTAATAAAAATAGCAATTTTATGAAATCAATTGCAATAAAAGTATTTATTTTATTTTTGGATTTCGGCATGTAAGTTACGAAGTTTTTGGGAGCGATTCATCGATGTCACGTGTAGAGTATATTTTTCGATGCACGCAGAAAAATATTTAAGTTGTCCAGCATGAATACAAAGCCAGGCGTGAAGTAGCCTACAAGAATTTTGTATTTTGTTGCTCTGTTTGCCTGTAATGGTGTATATTGCCAATTTTCGTAGTGTTCCTCTTGGATTAGAGGTGAAGTTTTCGCGAGTTCTGTGGCATTCTTCGTGAATGTAACAGTGGTATACGCCGTGAGGAATATTTCCCCTCGTTTGTCGTTACTGTACCTACGCTCAGTAAGCGAGTGAAACTGCAAAACGTCGGCGACGCTAAAATACTATACATGCTAAATTTTGCTCATTCAGTTTAGGCTTTTTTAAGTTAAAAAACAAAAGGTTAGCCCTTGTATATTTCTGTGAAAACCATAAGGCCCCATTCACAATTCAAACGTAACCGTAAACTTAACGACGTAACGTAACCGTAAAATTAACGTAAAATTTGTGATATTCACAATGGAGGAACGTAACATGAACGTAAGGAGTACACAGCAGCCAATCAAACCACTGCCATGTTATTTAGCACGGAAGTCGGGTTTTGGGCTATCTCGCAGTTTTATATTTCAATACCTCGATGGAATGAAACACCATGGTAGCGGAATTTATATTACTTCAAACATCTCTTGCTTTGGTCCTAGGAGCTGTGTACGGTACCTGAAAAGGCGATCTAAACAACGGTGCAGAAAATGGGTTCATCCCTTGAATCAAAGATGGTTATCTCAGGACGATTTCGATAATCTACTGTAAAAATTACCCTCATCAGTTCGTTTCGTACATGAGGATGAAACCTGAACTGTTTGCCTTTCTTACGATTTCATTCCCCTTTTCTAATAAAAAGAAATATAAGGTCTCCTTTCCCGACATCTATGCCCCTATCTATGACACCCCGATGAGATGTTTGGGTTTATTTGTTTGGATGATATCGTTTTCGTAAACTAGTGGTCCGTCATAATGTTAAGAAATATACAAGGACACTGTTTTATCTGTTTTATCTATGACAGGGATTGTCACTCGCCCGGTCGCCAGCGCTGCGAGCTTGTCTCCCGCCATTTACCGTCAGATTTCATTGCTACAGCATATTTATTTCCATACATTCTCTTTCGGTACAACGTCTTTGTAATTCTTTTTCCTTTTATCATACATACACACAAAGATTACTTTGAAAGAGAATTACAAGTGTTTCGTCGAAAGAAGTCATTATATCGCGCACAAAATACAATGTTTACGTCTGCTATGATTGGCCGGTTCTTAAACCTAACGTAAAATTAACCGCAAGAGCTTGGAGTTTGCAATCTCTTAATTTTACGGACTCGCAGTTATGTTTACGTCGGCGCATTGTGAATGGTTCCATCAGATAACATGGTCGCAAACTTCAAGTTAACGGTAATCTTAAGTTTACGTTACGTTACGTTACGTTTGCATTGTGAATGGGGCTTAACTGTCTATTACGAAGCGTCAGCGGGTGAAATTGTAAGTACCCATTGTTCAAAAACTGATGTAGCTTAAGTTATGATGTTGCTGTCACGTGCGTGAATATCAGTTTGGAAATAGGCCTATGTGCGAGTATGTGGTTGAAAATATTATTATTCAAGTGAGTTATAATTTCATAAGTTCTTTAATACCTAAATTGTCTGAGGGCCGGTATTATAATGGAGGTTTAAACTGTTGGTTCAGTTTAAACTTCGGTTTATCCGTTAGTCGTGTATTATAAAACTTAATCTTAAGTTTAACTAGAGATTAATTTTACTGCCACTCATCTACCGTTTAAACTGAAGTTTAAGAATACATAACCTTACAATGGCAGAACATATGGATCTCGAAGATATGTTTGAGTTGTTTGAAGAAATACAAAGCGATGACGAAGAAGTGGTTCAAATTATTGACCGACCACGAGCACTACGAGTTTTCTGAGGAAGGGGACGTCCCTTTCATACATGGAATGAAAAAAAGTTTTTAAATAGGTTTAGGCTTACAAAACAGACTGTCATAACCCTATTTCAACAAATTGGTGCTGGAATAAAAGATACAACGAAAAGGTAAGAGGGTAAAAATGACTTTTTGAAATGTTTGAATGTCAAAAGTGTAAATTTTAGAAAATAAAGTACCGAGCTCGATAACTGCAGTCGCTTAAGTGCGGCCAGTATCCAGTATTCGGGAGATAGTAGGTTCGAACCCTACTGTTTTCCGTGGTTTCCCATTTTCACACCAGACAAATGCTGGGGCTGTACTTTAATTAAGGCCACGGCCGCTTCCTTCCCTCTCCTAGCTCTTTCCTGTCCCATCGTCGCCGTAAGACCTATCTGTGTCGGTGCGACGTAAAACAACTAGCAAAAAATAAAAAATAAATAAAGTAACTACCTTCTATTTCAGAAATCATGCTGTA
Source organism: Anabrus simplex (assembly GCF_040414725.1). NCBI lineage: Eukaryota > Metazoa > Arthropoda > Insecta > Orthoptera > Tettigoniidae > Anabrus > Anabrus simplex. Next base: position 825,780,212 of record NC_090265.1, read on the forward strand.
GAACCCATCAGTAACCTACTAACAGCATTTCGGTTTTTATGCCTCCCGTAGTATGTTTATTAAAATGGGAGATTTCGGAGGAATTCATAAGGCCACTGTTTCACGGACTATAATATTTCTGTACTAATTGCACAAGCAATTCTATTTCCTTACAAGTAAAATTAGGACAACGTTTATTGCTTTCATCCACCATTTTACCTACAAGAAGTAAACAAAACATTATCGATAGTCATCTTTTCTTGCAAGTCACTGCAAAACCTTGTCGATAGTCATCTTTTCTCGCAAGTCACTGCTACCAAGATCGTATATTTCCTTTTTCACCGCAGTTTAACTTAGGCTGTCTATTATAAAACTCAACATCGGTTTAAACTCAAGTTACAGTTTAACTCAATCTTCAGTTTAAACCCTCATTATAATATTGGCCCTAATTCATATATGTATTGTCTGATCAGTTTTCTTGTTATATTTCCACTTAGTTATCGAGTGAGTTAATAAAATAGTAATGTTGGCTTTAGAGAGAGTGGTGGGGCTGCGATTTAAGAAAAATTGCAGCTTTCGTAAGGAATGTGTTCACAGCACGCCACTGTTATTTACCATTTTTTGCTTACTTACAGCAGATCATACAGGGTGCGATAAATTCTTGTACGCGACTGAACTCTTTCACGAATGCTACGGTATGCCAGAACTCGGCAATATGCATGAGTTGGAAATCACTTTCTGTGTGACCATGACCTCAGACTGCGTGGCGCCTACCGCATCCAACAGAGTGCCCACTGCTACTATTATCATCAACAGGTAGAAAGTGAGTGCGCCTCGTCACAAGTAAAATATCAAACCATTTCGCACGCTAGAACAGTAGTTCTCAAACTGTGGTGCGCGCAATCTTAGAGGTAGGCGAGCGTTTGATGGACGGTACTCAAACAGTTGAGAGAGAAGAAAGTAAACATTTATTTATTTATTTCCTAATTTGTTTACCCTCCAGGGTTGATTTTCTCCTGGGACTCAGCGAGGGATCCCACCTCTACCGCCTCAAGGGCAGTGTCCTGGAGCGTGAGACTTTGGGTCTGGGGGATACAACTGGGGTGGAGGCGGCCTCACCTGCTATGCTGAACAGGGGCCTTGTAGGGGGATAGGAAGATTGGAAGGGGTAGACAAGGAAGTGGAAGGAAGCGGCCATGGCCTTAAGTAAGGAACCATCCCGGCATTTGCGTCGAGAAGAAGTGGGAAACTACGGAAAACCACTTCGAGGATGGTTGAGGTGGGAATCGAACCCCCTCTACTCATCTGACCTCCCAAGGCAGAGTAGACCCCGTTCCAGTCCTCGTACCACTTTTCAAATTTCGTGGCAGAGCGAGAATCGAACCCGAGCTTCCGGGGATGACAGCTAATCACATTAACCACTACACCACAGAGGCGGACAAGTAAACATTTACTTTTGTTAAATCGCATCTCTTTCAACAAGATTGTTATTTAACCCTTCAAACACACATTTCAGGACCATGCAATTCCTGATAGGTAGGTATTAAATGTCTTTCACGAGAGTTTAATCCTGATGTAAACATGGTATGTCCACGCCTCCGCCAAAGAAAGAGTTGTGATTCGCTGAGCGTGTAGTACCGACCTCCGCCCCGTCAACGTCTCGTGTTCGCACGCACAGAGCTGCGCATCGCATACGACAACAGTGCGAAGATCTGAACTTCTGAATAAACGAGTAAACCTCGATTCTGCTCAGTTTATTGAACACATCCACGATGGTCACTTCTGAGCGGTTTTCCTCTTTTGTGCTTCACATGCGATGGTCCTACCTCTTGCTCCATTTCTTTCACTATGAATACTGACTCACTGACTACTGCTGTAAGATGCAACACCTTATCTCCACGCTGTACAGTTTGGAACTTTCCCCCACTGAGAGAAGACTTCCTGTATTACACCACGTCTTGTGCCTTCATTTCTCGTTATTTAATCACTATTTTATTTAAAAAACCACATAGGCTATATATACCGGTATATATGATAACCATATTTTAATTTGATTACGTACTCTTCCGAACATTCTAAATTTAATAAAGTAAAATAAAATAAAATTAATGTGTCGTACTACTTTTCTTCGAGCTCGCATACAGTCGAGTGAGTGCGACGGTTGCTTCTCCAATCAACTACGTCTATGTCCACGTGCAAAGGGAGGGTGCTGCGCCTATTTGTTTACATCAGGATTAAACTTTCGTGAAAAAGGGTATAAAATTAATTTGCCTATAACTGCCCATCCCCAGTCCACGCGTGGATCAACAGCCCATTAGGACTTAGGTCTGCCAAGATAACTGCTGCCTAGCCGGATTGCCTGCAGATACCGAACTTCTACATGGTCAGCGTGACAAGATCCTCAGCCACATTACTTGACTTTTGTGACTGAGTGAACCACAACTGAGCTCTCAGTTCAGAATTAAATCCTTATGCTGACTGGGAATTAAACCCGGGGCCTCCGGGTAAGAGACAGCGAAGCTACCCCTCCTCTACAGGGCTGGTAATACTAAGTATAAAAAATGTTTTAACCAAGGGTTTGAAGAATTTTACAACAAATTTTAGAATTGTTTCCTTAGCCCCTGTAAGTATACCTACAACTTTGGTATTAGAGCAGAGGTTCTCAAACTATTATGAGATTGTACCCCACATTCATGGCTTAAAGTTCAATGTGCCCGCATGAAAAAATCCTTAGATAACAGGTTTAAAAATATGACTACCTAGTTGATTATTAAGGCATTTGTAATCGTTTATAAACCATTATTTTAAATTCGACGAGATTGTGAAATTAAATTAATTTTTATAACACATCACAAGAAATGTAAGAGTTTGTGTCTAATAAGTTTAATACAATGATAATAAAGTTACACAGGGTACCTTGTTTGTATGAAAGTTTCACAAAACGCTAGATTTTAGCCTTAATATAAAATTAATAAATAAGAATGAAAAACTTTCGATCTTAATTCTGGAATTCAGACATTGCGAACTATCAAAATTTCAATGGGACGGGCGTGCCTGCATGGCGTGACATAATTTTCTGATGTGTCGTAGTCCAGGTGAAACTTTCAAGCGAAGCGTGGCTCCATATACATATATTTAACTTTATTTCCATATTTAAAATTTTCTTCATTTTTGCCCTGAAGGCTGTTGTGTACGCCACTAAAAATCTCGAGTACCATAGTTTGAGAACCACTGTATTAGAGGTTCTGTAAACATACTTTAAGTATGTTACTACAGGTCTGTAAATACTTCTCTTTTCCTTATCGACCTGTTGTCATCGACAGGGTGATTAGAATTCTGCACTGGTTCGGGCAAAGCTCTCGGGCTTGATAAGCATATTAATTTATCACATTTTTCGATCCGTAAATTACAATTAATTTTATAAACACACTACAAGTATGAGATAACTGAGTGAAACTTCTCTAGAACACGTTCTATAGCTCAGTCCGCTGAAAACCTGGGAAGTCAGATTCCTTTCTAATGTTGGTGTCCATCAAGGATCAACCTTGTTCCCATTAGTCTTCATATCCTTCATGAATACCATAGCAAATGACATGTAGATGGGTCATCTATGGTCGTTAGTGTATACCGACGAGTTGTGTTGTTTTGTGTTAGTGAACAAAACACACACACAAAAGCTTATACATAAAAACACATCACACTTACAATCGCCACAGTAACACGCATTACTGAATACATCCCTCCACATAGGGTCGGTGTCATGAAGGGTATCCGACCGTAAAGCTTGGTCCAATCCACATCAGGTGCCGACCCCAATAAACTGAGAGAAAAGCGAGTTCCAGGCTAGACCAAATGACTGTGACTTTAACAACACCAAAAGTCTCCTTGTTGAGGCCGCCAAAGATGTTCCAGAAATAAGAGAAGCAAAAAGCATGCCTAGTGGAATGATACCTGCAAGTCAGTCCTCAAACAGAGACTCAATGCGTGGAAACAGTACTACTCTATGAAATAAGAAAATGATTGGGAAACCTACAAAACCCAACGTGCCCAAGCAGTTAGGGTGTTCAGAACTGAGAAACGTAAATACGAAAAATCTCTCATTGAAATGATAGAACAAAACTTTAGGAAGAATGAAAGCAGAGAGTACTACAGAGCCTTCAAACGCAAACTCACTGGCTATAAACCACCATCTCTATACTTTGAGCGATAGGACGGCACACTGGCGACGTCAAATTAAGAAAATTGCAGCATTCTGGCAGACTACTTCAAGAATTTACTTAATTGCTCTAAACCGCAAAGCCCCATCGAGACCAGGAACCCTTACTCAGGTACCCAGAATCCAGACCACCCGATAGAGATGAAATCAAGCGCTACATTGCCCGTCTCAAAAAAACAAAGCACCGGGGGAAGACTCAGTAGTAGCAGTACTATGGAAATATGCCCCAGAGGAATCACTTGATATCTTGCAAAAGCAAATAGAAGAAATTTGGAGCAAGGAGAACCTACCTGAAGATTGGAAAATAGCTTTGATCCATCCATTACACAAAAAAGGCAGCATGAAGGACATCAACCCGTGACTTACACAATTCTACCACTTGCCATCCTGGAGCGCTTGGAAGCACAAGTCGAACATCAAATACGTGAATACCGAGGAGGGTTCAGAAAAAGTTGCTCAAAAGCCGAACAGATCCAAAATCTCAAAACGATCATCCGATATTGTACACTAAGGTCCAAGCAGTATGTGTCTGTCTTTGTGGACTTCAAGAAAGCTGCGACTCCATTGACCGGGAAGTCCTGCTAAACACCTTAAATGAATTTGGAGATGATTTGAAACTGTTAGCATTAATTAGAGCCACCCTGACCGATACAAAATCCAAGGTGAAGTTCCACGGCTATCTCTCGCATTCCTTTGACATCAAAACAGGAGTCCGACAAGGTGATGGGCTATCCCCGATACTCTTCAACTGCGTTCTTGAAAATATCATCAGAACCTGGCGGGTGAGATTACAGGAAACCAACTACAGTCCACTAAGAATAGGAACCAAATCCAATGGAATCACAACAGACTGCTTAGCATTTGCCGATGATATTACCGTTCTCTCAAACGACGTAGAAACCGCTAGAAGTTGAAATGTTAAAGAAAATTGCCGAACAAACTGGTTTGCTGATATCGTTTGAGAAAACAGAAGTAATGACTAACATCAAAGAGGCCCCACCAAAACTCCATACAAAATTTGGGGACATCACCCTAGTAGACAAATTCAAATACCTGGGTGAGATCATCATGAAAAATTGACTGGACAAAGAACCACTTGAGGAGCGAGTACGCAAACTGGAAATTGCCTACAAAACATCCCGCAAAACCTACAACAACAAATGCCTTTCCCAACACACCAAGATACGTCACTATGAAACTGTTATGAAGTCAGTAGTTCTATATGCAGCCGAAACCCTGTCTCTAAATGCCAACAAAGGACTACTTGAAGAACTGGAGAAAAAAAAGAGTGCATAATTGTGGGAGGAATCTTGGGATCAAACTACAGAAATGGAATCCATCAAAAGGGATCCAACGAGGAAGTCTACAGCAGAATAGAGAAAATTATCGACACAATCCGAAAAAGACAGGCACGATTTTACGGACATCTGAAAAGAATGGACGGAAGAAAGTTAACAAAAGAGATCTTTCACTTTTTTTATTCAAACCCCAAAACCAAAATTCCCTGGTTTAGAAATACCAAAGAAGACCTGCAAATGCTACATATCTCAGCTGAAGACGCCCTTAACAGAGATCGCTTCCACAAGAAAATATTGACGAACGGGCTAAACCGAGATGAGTAACCGAAGTGAAAACTAGGTGTCCCTTGGACAGAGGAGCGTAAGCAGGCCTACTCACAAAGAATGAGGGAAATTTGGACTCTAAAGAAGGCCATGTTCAGTGTCAAATGCAACAAGACTTAACGTGGTCCTTGATGGCCCCAGCGAATTATATAATAATAATAATAATAATAATAATAATAATAATAATAATAATAATAATAATACACTATCTCGAGACTTTATCTTAAAGAACCCACTAAAAACATAGCCTACATCAACCCTTTCGAAAAAATCTCACTGTATGAAGACACATGTAGCAATGTCTACTTTTGAATACCGTTGTTTTTCTTCTATATCCCAATTTCAAGCTTTCCCTTCTCTCTCAGCTCGGGCCCCTCGGGAGTTTCGGGAATTTTTAATTTTTGTAGGGATCTTAGGGAAATCAGGTTCTCTCGTACCAAGTTTTAAGTTTCTATAGTGCCTACAAGTACTTCATTCCAGGTGCCGATGTATGATGAAAAAGTGGGGATATTGTGAAAGTACTGCGTGTGAGTGTGGTGCTGAGAAGCAGACATTGCTTCATGTTGTTGAGAGCTGTCCACTGTCAGCATTTAAGGACGGTTTACGGACTCTGCATGAATTGACACCAAGTGCAGTGGACTGGTTGTCGAAGCTGGACATTCTAGTTTAATTACCTCTATATTTTAATTTGTATGTTAATTGTATATTTTTACAGATTATGCTTGTAAATGCCATACGATAATAATAATAATAATAATAATAATAATAATAATAATAATAATAATAATAATAAAGCGCAAATTGAAACAGCTGTAAGTACACGACAATAGGAGCAATAAAAGTCTTAGTAAACATGGGTCCGCAAACGATTCGTTTGCAAGATAAGTTAGAATTTGTGGTTACTAGCCACCACTGACTTGATTGTAAACGTCATCCTGGTTAGGAAAAGGTACCAATACAAGATGAAGAAAAGTTATTTGATACTTCGGTAAAAGTGTAGTTGTATACACGTCTACATTTCGACTTCCATATTATCTGTATATTTCCCTCTGTTCAAATCAAGGACATATTAGAATATATTTGTTCCAGACGCCACAAAGAAAGTCGCATTAATTTGCCGTGCCTCAGTCCAATTCTTTATTTTCTTCCTGCAGGCAAGCAGTACATTGAGGTTAACAACATCGATCCAGAGTGACCTGGTCGCCATACTGGTCAGCGGTCATTCCCCCGGAGCTCACGGAAGCGGCGCTATAAGGGCTATCAGGGACGTATCTTGATTAATATGGCAACGTTTCCCATGTCCGGCACACCCACCGCGCCAGGCTGTCTGCGAACAGCGCCTTAAAGATTCACAATTCTCCACCTTCTCTTTCATGTGAATTATGGAAAATATTGAACCTTAACTGTAACTTAATCTAAGGGGGACATCAAAAGAGAATGGTCAATATTATACGCTATGTGGCTTTTATATCTGGAGCAGGAAATATTTATAGCCCTGTCCTACTGACAAATGTGTTTATTTCCTAAACTAGAGCATAGGAAGAAGAGAAGTCAGACAGACTATTACATACGTTACACGAAACTTATACTCAAGAACTAAGGAAAGTATAATTTCCTAACATGTATTCTGCATTAATGATCTGTGTAACTTAAATCCAGATAGAAAAATACTTGCTTATACTGATGACTAGGGCTCGGAGGTTGAAGACCTATACATTTCCTAAAATTATCTAATAATATAGAAAAGGACCTAAAAAGTGGCAAAAAGGACGTAAAAATGCGATCCAAATTCATTCATAATTTTAATTACATATTTAATGAAGAAAATGCAAAATTCTGGTGGTACGCAACATACAGTGCAAAAATATGAGCGAAATATTTCTTCTTTCAGACAGTATATATTTTAGAATAACATACATAAGTAAGAGAGATCAACCGCATAAAGTAAAAGATAGGTCACAGAAAACTATGGTAAATATTCGTTTAAATGACCTGCAGCTGTCTTAGAGGACATTAATCACTCAGAATTTGTCCTTGGAACCCATCTAAACGGAAATGAAAAGTTGACAGAAATGATTAAACTCATTAATTTAAAAATAAATATGTACCCTTAAATAATAATCTCTGTTAAATATTGAAAACACCAATTATTTACTTAATATATGTAACTGTGTACTATACCATAAGTTTAAGTAGTTTGTTGCCATTGTATTGTTGATTCATTCAAGCCCACACACAAGCTGCAGATAACTGCAGTGCGGCCAGTATCCAGTATTCGGGAGATAGTGGGCTCGAACCCCACTGTCGGCAGCCCTGAAGATGGTTTTCCGTGGTTTCCCATTTTCACACCAAGCAAATGCTGGGGTTGTACCTTAATTAAGGCCACGGCCGCTTCCTTCCCAGTCCTAGCCCTTTCCTGTCCCATCGTCACCGTAAGACATATCTGTGTCGGTGCAACGTAAAGGCAATAGCAAAAGAAAATTACTGTCTACTCTAGGAAAAAGATGCCTTGGACAGAGAGACTGCGTTGCCCTCTAGGTGGCCCGCCCCACCCCTCAGCATAGGGAATGAAAACTTTTAAAAAATATAAAGAAGAAGCTGATGGTGGTGGTAGCAGTGGAAATTGTTGTTTTAAGGGGCAGTACAATTAGGAAACAATTCCCTTGTAACATTAATCAGAGGACAAAATAATTCCCACCCTTTGAAAAAAGAAAGATATCGGTAAAAGAAAATAATAGGTCACGGAGGGCGTGAAAATGAAAAACTCTCTGGGTCTCGCACACCCAAAATCGTTGGCGACAGGAGAGAACAAGATTTCATCAAGGGAAATCGAACAGGAAAAGAAAACAAGGCAATTTGTGGTGTAAGGTTAGATTGTCCGCCTCTCATCTGATAGCTTCTAGTTCTATTCCTGGCTAATGCAAGGATATTAATTCTAGACTGAGAGATAGAACAGGGATCATTCAGCCCTGTGCCGTCAACAGGGTAACCGCCTGATATAAGATATAGTGGACTCAGTCGACAAGATAAATCAGCACAGTACAACTGAAGAAGTCGTTACGATGACTAGGTGACATTCCAATATTTGCAAAAGCCATCTGACTGGGCAGTAGATGTCTTGGCAAGGTTCCTTGCTGCCACAGAGTTGTTGTTTGTTATTACAGTAACCTTTTCGAGCCCTATAAGTAGCTGTTCGTGATAAGACTCCAAAAATATTTGTTGACATCACTATCAAATAATCGCTATTGCAAGTCGCTAAGTTGGTAAACGTTAAATTTGGAAGCATTCTGCGAAATCTAGATATTTATTGCTCTTATTCACATTTTCTTAATAATTTGTCAACATCTATGACAGTGTTTCTCAACTGGAGGTATGCGTACCTCTGGGGGTATGTGAAATGGACACTTTCTATTTGGCTATGACATTGCTAATAATATAAGCACAGTGAGTTTTTCTCATCGGTTGGCCGGCAGGCTTGCCCAGCTCATTTGCCTCCCGTTGACTCATCTCTTCCCGTTACACAGCGCAGCGAAAGCACGGGAATGCCCGCACTTCGCAGTTCAGGTCCGTGCTTAGAACGTGTATTAAGAACGTGTTGGTCTGTCGCTCCAACTGTTCTCGAGTTGTGAAGTGTTATTTCGGGGTATAATTCTCATAATGCCTTCACATTTTTACACGATAGAGGAAAGGAATTTTATGTACGATAATTATGTGAAAACAGAGTCTTGAAAAGAAGTCGTTAGGTGATATGTAACGCAATTTCCCGGTGTACGTCTTCCACATTGAGAAACCGTGCGGAAACCCGTAAACAAATTGAGAGGAACTGGTTCTTTACTCGATAACAAGCGAAGTGTTAAAAACGTGTACTTAACGAGTAAATGAAATCGCAGAAAGATTAGAACATACGCCTACAAAATCCCTAAGACGACTTGGATAAGAAGCCGGGGTTTCGAAGAGCTCAGCATGGTGGGCTACGAAAATGTTAACATTTATGAGGGAGCTTAAAAAAATAAAGAGTATGCAAGAAACTCTCACACATTGGACGAACTAAAAGAACATATCCGGAGAGAAATAGCCTCAATTACTGAAGACGAACTTGTGCGTGTGAATCCGAGTTTCCTAAGACGATGCCAGAAATGTGTGGATGCAGGAGGAGAATCTTTCCAGTAAAACAGAAATTAAGGAAATATCGTGATGCATATATGCAGTGCGAATCAGTGCCTTCAAAGGCAACCAACAGAAATTTCAGTTGATTATATGTTGTGGCATCCTCTCGAAAAACGTATGAAACCAATCAGGCGTTATAGTCATCTTAAACCAAATATCCGGTTCATTCTGGTAAGTCAATTGATATCTTTTAAAATAAATAAAAGCAGGGCAAAGTAAACAAATAAGAAATATGATAGAAAAAATATCATCGGAAAGCAGTAATTAAAAGGCAACTCTACCTTCGTATGAAGTGTAATTATTTACGTTTAGTTTAGTAATAAATATCCATCTTATTGGATTTTGTTAAATACAACGGAACGATCTCTGTTCGTATTTATATAAAATTAATGCGCAAATCTAATCTACCCATTATTACATTGATGACTTGGAGTCCGTAAGAACACAAATAAGCATTGGCCTGTAAATTTTATAACATCTATAGATTGCGTAACACAGTCTATGTCATTGGTACGTACATTTATCTTTGAACATTTTTTCTTCAATCTCACTGCAAGTAAATGAAACTGCAAGTAATTGGAACGAAGTGCACGGTACCGTTAGTTTGTCACCTAATATGTACTCACTAGTTGTGACAATAATCTCAGTACATTACTCCATAACAGATAAATCCTAATCGAGGTTTCAAAGGAAGGAAGAGTTCGAGGTCATAGGCGCTTCCTTCATAATTCTACAGCTTCAAGAAATCTGTCGTCATGAATTTGTTATAAAGTGTAATTATAACAAGCAATGCCAAGCCTGCTGTCGATAGGCAGTCATGATCGGTTTAATAAATTAAGTTGCAGAATGTTTCCAGACGACTACACAGTTCTTGTTGCTACCACACCCAACACCATAAATCATTCACGAGACTTTGCGAGTTCAGAGACAAATCACGCAATTCACAAAGTCGAAGCAAAGCAATATTTTACATTTCATGTTGAAGATAAGCCAAATTACATATAACTGGAACAATCAGAAGACCTAATAGAAGAAACTCGTCATAATGTTGTGATTTAACACAGTAATTGCAAGAAAAAAATACGTTACCAAGTGAGAAATTCTAAAAATGTTCTTGTGGCCAAATTAGGGTTGCCAAGTATCTCGTACTGAACGGAAAACCCCATATTTAAAACTGTAGAAGCTTGTCCCATATTGACCACATTCTGAAAAGCATAAAAGCAAAGTCATCGCCTACAGGCCATGAAGGCCCTGAGAATTAAAACCTTCCACTATCCGTAATCCCGGCACCTGATTGGGTAGAGTGGTTAGCTCTACGCCCGCCTACCTTTGCACATAAGAATTAACCTGGAACTACCGGGCGAGTTGGCCGTGCGCGTAGAGGCGCGCGGCTGTGAGCTTGCATCCGGGAGATCGTGGGTTCGAGCCCCACGGTCGGCAGCCCTGAAGATGGTTTTCCGTAGTTTCCCATTTTCACACCAGGCAAATGCTGGGGCTGTACCTTAATTAAGGCCACGGCCGCTTCCTTCCAACTCCTAGGCATTTCCTGTCCCATCGTCGCCATAAGACCTATCTGTGTCGGTGCGACGTAAAGCAACTAGCAAAAAAAAACCTGGAACTCATTGTTGGTGGAACTCATGGCCATGTGCACCTTCGGTGGTGGAAATCTCGGTACTTAAAATTTTAAATTTCCTGACGGATAATCAAACCCACGTCCTTCCAGGTAAACCGAACACGCCTTTACCACCTCGGCCATATATTGAACTTCTTAAGTCCATTATCCATGCACCAGTAAGGAAAATAGATTTTATTATTTTGTGCCTTTATTTTATTAATTTCAATCTTGAGAATGCCCTGTCCTATAAAGAAACATCACATCGAATACCGAAAGAGAAATAACAAACAACCGCATTTTCGACATGTGTTCTACACGGTCTTGACCAGAGTCGTTTGAAAATCGACGCTGATAACATGTATCTTGTAAAAACTGACGTCTCAATCTGAAGAAAAATTCTCAGAATATAATCAAATATGACCTTATATCACTGAAATTAACAAAATATGACCAAAGCAATAAAAGTGGCGAAAATATGCATATATATGCAACATAAAATTGCTTTAAACGTGGTCATCGACCCGTCATTCACAGTTATTTCTCAGATTTTGGGTAAAATTACCTCAGGAATGAAATATTACCTTCCCTTAACATTCGAACCTTAGTGGTCACACATAGTCTGCGGGAGGTTCTCTACAGCGGACTCCCAGTACACAGCCTCCACAGACGCGGTAGAAGTGCTCATCTGTACGTCCCGCTACGTAATCGCCAGCACTTTCTTGCGTTGCCCGTAATCTTGGCACGTTTTGCTGCTGCAGACTTCTTGAGCTCACTCGATTCTTCAGATTTCCCTCTGCCATTCTTAACGCCTGTACTGTAGTTTATAATCCATTTAGACTGATGGCATTTGTGTATTTTGCAATTTTCGAAGTTTCAACTGATATGGTCATGAAGTTATGGCGAACAATGGTAGCCAGAACGATAGAGTTCTACAAGACAAATATAAGGCGTGATCAAAATGTTTCCGTTTGAGGGCGTTGCTGCATTGGACATGCAACGTAGCGCAACTCCGATGCTGGTATATAAGCACGAACATGTAGGCAAAGGGATTAGTGTGGCAGTCGTGTAGTACCAAGGTGCTTGCGTTAAATGCGGCCACGTAAACTATGGCGACGTTATTACCAAATGCGTCCAAACAGGACCAACGTGCTGCAGAAGGACAGACACCGGCGGACATCCATCGAAGAGTGAAGACTGTGTATGGGACAGTATGTCTGTCGAAAACTACCGTTGTGGAATGGTGCAAAAAGTTCCGTGCGGGTCGCGTTTCGACACGAGACGCCGGTCGATCTGGGAGGCCAGACTATCGGACGAGGATGTGCAGCAGGCGGTTACGGACTTCTTCACGTAGCAGGACGCGGTGTTTTACCACACGAGGATCTTCAACCTGGTGCGTAGGTGGGATGAGTGCCTCACTGCTCACGGCGATTGCCATCCTTATTCAAGACTATACGGCCGTCGAACGGAAACATTTTGATCGCCCCTCATATAATGATACCACTTACACACGCTACCACCATGGATCTGTGAGCTATACTACAGTAATTTCACAATCTCGATTTTAACACCTTACTCCCAAATCTTTCTCCCCCTGTGGGTGGGGGCGGAAGAATAACACCCACGGTATCCTCTGCCTGTCGTAAGAGGTGACTAAAAGGCCCCAGGGGCTCTGAACTTTGGAGCGTGGTCTGGCGACCACGGGGTCCTCAGCTGAGTCCTGGCATTGCTTCCACCTGCTTGTGCCAGTCTCTTCACTTTCATCTATCCTATTCGACCTCCCTTAGTCAACTCTTGTTCTTTTCCGACCCCGACGGTATTACGTAGGAGGCCTAGGGAGTCTTTCATGTTCACGTCCTTCATGGCCCTTGTCTTCCTTTGGCCGATACCTTCATTTTTCGAAGTGTCGGACCCCGTCCATCTTTTCTCATGATTAGTGTTATATAGAGGATGGTTGCCTAGTTGTACTTCCTCTTAAAACAATAATCACCACCACCATTTCCCAAATCTTTCCAGCTCAAAGTTTGCAACATTTTACTAATACTACCCACAACAAATCGTGCTGCTTTCCTTTGGATCTTTTCCAGTCTTCGTGGTTGAATCGAATCTTCTCATTTTTACTGCCATGTTTAACCTAAGGAACCAAAACCAAACCAAACCAAACTACATGGCACTACAGCCCTTGAAGGGCCTTGGCCTACCAAGCGATCGCTGCTCAGCTCGAAGGCCTGCATATTACGAAGTGTCGTGTGGTCAGCACGTCGAATCCTTTCGGCCTTTATTCTTGACTTTCTAGACCGGGGCCGCTATCTCACCGTCAGATAGCTCCTCAATTCTGATCACGTAGGCTGAGTGGACCTCGAACCAACCCTCAGGTCCAGGTAAAATTCCCTGACCTGGCAGAGAATCGAACCCGGGTTCTCCGGGTAAGAGGCAGGCACGCTACCCCGACACCACGGGGCCGGCTTAACCTAAGGAAACCATCTTTTAATTAATCCAAAGGCGAAATGAACCCCCTTCTAGATGAGTACAAGTTAACACAATTGTAAACGCAATCCAGGTAGCTCAAAATAAAGAATAAAAGTCACGAAGCATGCAAATATGTGATTTTCATACCGTATCTAAATCATCAAATTCTTGTCTTTGTTCGACTCTTATATTTTTCCCAGAGTAACATAATTAAGATAAGAGGGAGCATGTTTTGCAGCTGGTCACAGAACAGCACGACAAAGGAACTCATTTACAAACTGGTAACCGATTCACGAGCGCCAGATATAATTAGTACCCCTCAGAACAAGAGGAGGCTTTATCGTTAGCCAGGTTGAACGTTTTCTTGCCAACTTTAACAATTCTCTCAGTATATAATTACCAGCGTTTTATTTATTAATCAACTGATAAATGCCCATTGTTCTCCGCGCAGGATGGTATAAAACACCGTCAATTATTGGATAATTATTACATTTAACTGATTTATGTAATAATATAAAGATCGTACGTGCCAGAGTGTATTTTAATTACAATGATTATCCGTAGTTATATTCTAGGTAGGTTTAGAGCGAAAGAGCTCTTTATTCAACGGATCTAAGGTGTTATTGGTATATAATTGACGAAGGGAAGATTTCCAATATGGAGCAGAATGAGTTTTAGGAGTAAGAAATTTACTCGCGAAATTCACATACAGCTCACTCAAGAAACTTCACCTTGATGGTGGTAATGCAATACATAATACCAAAAGGAAGTGTCTGTGCGCGATGCCAAGCCAAATTACGACACGCAGAGATCTGAAATGTTTAACGTAGGTAGATGGAAGGAGGCCCAAATGCACCTCGAAACCGGACTTTTAATTTTCGCTTCGTTGGTGAGTTACGAACGAAAAACCGGCGGAATACATGTGTTGGGATATGACAATTCAACGTGCTGTCACCAGGATTAAATGCATAGATTCACTGTCGCTACTCGCTAGTGACAGGTAATACAAGTCAAGGAGCCATTTTAAGTCCATGGTGTAGGAAACCATTTTCGGTCCCCAGTGTGTGATATCCGGAAGTACTGTATTTGTGTATGTGTGTGATGCCCAGCCAAATCTACGGCTGAAAGTTTTAGCGTAGGCGTAACCTTTGATGAATCTTTATACAGTTAAAGACCTGGTTTCATTAATTATATTAATTTTGATCATTTATTTATCTAGTTATTTCATATTTGCCTATATTAATTTAATTCAATTAAAATTTGAAGCCGCAGTCACGACTGGACTTGCCACGGCCGAAGTAGTATTCATTCCTCGGATTCAAATCATCCCTTCGGATTTTCAATTTAGACGTCTTCAGTTCCCCGTTCATTTGAGATTCGCTACGTTCATCAATAAGGCACAAGGACTTTCTTTTTTTAGAAGTTGTTTTACGTCGCAGCGATACAGATAGGTCTTATGGCGATGATGGGACAGGAATAGGAGTGGGAAGGAAGCGACTGTGGCCTTAATTAAGGTACTGCCCCAGCATTCGCCTGGTGTGAAAATGGGAAACCACTGAAAAACATCTTCAGGGCTGCAGACGGTAAGGTCCGAACCCACTATCTCCCGAATACTGGATACTGGCCGCACTTAAGCGACTGCAGCCATCGAACTCGGTAAAGCACAAGGACAATCACTTGAAGTTGTAGGATTCGATCTTAGGAAGCTGTCCTTCTTCCATGGTACCGGTATGTGGGTTGTTTAAGAATTGGACAGGCAAACACACTATAAATCTTAGCTCCAAATGGAGGGACATTTAATATAGTTTTTGCGGAAGCTCTGTTAGGAAAATTTATTTTGTTTTTATGTAATATGGTATTTTATATTGTTTTAATATTATTTGTCCCATTCGCCAATCCGATATCGTAAGCATTGGGAGTAACTATATTATTAAAAATAAAAGAATATATTTCATGCAATTTATGTAAAAACTATCTGTATTAACAAGCACTTTTATTTAAATGGTTTCAATAATCTAACGGTTGAATTAATAAACGCGGACGAAGCCACGGGTACATGCTAGTAACACGTTAATCCACATCTGTCTTTCATATGCATCATATCTATATAAAAATCAAAATGTATTAATTCACAGGAACCATTAACACGCATAATTTACATGTAACACATAGCCTATTGTAAAACTGTAACTTATAATGATGTTCACTAGCCTGACAGATTGCGCAAGACTAGGAAAAGAAGTGCTGAATAAGGATAAGTCCTTTTTGTTAATAGCCTGTTAGTGTTGGAAATACCGAGTGAAGAAGTTGAAAGGTGTAAATATCTTGTCTTCTGAGGAATTGAGCATATTAACATTCACGGAACTGTGTTCAGAACAAGTACGACCTGTTTGAAGATGCAGGAAATTGATTCATGCTTTATAAAAAGCAGCTGTGAGAACTCCCGTCCTCAATCACGCCTTCATGATGCCCGCATGATTGCATCTCGAAAGCCTTCATCACATTTACTTTACAGGAATACGGTGCTGTAACCTAATTTATTGTCTTAAATGGGAAACTCGAAGAAAGCGAGTCATCCAGATCTGTAGCGAGAACGACCAGTTCCGTGCTTATTCGAAGTAAGCAGAAGTATTAAATTTACTTTAATAAAACTTCTCTTGTGCTGTGTTAAAGGGCGCAGGCTCGTTCATTTAAAAGTTATACGTGTTCAATAATTACGTGTGCTTAACATGTCACTCATCGCCTTCAAGATAACTAGATCGTCAAGGGCGGAAGAAAACTAACGTGTAAATCAAGCTACAGTTCTAATGGAATTCATTCAAGAACTCAAAAAGAGATTTTCTATTAGTGCGATACTAAATAACCAGGCTAATTATCAGCCACAATGAATAATTGAATATTGCCGAAAAGGTTAGCGGCACGATCAGTTATGGTTGCACTCGAAAGACATCTGGGTTCGAATTCCCAGTCGGCTATTCTCGAAATAGTTTTTCGTGGTTTCTTATTACTAATCCATGCAAATTCACTTGGTGGGGTAGAGGGGTTAGCTCTGAGCCCGGCCGCCTTTGTCACTAGGAATTAACCTGATACTCATTGTTTATGTAGGCTGAGTAGAATCTCAGGGAAATGCGTACATCCGGAAGTGGAAATGTCGTTCCTTAAATATTTCGACTTCCTGACGGGGAATCGAACCCACGTCCTTACGAGTGAACTACCAAACGCCATACGCTACAGTTAATGAAAAAGGTTAAGTTTGTAAATGTTCAAATCATGCCACAAGTACTCTGGTGGCATATTACTAACTGTATCCAGTTAACAGTGTATTGCCGAGCTGAGTGGCTCAGACGGTTAAAGCGCTGGCCTTCTGAACTCAACTTGGCAGGTTCGATCCTGGCTCAGTCTGGTGGTATTTGAAGGTGCACAAATACGTCATTCACTTGTCGGTAGATTTACTGACATGTAAAAAGAACTTCTGCGAGACAAAATTTCGGCACCTCGGCGTCTCCGAAAACCATCAAAAGTAGTTCGTGATACGTAAAAACAATGATACTACAGTTGAAACGGTTTTTTTGTTACATTGATTTTAACAACGTATTGGCTATAACGGCGAAATCTAACGGTCCCGTCTAAGTCCTTTTTAAACGTTATATTTAAAAACTCGCCTAGTACGACATCGCTTATTACGACATATTGTATAAAACGACGTATATTTATCACATTTTTGGACAAATGTATCGACTATAATGTACAATTTTAATTTTTGTTTGTTATGCGTTTGGAGATTGTCCACAACAATGTAAAGCTTATTTTCAAACTCTTGTTTTCAGTAGATTGTACATTTCAAATCAGTCTGCCTGTTAAATAGTCAATGCAAGCATTGCTGTGAACTCGAAAAAGAAAGGGAAAATGTTTAATATTGAAGAAAAGTCACAAATAATATGGCGATTACAAAATGGGGAAACAAACGTCAGTATCGCGAAGGAATTTGGTGTATCACACTGAACGATTTCTACAATTTGGAAGGACAGAAAGAACATCTCATTTATTAACCAAGACCATGTGCGACATTACTGACCAAATTCCACTCTTGCTATTTCACTTATTATTTTATATTTTGCTAACACATTATTGCTGTACGTAGTGTGTAAACATTAGAAAATAAATTCTTCACAGCCCCACTCCACAAATACTATAACTTATTGCAAATACAGTACTTATTTCACTTATGCTTTCTGGAATTTTAACTTGGTTAACTAAACATATAAGTGTGGAGCTTAAAACTTACAATATTATATTTTTAATACAAAAAAAATGAGTTTTAACTTGTTTAGCTAAACATATAAGTGTGAAGCCTAAAACTTACATTATGATATTTTTAACAAAATAATTAGACCGGTTTGTGCGACTGTCGCCTATAACGACTCTTAATTGGCGGTACCTTCGAACTCGTTATAACCAGTTTCGGCTGTATTATTAATAGTGTATTGATATATATATCATTATTTGTTGTATAAACTATAATAAAGTTATTTCCGTCGTTTTTACTGTACTTGCTCAGTAACAAGTTTACTTACCCTAAAGAGCACGTTTCAGGTGTAGGTGAGCAAAGAACATAATCAGAATTGGATTCCAAATTATCGGATTCGACCTGAGATCTAAGAATTTCAACTGTGAGTTATTTGATTGTTTGATAGTTTTGACAGTTTTTCTTCTTGGCACCCAACATGTATTTTATATTTTGTAAGCTCATAGTGGCGATTAAGTGGAAGTAAAAGAAGTAACTATCCCTATTATGATCAGAAGGAAAAAATGCAAGCGTTCCGCAATGAGGACATGGACGGAAAGAAAGGAAGGATCAACGACGTCGGAAAACCCCTGACGAAGAATGTAATTCAGATTCTTTCAGTCATGACCAGTGTGATAAACTGACGAGCCCACTGCCACACTGGGACAAAACACTGGTAATTTCCACGACTCAAAAAGCCTAAGGATATAATATTATATTCTCAGTTGATGTGGTTTAATTGTAGCCCCCCACTGGCAAGTTTATTTTTGATATGAAAGCCAAAGGCGTGCTCTTCTAGTATGTGGAGATACAAATCTCCCCTGACGCACTGTCACTGTATTTAATTTCAAAGGAGACTTGTAGTGGTGTGACAACAGTGCACTAAGCAACATCTCGAAGAGATGAAAACTCCAACTTATAAGCTCACTGTTATTCTGGGGCGAAATTCTGGTAATTTCATCATTGAAAAGGCCTAAAGAGCATGAATAATATCAGTTTCGTTGACATATTCTCGATATATGAAATTTAATTATCGTTACCTACTGGAAAATTTATTTTTGAAACGTAATTTTACTTCTTTTTCAAGTTGCACCGACACAGATAGGTCTTACAGCGACGATGGGTTAGGAGTGGAGTGGAAGCGACTGTGGCGTTAATAAAGTTACAACCACAGCATTTTTGCCTGGTGTGAAAATGGGAAACCACGGAAAGCCATCTTCAGGGCTGCCGACAATGGGGTTCGAACCTACTCTCTCCCGAAGGCAAGTTAACCCCTGCGCGCCCTTAACCGCACGGCCAACTCACTCGGTAATATTACTTCAACTGACCCCGTGTAGGTTAATACCTGCTGAAAGAACACTATACGTTATATAGGTGGAATATCTGTTAGATAGATCCTGCAGTTAACCTGACGACACGCAAAGGCTACAGGGAATAAAACGAATTAAAGAGCGGTAAATATCGTTTAAAAGGCAGGGATAAGATCTCAGAGAAGATATATGGTGCACCTGCACCCCGTCTCGGCCATTAAAGGAAACCCCATTTATTATATTACGTTATGTGTGGGTAGGGACTGCGCTGCTGACTCACAGTCTAGCCTCCCCACAAAGAGGGAGTTTCTAAATACTTATATCGGCCAAATAGTCAATATTAATTGCGTTTGTGCGGTCTTTGCCACAAAAGGGATGAACCTCAGGATTCAGGCTCATGACGCGTGAAGCTGCCCATAGTACCAATAAGTTTCCTAATAATGCCGTTCGGAATGCTTGAACGAGTTCTTGTAACAATATTCATGAACTTTAAAAAATAAAAAATTGAAGCCGTTCAATATTCCATATCATCTGTAGTAATATAACAGAGACGGCGTCGCGGAGTAGGAACAGAGTGCCTGCCTCTTACCTGGAGGTCCCGGTTTCGTTCCCGGCCAAATCAGGGATTTTTACCTGGATCTGTGGGCTGGTTCGAGTTCCACTCAGTCCACGTGATTACAAAATTGAGGAGCTATCTGACGGTGAGATAGTGGGCCCGGTCTAGGAAACCAAGAATAACGGCCGAGACGACTCGTCGTACTGACCACACGACACCTCGTAATCTGCAGGGCTTCGGGCTGAGTAACTGTCGCTTGGTATGCCAAGGTCCTTCTGGGCTGTTGTGCCATGTTAAAAAAATTTACAGTATAGGTATAACAAGAGCTCCAGAATTCATCCAGAGAGAATCTCGTGGTGGTTACTGTTTTAAGAGGAAGTACTACTGGACAACTATTCTCTATTGACACTATTCAAGAGCATGGTAGAATAGGACCAAAACTGTTCAAAAATGAAGATATCGGCAAAAGTAAGACAAGGACAACGAAGGGCGTGAAAATGAAAGTCTTCCTAAGCCTCGAAAACCTAATACCGTCAGGGTCGTAAAAGAAAAGCAGTTGACCTAGAGCAGGGAAGGTGAACCTATGACACGCGTGGCACATCTCTCTGTGACACGCCGCGCAACATACCAAACATATTTTAATGTTTTCAACGTGTAATAAATAGGTCAAAAATCTTGTAACATAGCATATTTCAACATTACACTTTGATAAAGAAGTATATCATAATTTATTCTTTGGCCATTTTTTTTTTTTTTTACAAATGTTATTAGGTTAAAGCAAAAATATATGTTATTCCTAAAATTTACCTGTTAAAAAAATGTAATCTTCAGTGATGTTTACAAAATAAAGCCATGAAACATTCAGTCGAATGGATTTATATGCAATGCAATCTAATACCTAAATGAAGGCAAATGAGGAGGTTTCATGATGATTTTAAAGGAAAATAACCTTTGGCACACTAGAGAGTAAAATGTAATAAGACGTTAGCTCACACGGGGGTGGAAAAAGGGTCGCCATCCCTGGCCTAGGGATATCGGATACCGAGCAAGTGGCCGTGCGCAGCTGTGAGCTTGCACTCGGGAGATAGTGGGTTCGAACCCCACTGTCGGCAGCCCTGAACATGGTTTTCCGTGGTTTCTAATTTTAACACCAAGTAAATGCTGGGGCTGAACTTTAATTAAAGCCACGGTCGCTTCCTTCCCACACCTCGCCCTTTCCTGGAGGACACTTCCTACCAATGAAATTAGTTTGCATTCTAACCTATTAGTACCTAAAAGTCCGACTCCTTGGCTAAATGATTAGCGTGCTGGCCTTTGGTCACAGGAGTCCCGGGTTCGATTCCCGGCAGGGTCGGGGATTTTAATCATAATTGGTTATTTTCTCTGACAGGGGAGTTGGGTGTATGTGTCTTCATCATCATTTCATACTCATCACGACGCGCAGGTCGCCTACGGGAGTCAGATCAGAAGACCTGCATCTGGCGAAACGAACTTGTCCTCGGGCACTCCCGGCACTAAAAGCCATACGCCATTTCAGTATCTAAAATTCCGAGGTATGCGTATGAGTAGGGTTTGGAAATTAATGCCCTAACGAAATACGAAATATGCCCTGAAAATAAGCTAAATATGACCTAAAAAGGGCAAAATATGACAAGCACCTTAGGTATTGTTAGCAAGTATTAATGTATTACTAAACTTTAAACGCGTCAAAAAGTGACAAGCGGTAATACAGCAGAGTTCTTGTAACAATATCCATGAACTTAAAAAAATAAAAAAATAGTTAGAAGCCGTTCAATATTCCATATTGTCTGTAGTAATATAACAAGAGTCGGCCTCGTGGTGTAGGGGTAGCGTGCCTGCCTCTCACCCAGAGGCCCTGGGTTCGATTTCTGGCCAGGTCAGGGATTTTTACCTGGACCTGAGGGCTGGTTCGAGGTTCACTCAGCCTACGTGATTAGAATTGAGGAACTATCTGACGGTGAGATAGCGGCCCCGGTCTAGAAAGCCAAGAATAACGGCCGAGAGTATTCGTCGTGCTGACCACACGACACCTTGTAATCTGCAGGCCTTCAGGCTGAGCAGCGGTCGCTTGGTAAGCCAAGGCCCTTCAAATGCTGTAGTGCCATGGCGTTTGTTATTTAATCATGCAAACTGATAGAGCTACAGCAGGTAAATTAACACTTGATACACTCATTCAGTATCATAGCCCTGAGGTGCAGTTCTCATTCAGTTTTCCTAGAAAATAATTAAAAATTAAGTATTAGCGTGCTTTTTGATATCTGTCGGCGTACGTTCGTACATCATCTCTATCTCGGAATCACGTCTTCTAAACCTGGTACTTATTTCTTTCGGGAAAAGAAATAAAAATACATTTATTACAAAGCGACCGCTGCTCAGCCCGAAGGCCTGCAGATTATGAGGTGTCGTGTGGTCAGCACGACGAGTCCTCTCGGCCGGTATTCTTGGCTTTCTAGACCGGGGCCACTATCTCACCGTCAGAATGCTCCTCAATGGTAATCATGTAGGCTGAGTGGAACTCGAACTAGCCCTCAGATGCAGATAAAATTTCCTGACCTGGCCGGGAATCAAACCCCGGGCCTTCAGGTAAGAGGCAAGCACACTAGCCCTACATCGCGGGGCTGGCTAATACATTTACTATAGTATTTTGAACTTCGTGTTTGAAAATCAACGCAGAAAACATGTACGTTGTTAAAAAACGACGCCTCAATTTGAACAAAAATTCTCAAAATATAACCAAATATGGCCTTATATCACAGAAATGTGTATGACCAAAGTAATAAATATGGCGGAAATATGCATTTATATGCAACACAAAATTACTTTAACGGGGTCAGGGACCTATCATTCACAGTTATTTCTCAGATGTTTGGTTAAATGACCTCAGAAATGAAATATGACTTTTCCTTAACATCCGAACATTGCTTATGAGAAATAACAAAATGATCGACCCACTAGGGTTAGTGTAGAAGAGAGCATTATGATGGGCACCGTGTAATGTGCACGTCACCCTCGCCCGTCACGCTGATTGAACACACCTGCTTGCCGTGCCTCTCTGTACTGTACATGTCACCCTCAACGATCACCGTCTGTTATTGACCAAACTCTCATGAGATTACAGTGCATTATGGCAATGGGGTAAAGTATCCTAGAGATCACCCATAAAATACGTTCGCTCGAACTGGGAGGTAGGGGTACAAGAATGTGAAAAATAAGATAATATTGGGGGATGGGGTCTGTTCGAAAATATGTACGTTCGTCAGATTTTTTTCATTATTATCCGACTTGCAAAATCCAAATAAACTTTCTCTTTGGCACTTTCCATATACGTCTTAATTCTGGCTAAAGATAAATAAGTCTGCCTTCTTTTTTCTTCTTTAGTAATTCGCCTTCTGCTCTCTTGGAAAACATTACGGCCAGTTTTGAGACAGGTCTGCCAAATGCATATCCTAATAGAAATAAATTATGAAGATTCAAATGGATATAAATGCATCATCACAATTTTCTTCATTAGGAAATTCGCACCATTTTGCCTTATGCATTGCCTGTATAAAACCTGCCAGTTACAATTAACTTCATAACCTCACAGTTCGGAAATAAGTTTTCCGAACGCATATCGAAATCACTATTAAGGTTCTGTGCCTAGAATTCCGTCATTAGTTTTTGTTGGAAAGGTGGCACAACCCCTCAGTCATATTTCGAGGGCTTCAAGTATTAACATCGTAAGTACAAAGAACAGCCAAAATGAGTTACGATCATCGGCAAAACCGTTACTTCAATATGTGTCCGCTGTATGAAAATAATATCTCCAGCACTACACACTTAGCAGCAATGTACAGGGTGCCCCAAAAATCCGAGACGAGACAATAATTCACCGCAGTGGCGTGCGGTGAAAACGTTCGTTACCCAAGCTGAAAAAAAAAAAGCAAGTAATCACAGCCCCACCTCATTACCATTTACAAATTGGTATTCACGGTAGCATCATAACATAAACTACAGCAGATTTTAAACAATGTAGCCTACTTACAGTTTCACCCGGTGACGGATCGTAATCGTAAAGTCACGGTTTTCACAGAAATGTACTGGGATATAAAATCCCAACCTTAACTCAGTGAGCAGAAGTTAGACGATATTTCACAGTTTCACTCGCTTACTAAGTGCAAGTACAGCGACAATAGACCTGGGAAAGTATAATATGTTATATTCTCGAAGGATGCCACATAACTCGCAAAAACTACACCCATAACACAAGAACAACACTACAAGAATTCACACTCCCTACCACCATTACAGGCAAACCCACGGGTGCACAGCAACAAAATACTTACTTCTTATAGGCTACTTCGCGTTTGGCTCTGTGTTCATGCTGGGCAACCAAAGTATTTTCCCGAGTGTATTAAAAAAAGTCCTCCACATATTCCATCAATAAATAATCTCACAAACTTTATAAATGCCAAAATCCAAAAATGAAATATATAAAAGATAACTACGATTATTGATTTCATAAAATAGCTCTATTTTTTATTAGCAAGACGATGTGCAATTGGCTATATTGCTAACATATTGATATTTTTCTTGTAGCCTCTGATGCATGGCGCTGAACACTAAGAGTGTTAACTACTACAACTAACATACATTACCCAAGCTAGCTGGCCTGTCGCCGTAAGACGCTGCGAATCTCGACGGTGGCCCACGCCCGCCTCCAGGACCAGGAGGCTTCAAGGAGCGAGCGGATTGTCGAGGCTGTACTTGGCTTGTAGTTTGCAGTTTTTTCAAAGTTGACAAAAAGCATTCTAAGGAATAATAAGAAAATCTAAATACAAAATCATTTGCTCCAGCAGCGCTGGGGTAGATGGGCGTTCAATGCACGCCACTGCTTCACGGAATATTGGAGATAGAAAGGTAATAATTGATACACATGATTGGCATGATATGAGGTTTTATTGACACTAAAATAAAGTAAATAAAGCTTCACTCACAGTGCCTTTTCTGGTAACGTCAACATGCCGCGATTGCAGGCGCATCTGATGCCCTCTCTCACGACAGCTCTTTTTATACCGTACACGGGTCTCATGCGGCATCACAGACGTGTTGCTGTCCAGCGCCAACTGTTGGTCATTTGTTGGCATCTTTGTACACTCGTTGTTGGTATCAATACAACTCCATGTCATTTCAAGCATGTGTGGCCATGTGTACCTGGCGTGTTTCTGTCCAGCGCCAACTGTTGGTAATTTTGTGAACTTTTTTCATGTGAATAAAACCTCTATGTCAAGCCAATCATGTGTGTCAATTATTACCTCTCTGTCTACAATATCCCGAGAAGTATTGCCTCGTCAATAATTGTTAATGCACTTTTGAGTCACCCTGTACATCTTAGGAATATCATGTCATGTCAGGAAAGCATTCACAAATGAAAAGAATCGCAACTCATGTTACGATGTTTCTCCTGGGAGAATAATAGCACAGTTAAAATCGTAACTGTAGTTACGATGTTTGTACTGGGAAAAGTTAACTGTTTGCAAGTTTTACACCCAGTAAAACACTGCAAGTAATGAAAATCATTTTATTTTCCGTATTGAAAGAATCTCAGTAATAATAATAATAATAATAATAATAATATAAAAGAATTTATTGGACTCCAACCTATTCAATACATTACTGGATGTTAACATTTTTAGTTAAACATCGTTAAAATGGAGACATGTTTCGCCCTCCATGTGGGGCATCATCAGTCATATCAAAGCACCTCAAAATTAAACCAGACGTCTGGTTGGAAATTATGAACAATATATGTAAGAAAGAATACATTAAAAACACGTACAAAGTGACCAACGGAGTTGACTACCTCATGAATCCTAGGGCGAATTACTTTGGTTGGAACCAAATTACAAATAGACAAATTGGAATGTTTTACCTCATCAATTTTAACAATTAGAAATAAGTGTACAGTAATTATAAATTGTGTTTTATTTTGCCAACATTTGTATATACTACGCAGAACTACCATCGAACTCAATATCATACGGACTTTGATTACTTCCATTTTTATACTGTGCATATGATAACCTCATTTTAATATTAACAAACCACTAGCGTATTTTACTATGTGTAACTAGTCTGTTGTTATTTCGTTTAGGATAGAACTTTGTACGTGTTTTTAATGTATTCTTTCTTACATATATTGTTCATAATTTCCAACCAGACGTCTGGTTTAATTTTGAGGTGCTTTGATATGACTGATGATGCCCCACATGGAGGGCGAAACATGTCTCCATTTTAACGATGTTTAACTAAAAATGTTAACATCCAGTAATGTATTGAATAGGTTGGAGTCCAATAAATTCTTTTATATTATTATTATTATTATTATTATTATTATTATTATTATTATTATTATTATTATTATTATTATTATTATTATTATTATTATTATTATTATTATTATTATTCAGTAAAACACTGTCGTAAGTCCAATGTGTGTTTGCGATATATATCGATGTTTATCGTTCTCGCTGCAGTTTTCTAGGGCCGCCATTAGTCATGTGCCCGTTGTAGATGCGGTCATCAGTATGAGGGTAACCGCTGGCCTCGCTGAGAACGGGTTCCGTGATCGCTATTTATGTCTTTCTGGTGTTTCAATACATTTAACACTCTAGAGTTTAACGATACACGATATAATCCTATTCGAACTTCAAAACCCTTCAAACTACATTGTATTAGATAAAACAAGCAAGAACGTATACTACGTCAGCGTGTTTAATATTCACAATGGCACTGAAGGGACAGAGTGAGGTGATTATTGTTTTAACAGGAAGTACACCTGGGAACTTATCCTCTCCTATTAGTAATCAGAGGAAAAAAATGGAAGAGATCCAACGCTTCAAAAAATTAAAAGAGGGAGGGGGCGTGAAAATGAAAGATCTTGAATGCCTTGAAAAGGTGAGGAATCGAAAGAGAACAGAAGTTGATCAAGGAAGGTCAAATAGGAAAGATGCTATTTTTTTTTGCTAGGGGCTTTACGTCGCACCGACACAGATAGGTCTTACGGCGACGATGGGATAGGAAAGGCCTAGGAGTTGGAAGGAAGCGGCCGTGGCCTTAATTAAGGTACAGCCCCAGCATTTGCCTGGTGTGAAAATGGGAAACCACGGAAAACCATCTTCAGGGCTGCCGATAGTGGGATTCGAACCTACTATCTCCCGGATGCAAGCTCACAGCCGCGCGCCTCTACGCGCACGGCCAACTCACCCGGTAATAGGAAAGATGAATATGAGAAGCCTGATGCAAATAAGTGGAAGTATTGGCAGAGCTAAGGGAGCCATCGTCTTAAACCCACGCCCGAAATTGAGAGTTTCTATGCCTGGTTCAAAAGTGTATAGGGCGATACTAAGCTATTGAAAGAGGTACCTACGGTACATAAGAATGTATTTACTATTCTACTGAACAAAAATACTCCCAATGACAATTAAAGGAATATTTGAATATTAAAGAAGAATGCAATCTCTATTCTACCGAACAACAAATAAACGCATTTTGTCTCTCGCTTAACGGAACATAAAAACTACTGTTTGATTGTACCGACAAAGGTTTCGATATAACTGCGGAAGATCTGTGCCAAGAGTATCTATACAGAGGACACGTAGTGGAGTGCTAGTGTTCTACTGCTGCTGCTCCAAAGAGCATGCATGTGAGACAATGACACTGTTTCGAGTCAGCACTTTAGCAATCTGAGGTCAGCTGATACGTGCGGAACGTTTAATGTTTCATTTGCGCCAGGTTGACGTTTCGTACAGAATTCCCGAAAAAGAATTACTAGTATAAATAGGAAGTATAGAATTTCTATCCTCATTTTATTGTAAGTGTTTGTTAATAACCCACTTTTTAAAAAGATCAGTTTACATATAAATATTTACAGTTCGAAAGTTTGAACAAAAGAATATTCAAATAATTACATCACTTATGAAGCGACGAACAGCCGCTGTAGAAAATAATTGTATCACTTGGCTCTCTACGTATTTCTCCGTATACATACGCTTGATATTATACTTTGAAATAGGGCCTGTATCTAAATTCATAAATCTGGTCCAGACGGTTGAGGCGCTCGCTTTCTGGCCCCAACTTGGTAGGTTCGATCCTAGCTCACTCTGGTGGTATTTAAAGGTGACAGCCTCGTGTCGGTAGATTTACCGGCACGTAAAAGAACTCCTTCGGGGCTTAATTCAGGCACCTTGGCGTCTTCGAAAATCGCAAAAAGTAGTTAGTGGGACGTTAAGCCAATAACATTATTATTATTACCGGTATACTTGTTGGCTGAACGGTCAGCGTACTCGCCTTCGGTTCAGAGGGTCCCGGGTTCGATTCCCGGCCGGGTCGGGGATTTTAACCTTAACTGGTTAATTCCAATGGCACGGGGCTGGGTGTATGTGTTGTCTTCATCATCATTTCATTCTCATCACGACGCGCAGGTTGCCTACGGGCGTCAAATAGAAAGACCTGCACCTAGCGAGCCGAACCCTTCCTGGGATATCCCGGCACTAAAAGCTATACGACATTTCATTCCATTACCGGTATGATTATAAAAATTCCCAAACTATTATATTTGTTTCGGATGAAAAAAAGGATTTTGGAAAATGTATCTCAGCAATTTCATGCAATAACACTGAAATAAGATTTAAAGTGCCCATTCAGCTTGGTCTTAGCCAGTTGACGAAAGTATCATTCAAGCAAGGATCTAGCACACGGTCGCTTTCCGGTGGTTTCATAGCAACGCCTGAGAAGAAACAAGGTTACCCGCACATCACTGCTGATCTGTTGGTAATCTAACCAGTCTACATCACGGCGTTGTTTTGGCATGAATAGTAGAACGGAGTAGTCCGGCTCCTAGGCTGAAAGGTCATCGTAGTAGGCTTCGGTTCCCAGTCGGGTCGGATATTTTAACCTTGTCTGGCTAATTCACCTGGCTCGGGGACTGGTCGTTTATGTTCGTCTTAATACACATCTTCCTTACATACAACACATTACACTACAAACCACCATAGAAACACACAATAATTAGTATATCCCTCCACATAGAGTTGGCACCAGGAAGAACATCTGGCCATAAAAATTGGCTAAATCTATACAAAATTCCGACCCCAAGCAACTGGGAATAGGGAGAGAAGAAGAAGAACAAGAAGAACAAGATGATGATTATGATGATGATGATGAAGATGATTGCATGTACACCTACCGTAACTTCTAACTTCTATCTATTGTCACAGATAACTTTAAAAGGACAGACTGTCTTCGGCTCGCCTCATGGCTAGCAATAGGAAGACTACACACTCTTCAATCACAAATATTTCTATATCAAGGCTTGTTTTCTTCCTTCTCAGTGTATTTCAAGCGGAGTCTCTCATCTGTGCTCGTACTAGTAACATGCATATTCTTTTTTTCTATATGTGAGGTTGCTTGCTTGAACATGATCCCATAAACTGATGACAGCCAAGAGGAGTAGGCACTTTTATAATCCCTCATTTTTCTCAAGAAAATATTGTGATTGTACTTCGGGCAATATTCAGTTTACATTTTCCAAAGTTTCTTCATCTGAGCCAAGTAGGCCTATAATGATTTGGGAATTTGGATACAACCCCTATTTCAGAGTATAAAATTAGATTAGGAGAAATGCTTAGAGAGCCAAGTGAAGAGTTTGTTCATCACATATTACCTGCTGTAATTGTTTACAGATACTTTTGTTCAAATGTTCGAAAGTAAAAAAGGTTCTAAATAACCATGCACAATACAGTGAGGACAGACATTCCATACTTGCTATGTTTTACAGAATTCTGTACGAAACGTCAAACCTGGCGCAACAGAAACACGCATACGTGGAATCGAGAGGTATCGAGTTCAGATTCAAGTTTCTAAGACATAAATACAGGTGTAACAATAAAGTAGGCCAAACGTTCAGGGCACATTCCTCACACGCAGAAGAATAAAATATGTTATATGGATATAGGTCCGGAAGCGCTTTATTTCCATGTTAGAACTCATTTTCTATAACTCTGCATAGTAAATTAATCATGGAAAACACACAGGAACAGAATGTATCAGCATACCACAAGAAACTCTTTCTCAGATAAAATGTTCAAAATACCCTGCGTTAGCTTTGATACATGCAGCAACCCGCCTCGCATTGAG
This sequence comes from Anabrus simplex, assembly GCF_040414725.1. Lineage (NCBI taxonomy): Eukaryota > Metazoa > Arthropoda > Insecta > Orthoptera > Tettigoniidae > Anabrus > Anabrus simplex. The sequence goes on from NC_090265.1 coordinate 825,810,625, forward strand.
TCCCGGATGCACTAATATATCCCTGGAGTACATGTATATGTACATATAATAATAATAATAATAATAATAATAATAATAATAATAATAATAATAATAATTGGTGGCGGATCTTTAACCAGAGACATTGAGAAACAAGAAAGAAAAATTTTACGAAAATGTTTTGGCCCAGTTTGTATAGATGGAATATGGTCAAAAAATCATCCCAGGAGATATATTGTCATTCTGAAAAAAATTCTCACACCTTTCGGAAAAGACGATTGAAATTGTATGGACACATTATCAGAATGAACACCAACAGGCTAACTAAAAGAATTCTCAACCTGGCCCTTTCATTAAAAACCAAGAACAGCTGGCTTCGTGAAATTGAAACAGATCTCCAGGTAATCAACATCACAGAAGACATTGTACAGGACAGATGTAAATTCAGAACTAAAATCGACAATCACCACTTTGAAGACAAACCCAACACCAGAGCTACTATAACTTGGACAGAACGAAGGAAGAAGCTCAGCGAGAGGATGAAGAGATTTTGGGAGGTAAAGAAGGCCAACACATCAGCTAAGCAAGTTCAACCGTGCTCCTGAGTAGGGCATAACGATGTAAAATAATAATAATAATAATAATAATAATAATAATAATAATAATATCCCAGCTATTTCTGGGGTCACTGGAGCCAACCAGCCTCGACGCCACGTAATAGTTTTAAGATGAACATCTCAACCCAGGATCGACCGGCATTCGAACCTCAGCCTTCCGGATGGGAAGCCAACAGCTAATCCAGTGAGCTAATGATGGTAACAATATTGATGATATTATTATTATTATTATTATTATTATTATTATTATTATTATTATTATTATTACGCGCGGCTCCATGGCTAAATGGTCAGCATACTGGCCTTTGGCCCAAGGGGTCTCGGGTTCGATTCCCGGTCGGATCGGAGATTTTAACTTTCATTAGTTAATTCCTATGGCTCGGGGGCTGGGTATTTGTGACGTCTTCAGCATTAGATTTCATCTTAGATAGGGCCCCATCCTCACAGACGCTCACGTCGCCGATACGGCGTCAACTTGAAAGACCTGCACCAGGGCCTCTCCGGAGGACACACGCCATTATTATTATTATTATTATTATTATTATTATTATTATTATTATTATTATTATTATTATTATTATTAGGGAGCGGATTTTTATGTACCAAAAATGTGAAAAATATTTATTTTTTATGTGCTGAAAAACTTTAAAATATGTGATAAAAAATTGAAATTATTTTTCTTTAAATATCACATAACTACTCGCGCTCAAGAAGTAAATAAGTATAATGTTTTGTATTAGAATATGGTGCTACCAAACGTGCTCCTTAAGGCAAAATGGTGTCTGTGCATGGAAGCGTGCTGTATGGTATATTAATTTTTGATATTCCAGAGTAGATATTATGAATGGTTATTTTTTAAAGGTAATGATTTGCTTAAATATGGCAAAAGCAACCTATCATGTTTGAAAAAATAGTACCAGTTCGTACTCACCCATCACAAGCTGGAATATTAGTTGCTAGAAGTAGTCTCAGAATTGCAGTGAACAACAAAGGTCATCTCCAAATTGTCCATCACAAATGCATGCCGATTATCTCTAAGGAACGCCTTATACTGCGAAAACGATCGCTCCACATCACAGGAAGTCAGACGAGCATAGTTAAAGAGAGGAATGTCACCAACAATAACGCCATCAATTTCGCCAACATGAGCACCCTCTAATACATTAGAAATTTGGCACATTGCTTGAAATCCTCTGTTTTTCCTGAACAAATTTTGACATTTGACCTTTAACAGTCCCTGTATCTGCGAAGCCGGGAGTGAATCTAATTTACTTTCAACAGCGCGCACTTCCTTCACTGTTTCGGACAACAGGTTAGTGGATTTTTCAAGTATGTCTATAGTTTTACACAAGAAGCTTAGATTGGCAGATATAAACGCCAAATCATTTTTCAAAGTGCTGTCTTTTAGTATCTCTTGAAGAATCTCAATTGACGACGCATCGTTTTTATCTAGCACGTTCACAACGGATGCAAAACTTTCCAAATTGTCTGTGTAGTATACCACAGCGCTAAGCCAGGTACCCCACCGCGTAACAATAGGCAGAGGAGGAAGCGCAAGATCCAGGTTTTTCTTTTTAAAGAGATCGATTTTTGAGGGTGCTTTTACGAAGACTTTTTTGCCATTAGACACTAATTTATCCACTTGAGGATACTGTGCCCGCACAGTTTCACATAACCTGTGTAGAGCATGAACAACACAAGTTACGTGTATCATTTTCGGAAAGCTCACAGAAAGGCCTTCGGCTGCCTTTTTCATGTAAGCTGCACTGTCAGTAAGGAAAAGCAATACATGGTCGTATTTTATACCTTTTGGTCAAAGTAAGTGCATGGCTTCATTGAATAACCTAGCTACAGTGACGTGGTTTGCAGCAAGCATTTCTTTACACGCTAGCAAATAAGAATGTTCGCAAGCAGTTTTGTCATTCTTCAACACACCAACTACAACATTTCCTACTTTTCTGCCACTTGAATCAGTGGTTTCGTCAATGCTCACCCACAGTTTTTCCCTATCACATACAGCCCGAATTCTCTGTAAAGTTTCTTCGTAACATTTTGGGAGATAGTTTTTCCTTAATGTGGATTCGTCTGGAGGCTCAAAATTAATGTACTTTGTTAGAAAATTTCTCAGTCCCGGATTATTTATTTTACCAAGAGGAATGTCAGCGCAAACAAATGCTCTTCACACATCTAAATAATACTGGGAATATTTAGATGGGCGTGCATTTGAAGTAGCTGGTTCAGCTATTAGTAATTGTCGCGAACGCACACGCGAAGCAGCCGCAGTATGCTTATTTCGAGACAAATGCTGGATTACTTGAGAACGTTGATCTGCACGTACTGTTTTACCACACGGTTGGCAAAATAATACTTTTCCATCGGTAGTGAAAATGCTTTTAAATTCCACTACATATTGTTGAAGACGCGACCTTGTACTCGACTTCTCTTTTGGCATTATTTTGCAGGTTACGACACACGCATTTACGGTGAATCACTGTTTCAATAAAATGAATAGCAGCGGACACTGAAGGAAATATTTCTTATAAATCCATACAAAATCACACGATCACGGGAATGATATATGGACCCGAACAGCTAACCTTACTCTTAGGAGTGATGAAATTCCACTACCTAATGGTGGGGCCACATTCTTCCGAGTCTCCCATGTCGTAACGGAATTACATCACCTTATCTCTCCGTGATTGCCTTTCGCTGATATTCTATAAACAAAACCCGAGAGGGCTGACTCATAAAGAGTTGGAATGACATCATGCAAGGAAACATCTTGTGCAGCAAATCAAATCGCTGTCTAAATGTAACGACGTAGCCAGTGACCAGCAAGTTTTAGAACATATGGAGGGAAGTCCATAAATAGCCGAAACATTCAGATACATTATGTTAAATACACTGTTAAAACAATACCGTAATCGTAAAATGAAAATATGAGCATTGTTTTATAACACAGAAGCATTTTAAATGTTATTGATCAACAAATATTGGCGATTTATGTGCTTATTATAGATTTTCTTAAAATATGTATTTACATTAAAAAATTGTGAAAATATGTGTTTTTATGTGAAATAAGATTCAGGTTTTACACTTGGGGATGCACAATAGGAATAATGAACTTCGTAACTTGCGTTAAAACTTACGCAAAAAATATGTAATTACATAAAAATCCGCTCCCTTATTATTATTATTATTATTATTATTATTATTATTATTATTATTATTATTATTATTATTATTATTATTATTATTATTGCATTTAAAGGAGAAAACCTATAAAGCTGTCGTCCGAGGATTCCATTCGAGTTCACAAACTGAACCCATGATGAAGGCAAAGTACTGTGAGGGATTTGCTTCTTCTTTGCTTCTTCATCTCCACAGTCTTTAAGTTGGTGGGTCTGCAAATTCTTCCGTTAAGAAGCCGGTATTTTTTGCATCTTTTTATCCTTTTTCGACCTTGCTCTCTTGTATTGGACTTTCCCTCTTAATACGACTTTCGATCCTTCCCTGATGAAGCGCGGTGAACAGCTTGCATGTCGCAGCAGATGACCAACCATGCCACTTCTTTCAGCAACTGTGTCCTCCTTTCACCTACTCGTGCGCATAATTCTTTGTCACTCCCCCTCTCTCGAGGTTTTCGTATGCATCACCAGGATGATGCTGGATTTAGAATGCTAAACTAGTAGTATTTCTTCCAATATTTTCCTTCTATGGAATTGCTTGCCGTACTCTTGTAGTAGTAGTAGTAGTTGTTGTTGTTGTTGTTGTTTTTGGGTAATTATGTTTTAACTTTTCTATCACACTACTGTAAGTGACCACTGCCACCAGGATATTTCCCAATTGCGATGTATTTGTTAATAATAATAATAATAATAATTCCCCAGTAACAGATCTTAAAAGGCTCTCTATTACTCTTAGGCCTCCGTGACATACGTTCGTATTCTCCAGATGATAAATTTCACAAATATTTTTCTCGTTCGAAGAAAGACAACGCTAATGAGCTTCCTATTTGGAAAACTGCCTCCTTGGCTTTTATGTCAACTTTACTTCTGCCATCTGATGTTACACACCTCCTCAGAAACTTGACTTGCGATAGATTTGCGCCTTAAAAACACTAGTCAGCCTTCTGTTTATCTCCTCTGGTACACATCATTATTTTGGATTTCTTTCTATTTATTTTCAGGCCATATTTTTCTTAAGAACATTTTTATATGGTGGTGTTTCTTGCAATTCTTCATTAAATACCAATCAGAACAACATCATCTGCAGAACGGATTGTTCTATAGCACATGCCACTTAACATTGCCCTATTTGTGCAGGTTTCGTCGAACTAGCATTGAAAAGTTAAAATTAATTCAATACATGTATACTGAAATCTGGCAAGTACGCTTCCAATTCCAGTATCAGAGTCAAGAGATGTTTCCAATTAAATTTCACGAAGAATTATTATCAAACACGTCGGAGTTAGAGCTGTTTAACGGTGTGCTGGCTAAGAAGTTCAACGGACACGAGTGTTTTCATTACCTTTTATCATGAAATGTGCGTGAGTTAACAATGTCAGCACGCAAACCTATGCGATATGGTTACCTCGGCTTTGACCGTCGTATGAATACATTATCCGTCGCGACCTTGAATGGTGCATGGTACACCCCTATACCCAGTTAAATCGCAGCTGCACGATTCGAGTCGTGTTTCACTCGAGATTGACTGGTATAAATGTTAAACTAAAGCAAGGTGTGCTTCGTAAACTTCAAAGAAGTAATAATAATAATAATAATAATAATAATAATAATAATAATAATAATAATAATAATAATAATAATAATAATAATAATAATCTAGTAAATAAGTTCAAGTACTTAGGAAAAGTAATTCAGCCATCGTGAAACAAAAAAGGAGAGGACCTCAAAATTGCAGAAGGCCTATACACTCACCTGGAAGAGATAGGCCTATAACAAAACGTCAATATCCAGGAACGCAAAATTAAGACATTACAACTCAATTATCAAACCTGAAGCACCATACGCCTCGTAAAGCTTCATCATTGGAGGCAGATCACTTATTATAAACATAGAGAAACAGGAGAAAAAAATGTTGAGAAAAATCTTTGGTCCAGTCTACTCAGTGGGAATCTGGATGAAAGGGAATTCTCGCATTATGAAATCATCGACACCATCAGAAAAGGGCGATTAAGTTCTATGGCCACATTCTCAGAATGAACAATGACAGGCTCACCAAAAGGATTCTCAACCTTGCTCTCTCGATGAAAACCAAGAACAACAGGCTTAGTGAAATAGAAACAGACCTTAAGGAAATTATTCAAGATCGACTCCAATTCAAAAAAAGCAGCTAACAACTATAATTTTTCTGAGAAAATGAATACCAGGACTGAAGAACGGAGTAAAATTTTCAGTGCCCAGTTGAAGAGATTTTGGAAGAAAAATAATCAACATCAGCTCAATAAGTTATATCGCGCTCCACAGATCGGTATAACGCTGTAATAATAATAATAATAATAATAATAATAATAATAATAATAATAATAATAATAATATCATGCCTTTGCTGGCAAGACCTAGAGTTTACACTGCACTATGTCTTCTAGTGTGGGCTAGAACAAATTTGTTACTTTCATTCACGTGTATTAGTCTCGTCCTTGGCTTTGATGACATGAAAGTGACCGAGGTATGAGTGGTGCTCGTAATGCCATTTCTTATGCAGCCAGCCCCTGTTGTGAATGGTGTAAAAATTGTTGCTCCAAACCAGCCGCCGGGCTGAGCACTCAACATATTTTTACAATTGGCTTTACATCGCACCGACACAGATGCGACGATGGGATAGCAAAGAGCTACGAATGTGAAAGAAGCAGCCGTGGCCTTAATTAAGGTACAATCCCAGCAATTGCCTATGGCCTCACCAATCGCGAGCAGGCACATTGATTTGGCGCAATTTAAACTGCCTTTGTATCAATTTCGAGGTTTTGCTTTTTCTTAGCTCTACCAGTCAGCACAGACAATGTCCGACACCTTGGCTGAATGGTCACATCCTTAAGGCCTTCGGTTCAGAGTGTCCCGGATTCGATTCCCGCCCGGGTCAGTGATTTAAATCACGTTAATTCCTCTGGTCCGGGGACTGGGTCTTTGTGTTTGTCCCAACACTCTCCTCTTCGTATTCAGACAACACACCATACTACCAACCACCACAGAAACAAACAATAGTGAATGCATCCTTCTACATATATTTGGTGTCGGGAAGGACACCCAACCAGAAAACAGGCCCAAATCCATATGTGCGACACCACAGGTGAGAGAAAATCGATGGAAGAAAAAGTCAACAGAGACAATGAAACGCTATTTCACAAACCAATTGCTGGTATTTTAATTCATTTTGTCGAGTCAACACTGAAAGTGTCATTAGAGATTTATATGCCCAAGAGTGCCGAGTGGCCTTTTCTTCAAAACAAATATACAAGCCATTGATATCTTTGGCCTTCCAAGCAGACTGCTGCCCAGCCAAATTACCTGCAGATATTGAAGTTACGTGATCAGCATGGCAACATTCTCAGCCGTACTGCTTGACTTTCGCGACAGTGGGACTTTGTTTTACCTTTCAGAAATCCTACAACCTCTTCCTCTGTTGGAACCGTGATCTTGGGATCTGGATTTGATTAAGATAATGAGGCTGCTATTATTATTATTATTATTATTATTATTATTATTATTATTATTATTATTATTATTATTATTATTAGCCGGCACCACGATCTAAGGATAGCGCGCCTGCCCCTCACCCAGTGGCCCGAGGTTCGCTCCCCGGCCAGATCAGGGATTTTTCCGGCATCTGAGGACTAATTCGAGGTCCACTCAGCCTACGTGATCACGGCCGAGGAGCTAACTGACGGCGAGATAGCAGCCCCGGTCTAGAAAGCCAAGAATAACAGCTGAGAGGATTTGTCGTACTGACCACACGACATCTCGTAATCTGCAATTTTTCGGGCTGAGCAGCGGTCATTTGGTAGACCAAGGCTCATTGGGCCTGTTGCGCCAGGGTCTATTATTGCTTGTTGTTTTAAGGGGCCTAACATCGAAGGTCATCGGCCCGGGTCTATTATTATTATCATTATTATTATTAGCCTCTTACTCGTTCTAGTAAACATCTGTAAATCGGAAGCTAAGTGTCCTGATTCACGTATTAGAAATTTTACAGTTGAGTCAATGTAACAACATACCTCGAACGGAATATGGACATAGCACAGTATTAACCTTCTTTATTTCGCGGTCTATACCGTAGTTCTTTGGACATAGTGCAATATACCTGTAAATATTCGCCTCAGCTTCAAGTAAACAGACACCGAAACGATGTATTTAATGTATACTAACTTCAATTCCTTTCTTTGCACTGTCTAAATTTCATGTCATTAATACAGATTCTTCAATAACTATGGTTATCCGACAGGAATTTCATTCCAATATATAAAGTGGCTGATCACATGATAACGAAAATCATCGAATACAGCCACAAAAAGAACATTCACTATGTGATGTCAATGTTTAGTTATTGTCATAGGTGATCTTTGTGATAATTTCCTTAAACTCATGCAAAAATCAATCATCCCTTCAGTCAATTATCTAGCTTATAGACAAAATAAAATTACTGACATTAATTTTAAGTCAATGTATGTATGAAATAAGTAACAGTCAAGAATAAACTCTCAAAAGATGCTAAATTCCATTATTGTTAAAACTCAGGTTATTCTTCCTAAAGTATATAATTATATTTATATCATAATATGGTCCTAAAAATACTATTTTGTTATTCCCTGTGAAAACAGATCTAATTAAAAACTCATTGAGAAGTTAGTCCAAAGAGATATTTATATGGTGTTTTAACATGCTGTATCACTCTATGAATGAACCCTCTAACGTTTCAAGCAGTTACATAGCAATACAGTTGTTAATCATGCCCTACAGGAGATATCTATTTTATAACTTTTAGGATATAGTTAATGTTGGGAGAAATAATTAGTTAAATTCCATGGACTTAAGGTACAGTAATGTTGTTTACTTCGTAGTCTGCACAATTAGACCCATTTTCACTTTTCAAATGGATGGTCATTAAGAAGACTGTGTGATTTCGTACAGTACCTAACATAAGTTTAAGAACACCAGCGAAAATCAATTAATGAACTCCTGATCCTACATTTATGGTACGAATTGGTCTGCAAATATTTTGTCCAGAAGCACAGCAGGCAGTACATATATGTTATCCAGAGCATCCTCAGTAACCTATCTAAGCTTAGCAACTTCTTGGTTTGGAGATCTATAGGATTCTAACACCCGTTTTATTTATTTTCTATGATGTTATTAGTTTCACTTTAAACAGTTAAGTCTGTTATTATGCTCCACAATGCTTTTTGCCATGAGACTTGCGAGGGATATCTCTCTGTTCATCTTGTGTCTATATCCTTTTTCAGGATGAGAATTATTGTTGACATTTGCTATAATGATGGTACCGTACTTGTTTCCCAAATTTTCTGGAACCACCTAATTGCCAGCTGGAGTTCATAATCATCAATTAGTACAGTACCTACTGTACTTGTTCCCGTAATGGGCCACTTGAGTCATCTATCTCCTTTTTGAGAGACTGATCTTCCTTTTGACTTCTCATGAGTTTCTCCTTGGATATGTATCTTTCTTTTGAGCTTGTGCATAATACACCGCAAGGGCTCTGACTACCCCAATCAATCAATCAATCAATCAATCAATCAATCAATCAATCAATCAATCAATCAATCAATCAATCAATCAATCAATCAATCAATCAATCAATAAACAAATAAATAAATAAATAAATAAATAAATAAATAAATAAATCACCTTTGAACTTCACACAGAGCAGTCACCCAGGTGGCATATTCCCTATCTGTTGTTCGCCTAGTCTTTTCTTAAATAATTTCAAAGAATTTGGAAATATATCACACGTCTCTCTAGGTAAATTATTCCATCCCTTACTCATCTTCCTATAAACGAATATTGTCCCTAATTTGTCCTCAGGAATTCCAGTTTTATTTTCATATTGTGATCTTTCTTACTTTTAGAAACACTAGTCAAACTTTTGTCAGCTCGGAACATACCGCCTAGTCAAGCAGCTCGTCTCCTTTCCCTCAAGACTTCCCAACATTGCAACATTTTCGTAACTCTACTCTTTTGTCGAAAATAACCAAAAACAAATCGAGATGCTTTGTGAATCAACTTATAAGATACCACAATACATTGTAACAGTATTACGCAACTGAATTACAATTCCAAAGCATAAATAAAAGCACACGGCGAATGGCTACTCTATCTGAACAACGATCGAACAAATCTTTGCTATGCTATGACGTCGTTGTCGCGTCATCGAACAATTGTTTCCTTGTGGGAACTGCGCTGGCACACAACGGTGCAGAGAAAATGAGGCGAACAGTCAATGGAAGTAAATGTAAATAACGAACAACGTAGTTACATGCATGAAGGATACACTTACCGAGCACAAGCGGGCTGGCTACCTCGTGAGTTGAGAAGGCTGCGACGCCATCATACAGAACAGTGTTACCGTGGCCGCGTCTCGGAACAGAATGTCTGCCAGGTGCAGGTGGGTGGTACTCGGGCGAGCAGGCACCGCCATGAGGGAAGGATCGATACTCGGAGCACGCTATATTGATTACAAATACTTCTCTTCTCTCAATTACTCTAGCCTACTAAGCCCTTTCACTCGAACTGTTCCACATATTGTACTCCACACGCATGAGTGACAGGAAACTTTCATATTCTGTACCAGTGGTGGTTCGTGACATTTTACTCTGGCAGGGCTGTGCCACCATCTCTTCGCCGTTCCCAATCGGTCCAGTTTTCACAGACCCGCACCGCGATTTTTTAGCTAAAATATAATAAGAAGAATCCGATGACATTGGCAGAATAGAAATCTGCTTGCGAGACGGAACGATCACGTAGCAAAAATCAGATAATATCACGAAAACCTGGAAAAATACCTGGGTTGTCAGATGTATCTGAATCATCATGGCCCCTGAGCGCTAGTTCAAACTACCCACCATAGATTAACTTACTAAGAATGCATCGATTCTTCGAAACCTGTTCGTTTGATTGTTTAAAGCCTGTATGCACTGTCTAGTTGGCATCAGATATGTACTCTACCAAGCATATTAAATTCAATACCAGCGTTTATGTGTTTCTTGCTCATTTTATACTTTTTCACCTTTTCACGTATTTGACAATTGACCAACCTACGAGTACAAATGGTGCTGTCACCTTATGGTTAGATTTTAAATCTTTATTTTAGCTTTTTTTGTAGAACGGAATTGTTCAATTGTTTCAGTAATGGAATTCACTGCTTTGTAAAATGTTTTGGAATTAATTTCTAGCAACAGTTAATGTACAGTAAGACGTGGAGGGAAAAGCCTTGGTTGGCGATGTTGCTGACGGCTTCGCAGGACAGACCATACACCCGCCTGCACTCTTCCAAACCCAGACAAGCCGATATCGTCCTTCCAGGCTCCTCCCGCACCCCGCGCACTTGCTAACTCTAAGAACCTACTAAGGGCTCTCCTGCCACAGCCCAAGCGCCTCAAGGCTAAAGAGAAAACATCGTGCTTGCTGGACAGCAGCCACGGTCTGAAAGCCTTTGCCATCTGTCTGTTAGGTCATCAGCCCAGAGGCTGGATGGATCCTCAAATAGCACCACCAAAGGTTATGCGGTTATAAGGAAACCTCAAAAACCAATGGTAGCACCAAAATGAGGCGTACTGGGCAAGATGAGGAGTGAGGTAGTTTGCCATTGCTTTCCTCACTGGGTCAAAAAGTACCATTGCAGCACGACTGACCCTATGAGCAGCACATTTCATAACACTCAGATGCACTAGTCATGCTCTGAATGTCATTCCTCAGCACTACCCATACCCCAGCAACTTCCATATTGTCACAGCCATGGATGTTGACTGGGACTTCGGTAGAAGCTACACTTTACTCTGGCCTGTGCCAAGAGATGATGCATCTTGGAAAATAGAAAAGCGAAATGTTTACAGCCAAAATAATAAAGATAGCATTGTATAACTAAAGAACACAGAGCCATATGTTCGACTTCGCTGCATTTGTCTATCTCTTGTGTAATCAGTTACAATATGGGGAAAGTGTTTTTGAAAAGGTGGTGGGGCGGCGCGCAAAAGCCCTTCATGCACTAACCGCCACTGTGCTGCACGTAAAAATAGCTTCCTCTGTAAATCAGTGATGGAGTGTAGGTCTTCGAATCTCAAGATCGCATGTTCAAACCTGGAAGAAGTAGTTGGATTTTTGAAGGGTGGATAAAAGTCCGTTCGACACTCCATGTCGTACAATGTTGGCATGTTAAAAATCTCTTGGTATTTACCCGACAAATTAATTAAAACTCAACCATGTGTCATCCAGCAGAAATCAGGTTTACTTCTTTATTTGGCAGAGTAAGGCAGAATGTTGACAATGACATGCAGGCAACCTAAATGGCGTTAAATTAAAATACCTGCACATGATAACCGAGACGATATAAATACGAAAGTTCGTTTGGGCCGCCCGAGGACCACGGTGTTTGTGCTTTAGTTGTGCTGTTGTCATTGTTTGTCACTCCTGGTGTTCTTGATGGTGGGTTTGGCTGCTTCTTCCTTCTAGGTACCATGAGCTTTTCTGTTGGCCCACTACCAAAAATCTATGGTCATGCACTCAGGTGCAAGGTAAAGGAAGTTGTTATTGAAATAAATTTTGTGTTTATATGTTTTCTCAACTTTCATTTGTTTTTTAATGTAATTCTAGGTTTGCAACGCTTCTGTCTCATTCCGCCAGTTTTGAATCTGGCCAATGAAAATTTTCTGTAATTAATTTTCAGCCTATCACAGGCTTCTTGATCGGTTTTGAGTGTAACTTTTGGGTTCAGCCAATAGAAATGAGAGGGCGTGTCTGGATTAGCCCAGAATCCTCTCGAACCTTCCCTGAGGGTATATAAGTTGCGGCTTTTCAAGTTTCCTTGTCTCTTGATCGTCGTCTTTCTAAGTGTGTATGTTAAGGCAGGAAGCGGGACGCCTCATTCGTCGGCAGGCAGTACATCAGGCAAAATTCTCTTTTCTGTAGCTACCTCCACAGACTTATCTGAGGGGAAGGTCCGAATTCTTAACTGTGCAACAAAACTTTTTCTAAAATGTAAATTTTCTTTCGGCTAATGTAAAACTTCATAAAGTCCTTAACTGTAAATCGGGGATAGAGACTGAGTTACCCTCTCGAGCTCCCCTTCATCTTCGTTTGAGGTGACTACGATTTCTTAACTGTTTTCTTACTGTAATGTATTAAATTTATTTCCATGCGAGTCACCTCAGTAGCTTGGGACTAGCCCCTGTTTCGTCGGGCCCAGAGCCCTGTTAGGGTTTTAATATTTCATTATGTAGGAGCGCAAGTGTACGCCTCCATTCAGTTTGAGTGCGGGCCATTTATTTAACCTGTTCTTTTTCCGCAAAGGCCCAGTAGGTTGGGTACTAGATACCCCTGTGTAAAACTATTTTCATTTGTAAATCGTGCCTTTTGAGGCCAGAGAGTGTAAGACTTGGATATAATGTTGCCTTGAGTAGGCTGTAAGAAATTGAGCGCACGTAAACTCTTTCATAAGTTTTGGTAATACTGAGGGGTACCTCTGGAAGGCTAAAGATTGTAATTTTTGGAGCAAGTGTTCCGGAATTGGGGGATTTCTGCCCTTGACAAAATTATTCCTCATTTTGAATTGTAAATTTTATAAACTTGAGCTTGTAGCTCAGAACTTGTAAATCGAGGGCTTGAAGCCCAAAATTGTTAAATTCCCTATTCTGGGGTGTTCCACCCTTCTTTGGCGTTGTACCTGAGATATCATTGTTCTTTTCACTAAGTGAAAAATTGTTAAGTTCGTTGTTTTTGAAGAAATACAACCTTCAGTTCAAATTTTAAATTAATTTTGGTATTGTAGATAGACCCATTCACCCCAACACCTTCTTTCACCTCTTTCTGCTCCACGGATATCTCCGTAACAATTATTATTATTATTATTATTATTATTATTATTATTATTATTATTATTATTATTATTATTATTTTCTCCCAGATCCTTCTGTACCTGCTGGATCCACAGGAATCCAGTGGCTTTACCCTTGCTGGCTACTTTGAAGAGCGTATACTCGTAGAACAGCCAGTCGGAGTCTATTCTATACAGGTATCCGTAGAAAGCCAGCCGTCATCTTCTAATGGCTTCTCTGAAGGTTTCTTTGTGTTGGTAGAGTTCACGGTTTGGTTTGTACCATCGCCTTCCATCTGAGAGATCCTCGGTCCTACTATCCTTCTCAGGAACTTCCTTTCTTGTACTTCGAGGGCTCTTAGTGGGGTCTCTGCTGTGTAGAGGATCGACGGTCTGACTATTGCGTTGCAGTGTCGAAGTTTGACGTTCATTGATAGATGTTTTGAGGCGTACACTTTATCTGCAGCCGTGGTACGCCTTGTCTAGTTTGATTTTCCTCTGTTCGAGAGCAACAGTTTCACTAAAGTCTTCTGAAATCCATTCCCCAAGGTACTTTACAATTTTAGCTCTCTTAATATGCTTGATATGCCACGAAATTTGAAAAGTGGTACGAGGGCTGGAACGGGGTCCACTCAGCCTAGGGAGGTCAACTGAGTAGAGGGGGTTTCGATTCCCACCTCAGCCATCCTCGAAGTGGTTTTCCGTGGTTTCCAACTTTTCCTCCGTGCAAATGCTCCAAGGCGACGGTCGCTTCTTTCCCTGTCACTTGTCCATCCCTTCCGATCATCCCATCCACCACCCACCCCCCACAAGGCCCCTGTTCAACATAGCAGGTGAGGTCGCCTGGGCAAGGTACTGTTCCTGCTCCCCAGTTGTATCCCCCGACCCAAAGTCTCACGCTTGAGGACACTGCCTTTGAGGCAGTAGAGGTGGGATCCATCGCTGATTCGGAAGGAAAAACTAACCAAAATAGTCTCTCGTCACTTTATTTTTAAAATATGTTTCTCTCTATGGTAATGTGCATTAGTGCTGTTTATATCGTGAACATCGAACCATTTCTTCGTGAATTTCGAAAAGGTAATAGTTGCACCGCAATTCTGGGAAGTTCCTTCAAATATTCCAGAGCAGTGATGACCCCTGTAGAGAATACTTCTTCAACTCTTTTTACATTCATCTTCTCATATTCGTAGGTGAACGTGTTTCCTCCCTAGGAAAGTATTTCCTTTCATTGCAGTTCATACAAATTGTCTCCTCCTCTGCGAACCATGTGACCTTGCCGCGGTGGGGAGGCTTGCGTGTCCCAATGATGCAGATAGCCGAGCCGCAGGTGCAACCATATCGGATGGGTATCTGTTGAGAGACCAGACTAACGAGTGGTTCATCGAAAGGGGGAGTAGCAGCCTTTCGGTAGTTGCAAGGGCGGCAGTCTAGATGATTGACTGATACGGCCTTGTAATAATACTCAACATGGCTTAGCTGTGTTGATACTGCTACACGGCTGAAAGCAACGAGAAACTACAGCCGTAACTACCTCCCGAGGACATGCAGCTCTCTCTGTATGAATGATGTACTGATGATGGCTTCCTCCCGGATAAAATATTCCGGAGGTAAACTAGTCCCCCATTCGGATCTCCGGGTGGGGACTACACGAGAGGGGGCGATCATCAGGAAGAAGGATACTGACATTCTGCGAGTCGGAGCGTGGAATGTTAGAAGTTTGAATCGTTGTGGTAGGTTAGAGAATCTGAAAAGGGAGATGGATAGGCTAAAGTTAGATGTAGTTGGTATAAGTGAAGTACGTTGGCATGAAGAACAGGATTTTTGGTCAGGCGACTACCGAATTATCAACACGAAATCAAACAGGCGAAATGCAGGAGTTGGTTTAATAATGAATAAGAAAATAGGGCAGCGGATAAGCTACTACGACCAGCATAGTGAAAGAATTATTGTTGTCAAGATAGACACCAAACCAATGCCCACCACAATAGTGCAGGTCTATATGCCTACTGGTTCAGCGGATGATGAAGAAATTGAAAGAATATATGAGGAGATAGAAGATTTAATTCAATATGTAAAAGGTGACGAGAATCTAATTGTGATGGGAGACTGGAATGCAGTGGTAGGCCAAGGAAGAGAAGGTAGTACAGTAGGAGAATTTGGATTGGGACAAAGGAACGAAAGAGGAAGTCGGCTGGTTGAATTCTGCACTGATCATAATTTAGTCCTTGCCAATACTTGGTTCAAACACCACAAACGACGGCTGTATACGTGGACGAGACCTGGAGACACTGGAAGGTATCAAATAGACTTCATTATGATTAGGCAGAGATTCAGAAACCAGGTGTTGGATTGCAAAACTTTCCCAGGAGCAGACGTGGACTCTGACCACAACTTGTTGGTCATGAAATGCCATCTGAAGTTGAAGAAATTGAAGAAAGGAAAGAATGCAAAAAGATGGGATCTAGACAAGTTGAAAGAAAATAGTGTGAGAGATTGTTTCAAGGAACATGTTGCACAAGGACTAAATGAAAAGGCTGAAGGAAACACAATAGAGGAAGAGTGGAGAGTCATGAAAAATGAAGTCAGTAGGGCTGCTGAAGAAATGTTAGGAAGGAAGAAAAGATCAACTAAGAATCAGTGAATAACTCAGGAGATACTAGACCTGATTGATGAACGACGAAAATACAAGAATGCTAGAAATGAAGAGGGCAGAAAAGAATACAGGCGATTTAAGAATCAAGTGGATAGAAAGTGCAAGGTAGCTAAGGAAGAATAGATGAAGGAGAAGTGCAAGGATGTCGAAGACTGTTTTGTCCTGGGAAACGTAGATGCTGCATACAGGAAAATCAAGGAAACCCTTGGAGAAAGGAAATCTAGGTGCATGAATATTAAGAGCTCAGATGGAAAGCCACTTCTAGGGAAAGAAGACAAAGCAGAAAGATGGCAGGAGCATATCCAACAGTTGTATCAAGGTGACGATGTAGATAATTTGGTTCTGGAACATGAAGAGGCTGTTGATGCTGATGAAATGGGAGACCCAATTTTGAGGTCAGAGTTTGACACAGCTGTGAGTGACCTAAATAGGAACAAGGCACCTGGAATTGATGATATTCCCTCTGAAATACTGACTGCCTTAGGAGAAACCAGCATGGTAAGGTTATTTCATTTAGTGTGCAGGATGTATGAGACAGGAGAAGTCCCATCCGATTTTCGGCAGAATGTTGTTATACCTATTCCCAAGAAAGCCGGTGCTGACAGGTGTGAAAACTACCGCACCATTAGTTTAGTATCTCATGCCTGCAAAATTTTAACACGTATTATTTACAGGAGAATGGAAAAACAAGTTGAAGCTGAGTTGGGAGAAGATCAATTTGGCTTCAGAAGAAATGTAGGAACACGTGAAGCAATCCTGACTTTGCGTCTGATCTTAGAGGATCGAATCAAGGACAGGCCCACGTACATGGCATTCGTAGATCTAGAAAAGGCATTCGATAATGTGGATTGGAACAAGCTATTTATGATTCTGAGGATGATAGGGATCAGATACCGAGAACGAAGAATTATCTACAACCTGTATAAAAATCAGTCTGCAGTGATAAGAATCGAGGGCTTTGAAAAAGAAGCAGCAATCCAGAAAGGAGTGAGTCAAGGCTGCAGTTTGTCCCCTCTCCTTTTCAATGTTTACATAGAACAGGCAGTAAAGGAAATCAAAGAGAAATTTGGAAAGGGAATCACAGTCCAAGGAGAGGAAATCAAAACCTTGAGATTTGCCGATGATATTGTTATTTTATCTGAGACTGCAGAAGATCTCGAGAAGTTGCTGAATGGTATGGATGAAGTCTTGGGTAAGGAGTACAAGATGAAAATAAATAAGTCCAAAACAAAAGTAATGGAGTGCAGTCGAACGAAGGCAGGTGATGTAGGAAATATTAGATTAGGAAACGAAGTCTTAAAGGAAGTAGATGAATATTGTTACTAGGGTAGTAAAGTAACTAACGATGGCAGAAGTAAGGAGGACATAAAATGCAGACTAGCACAAGCAAGGAAGAGCTTTCTTAAGAAAAGAAATTTGCTCACTTCAAATATTGATATAGAAATTAGAAAGATGTTTTTGAAGACTTTCGTGTGGAGCGTGGCATTGTATGGAAGTGAAACATGGACGATAACTAGCTCAGAAAGAAAGAGAATAGAAGCTTTTGAAATGTGGTGTTACAGAAGAATGCTGAAGGTGAGATGGATAGATCGAATCACGAATGAAGAGATACTGAATCGAATTGGTGAGAGGAGAACGATTTGGCTAAATTTGATGAGAAGAAGAGATAGAATGATAGGACACATCTTAAGACACACAGGACTTGTTCAGTTGGTTTTTAAAGGAAGTGTATGTGGTAAGAACGGTAGGGGTAGACCAAGGTATGAATATGACAAACAGATTAGAGCAGATGTAGGATGCAATAGTTACGTAGAAATGAAAAGGTTAGCACAGGATAGGGTGGCATGGAGAGCTGCATCAAACCAGTCTATGGACTGATGACTCAAACACACACAAATTGTCTAGATGTCTTCCTGTTATTTCATACCCTTCTGTCACTGTCTTTTCTAGACGAAAGTTTCTAACATTCTTTAATACATGGCACTGATCTAAAGGTAGGAATATAGGTCTGCTTTGGTCTTCAGGGCGACATATTTGTGGCTTTATTGCTTTTCTTTTCGAATTTCATCATGTTTGCATTAACTTTGTGATAGTAACTAACCTCAATATTACAAAACCACAAGTCTCCAATTGTTTAATTACTGACAGTGTTAGGGCGTGAAGTTCGAGGCCAGAAGGTTTCTTTGAGAAGAAGTAGGTTTCTTTGAAAAGAAGTAGCCGATGCCACAGGAATTCGGTAGTTGGTTGATAAGCCATTTATCAGGAAGCACAATAATTGGTTAACAAGTACTGTCCTATTTTCTGCATGAATAATAGAGTAAGTCATAGGATCTATTTTCACATCTGAGAGCTTTTGTATGCGCTAAAGTGTCCTTATGACAATAAAATGTGTCTCACTTCTTATCCGGTAGCTGCTATTTGATAGACATCTCATCAATAATTCAGAGAACACACCACTTCATTCAGCCTTTCCCGTTCTACTTGAAGCCTGGCTTTCATTAGGTCTGTTACACCTGTTTCACATTATGTGTACCGCTATATTGCGGCTAAATGTGCTCCTTGATAGTAATTTAAACAAACTGCTTCTAGCAAAGTAAAATTTTAGCACGTTTTTTAAACATGCATAATCATATAGGTGTTTTTATTTGTTATTTTTTACTTTTGCACGCCACAATTAGGCCCTATATCCTTAGCGATTATGAACGTTCTGAAGCACTCAAATAATTATTGTTAGCATTTATTCTGTCTGAACTTCAGTGGACTTACTATTATGATCGTCCAGACTGATACATTGCGCGTCGTGCGGACTTTCATCAGCTCTTCCTGTTTCTGCCATAGCAGTAACGTCATTATATACAGTATATAACTTAAGGCCACGGATGCTTCCTCCTCTCTTCCTTGTCTATCCCTTCCACTCTTCCCATCCTCCCACAAGGCCCCTGCTCAGCGTAGTAGGTGAGGCGGCCTGAGCGAGGTACTGCTCCTCCTTCGCAGTTGTATCCCTCAACTCAAAGTGTCACGCTCCAGGACACTGCCCTTGAGCCGGTAGAGGTGGGATCCCGCGCTGAGGCCGAGGGAAAATCCAACCCTGGAGGGTAAATGGATTAAGAAAGAAGGAACTTCGCCACCCTGGGCAACTGGAGCAGAGATGTTTTATTTTCTCGATAGGGATCCAGTGGTAAAAATGTGTGGCTTATGTACGGATGGAGCTCGCGCCTTTATAGACAGGCAGTAGCCCCTAATACTAACTGGGTGCATTGTTTCATACAAAGGGAAGCATTGGCTTCCAAAATAATGCCAAGAGAATTTCAAACAACGCTGCAAAGCAGGTTAATTTTATAAGGCTCGACGGTTTAATAAGAGATTGTTTTCCGTACTGTGGGATAAAATGGCAGTGAATACACACACAACATTTGCTTCATTTTGAAATTCACTGGCTTACCAGGGGCAAAATATTACCAAGGTTATTTCAATCAGGGCACGAAGTTTTATTGTTTCTAAGTGAACACAATTCTGATTCTGCATCACTCATCGTTGACAAAGTATGGTTACTAACATTATCCTACCTTTCGAATATTTCTTTCTAAATCTCTCTCTTCAGGAAAAAGAACAATGATATTCGGCAGGTAAATATTAACTGCAAAATTGAACTATGTTATTGTTATTATCACGAACAAGACATAACTTCTTCTTTGTTCTTGAAGCCTATGACACAATAAAGCATTCGAGAAAAAACTGGTGTTAGATTAGTTACGTAAAAGATAAGACATTTGCACCTTTTCAACATTGGAATAATTTTAGTAGAAAACTAGCTGATGTACCCGTGCTTCGCTACGGAAATCTAAATTTTATGCAGAATTCTAGGTTAGGTAGTGTAAACGTTGTGAGCAAGATTGTATTAAGTTGCATAGCTCTTAAAGTTGCCCTAGAAGCAGGACGTTCAAGTCACCAACGTATTTTCTCATATGAAGACTGGGTTAGGGAATTTTCATTGTAATGGTAGGCCAGCTTGCCTACCGTCAGTCACAATCAGGTTGGGGAGTTTTCATTATAATGGCGGACACTCACTCTCCGCCTGCCTTTATAGATTCTCAGAAAGACTCTCTTAGTGGTTTTCCCAACTGAAATGAACATGGGTCATTACAATGACATCAATAGGAATGGCGCGATTAAAAGCAATGCCTTCATATGAAATACTCGATCAAATGAAAAACCACATATTTTCTCACTATTAACGAACAGTACTATGCTGCCGAACTAACAGTCCAAAGCTACAGAGCTGGAATGACCAAGATGCAGACATCCATGATCCGTGAATAATCTTCGTCCTTTTTTCGGCGGGGGGAGGGGGGTTTCAAATAGTGGATAGTCCCAGGGCAAAAACTATGCCCGTTTACTTATCTGTTTCCTGGGAGTACCCGATGAGTCGGAAAATCTCAATTCACTACACTGGCGGGGGAAAGAACTATCTGACGTGGAGGCAATTTTTCCTCCAACCCAGAGAAGAAACCACGTCTTCGCTGCTAATCTATCTATATATATAAAATAGCTTGTCCTGACTGACTGACTGACTGGCTGATTCATCATCGCCGAGCCAAAACTACTCGACATAAAGAAATGAAATTTTGGAGATACATTCATATTAAAATGTAGGTGCTCGCTAAGAGAGGATTTTTGGATTTACCGTTGAAAATGGGGTGAAAAGGGGGGGGGGGGTGAAATTTTAAAATGAGTGCACCTACATCTCAAACTTTAAAAGATTACAGATATGAAAATTGGTATTTAGAATCTTCTTTAAAAATAAGGAAACACGTATTTTCTTTGTTTTCAGAAAATCCCAATAGGAGGGGTTAAAAAGGGTGAAAAGTGGTTGAATGCCTTTAATCAGGATACCGGTACTTATGTCTCAGAAACTGAAGATATTACAGACCTGAAAATTGGTACTTTTAATCTCTGTTAAAAATAAAGAAACACGTATTTTTTGTTTTTTGGAAAATCCAATTAATGGGAGGGTGAAAAGGGGGTGAATTTTTAAAATGAGTGCATCTATATCTCAAAATTTTAAAAGTTTATACATGTAAAAATTGGTATTTAGAATCTCCTTTAAAATTAAAGAAACACGTATTATTTTGTTTTCGAAGAATCCCAATGTGAAGGGTGGAAAAGGGGGGAAAAGGGGTTGAATGCCTTTAATGAGGCTACTTATACTTCAGAACCTGAAGATATTACAGACCTGAAAATTGGTATTTGGGACCTACTTTAAAAATAAAGAAGCAGGTATTTTTTCGTTTTAGGAAAATCCAAATAATGGGGTTGAAAAGGGGGTGAATTTTTAAAATGAGTGTGTCTACATCTTAAAACTTTAAAAGTTTACAGATGTAAAAATTTGTATGTGGGATCTACTTTAAACATAAAGAAACACGTATTTTTTTGTTTTTAGAAAATCCAATTAATAGCGGTTAAACAGGAGTGACAAGTTGGGGTGAATTTTTTGAAAGACTATATCTACAGAATATCTGAGAAAGGTAAAATGTTACAGACGTAAAAAGTGGGTATTTGTAATTTCCTGTAAATGTATACAAACTTAGGTGATTTGTTTTTGGAAACTCCCCTTAAGGGGAAATGAAAAGGGGTGAAATTTTAAAATGAGAAATTCTGCAGTATATGTCAAAAATCTTAACATGTTACAGAAGTGAAAATGGTATTTTTTATCTCTATTCAAAATAAAGAAACATGTATTTTTAGTTTTCGGAAATACCACTCGGGTGGAGGGGGGGGGGTAAAAGTGACTGAAAATGGTGTTGATTTCTTTTAATTAGGCTACTGATATCTCAAAAATGAAGATGTTACAGACGTGAAATTTGATATTTGGAATCTGCTTTAAAAGTAAAGAAACACGTGTTTTCGGAAAATCCAATGAAGGGGGGGGGGGGTGAAAGAATTGAAAAATTAATTTACTTAATTGTATGACAATACATACATCTAATAAATATAAAGTTGTTACAGACGTGAACATTGGTATTTGGATTTCCTTTAAAAACAAAGAAAAACGCGTTTAGGGGGAAACCATCTTGCGGGGCGGGAGTGAAAAGCAGTTGAATTCCTTTCACGAGGACACATAAATCAAAAAACTGAAATAGTTAGAGTCGTGATAATTGGTATTTAGAAGATCCTTTACTATTAAAGAAACAAGTAATTTCTTGCCGGAAAATTCACTTGGGGCGGGCGGAGTGTGAAAGGAAGTGAAAAAAAATTAATTATTTTTATGGGGATACTTATATCTCAAAACTGAAGGTAGCAGACGTGAACATTTGTGTTTGGAATCTCCTTTAAAGAAACACGCCTTCTTTCAATTTTCTTTGGGGGGGGGGGTAAATAATCTTAACTGCGGTGGGGTGTAAAAGGAGGTGAGACCAATTGATTTTACTGTTCATAATGTACTTTTAAGGAGCCTCCGTTGCTCAGGCGGCAGCGCGCCGGCCTCTCACAGCTGGGTTCCGTGGTTCAAATCCCGGTCACTCCATGTGATATTCGTGCTGGACAAATCGGAGGCGGGATAGGTTTTTCTCCAGATACTCCGGTTTACCCTGTCATCATTCATTCCAGCAATACTGTCCAATATTTAATTTCATTTGTCATTCATCGCTCATTGTCCCAGGAGAGTGCTTCGGCATCCAGCACAATTCCTACTATCGCCGCAGGATGGGGCTTTATTCATTCAATACCTGACCCTGTCGAATGATTGGAAACAGGCTGTAGATTTTCGATGTACTTATTCTGATCATAAACCGATCATTTTTAATCTTTCCTGGGTTCGATTTCAACAGCCAACTTTTCCTTCGGATTTGAAATAAATGATAGGAATGAGATTGCCCGTCAAATTGTTCACCTCTATAATAAGGTCAATAATGCACGGAAGTATATCATTCGTATAGCCAGAAATCCCGCACACTTGCCTACGCGCGACAATGGTGCTGGTCACATTTTCAACAACAACGACAGTAATAATAATAATAATAATAATAATAATAATAATAATAATAATAATAATAATAATAATAATAATAATAATAATGTTCTGGACCGTCGTCAAATTGTGCGAACCGCGCTGGAAACGGGTGCTGGCCTGTTAATGACTACGAATACAGTCCAGCCGCGGGTTCAGTACCGCCAAGGCACCCAAGACGACACCACGCCGGATCTCCTTCAGGATTTGATCCATACTAAAAATGCTTATAGGAAAAGATGGCAAAGATTTAGGGACCAAACTGACCGCGTGGAATACCTAGACCTATCCCGGGAAGTACGAAATCGATTGTTGCAAAGAAGGATTGAAAAATGTAAGGAACTTTGCCGTAATCTCTCAGAAAACGAGTCAAATCGCGAATTTCGGAGGATTATTTATAAAACTTTAAGCATTCAATTATAAATTTCAGTATAATACCGTAGCGAAGCAGGGGTATCTTGCTAGTTTGGAATAAAATTAATGTAGATTTAATGAAAGTGAAGACGAAGAAGCTTTTCCTAAGAAACGGCTCTTTTCAGGGTTGAATTTTGAGTTATTTAGTGAATTGTGGTACTATAATTTGGAATAGGGCTAAATTGTAATTCCAGACCAGTTCATACTACTACTAACTGAACCTCGGACTTAAGTGCGCACACTGCTCATTCAAAACAGCGCGTCAGAGTAGGTATCGAATAGCTGGCATACTATGATGAACCAGTGTGCTACGTACCAGCAGTATCAGAAAATGTATGAACCAGAGGATTGGCATGCTAAAGAAGAAAGTTATCTAACTCCTCAGCTATTTCCCGCCAATATTCAGTTAGGCTGTTATACTCGGTACGCAGCAGTAATCCCATCTATCGGAGTTGAATGTCAGCATAAGAGACAAAGAACATTACAACAAACAACGGTCAATGTAATGTTATTGTTGATCTATGTTACGCGCTTTCGATATTGCAGGCCTTCACATTATTAATTGTCTTCCGGTTCTGAAATACCACTCTTATTATAGTCGGTACGGTAAAACTGAATAAAACATAAATGATCGGAAATTATATTCTCTATAACTTTTGTTAAGTAGTACTTTTCCATAGGACCAAGAACATAGGTATTTAAAAATTACATTTTAGGTGCCTTCCCCTAAACTACCATTTAACCCAGGGTGAATAACATTGTTTATAGCTTAAACTGTAGTTTCTTATTCTCCGACTCTATATACCGATTTTCATTACATTCTATTTACCCATTTTGTTTGGGCTCGGCGTTGATATGGACTTAGAAACAAAAAACCAAATTCATGAATATCTGTGTTATCATAGCCGGGACGGTAAAAATGCATAAGACGTAAATAATCAGAAATTTAATTCTATATAACTTTAGTTATGTAGTATTTATCGATATGACCACTAATAATATAAATATTTGAGAATTGAATTTTAGGCCTTCCCCTAAACTACCATTTCACTCAGCGTGAATAAAATAATTTATAGCCTAGATTGTAGCGGCTCACTCCCCGACTCTACATACCGATTTTTTATTAAATTCTCTTCAGCCGTTTTCTCGTGATGCGTGTACATACATACATACATACATACATACAGACAGACAGACAGACAGACAGACAGACAGACAGACAGACAGACAGACAGACAGACAGACAGACAGACAGAAATTACGGAAAAGTAAAAACTGCATTTTCTTGTTACTGTGGACATGATCGATACAGAAATACCATTCTTTTCAAATTCTGAGCAATGTACAGACAAAACTCTTATTTTATATATATAGATTATATTTTGTGTCGATTCTTAGTTTCTGACCACCTCAAAACTGCGGAACAAAAATTTGAAACATACTTTCCAAATACCTTCAGTGAGAAGCATATGTGGGTTCGCAACCAATTTGAAGGTTAGAGTTACGAGAATGACTTTTCGTTATCGAAGAAAGATGAGTAAACCGAACTTTCAAGTGACAGACAGCTTAAAATTCAATTCCGATGTCGTGGATTGTCTCGATTCTGGATCTCGAATTGAAGAAGCATCGAAAATCGTCATGCCGTTCTCAGCAATCTAACTTTGTGAGAAATAATTTTTAATCGCTCCTTCCAATAAAAACAAGATACAGAAACCGGCCTTATGTATGTGCCGACCTTAGACTGAACTGGACTAATATTTAGCCAGATATCCAGGAACTCTGCAAGGGGCGACAACCTCAGCCATCTCATTAACAGTAAGTATTAGCATAATATTCTTTTTCGTAGTATAATCTCTCCATTTGTAGGTTGATGCTTCATAATAATATTATTATTATTTATTTCGTTAATAAATATTAAGAGTCTGATTCAATATATAATTCACTTTCAATACTTCACTTCCAATTTCACAATTGTGTTTCCGTAGGAAATGAAAACAGGCTTTTAGATTTATTATGCTATTCTTTTTTTAAGCAGTTATACTCCAGGGTTGGTATTTCCCTCGGACTCAGCGACGGATCCCACCTCTACCGCCTCAAGGGCAGTGTCCTAGAGCGTGAGATTTTGGGTCAGGGATACAACTCAAGGTAGATATGGATACAAGTGAGAAGGAGGGCCTGTACCTCGCCCAGGCAGCCTCACCTGCTATGCAGAACAGGGGCCTTGCAGGGGGATGGGAAGATTGGAAGGGATAGACAAGGAAGAGGAAAGGAAGCGGTCGTGGCCTTAAGTTAGGTACCATCCCGGCATTTGCCTGGAGGAGAAGTGGGAAACCGCGGAAAACCACTTCGAGGATGGCTGAGGTAGGAATCGAACCCACCTCTACTCATTTCACCTCCCGAGACTGAGTGGACCCCGTCCAGCCCTCGTACCACTTTTCAAATTTCGTTGCAGAGCCGAGAATCGAACTAGGGCCTCCGGGGGTAGCAGATCACACTAACCACAACACCACAGGGGAGGACTTACACTATTTTTATTTGTATTTTTTTGCTTTTGTTTTTAGCTTCCTGAAAATTATCAACGCTCTACAAGGACAAAGGACAACATATACAAATAATATGATTAGACAATTGCAGCCTGACTCCTTGGATGAATGGTCGGCGTTGAGGCCTTCGGTTCAGAGGGTCCCGGGTTCGATTCCCGGCCAGGTCGGGAATGTTAATCGCGTCTGATTAATTCTTCTGGCTCGGGACTGGGTGTTTGTCCCAACACTTTCCTCTTCAAATTCAGACAACACACCACACTACCAACCACCACAGAAACACGCAATGATAATCACATTCCTTCACATAGGGTCGGCGTCAGGAAGGGCATCCGTCCGTAAAATAGGGCCAAATCCACATGCGCGGTACAGTTCGCACCCGCGACCCCAAAGGTGTGAAAAACGCGGTGGAAGAAGAACACAGGAAAATATTATAAGAGATTAAGAACAATAAGACATTAGCTATATAGTATAATTATAATATACGTTATGTCGCAAAACCGCGACCGATCTCTTAACTGCCTAGATTGCTATTTCTTTGAATATATTATTTGGAATGCCTAGTATTTTTCAGGACTTTACAAGAAGCCTTTGGATCGTTCCATGTGCACTCACCATCAATCCAATTCCCTCAATATCATCAAGGTTGTATTTATTTTTATAGTAGAGCAAATGGAACAGCACAATATGCTCCAAATGTTAATGATAAAAGTAAACTCGTGTCCTCATCCCGAGGTGGTGAAGCTCTTTACACGGACACCCCCCCCCCCCCTCTGGAAGTGAGCTACATGTACCATTTTAACCACATACCAGCCCTCGTACCATTCTTAAATTTCTGGCAGTACCGGGAATCGAGCTCGGGCTCCCGAGGACGGCAGCTAATAATACTAACCGTTACACTACAGAAGCGGGCATGTTAATGATATACGCATAGGTAATAAATTTGGCCATATAAGTGATCCACAGAATTATTTCTGACATTGTACTTATCCTCGGGTTGAAAAAGGTTGCTCTGAAATGTTATCACGTGATCTGGCTGCGTGCTATACTAGCTATTCAATAAATGTGTCTCCCAGACTTGACCTCGATATACCAGACTGACATAAAAATGACCACTCTGTCATGCTAGAGATGGCGCACTTCCGTGAGCATTCCCATATTGAAATTGGGTTAATGAGAACCGACCCTGTAATTCGATTCGTAAGTAATGGCGTACTCCCTGACGTTACGTGAGACGCCTGGAACATGCCAAAGAAACAATTAAGAGTGACAGATAACTGTAATCATTTTCAATAAATCTTTTTCAGGTTTTATAGCAATCTGTTAAATTCTACTGAAGTAATATATTCATGACGTTACATGTTAAATATTCATTACCACTGCTTCCTTCGTTCATCATTTTGAACTTTCGCTTTCATTCCCTGCATGTTTCATTCCTTAATGTATCAAGATTAATTCCTATACCTCTTAGAAAGAGAAAGACAGCTGGGATTTCTTCAGGGAAGTAGCCAGTGGGGGGAGGGTTTTACTGGGTGGTTAGATGCACACCCCTCCTCATGGAATTTTTAGAAAATAAAATAAACAGAAACTGACAATAAACAACTGAAAATTGACTCAAAGTGTTGGCTCGTTTGAACTTTCACAGAGTCATACTTGTAAAACTAACAGATCTCTTGAAGTTGTTTTCTAAGAATCAGGGGCGTAACGTTACGGCCTGCAGGGCCGGAGAGGAATTGCTACTTCTTGCATCTATCAGCAGTTTATTGTGTTGAGTGTAACACAGCACAGCTGTAAAAAATACTTGCCCTTGCCGTCTCTCGCAACATGGCAATACGTTCCTCAGAAAAAAATCTGCACCAAATTATTTACAAATAATATTACATCATCATCATCATCATCATCATCTGTTTACCCTCCAGGTTCGGTTTTTCCCTCGGACTTAGCGAGGGATCCCACCTCTACCGCCTCAAGGGCAGTGTCCTGGAGCTTCAGACTCTTGGTCAGGGGATACAACTGGGGAGTATGACCAGTACCTCGCCCAGGCGGCCTCACCTGCTATGCTGAACAGGGGCCTTGTGGAGGGATGGGAAGATTGGAAGGGATAGGCAAGGAAGAGGGAAGGAAGCGGCCGTGGCCTTAAGTTAGGAACCATCCCGGCATTCGCCTGGAGGAGAAGTGGGAAACCACGGAAAACCACTTCCAGGATGGCTGAGGTGGGAATCGAACCCACCTCTACTCAGTTGACCTCCCGAGGCTGAGTGGACCCCGTTCCAGCCCTCGTACCACTTTTCAAATTTCGTGGCAGAGCCGGGAATCGAACCCGGACCTCCGGGGGTGGCAGCTAATCACGCTAACCACTACACCACAGAGGCGGACAATATTACATACAGCAATGAAAATTGATGCCAGAATATTATATATTAGTTATACGCAACCAATCCATCACTACTGATCTGCATTTAGGACAGTCCTCAGGGTGAAAGATTCTCTATCTGTTGCTTTCCTAGCCTTTTCTTAAATGATTGCGAAGAAGTTGGAAATTCATTGAACATCTCCGGTAAATTATTCCAATCCCTAACTCCCCTTCCTATAAACGAATATTTGCCGCAATTGTCCCCTTGAATTCCAACTTTATCTTCATATTGTGATTTTTCCTAATTTTAAAGACACCACTCAAACTTATTCGTCTACTAATGTCATTCCACGTCATCTCTCCACTGACAGCTCGGAACATACCACTTAGTTGAGCAGCTCATCTCCTTTCTCCCAAGTCTTCCAAGCCCAAACTTTGCAACATTTTTGTAACGCTTCTCTTTTGTCGGAAATCACCCAGAACAAATCGAGCTGCTTTTCTTTGGATTTTTTCCCACAGTCTTCGTCTCGTCCTTGACCTTTGCTATCAATATGTTGAGTTTTTTAACTATAACCCCCACCAATCGGGTCGATCCTGGCTACGCTACTGGATTTCAGTGACGGTGGTCGCCGCTATGTCTAGGGCAAAAACAAATGCGTCACCAACCCCTTGTGACATTTAAACATAAACTAACAATTCTACTTCTTCCAAATTGTTATAAAAGAAAATACCATTTAGTATTTAACTCTAGAAATTGCTCATAAACGTGAACTTTGGTCAAATTTAGTTAAATATGAAGCCATACTTTCGAGTGTCGACTAAGTAAATGCAACTTTAAGTCCTCCAGTCTGTCGAATACTAAGTATAACAACTAAAATCCAATACCATACCTGTAAAATAAACACATTAGTGAACAAGGAATAAAGGAAAAGTAACCGTCTGAAAATAATGGAAAAGATTATTGAAACCAGACTGTGAGCAGTGATAGAACCTGTCCTGGAAGAATATCATGGATTCCAATAAAAGAACAACAGACCTGATCTTTACCCTAAGGATGCTAATGGAACAGCACTGGGAGAGATGGGAAGACTTAATTGTAGTATTCTTAGACCTATAAAAAATGAAATGGCGTATGACTTTTAGTGCCGGGAGTGTCCGAGGACAAGTTCGGCTCGCCAGGTGCAGGTCTTTAGATTTGACACCCGTAAGCGACATGCGCGTCGTGATGAGGGTGAAATGATGATGAAGACAACACATATACCCAGCCCCCGTGCCAGCGAAATTGACCAATGGTGGTTAAAATTCCCGACCCTGCCGGGAATCGAACCCGGGACCCCTCTGACCAAAGGCCAGCACGCTAACCAGTTAGCCATGGAGCCGGACGTACAAGCAATGAAGGACTCCCATTGAGAAAGACACTTCATTACTGTTTAAGAAGCAAATAAATTCCTTGTTGGAGCACTTTTTCAATCGCTTTCGAAAGGTCACCACCAACAAATTAAACCAAAGGCAGGCCCAATGAGCAGCGCTCCAGATCACGCAAGTAGCAGAGTATACGCTCTGACGGAAGGTACAACCTAGCAGCTGCCTGCACGGCTTTCAATTACAACTAGTGAAGGGGCGCGTATCTAAAGAGATTTCAACTTTTAACAGTTGTATTGTGGCTAATGTCTCGTTCTATTTAGTGCATTAGATTATGGTGACCAGGCGAGTTGGCCGTGCGGTTAGGGGCGCAGCTGTGAGCTTGCATGCGGGAGATAATGGCTTCGAACCCCACTGTCGGCAGCCGTGAAGATGCTTTTTGTGGTTTCCCATTTTCACACCAGCCAAATGCTACGGCTGTACCTCAACTAAGGCCACGGTAGCTTCCTTCCAACACCTAGGCCTTCCCTATCGCATCGTCACCATAAGACCTCTCAGTGTCGGTGCGACGTAAAACAAAATTGTGAAGAAAAAAAAGAAAGAAAGAAAATAAGTTATTTTGTGTAAAATAAGTTGTTTTGTGTATACAAACGCCATGTCTTCTTCTTCTTCTTCATCTGTTTACCCTCCAGGGTCGGTTTAACCTCGGACTCAGCGAGGGATCCCACCTCTACCGCCTCAAGGACAGGGTCCTGGAGCTTCAGACTCGGGTCGGGGATACAACTCGGGAGGATGACCAGTACCTCGCCCAGGTGGCCTCACCTGCTATGCTGAACAGGGGCCTTATGTGGGATGGGAAGATTGGAAGGGATAGACAAGGAAGAGGGACGGAAGCGGCCGTGGCCTTAAGTTAGGTACCATCCCGGCATTTGCCTGGAGAAGTGGGAAACCACGGAAAACCACTTCCAGGATGGCTGAGGAGGGAATCGAACCCCCCTCTACTCAGTTGACCTCCCGAGGCTAAGTGGACCCCGTTCCAGCCCTCGTATCACTTTTCAAATTTCGTGGCAGAGCCGGGATTCGAACCCGGGCCTTCGCGGGTGGCAACTAATCACACTAACCACTACACCACAGAGGCGGACACAAACGCCATGTGCTAAGTAAATACGTTTAATTATGTTCATTTCATTAGGTTATGCGTAGGAACCAATTAATTACTTTGGCATGTGATAACTAAATTCTCTTTCGCCTACTACCTGTAGTCATGGAAATACTGTAGGCCAACATGAAAGCTTGTTTAGGAATAGGCTACAGTATAAACAATTAACGACGAATGAACTGTACCGGTACGATTGTATTGCGTTAACGTAATATATTCAACCAGGTACACTGCTGTAGCTTTGCTTGCGTCTTGACTCCGCATATCCCCATCTAGTCTTTACAGCACAAATTATGTCCGACTCGTTGGCTGAATGGTCAGCGTACTGGCCTTCGTTCCAGAGAGTCTCGAGTTCGATTCCCGGCCGGGTCGGAGATTTTCACCTTCATTGGTTAATTTCAATGGCCCAGGAGCTGGGTGTTTGTGCTGTCCCCAACAACTCTGCAACTCACATACCACACATAACACTATCCTCCACCACACTCACACGCAGTTACCTACATATGGCAGATGTCAACCACCCTCATCGGGGGGTCTGCCTTACAAGGGCTGCACTCGACTAGAAATAGCCACACGAAAATTATTATTAGCACAAACTATTATAGGTCGACTGCTCTCGGCTCTTACCGCGCTCATGACGTTAACTCAAGGAACGGGCCTCTCTCATTGGCCAGCTACGATTTAGGATAAACGCAAAAAATAGTTAAGTTGGCATCAATATCTCTTGCGAAAATTTTTATCATCGTTATGTAATGGCCGCCAGTATTAACGACGACAATTAGATAGCGAATAGGTAACAACAACACTAGCGCAACATGTATTCATTTCCGCAAACATAACATTTAATATCGGCAACATTTAGTTTCCATTGAAAATGCACAATTTGGCAACTCTGTGTTATTCTCTACTACCCTGACAGCACAACTATCAGTAGATGGCGCTGAGGTTAAATGTTGAGTCGTATACCTAACCTAACCAACTCTAAGCTAAGAATTATACGTCGGCTCCAGCCTATCCCACTCTAGCTAGGATAAGCTGCTCATCGGGATAAGCACTGGAGGACAGTGTGCTACGTTGACAGTTTAAAGGTAAGCTACAACACATATTTCATTTGCGGTGCTGAGCTGCCATGTTTCACAATGAAGAGTTTTACTAACATGTGGTTATTATAACAGGAAGACCTGGTAAAGTCATGCCATTTTGCGCTAAAGCAACCCCCCAAAGACGACCGAACAGTTGAGGAGAGAAAATTGTGTGAATTTCTACCTCGAGAAATCAAAATAGTGAGCGAAAAATTATCCTTACCTACCGTCAGTGTGATGAATTTCCACAGCTCCGAGACTTGAACAACGCTCACAGAGAAACAGCACCCTAAAAGTTGAAAAAGAAAACGTTTACATTTTATTATCCATCTCTGTAATGTCCATATCCACAAAGAGAAAGGTACAGTGAGTTTCCCCCATCGGTTGGCCGGCAGGCACGCCCAGCTTATGTGCCTCCCGTTGACTCATCACTTCCCGTCACACAGCGCAGCGACAGCACGGGAATGATCGCACTTCGCAGTTCTGGTTCGTGCTTAGAACGTTTATTAAGTGTTGGCCTTTCGCTGCAACTGTTCTCGAGTTGTGCAGTGTTACTTCGGGGTATAATTCTCATAATGCCTCCACATGTGTACACACCAGAGGAAAGGGAATTTACGTACTATAATTATGTGAAAACAGAGTCTTGCAAGGAAGTCTTTAGGTGATTTGTAACACGATTTACAGGTATACGCCCTCCACATAGAAAGACCGTGTGGAAACTCCTAAACAAATTGAGAGGAACCGGTTCTTTACTCCATAAACAGCGAAGTGTTAATAAACGTGTACTTAACGAGGAAAAAGTAAATGAAATAGCAGAGAAATTAGAACACACGCCTACAAAATCCCTAAGACGACTTGGACAAGAAGCCGGGGTTTCGAAGAGCTCAGCATAGTGGGCTACGAAAATGTTAAAATTGAAAGAACATATCCGGAGAGAAAATAGCCTCAATTACGGAAGACGAACTTATGTGCTTGAATCAGAGTTTCCTAAGATGCCAGAAATGTGTGAATGCAGGAGGAGAACATTTCCAACATCTCCTGTCGTAAAGTATGAGCTTATTTTCTTAATTCTTAATTACTAATGTTCTTAATTTTTATTTATTAATTTTTATTGTTATCTCGTGTCATGCGCGGATAAAGTGAGCGAAGTGCTCTCCTTGTTGCTATGTCGCGGAGCGGGGAGTGATGAGTCAACGGGCGGCAGATACGCTGGGCGCGCCTGCCGGCCAACCGTTGAGAGAAACTCACTATATTACTTCAAGAGAGCATTAAAAGTACTTTCTGAGCTGCCTACATTGACGTGAACAGCTTATCTATATAAACATTGTAATATTCTTCCACTTGAGGCTTTATGTCAAAAAGCTTCAGCTGTGATGGTCTATAAATTGAGAAATAATTTGGTTCACTCCAATACTTTATGTGTGACAAATTCTGACATTCATTTATACAATACAAGAGGTAGCAGTAAAATTTACATTGATTTAATTAACTCAACTTAATATGGCAACAAATTCGCATGCACATCTGTATAACTCACTTCCTGAACATATTCGACAAGCTGTTTCATTTTCCGTATTTAAGCACAAACTGGTAAAATATTTATATAAAATGCAATGAACACCTGTGTTCTCCTAACTATCCACTTTGTATACGGTAAATGTATTGCACCTCTATAATGAGTTTGACTCACTTTCTCTCTATTCTGTTGTAAAACAATATTTTACTCAAGAGTCTCTTGTCATCTCTTAATTCTGCTACTTGTATATCATGTGTGTTTCACCTATACGAGCCACAGCTCACGTGCCCTTTACGAAAATAAATAAATAAACGTATTATTTGTGGAACGAAAATATAAGATTTTGGCCAAACTAAAATAATATTTGGTATCTAAAATAAAAATGTACTGAAATACAGAAACACTCAAACGTAATTGGGCAACGCATTGTGGGTGCTTGTAACAGGTATCATTGAACAAACTAATGAAGTATGATTGATAAAAGCATCACCGAGAAAGTGGCTGTGCGGTTTGGGTCAGCTCGCTATCAGCTTGCATTCGGGATATAATGGGTTCGAACCCCACTGTTGGCAGCCGTGAAGATGCTTTCCCGTGGTTTCCCATTTTCACACCAGGTTGTTCCTTATTTAAGGGCACGGTCGGTTCTTTCACACTCCTAGCCCATCGTCACCTTAAGAGACCTATCTGTCTCAGTGCGACGTAGAGTATTATTATTATTATTATTATTATTATTATTATTATTATTATTATTATTATTATTATTATTATTATT
Source organism: Anabrus simplex (assembly GCF_040414725.1). Classification (NCBI taxonomy): domain Eukaryota; kingdom Metazoa; phylum Arthropoda; class Insecta; order Orthoptera; family Tettigoniidae; genus Anabrus; species Anabrus simplex. Next base: position 825,845,140 of record NC_090265.1, read on the forward strand.
ATTATTATTATTATTATTATTATTTTACTGATATAAACATCACACAAGTTTCAACATTTCTCTTGCTACAGTTCAAGAGCAGGCTATCAGATGTAATGGGACAAGGCTGAGTAAAAGGTAGACCGAATGTGTCTCCTCGTTGCTGCTGTATTACATAATTTTATACATATTAGAGTTTATTGCATGTATGTGGGTGGTGGTGATTATTGTTTTAAGAGGAATTACAACTGGGCAACCATCCTCTATTTACACTAATCGGAGAAAAAAATGAAAATGTAAGACTCCCTAGACCTCCTTACGTAATACCGTCAGGGTCGGGAAAGAACAAGAGTTGACCAAGGGAGGTCGGATAGGGTAGATGAAAGTGAGGAGCCTGGCACAAGTAACTGGAAGCAATGGCAGGACTCAGCTAAGGGTCCCGTGTCCACCAACACACTATTCGAAATTAAGAACACATGGAGCCCCTTTAGTCGCCTTTTACAACAGGCAGGGGTACCGTAGGTGTTATTCTACCGCCCCACCAACAAGGGGATTTATTTATTTATTTATTTATTTATTTATTTATTTATTTATTTATTTATTTATTTATTTATTTATTTATTTATTTATTTATTTATTTATTTATTTATTTATTGTAGTATGGACTCTTGGCTGAATGGCTGTGTCACGCCCTTCGGTTCAGAGAGTCTCGGCTTCGATTTCGGGCCGGGTTGGGAATTTTCACCGCGTCTGGCTAATTTCTTCGGCTCGGGGACTGGGTGTTTGTGTTTGTCTTAATACATATCTCTTCATATTCACACAGTGTGCCATACTACAAACACCACAGAAACACGCGAGTGTGAATACATCCCTCCATATTATGGTTGACGTCTGACCATAAAATAGGGCAAAATGCATAATATGTGCAATACTGTTCGCGCTTTGTGACCCCTCGAGGGTACGGGGAAAGCGGTGGAGAAATAAGAAGAGTTTAAAATTTATATTACATGCCACGCCGGAAGATTCTGTCCACAAACACATTTTCATAGTGCGACGTAAATACGAGCTTATTTCCACTGGGGTCTGTGGTTCATCGTGGCATGGCAATAGTGTCATTCTTGCTTGCTAACAACACTACAGACTTGAGCCTGAGCTTTCTCTCACTCTGGCCTCTGTTAAATGTAATGTGCCTCTTCTTAAACGGAGTTTGTTGGCCGTGCATTTAGGGGCGCGGAGCTGTGAGCTTGCATTCGAGAGATAGTGCACTGCCTTCGTGATATACAGGTCGTACTGTAGCTCTGATGACGTCACGCTTTGGGTGGAACTTGGAGGCGATACGCATCCGCTCGGCTTGAATAACACACTCGTTTAAATTACTTAAGAAACTGCTAACCCATTATAAAACCAAAAACTATTCATAAATATTTGTCAGTTCAGACATACAATGCATATCCTTCCCCGTGCCAACGGCCGTAGCCATGTTGAAACACCGGATCCCGTGAAATCTCCGAAGTTAAGCAACATTGGGAGTGGTCAAGATTTGGATGGGTTGCCACGCGCTGTTGGTGGGGGGTAAGGGAATGGAGGAGCGGAAAGGAACTGGCCACCCTACCGTACGTAAACTCCGGCTCAGGCAAACCTCGGAGGAGGGTCGGATCTGCCTTCGGGCAGAATAACCCTTACCTACCTACCATCCTTCCCGTAACATTGTATTTCTCGCGTATTTCCATTCGTTTCCGTGAGTACAGGCCAACACTTTCAGAGATATTCTTGCGATTTCTACCCATTTTCTAGTCAACTGGAACATTCACATCATTCACACTGATAGAGAATATGCAGCCAATTACCAATACATTATACTACAATTGTAAATTATTTCTGTACCACCAATCCAGTACCTACAAGAAAGATCACGAGTAAGCTAACCTCCAACTATAACAAAACATTTACTGCCACTGTCATGAAATTCAGTCATTGTTTAAAAAAGTGGCTTTTTAAACAGCAAATAATGCCTATACAATTATTTTCGTATTAAATTTTTATGGAATAGCCCTGTTTCATTGCCTGTGGTATGAAATTTGATAGGAAAAACTCAGCAGTGTTATTTCACAATACATTTCTACCTAAAATGGCAAAATGCATAAATTGGACTTGAATTTTCAGAGAAACCGAATTCAAATAAGCCGTAAGTCTGATTACATAAAAATATATCTGATGTTACCCATGTTTTTACATAATAAGAAATTTTAACTCACCATCTGGACGAGACACTCTTATTTCCCTCATGATTTAGTCTTCAGAAAATTGGTTGATACACACAACTGTGTGGTGATTAACTATTAATTTCCCCCTAGGAATAGCCTTCTTCCATAACCTAACTCTTTCTTCATCAAAAGGAAACACAAATACTGGAGTTTACTCTCCTTGTTTATAATATGCTTTGCAGCCAGGCACACAGCAACTCTTAGCATGGTGATTTCTCTCACTGATAACCTTAATTCAATTATATACACATCGTGGTTGATAATAAAACGCTGAATGCATTAACTCAATTCATTTTTACACTAGGGATATAATATTACACAAGTAAAATACAATATTAAAACACTGCAGAGCTATATTCTTAACTTATAGCCTCACATGAATACACGCTCACACTAAGTTTTCTTCACTAATTGATGACTTTTCACGTAATGATGCAGTCGATAACGACTAACATGCGGCCAACGTTAAAAATTCCAATAAAACAAAGAAGAATTCACATGTAACTAAACTAACTCACGTGCTAAACTTCCCCCCTAACGATCAGCTGATTGCTTTCCCGCGCTTGCTACAGTACGGCCTGTACTTCACGAAACCCACTGTTGACAGCCATGAAGATGGTTTTCCGTGGTTTCCCATTTTCACACCAGGCAAATGCTTGGGCTCTACCTTAATTAAGGCCACGGCCGCTTCCTTCCTACTCCTAGTCCTTTGCTATCCTATCGTCGGCAGAAGATCTGTCTCTGTCGATTGGACGTAAAGCAAATATTGTAAAAAAAAATGTACTTCCTCTTAAAACAATAATCATTACTACCACCTTCCCCAGAGTCGCATTTAACCCTCAAACGTATTAGAGTTAGAAGCGAACGATTGCCTATTTGTACACAAGAATGAGGATATCGATAAAATAATGAGAAGAGGGAGAAAATGAAAGAAACCCTAGGTTTCGCAAATCTAATACCAATGAAATAATTTACCAAGGGAGATGCTCGACAAAGGCTAGATAAACAACTAATAGGCTATCTGCCACGTGAGCAACTACCTCCAAATGCAAATCAGTGTGAATGACTGATATTGATTGGGGTCGAAAGAGAACAAAGAGTGGACCAAGAGAGGTCAGATAGTAAAAGTAACAGGGAGGAGACTCGCACAAGTAACTCTAGACCCAGCTAAGGGACTCGTAGTCGTCAACCCACGCTCTCAAGTTCTGAGACCCTGGAGTTCCTCCCTTCAGACGCCTCTTAGGTACGACAGACAGGGAATACCGTTGATGTATTCTATGGTCTTCGCCCACGGTGAGAGAAACGCAACGCTATCACGACGACAGTTTAGCGATACATAAATGGATTTCATGAGTCAAAACTCCGGCAGTCGGCGTCTTCAGCTGCTCAACACCGAGCGGTAAAGCGAACTAAGGACGGAAGTTGGCGGTTAATGTTTGGTGCAGTGTTCGTCTGTTTTCCAGTAATTCAACCGAGCCATTGTACTGAGTGGGCATGTTTCTGGAAGCCTTGAAGCCTTGAAGCCTTGAAGAAGAAACGAAGATGGTGGTAAACTCAATTGTATGCAAGCAGATCAGTGTTAGGAGGAAGTTCTTTGTTAAATCACTTGAGAGCATAAGAATTTAGTGGGCAGTTTCACAATTTTAGGAGAATGGAGTCCTGTGATTTCGATTTCCTGTTAAATACAACTAGACCAAACATTACACGGGCAAATTCAATCAAAGTAGGGCCCGAATTTTTATGTGTTAGCCTATTTTTTCCTCGCTATTTAATTAACAAATTTCAAGATACATTGGCCTATTCGTTTCACTATTCCTGGATTTGTGAATTTCATTGTACCTTAAAATACCTAAACGAGGGGCTGACGCCCAAAATAACATAAATGCAATAGCTGTTTTGCCTTCTTCAAATTAATAATGTTATTTTTCCATTGAAACTTACAGTAAAATTATTTTCACCACTACCTCAGTCGTCCACAGAGAGTGCAGCAGGCAAAAAGCGTGGTGAATAGTTGCTGTAATACTTTTCTTTAATTTTATAGCGAAGCAATGCCTAAATCGAAAAATGTGTTGCTACGGATAGCCCCGTAACCGACCTAAAAACTGCACTGCAATGCCCTAGCACGCTTACTGAAGAATACTTAAGATTTCTATTGTTTATTTCTTGTCTGTCTGTTAGGTCATCAGCCCAGAGGCTGGTTGGATCCTCAAATAGCACCACCAAAGGCTATGCAGTTATGGGGAAACTGCAAAAACCAATGGCAGAGTCCAAATGAGGCGTACTAGGCAAGATGAGGAGTGAGGTAGTTTGCCATTGCTTTCCTCACTGGACCAGAAGGTGCCACTGCGGCACGACTGATCCTATGAGCAACACCTTTCATAACACTCAGACACTAGTTGTGCCCCAAATGTCATTACTCAGTACCACCCATACCGCAGCAGCTTCCATATTGTCACAGCCATGGATGAGACTGGAACTTCGGTGGAAGTTACACTTTGCTCTGGCCTGTGCCAAGAGACGTATACAAAAATACTGCATCTATCAAGAAATGGCAACAGGCGGGTTTATTTCTTATTCAAGGTTAAATGTAAGCAGAAGTTCCACCTGGAACAGCATAAATGTGCAGCTGTGAAAATTGCCAGTGCAGCTAGGAGAAACAAGGCCATCAGCTACAGTAAGCAAACGCTTTTTTTTTCACTATTGGCAAACCTGAAGATAACTAAATTTCGCCTATGCCAGGTGCTAACCAACCACTCCATGAAAACATTCCTATAGTATATCAGTGGCCGCTTCCACGAAGCAAAACATTTTTTTAAAAGCCTGTTTTAACCATACAAGAAGCCTAACATGAAGGGTTATACCAAACTGGTCATGAGAGAAGTTATATCCGTATAGAAAAGGCTATTCGTGACTCTCAGTTTTCTTGCTACGGTTGATTCTTACAGGTGGTGGTGGTGGTGGTGGTGGTGGTGGTGGTGATGGTGGTGGTGGTGGTTATTTACTGTTTTAAGAGGAAATACGTCCAGCCAACTATCCTCTATATAACATTAATCAGAGAGAAAAAACTGAAAGGATCCGATACTTCGAAAAATGAAGATATCGGCCAAAGGAAGGCAAGGGCCACGAAGGGCGTGAAAATGAAAGACTCCCTAGGCCTATAGTGCTCTAATACCGTCGGGGTTGGAAAAGAACAAGGGTTGACCAAGGCAGGTTGGATGGGATAGATGAAAGTGAGGAGCCTGACACAATTGGAAGCAATGTCACGACACAGCTAAGGGCTCCGTGGTTGCCAACCCACGCTTCCAAGTTGAGAGTCCTTGGGGCTGATTCATACTGCAGTCTTCAATACATCTTTAAGATTTCAAAACAAGCAATTAAGCAATATTGTGCCAAAAGTTTGCGGATACATGTAGGCCTACTGAAGGACAACATTCAGGTAAGAATGTGTTATGTTTATTATGGTGGAAATGCACTCACTGACTGGTGTTTTACACGATGCGTCGACCTATATTTCTATCACTATTTCATTCCAAGAGTCATTAGGCTATTTTTAATTTTATTACAATGGTCTTTATGTTTCGAGTTTCAGATATTTCCCACTCTTCTACAGAGTCCTGTCAGTTTAACCGTTAATTCGTTAGACTGCACCACTGCACTATGAACTGAAGAATTGAAAACAGACAGAAATACCACTCGCAGATAAAGATCGTAATTAACTATGACTGCTCTGTCCTACACTCAGAAGCATACTGACAGTGCGAACCCCGTCCACACTAGCTGTAACATGTGCGTGCAACTTCCCTTGATGGTTCGCTGAAATACACACTCAGTGGATCAGCAGGGTGATGCTGCATGATCGTCGAAATGCACGTCGTAACTTTCGGTTCGGCATTTTGAACGCTTGAGTATGTGTGGCTTTAGAACTGCCATTAGCAGCTAGCTGATTGATATTTCATCTTGAAATGGTGCGGTGGTGAGTTTTAAGAAGAATAATTATATAACCTACCCCTCTTAACCCTAATACAAGACGACCCCATGTAGACTGATGGTATCACTTTAAAGGGCATGAAAATGAAAGACACCGTAGGGCTTACAAACCTACTACCATCAGAATAGGAAAAGAACAGCAGTTGGCCAAGAGAGATTGGATAGGATATATGAAAGTGGGGTGCCATGCAGAAGTGTGTGCAAGCTATGCCAGACTCGGATAGAGACCCAATGGTCTTCAAACCATGCTCCCAAGTTGAGATACTCTGGGGACTTTCAGTTAGAAGGCACTTCACCACTGAGATCATGTCTTGTTATCAGTTAATAACAAGTTCAATCTTTATCAAAATAACGTCAAATAAGAATTTAATAGTGGTGAACGTTATCTGTGCATCAGAAATAAGAAAACATGAATTGATTTGACGAATGCTGAACCACATGATACGAATTCTACAAAAAATAAATACATATACACACATTAAATTGTGTTGGGGCTATATACATGAATTTACTTACCAATGCAATGTGGTGGACATACCCCACATCTTTATAATAATAAACTATCAAATTTATCCACACGATTAATATTCTACACACACTGAAATACACTTCGTGAATATAGCAAGGTTAAGACACTTGCAATTTTGACATAGCCGAAATATTTTATATGTGTAGCAGCGACCCTGGTGGCGATAACGGCAAAGTAAGAAACACACGGCCTTCTTAATAAAAGTTCCATTTCTAACTTGCCACTTCAGTAAGATTTCTTATCATAGAAGATAATTATGTGTTCTTAAATAGCACAGAATAAACACAAAAATACTATCCTTGTTAGCATTTGTTGAATATTTCGAGCGTGGACGTAATGCAGTGACTTAGGGAAACGATCCGTTGTTTAATTTAAAGAATTGTAATAACTTTTCTTACCTGAAATTCGAGGACAGTTGACAGCTTGTTATTATTATTTCTAAATATTTGTAATAGTTGACATTGTATAGGGGTTCTTCATTTAGAAACTATCTATCATCTCTGGCTATCATTCCACCTTTCCTAAAGCCCATTGCAACTGTATTTGATGTGGTTCTTTTCTTTTTTTTTTTTTTTTTTTTTTACAAGTTTTCATTTCCCACCCTGAAGGGGCGGGGTGGGCCACCTAGAGGGTGTCGCCCTCTCCCTGATCAGTTTTGCTGACCCACGTTGCTAACTGGCTTAGGCTGTTTTGGAGGTCTTCTCTTGAATTTCTTGCCATGGCCATCATCTGCATCAGGGGTGCTCATTCCCGACTCCCGCGCTTTGCTTCCAGCGTAAGATCGCCTCATGCTGACGTCACGTGGAGGTCTCCTGTTGGCAGGTGTTGCGGTGAACGATAAGGAACTCGCTGTTAGTATAGGTCTATTTTGCGGTACGCAGTCTTGTAACATTTTCCGTATTGTGTTGGTTGTTGTGTTAAAGATGAGTAAGGTTTCTAAATATAAAGTTAATTGTGCTATGGCACAATGTACTAATTGGGGATCGAAAACAACTGGTATCTTGTACCACAGATTTCTAAAACGTGAGGAGCGCAGTAAATTACAAGGAGTCTGAAAAGATCGGGGTTTTGACATTTGATGAAATTAATATAGACGGACGTATTTCAAACGATACATTGATGACCGCGTACTACGGCCTCACAGCAACGTCCAGGTAGCGATGGTTCGAGGGCCTTTAAGGAGACAGGGAAATATTCTGAAGCGCTTTCTGGAGGTGATTACACAAATGAGATTTGGTAAACGGTAAACTTTATTTCCGTTTCAGAAGGAGTCCATAAATATCTACAAACTTTCTCTTAGGACTTTTTGAAGACATGAAACATGCAAATATGTCTTACATTTTAACTGCCTTATTAAACCAAGACTGCTTGGAGAATTGTTTTACGTGTCCATGGCCTAGGGGATTTTTTATAGCAATCCGTCCCCTTTTGAAGTTCGTAACAGAATTCGACTTCTATTACAGGGAGTAATGAAATCTCTCTCTCCTGTAATGTGTCAGTGGAAGCCGAAAATAATTCATTGCCGAATGATACGGGTATTTTTCATCCTGATGCTGATAATGAGGAAGATTTCTTGAGCTTCGTAAACAATGAACTATGTATAGAGGTTTTTGAGAGGCCGTTAACACCTCTACCCGTAGATGAACATGAAGAAACGTCGGAGTTGTTAAGGATGGAAGACGAGTCAGGACTTCGAAACTGAAGACGTAAACCAGGATGCACTTAAATACCTTGCAGGCTACTTGGCATTCAAATGTCGCTCTGTTGATGACAGCTTGGGTGATAAAGGTGAAATGTTTGCCTTGCCACGGGAAGTGCTGCACGACTGGTTATCAGTCATTTCAAACCGAAGAAATGAAAACCTACAACCTGTTTTCCAGTCACTGACCAGGTCAGGGATGTAATGAATGAAGCATATATAGGCTGTTAGTACGATGGGGTCGCCACTCCCAAAGTGATATATTCATGACTGATAGATGCTATGAAATGAGAATGGAGAATGTTGCTGGAATGAAAGATGATAGGGAAAACCGGAGTACCTCGAAGAAAAACCTGTCCCGCCTCCGCTTTGTCCAGCACAAATCTCACATGGAGTGACCGGGATTTGAACCACGGTACCCAGCGGTGAGAGGCCGACGCGCTGCCGTCTGAGCCACGGAGGCACTTTCAAACCGAAGAATGGTATCAAAATATTATGCAGTTTTCACGTCCTTTATATTTCTAAATGTGAAAGAGTAATGCAGGCTTTGACTTGTATAACGAAAATCCACAGCCTGTTTCCAGTCATTCGACCGGGTCAGGAATAGAATGAATGAAGCCCATCTAGCGGCGAGGATATCAATTGTGCTGGCTGCCGAAGCCTGTCGCAATCCTCTAGGTCTAGAGCAATGATTAATGACTGACAAATGAAATTAAATGATATTGGAGAGTGTTGCTAGAATGTAATATGACAGAGAAAACCGGAGTACCCAGGGAAAAACCTGTCCCACCTCCGCTTTGTCCAACACAAATCTCACATGGAGTGACCGGGATTTGAACCACGGAACCCAGCGGTAAGAGGCCGGCGCGCTGCCACCTGTGCCACGGAGGCTCTTTGACTTCTATAATAAAATCAAAATTTCCAGAACTTGACGAAAATATTATATCGCTGTACGTCAGAACTAGGACTTTTAGAATACGTCACCTCAACAAAAATCATATAGATGGTATAAAGAAGTATTCAGTGAAAAAGAGTCGACTTCGGGCAGCTTCAGCTTCTTCAATAACTTCCTAAGTCATCAAAACGTGAGTTTGAAAAACAATTAAGCCAATAACTATTCCAGTGTTTCTATGTGTGTATTGTTCTTACAGCCGGCTTTTAAGATGTAATTACTCAGAGTTTCTTCTATTTTCTATCAACAGTATTATATCACTGATTGCAGGTGGTATGTAAAGTACCACTTTGTTATAATAAAGCCAACCTTTTAATTATTTATAACACACTGAACTTATTTTTCCTAATTATCGAGGTTTATATTAATGCAGGCGCGCGCTTCTAGCTCTCCCGGCTACGTCACGCGCGATCAACCAATGAGAGCGCTGTGAGCGGGAATGGCCTACCTAATACATAAATAACATTATTACTCTATCTACCAGTTGTACCTTTTCAAACGCTATAACTTGAATATCGGCTGTCGCTGCATTAAACAACAAAGTACTTAAAGTGTCACTTTGAATGACACCGACTGTTTGCTCTTTGAGTTCTGATATTGTTATCTAGTGTCTGTTACTTTGTTAGTGTGTAATCAAACACTAAATGACTTTTAATTGTATAACGACGCTGTACTTCTATGTAATAATTGTAATGCGTACATGTGAAATCAGTGTTCGTTAGTGAAAATTTTATTGTATAGTACTATTATTACAGCACTTAAGTTGGTAGACTGTCATCCTTCTACTGAAATTCACTCAGAGAGCATCAAAAATGAAATGAAATGGCGTATGGCTTTTAGTGCCGGGAGTGGCCGAGGACATGTTCGGCTCGCCAGAGGCAGGTCTTTTGATTTGACACCCATAGGCGACCTGCGCGTCGTGATGAGGATGAAATGATGATGAAGACGACATATACACCCATCCCTCGTGCCAGCGAAATTAACCAATGATGGTTAAAATTTCCCACCCTGCCGGGAATCGAACCCGGGACCCCTGTGACCAACGGCCAGCGCGCTAACCATTTAGCCATGGAAATTTCCTTCAGTTCCAATGTCAACCCCCCACCCCCACAGCGATATCCTTGGATCTAGGGACTTTTTGTTGTCTATACATTTTGTGTCGACCCCTCCCCCCCCCCCCCCCCCGCGCGCCCCTTACTTCTAATTCCCAATCGCCGCTACTGATGCCTTCTGATCTCTTGCTTCTACTTTCCACGTTGGTTTTTTTCTTTTAATTTCGCCACTTTGTCAGTGAGTTTTTACTCTCCAGCTACGCTCGTAATCGTGAACATCGAAGATTCAGGTTGATGAATAACATTATCAGCCATCACTTGTAGGGCTTCACTGTTCGTCGCTTACGTCTCCAGCCGTAAGTTCATACATTCAAATGCCTCACCAGTTGACCGGCTGAAGCCTGATAAATATATGAAGACGTGGCTGCAAAACGACAGTACTGCCACACACACTCATTCAAGAGTTTGTTCCAGTGGAAAGTGTGATCGCAAATGAGAAGAGGCACCTCAGATTGTTTTTTAATAAACAGCTGGAAGTAGGTCCAGTAGAAAACTACGGTGTAAGAAAATTAAGATTTTCAAACTAGTGCATTCAAATATGGATTTTTTCTTTGTCATCAAAAATATTTTCTATATGCCTGGTTTATGTCAAATTGGGGGAAGTTTGTTGTAACTAACTGTAACCCACTAATTTCAAACGGCAGGGTGCTCTGATATCCGAGATTTGTAATGTCCTGACTTGGAGTATACCCTGTGAAAATTTTGGGCCTACGGCGCTGCTAGCAGCATACTTCTACTGATTCGGTCGAATTCTGCAGACCACAAACATCTTTCCCTTTGAGAGTCTTAGAGCACTCTCAATAGTACAGTAACTTTTAGCAACGTGATGGCCTGCAGGGTAGATCAATATCTGCGAAAACCAAACTGCACTTCGGAATAAATTTTCATATACATGGTGGAACATTCACTTGACACAAGAAAGACAGGACAGTCAGTGGTATCAGGGCATTGAATGACATCAGTAGTGAACGGATTTTAAGGTGCAGTCCATTTTAAAAAATATAGCTATTTTCATACAGATAAGTCAATATATGTATGTGGGGACAGGAAATGAAGCGAAATAAACACAATCTGTTGCACCTTTTTGTAAGGTAACTATATTTTGCCACCTTTTCCCTTCTGTTTTATGTTTCAGCACCTTTTTATCCCAAATTTATCTGCGTTTAAAGATTAGACTTTTTCCCCTTTCTTGAACAGATTTTTTAACATTTTGTTTGATCAGAACTCAACACTAGATTGTTTCCAGTCATTCAACCGGGTCAGGAATGGAATGAATGAAGGCCCCATCTAGCGGCGAGGATAGGAATTGTGCCGGCTGTCGAAGCCTGTCGCACTCCTCTGGGGAAATGATTAATGACTGACAGATGAAATGAAATGATATTGGAGAGTGTTGCTCGAATGACAAGATGACAGGGAAAACCGGAGTACCCGGAGAAATCCTGCCCCGCCTCCGCTTTGTCCAGCACAAATCTCTCATCGAGTGACCGGGAGTTGAACCACGGAACCCAGTGGGGAGGGGCCGGTGCACTGCCGCCTGAGACACGGAGGCTACCATCAGTCAATAAATAAATATTAAAATATAATTTATGGAAACCACCAGTAATTCATATCCCAGCAATAATGGCCAACCTCAGCAAGAATGGCCAATCTGCAGCTGTGAAATCAATTTAAAATTTAAACAATGATGTTGCAACAGTTTAAACTAAGTTCACTTAGAACTGGCATGAATTTAACGGTTCCATCTATCTACTGTGTACTCTCTTGTTAGTGTTTTACCAGTCCGGACCAGAGCGTATTTTCCACAACACAAAATAATGTCGTCCGCCTCTGTGATGTAGTGGTTAGTGTGATTAGCTGCCACCCCCAGCGGCCCCGATTAGATTCCCTGCTCTGCCACGAAATTTGAAAAGTGGTACGAGGGCTGGAACCGGGTCCACTCAGCCTCGGGAGGTCAACTGAGTAGAGGGGGGTTCGATTCCCTCCTCAGCCATCCTGGACGTGGTTTTCCGTGGTTTCCCACTTCTCCTCCAGGCAAATGGTCGGGATGGTACCTAACTTAAGGCCACGGCCGCTTCCTTCCCTCTTCCTTGTCTATCCCTTCCAAAACTTCCCATCCCCCACAAGGCCCCTATTCAGCATAGCAGGTGAGGCCGCCTGGATGAGGTACTGGTCATCCTCCCCAGTTGTATCCGCCGACCCAGATTCTGAAGCTCCAGGACACTGCCCTTGAGGCAGTAGAGGTGGGATCCCTCGCTGAGTCCGAGGGAAAAACCGACCCTGGAGGGTAAAGAGATTACGAACGAAATAATGTCGAAGGAGGTATGGAGGAGGATCAGTGAAGAAGTTGTGGACAACCCCAATAGATATGCTAAAAGACAAATTCGAATTAAATTCGAAGAACAATCCACATGTGGTAACCTTTGCAATTTCGGCTGAACTTCCTTTACGAGTGCTGACAAGATATGCTCCGTTGGTTTCTGTAGATGTCGAGAGGAGTTTCTCGCTATATAATGCACCGTATCCGTCCTAAATTGGGCTAGTCTCAGGGGTAAGAGCGTGTGGTTATGTTCGGAAATAAAAGGCGACGTGAAAAATCTCAAAATATCTTATAGTAAAGGGTATGTGGACAGAATTACGACTACATTAATTTTGTGAATAAGAAAGCAGATTAAGGGCTAAGATGGATTTATTTTACTAAAGACATAAATTTAATTTACACTAAAATATAATAAACTGAGTAAACAAATAAGTAAAATCGACCCCAAATCGATCATAAAAATATGTTACGCACATTAGCAAAAATATATCTGACAACGTAATATTGATATCAAACAATCGTGTGACAACCCGGAAAATAAAATACAGAACTTTAATACATTGGAAATCTAGGGTTATCGCTACATTGAGATGGTGTGTCGACTTGGCCAAACTTTCTACGTCCGTGCCCATAGGGCACGATAATTAAATAGTCTGTATGCCGCCTCGGTAAGAAAACAGTACACTAGCACATGATTCTAATTTACATATATACACTCTGATGACATCGGACACAAGGATAAATGAAACAACTAGTTCGGGGCTATTCCTAACCATCCCACCAAAAAGCACTGATTATACTTATGAGACCGCCCCATATGCAAATTGACCGGTACAGAAACCGTCATCCCAATAATTAGCTTTCCAGCTAAAACACCTTAATCAACGCAGAGTACCATAGTGACACTCACATAAACACAGGACAATGAAAATACACAGACAAGAATACGCATACACAAAGAACCTGCAATATAAACACATAAATACAGTATATACAAGTCTTGATGGAGATTATCGGGATATCATTCCGATAAATATAGGCGTTGGATTTGCGCCTTTATCAAGACACAATATAGCAGTCTATCTCTCTCCCTCGCCACGTGGGTCGGACGATCAGCTGTGATGTAGAAACATCTAACTGGTTGGCAAAAGAATGCAAGTTTCACGGAAGTTCGCAGTCCAGCCTCCAAACTACTTTCACTTGAAGGGCCCACAGCTCTGTCAGCTGTCTTCGGCTACCTGCTATGGGAGATAAATTGTCGGGTCTAAGCCGATCTTTCTTCTTCAACTCGAGACACAAAACCTCTCTTTCAACAAATAGCTGCAGCCACTGCTTTCATTGCGCGAATACAGAATCTGGCTATTTTAACACATAACTCTGTTCCCAGCAGATAAATTCGGCTTCATCCCTATGTCGCATATATACGGCTTCATTAGCCATTCATGGGCATCTCTGGCCTCGCAACTAACATCTCCACGGTTCGACCCTTCACTTCATGAATACATGGGCATCTCTGGCTTCGCAACTAACATCTCAATGGTTCGATCCTTCACGTCACTGATACATGCGCACCTCTGGCCTCTATAACTGATATCTCCACGGTTCGACCCTCTATGTTCTAGAACTTGCCTTACTTGCATATTTAAAGACCCTATCTTAATCAACGTCGTATGCTGCTTTACCGCACATATCACAATCGTATCTGAAAAGTCATGCTACGTGCATAGAGAAAAAAATAGGTCCTGCTCTACTGATGTTAAAATATTCTTACCCAAAACGACGCTGAGAGCGTACAGCCTATTTACCGAATAAAGACTCTATCCCAAATCCCCTATCAAAATCACACAAAGAAAAAAATATAAAATGGAATACGCTAATTAGCATAAATGAAATGAAACACACCTACCACTATCTTATCTTATTACTTCATCCCATTTATCGAAATTATATGCACTTGTCATGGGCTAGAGCATGCATTTAGCCTGAACAACATTTACGTTACTCAAACAAGGCAAAGCAAATGCCACTCTGGCTGACATTTAATTTTAAACACACAACTTGAAAAATAATCTGTCTAGTGCACCTTATCTACCTTTGGTATGTTAACAATTGGACGTAGAACATTTAGCTTTCATCGACATCAGCCACCAGCAAAGTTCACACGACCGCTAATGTCATAACGACATTAGCCCATCGTGACGGCGAACTCCTGGGGTTGAAAGGTCATCCTGTCGACTGCAGATACTGCCGTTTCTGTCTTTGTGATGCTGGAACCTCCTGCAATTTAAATGAGTTAGGATACGTCTGTTTCACCGCTTAGTCGTGCTACAGCCTGTGCGCAGATATTAGTCCGACCCGAACACCATTAATTTAAGGGAACAATGCCCAGGCAAAATCTGTCCTTAGCGGCACTTTGATTACGGAACGCACACGTAGATTCGCGATCCACGAACGCGACCCGAATGTTTATTCCTAATCACTGAATTTACATATACATGCGTGATTTCCCTCGGCGATATCGAGTGCTAGTCTCATAGTTTATCGTCTAGCAATATTAAAATGATACACCAGCCCGCACCTTGACATCATCACCATTACAAACGTCTAGATGGAGGTAACAATCTTTCTTTCAAATATACCTTTCCTCACAAACTATTTAAACAGTTTGCACTGCACATGCAGTGTGTGCGGTTGAATTTACACAGTCACAAAGAAAGAGCTCTCTTCTAGCGTACCACTAAGTTCATAATGCATCAACTGACAAAGCGTCCCAAGCGACTCACAAACAAAATAGCAGCGACTCAGCGAATGCGAATGTAGGGAATCGAATGAGCGCGGTTGCCTTACCACTTGCTCTTTTAAAGCCTCGCAGAAAACCGTTGCAAAGGGGACTCTCCGTCGAATAATGGCGCCTCTCTCTCAACGGCCACACAAGTTCAAACAGCTTTCGGTTAAAATGCATATTATACTCAAATAGAACACAAGTAGTCAATATTCTCATACTCAGGTAGATAGTAATTCTAATCTCGATTACTGAATAGGTGAAAACTGTGGAATTATGGCGCAGTGACGGACTTCTCCTCTTATATTCGAATGATCCCACTCCTGCGGAAACAAGGTTGATCAACCCAGCTTCGTTGTCCGGTGGATCCCAATCTTCAAATATCCTCCCCCTCCCTCAGCTCCCGGACGGTTGAATTTGAACTCGAGAACAAGGGAGCTACGTGACTGCTCTTACCCAACGGCTCCTTTCAAACTTGAAATAAACGTTTCTGATGGATCGATACCGGCTTGACTGTAACATACAGTATGCGCGGCCTTTCAATCTTCCGGCCTTTGTAAAACTCCCATGTAATGATGCTTTAATAAATAAACCACAGTGTAATACATAAGCAAATATTAATTAATTGGAGCATATGGCGAAATGGTTCAATAAGGATCTACTCAAAGCGACTTACTATAAAAAACTTTGAAATATTTCGTGTATTCCTATAACACATTGATTAATCATTAGAACTGAGTAAATGTGATAAATAAAGGTCATGTAAGTGGTTTAAACATTAATAAATTGATTTCATCAACACCTTTTTGCACCTTTTTGTATGTATTTTCAGAACCTTGTCTAGTCCCTTTTCTGACCATACTTTCCACCTTAAAATCATTTCCCTAGACATCAGCCATCTACGAGATATGTCTGTGATAACTGCAATGCGACTGTTCAGAGCGAAGATCACGCCTATTGTGACATATGGATTGGACTTGATCTGGTGAGACCTCAGTAAGAACAACCTCAGAGAATTGGAGAAGGTTAAAACCACCTGCCTACAAAAAGCTATTCTGCATATCGTCGTTGACGAAACGAAACCTCGTATGTCACAATGCTCTTCTTATCCATTATTTTCCTTAAGACTAATCACGCCTTCCAACCATATATGGATTTGCAGTCTACCAGAACGATTTTCTTTTTTTTTTTGCTAGGGGCTTTACGTCGCACCGACACAGATAGGTCTTATGGCGACGATGGGATGGGAAAGGCCTAGGAGTTGTAAGAAAGCGGCCGTGGCCTTAATTAAGGTACAGCCCCAGCATTTGCCTGGTGTGAAAATGGGAAACCACGGAAAACCATCTTCAGGGCTGCCGATAGTGGGATTCGAACCTACTATCTCCCGGATGCAAGCTCACAGCCGCGTGCCTCTACGCGCACGGCCAACTCGCCCGGTGAACGATTTTCGTTGTGTTCATTTTCCTCTGCAAATGTGTAAAGAAAATGGAGCTTACCGCGGGCACTGTAGAAATGTATGTGTACTTGACGTATTTACGCAATCCCATCGTGTACTGTATTTGAGGATCATTTTCCTTTACACCTTCGTATAGGAAAATGAACTCAAGGAACGTTGTTCTGATGGACTGCACATCCATATGTGGCTGGGACGCGCGACCTGTCTTTAGAGAAATAATGGAAATGAAGGGCATTGTGACATACGAGGTATTGTTTATTCACCCACGATACCTAAGTATAGTCCTTCACGCCTAGCATACGAACGGCTGGTGGATCATTCTTCATAGAAGACTTGCGAATAGAGCAGCATCTGCCATCTACAGAACAGTATTCACAAATACTTCTTGAGCTCCAGACAAAGGAGAATGGCATTCCGATCTATTTCTACGCCACTGACGCCACGATGTCGTCAGAATGGAAGGGCACATGTCATAAGCTGCATCACACGGTCGCGAGGGTTGCAGAACATGGTTTTCACTATAAGATCTGTATGACGAGAATATTTCACTCTCCAGGTCCTCAATGCATTTGTGAATTAAAATTAATTAAATTCATTAAAAATCATAGTGTGATAGATACCACGCTTCTGTATGTCCCAAGAGAACATTATCCACGACTGAACTCTCCAATGAATGATTTTATTGTCATGATAATTAGTTAACGCCGGCCCCGCATGTAGGGGTAGCCTGCCTGCCTCTTACCCGGAGGCCCCGGGTTTGATTCCCGGCCAGGTCATGGATTTTTATCTTTCGGGGTTGTTGCGCCATGGGGTTTGGTTTTGCTAAAGTATTATTCTTTATATCATGGTCATTGGCTGCAATAAAACTATTAATTAATTACACTGGCGGAAAAAATATCCAAACACCATGAAATAAACAATGTAGAATACGGAAATTTTGGCAATATATTTGTCGAGATAGCATATTTAATTGATTAAAGGTACAAGACTACAGGTTAATATCCACACGAGGAAAGACATCGCAAATATGCCATGCTGGTCCATTAATAACCGGTGTAATCACCTGACTGTTGAATGCAGGCATGCAAACGTGTATGCAATGTATCGTACAGGTGCCGGATGTCAGCTTGTGGGATGGAGTGCCATGCCTGTTGTACTTGGTCGGTCAATACAGGGACGGTTAATGCCGGTTGTGGATGACGTTGGAGTTGTCGTCCGATGATGTCCCATACGTGCTCGACTGGGGACAGATCGGGGGATCGAGCAGGCCAAGGCAACATGTCGACACTCTGTACAGCACGTTGGGTTACAACAGCGGCATGGAGGCGTGCATTATCCTGTTGGTAATCACCCCCGGGAATGCTGTTCATGAATGTCAGTACAACAGGACGAATCATCAGACGGACGTACACACCTGCAGCCAGGGTGCGTGGGATAACCACGAGAGTGCCCCTGCTGTCATAGGAAATTGCTCCCCAGACCAGAACTCCCGGTTTAGGTCCAGTGTGTCGACGCCGCAGACAGGTGGAATGCAGGCGCTCACCTGGCCTCCTTGTCAGAAAAGGGACAAGACAAGGTTCTGAAAATACATACTAAAAGGTGCAAAAATGGTCTTGATGAAATCATTAATGTTTAAACCAGCTACATGAACCTTATTTATCACATTTACTCAGTTCTAATAACTAATCAATATGTTATATAGGATTACAAAAAGTATTTAAAAGTTTTTGGGGAAGTCGCTTTGAGTAGATCCTTATTGAACCATTTCATCATATGCTCCAATTAATTAATACTTCAATATGTATAACACTGTGGGTTTATTTATTAAAGTATGGCAGATGCTGCTCTATTCGCAAGTCTTCTATGAATAATGATCCACCAGCCGTTCGTATGCTAGGCGTGAAGGACTATATTTAGGTATCGTGGGTGAATAAACAATACCTCGTATGTCACAATGCCCTGGTCACGCCTTCCAACCACATATGGATATGCAGTCCATCCAACACACGGCCATCACTGGCACCAAGGCAGAACCGGCTTTCATCGGAAAACACAACGGACCTGCACTCCATCCTCTAATGAGCTCTCGCTTGACACCACTAAAGTCGTAGACGGCGGTGGTTTGGGGTAAGTAGAATGCACACTGCAGGGAGTCTGACTCGGAACTGTTCTTCAAGTAACCGATTTCGAACAGTTTGTTGGTGGTAATGAGACTCTAGATACTCCCAGAGGTGGAGTGACAGAACGCTAACCATTAAGTAAGGAAATAAAGGATCATTAATAAGAATTTATGAAATTACCAATTAAAATAAAGATTTATTAGGATGTTAAACGTGACGGTGTATTTATGAAAACTGAACTTACGGAAACAAAAGAAAAATTAAATGAAATAAAATTTAATAACATGAACTCTTACGCAAAGACTTGCAGTAATTTATGCCATTAGCTCACCATTTGTAGATTCTGGTATCTGGACACGTTCGATGATGTAGGAGCTGTTGTTAGATGTTCCTCTCGCACGGTAGTTGTCATCTCTCGTAGTAAGTACCCGTCCTATTTCCGATTTGTGCATTGCCCAGTAATTGGAAAACAACTGTCCTAACCTTAACACTTCCTATACTACTCATTACATATAGCGGTAATGAGCCCTAGTTTCAATATCAAAACCACCTTGGGTTGCGTTTATGGAGAGAACACACTTGTATTCTTCCGTATTACAGAACTATAGCGTAACTAATGATATAACAAAATTATCTCCTGTTCCAGACATGTCAAAAACCGGTCTAGCTAATTTTATCTCTCGTCATTGAGTTAGCCAGTTCTCAATAAGAGTAACTTTGAGTAGTGCTCTACTCAGATGCGAAGTGAACTTTGTAAACTAAACGGAGAACCTCCTCTTGTTGTCTGCCCTGTCTTCTCTCGCATAATAAGAACGACGAGAAAGACCTCCTTCCTCTGTCATCATGACCATCAGACACTAAGACGTTCGGATGCTCAGATGTTAAGATGTTCTCATATTAAGACTTCCGACGCTAAGACGTTAAGCTAATAAGACACTCACGAGCACTTGTCGTTGATGTACACAGGCTCCAAAATCTCCCTCCATCTACCGTATCACATGATTGAGTAAGATCTGATGATCTATTCCTTCTTCTTTCCATCGCTGTATATCCATCATCTTGTTTTGTAACGTTCACTCACATAGGTTGAAAGTTCGCGCGCTTCGTAAACGTCATGTAGCAAAGTTCGAAAAGTAGGAGTTAATAAGTTCTAACTGTCTCTTTAGAATATGGAGGGGCAGGCAAATTCTGCAATCTCAATGGTGTCCTTTTCTTTGTAAAAGGCTAAAATTAGCATGGCGTGTCCTGTCGCCTGACCTCGGGCTACTGGAAATTTACTGCAAGCTATTAATACGGGTGATGATGTAATATCTTACTCAAGACTTAACTCGTTCATTTTTCGTTATTGCCGTGTTACAAAGTGTCGTGTCCTCCCCGGGACATGAACTCAGGACAGCGGTTACCTCCGAGGATCGACCCGTAGGGAAGTAGGAGGACCTGCTGTGGCCTAACATATTAGGGTTAACCGGCAGAAAAGCTGGGACTCAGTACTTACAAATAAAAAGTGCTTGTAAATATGGCAAAACACTTTAAAATGTAATTCATATAATTGGTAATTGTGGCTGAGAGAGTGATGTTCCAGAATATTGAGAAATCTTGAGTAAGAAGTCGGTCGGTCACAAGACTTAAAGTCATAAGACCGTAACTCACGAGTACACAGAACAGAGGTCAGCCCGCTGACAATGTTGAGACGTATAGGAATTATACAGAGGATGCAGGCCTCTGAATGGCTAGAACCATGGAAGGTTCTACGGTGACGTTTCATAGAGAACTCTAAGAGCTTCGAGAGCATTGGATGGGGCCGGAAAGCCTATATAAATCCCGGCCACTCAGCCTCGGGGCCTTCTCTTAGAAATTCGTGGAACAGTTGTAACTGGAATCCTTGTCGGTTGACAAGACGATTGCGCAACTAATAATAATAATAATAATAATAATAATAATAATAATAATAATAATAATAATAATAATAATAATAATACGTTTTCTTAACTTAGCAGCCAAGTGTTAAGGCTTACCTGGACCGACTTCATCTCAAGACTGTCCGACTCGTTGACTGAACGGTCAGCGTACTGGCCTTCGGTTCAGAGGTCCCGGGTTCGATTCCCGCCGGGTCGGGGATTTTAACCTTAATTGGTTAATTCCAATGGCACGGGGGCTGGGTGTATGTGTCGTCTTCATCATCATTTAATCATCATAATCATGACGCGCAGGTCGCCTACGGGAGTCAAATTGAAAGACCTGCACCTGGCGAGCCGAACCCGTCTTGGGATATCCCGGCACTAAAAGCCTACGACATTTCATTTCAAGACTCAGTCACGTAAGAGTCTTATATCATCTGTACATAGTGTACATATTCATATTTGAAAAATAGAGTAATTTTTTGGAGGGAACTCAACATCATCTTCATATCCTTCTTCTCCCCACCTTAGTTGGAGCTTCCTAAACTACACGTTCTAACCGCTCGGGAACTTTTCAACCTATCATCCAGCCAACCTATCAACCTCCTAAGAGGTCCAAACCCTGTCTATCACGACAAAAGAAATGAGATGATAATGTGAAATAGATGACTAAAAACCCTATATATAAGCATAATAATTTAGAATGGCCTACCATAAATAAAATATATACATCTTTCCAATCAATTACACAGTTTGATCATTTTATATACATTGTGTGATGTTCGAGACATCACAAAGTGCTGCTAGATACAACCAAGTGTTCATTCCTCTACGTTCTCATTGTAAAAATAAACTATTTCGTCGTGAGTTGATCTTCTGACCATTTCCGTGCAGAGTGGCATTGGGCTAGATATACTGTAGGCCCCTATATACTGTATATAATTGTTTGCGAGGGGTCTGTGGGGCCTCTTGAAGGCTCGAGCCCGCCTGCCTTTCAGGCTCTGCAAGGGATAACGTTACGCCCCTGAAATAGAGGGGGAAGAAAATTCTATTCTTGAAATAATGAAAATCCTGAATACCGTTTGTCAGGTCCTTCACGTTCAGGGAAGTTCATTTGCCTGAAGTTAAAGAGAAGTTAGAACATGCTGGAAAAGAAGGGTTTGATAAAGAAGTTAGTGTTTTTATGGAGAAGCTATGTTGTTGCTGTGTTGTTGTATAAATTATCCTATGATTTCTTAAAATGATGGGTCTTGATGTTTGACGAAATTGTCTGTTTTAAATGTATGGTGCTAAAAAGTGATGTTGAAAAATACTTCCTGCATTTGGAAGCTAAATGTAAATCCATTCAAGCTGATCATGTGAAATCTATTGACCATTTATGCAATTTCAAATAATATATAAAAATTAGAGTGGCCCTGAATTTAACATGTTATCTTGTAGTCAGTTCAATTCAATTCAAGTAAGTCAGTTTATTTTAACTCAGAGATATTACACCATGCAGAATATTTTTTTTATAGGCAGGGCACAATGCAAATGTAGAAAGAGCATTTTCATTGATTTCAGCACAATGGATAATATAATAGGAACTGATTCAAAGAAGAATCTGTGAAAAGTAGTACATTCTAAAGGAATTTGCAAGTATATATTTTTATAAGAATATATTAGACAACCAAAATTCCTATAGGCAATTGGACCTTCAGAAAAGTACCAGAAAGGCGTGTAAATTAGTTTCATTGTTTAAACGTTATTAGAATTTACTGTATAATATGCAAATGGATACAGTTTTTGCTATGAGTGAAAATTAGAATTTCTTCCTTTCTTAATCCGTTCACCCTCCACGGTTGGTGGAGATTCAGCGAGGGATCCCACATCCACCGCCTCAAGGGCAGTGTCCTGGAGCGTGAGACATTTGGTCGGGGATACAACATCGAGGGAGGACCAGTACCTCGCCCAGGCGGCCTTACCTGCTATGCTGAACATGGAGCTTGTGGGGGGACGGGAAGATTGGTAATAATAACTAATGTTATTTGCTTTACGTCTCACTAATTATTTTAACGGTTTTCGGAGACGCCGAGGTGCCGGAATTTAGTCCCGCAGGAGTTCCTTTACGTGCTAGTAAATCTACCGACACGAGGCTGACGTATTTCAGCACCTTTAAATACCACCGGGCTGAGCTAGGATCGAATCTGCCAAGTTGGGGTCAGAAGGCCAGCGCCTCAACCGTCTAAGCCACTCAGCCCGGGAAGGAAGATTGGAAGGGATAGACAAGGAAGAGGGAAGGAAGCGTCCGTGGCCTTAAGTACAACCCCGGAATTTGCCTGGAGGGGAAGTGGGAAACCACGGAAAACCACTTCGAAGTTGGCACCCCCTCAACTCATTTGACCTCCCGAGGCTGAGTGGACCGCGTTCCAGCCCACGTACCTCTTTTCAAATTTCGTGGCAGAGCCGGGAATCGAACCCGGGTTTCCGAGGATGACAGCTAATCACATCAACTACTACAACGCAGAGTTGGACAAAATTATAATATATAAGCCTGAATTCAGACTCTCGGTGGAGAATATTTGTGTCTTTTTATTTTTCAGCCATGACCTTGTTTTTAAATAGTTTTTTATCTATATGTATCGGAACCTAATCACATCTAACCTAAGTTAATTCAAAATTCGGAAAAAGACGCGAATCGTCTCTGCTTACCAGAACGAGCCTTTGAAGCTGAATATTTCAAATAGTTTACCTGTGCTGCGGTAGATGGCAGCAAACTGCAATATGTGACTCGTAGCCGCCTCTCCCAATGCGGTGATTACTGGAAATTGTAAGAGTATGAGAAACTCGATAAATAAACTATAAATGTCGACTGAAAGAAAATTATCTTTGAGGAAAAAGTAGATTGTAGTGGCGATGAAAGCATTTTGAAGCTCTGAGTTCCGTTTTAAGGTAACGGCGAAACTTGCGGTGCCTTTCTTTAGGGGGACCGAATTATTTTACTTTTAAAAAATAAGAAAACAAATTAAAGTATTACACAACAGTAAATTAAGGTGAAGCGCGTGGGTGAAAAGGAATGCATTGTTGTGCTATTTTTGTTTTGAATATCACCTTTACATCCGCCAATGGAATTACTTGGGATTTCAAAAAGTTTTACGGCCGGATGTCCTTCTCAACGCCAACCGTACATGCAGGGATGTACAGTATTCACTATTGCGTGTTTCTGTGGTAGTTAGTAGTGTAGTGTGTTGCATGTAGATGAAAGGAAGTGTATTAACACGAACACAAATACCTAGTCCCGAAGCCAGGGGAATTAACCATATGCAGCTAAAATCGCCTTGCCCGGCCGGGAATCGAACCCGCAGCCTCCCTGACCCGAATGCCAGTACAGTACCCATTCAGACACTTTTTTAAAGTTCCTTTGCATTGCACCGACACAGATAGGTCTTGTGGCGACGATGGGACAAGAAAGGGCTAGGAGTGGGAAGGAAGCGGCCGTGGCCTTAATTAAGGTCCAGCCCCAGCATTTGCCTGGTGTGAAAATGGGAAACCACACGGAAAACCATCTTCAGGGCTGCCGACAGTGCGATTCAAACGCACTATCTCCCGAATACTGGATACTAGTCGCACTTAAGCGACTGCAGCTACCGAGCTCGGTATATTATTATTATTATTATTATTATTATTATTATTATTATTATTATTAATATTATTATTATTGTACCGGGCGGTACACCTCCACGCCGCGAATTCAAATATTGCGCCAGTTGAAACCTCTCTACAGGAGAAACTCTGAACTTTAAAATCTGTATTAAATCAAAGGTTTCTTGGAAGATGCCACTACTGTAAATTTTGAAGTGTTCTGAACTATGTCTATTTCGATTTGTGTTTGTTTGCTCTGCAGCAAGAAGTGTGGACATTCTCTTCTAGATGTCACTACTTAAAAACTATAACCGTGCACCCTGGTGCGAAGTGAACGAACTGTTTTTGAAGAAATTTTGTATCTATAAGTTTGTTCTTTGTTAAATTTCTTTCTTTCATTTTTTGGGTTGGCAATATTGATCTCTGTTTCCGCCAGTTTTAAATTTAGCCAATCCTAAATTTTCTAAATTAATTTTCCACCAATCCTAGATTTCTTCTTCAGTTTTGACTTGTAATCTTTAGCCGACCAATAAAAGTTTGTGGGCGGGTTGTTATCATTCATGAAAGGTCTCGAATGTTCCACGAGGGTATATAAACTGCTGATTTTCTGGTCTCGGGGCCACTTCAGTAACATCTTTCTCAGTGTGTGAATATATATAGCAGGGGGCGGGAAGCGCCTCTTTCTCCAAGCAGCAGTTCATCTACAAGGTAATGGCCTGTTAACATCTTCATTTCTTGCTAGCTCAGCAGTTTAACTCTCGGGGAGGGTTCGAAACCTTTAGTATGTAACCTACCCTTTTAAAATGTAAATTCTTTTCTGTCTATCTACAAATTACAAATCTGTAAAGCGGGGATAGAGAGTGCTTCACCCTCTCGAACTCCCCTTCATTTTTGAAAAAGGAGGTGACTACGTTTTCATAACCGTTCTTCTCTTCTTTAATATAGTAAGTTTTCTCATACGTGTCACCTTCCTAGATTGGGATTAGCCCCTGTATAATCGGCCTAGCGCCACATAGGTTTTTTGATACAAACGTTGTGTAGGAGTGCAAGTTATCGCCTCCATTCAATCTTGTATTATGGGCCAGTAATTTAACCTGATGTTTTGTTTTCCTCATGTAAAGGCCCTGTAGGTTGGGTATCAAATACCCCTGTTTCTTAGTGTGCCTTGAGGGCAGTCTGAAATGAAGGTTGTAGCCTTTGATAGGCTGGCAATATTGAGAGCGGTTCTGCTCTTTTCTTTAACATTGTAATTAGGAGCAAGTGCTCCTTGTACTTAGGGGTTTTCTGCCCTTTAGCAATTGTGGTTGTGAGCTGAGAGCTCAAGAGTTAATGAATTCGGGCCGTAGCCCAATATGTGTAAAAATAACTTAACTGGATTTTGGTACAGCGGCTGTATACCTGATTGTCTTTGTCATTTCCCCTAGTGGGAACCGGTTAAATATTCTCTAAATTGTGTACCTGATTTAACTTGTTGTTATTTGTTGTATACTCAAAATTCTATGCTACCATTGTTAAGTTTTGAAAATATAACCTTGTTAAAATTTTAATTCATCTTTCGTGCTTCTGTAATTGAGACCTATTCCAGCCCGCACCTTCTTTCACCTCTGCAAATCCACAAAACACCGTAACAATTATTATTATTATTATTATTATTATTATTATTATTATTATTTTATGCGATTAAGCCCATTCGGACTACGTAAAGTATTCAGAGGCGTGCATTTGCCTTTTTTGTGCACATATTTCTTTCATTCGTTTACTGATGGCTTCCTTTCTGTCTTCAGACTAGGTTATTCCAGTCTTCTTCTTTGGTCTTTCCCCTTGGAAAACTTGTCATTTGTGAATTTTGGGTCTGGAGACTACCCTGTTTTGGATATCTGCTGGTATAATTCCTGTCTTTTTCAAATCGGATTTCGTTAATCCATTTCTGTTTTGGCTTTACTCCCGTTTTCGTAGAATTCAACTATTTGTTTCATGAGTCTGTCTGGATGTATTCCTTAACATGTCCATAGAACCTTAACCTGCGTTTTCTAATGTCACTGTGAATATTTGTGTATTGTTTGATTTCCTGTCTGCCTTTGAGTCTGTATAGTCCGTCGGCGAGTTTTGGGTCTAGAATTTGTCTTATGATTTTGCGTTCCTTTTTCAATGTTTTCAACATCTGCTTTCCTGTTCAAAATAAGCATTTCTGGCCTTTTTTCTTTTTCGTTTGTTCGGGGCGTCGACCCATGTGGATCTTTTGCCCCTAGTGGCACCATATTGTATGAACCTGCGTGTAATTGGAATGGCGGTAGTGTGGAATGTTGTGTGTGAGGAAACGAAGATTAAGGACGTCACAAACACCCAGTCCCCAGGCCAGGGGTATTAATCATTACAATTACAAATCCTGACCCAGCCGAGAAACGAACCCGGGGCCGCCGGGTGACAGGCGGACGCGTTGCCCCTACACAGCGGGGCCGGACATTTCTGGCCCTTAAAGGTATTATTATTATTATTATTATTATTATTATTATTATTATTATTATTATTATTATTATTATTATTATTATTATTATTATTGAACGCCTCTCCACTGCTCAACTTACATTTCTTCATTCTACGTTAGTGGTGGTGCTTTTTCAAGTCGCCACCATGGCACTAAGGCAGTGTTTCCCAAGTTTGTGTGCCCCAAGGCTCCCAGGAGCGTTGAGCCGAAGATATTGTCGTGTGCCAGGGTACTCAGAGGTTAGAAATGATATGATGACATCAGCAGACGCTTAATATTTTGTAGTACAATTAACAAGCAACGTCACCTAGCGAGTTGTCCGTGCGGTTAGGGTCGCGTAGCTGTGAGCTTGCATTCGGAAGATGGTAGGTTCGAATCGCACTGTCGGCAGACTGAAGAGATTTTCCGTGGTTTTCCATTTTTTCACCAGAAAAATGCTGGGGCTGTACCTTAATTACGGCCACGGCCGCTACCTTCTCAATCATAGCCCTTTACCACCCTTCTTCTTCTTCTTCTTCTTCTTCTTCTTCTTCTTCTTCTTCTTCTTCTTCTTAAGCCGTCGTCTCCAAACGGAGGTAGACGATCCACACGGCCAGCTCTGATCTTGACGTTGCAGCCATGCCATGTGGATTTATTGGAATATCTCTCAGGATCTTTAATGCAGTGGTTTCCCGTTGCCTTCTGCATCCTAATGCCGTTGACCAAACTGGTTTCTCCGCCTTTGGGAACAATTTCTGTTCCCCAGGACAACAGAGTGCCCTTACCCACACCCGCTCATCCACTCTCAAAGAGACTGTTGGCACTTGGTATAGGGGATCTTCTTATACCGGGAGATAATCGGCCCCTTCATACGTTAGCCGCAGTCGTTGCCCCCTCTCTACCGCGGGGAGGTGAATGTCAGGATTTCACCGTCATTGAAACAAGGACCAAATGGTATTTCCTTCTTTCTCTGATTCTTTAGAGAGGTTACCATCCTTGCGTCGCCGAAAATCTTCAACGTTCGTGCGACGTTAAGTCACTTGCAAAAAAAAAAGTAACGTTGGGATACTGTTCATTGTGTTGTCATTTATCATCTTATATTTCTCGTCAGGAAACCCAGTAATTAATACAAGGCGAATCCAAATATAAATGCCACGGGTTGGTTAAAAAATTCTAGGAACTGCCTCGGCATTCGTCTTAGTGCAGAAGAATGGAAAACCACGGAAAACCATTCTCAGGACAGCCGACGTTCTCACAAATACAGAGGCGTAGAGCCACGGTAGAGCCGTGGTCAACCCTCCTCTGCTCGGTTGGCCAGTCGGAGTGCAGAGCTGTCGGACCACGGACCCTGCTGCCATTCTTAAATTTCTGGCAGTACCGGGCATCGAACTCGGACCCCCGAGGATGGCAGCTAATAACACTAACCTTATGCTACGGAGGCGGGCGCTAACTCCGTGGACAGTTGCTACAGAAAACATCCCAGCAGTGACGTATGCTGGGATCAAGACGTGTGCTACCACCGCACTTACGTTGCCCCTTTTCGATGGCTGGTTTAGTCAACATCAAGCCTTACGCGTTTTGAGCTGGAGCCAACAGCCAACGGAGTAGTCTGCTGTGTTGTCAAAGCTGTTTCACAAGCTACTGCCCTGGCCTCTGTCACTGCCAATAATCAACACCTGATCAGTGGAGGTGGTAACCTAAATAAAAGTCCGACTTAGTGGCTAAAGGACAAAAAGATTGCCTTTCGTCCGATGGCCCCGGCTCAATTTTCAGGATCAAACCCTCGTTCCGTTAATTCCTCTGGCTTGGGGACTGGGTGTTTATGGTGTCTTCGCAATTCATTTCATCGTCATTAGGTCATCACCAAGCCTGTACAGATTCCATGCGCCATTATTATTATTATTATTATTATTATTATTATTATTATTATTATTATTATTATTATTATTATTATTATTATTATTATTGACATTTTATTACAGCATTACCAGCGGTCGTACCCATCGTTCACTGATTTATTAGCTTCCTCGAGAAGACAGTGGTGGTGTCCTATCGACGATCAAGGATTCGATTCCAGCCAAAAAAGAGAACACTAAACCTGAAAGATTGCATTTCATTTTAGCAGATCTACCTATACCTATAAAAATAAAACTATATTACTCCTATAAAAGCAGCCATGCAGTAACTTCCTATAAGGATGTACAAGTAAACCGGAGTGAAATACCAGCACGCTCTTATTTATAGAATTAAGTCAGAAGTATGAGGTGAGGATGTATAGTTCTGATGCTCAACGTATACCCAAGCGGTATCTTCTGATCTCAAAACTTGGCCCACCCTGGTAATGAAATGAAATGTCGTATGGCTTTTAGTGCCGGGATATCCCAGGACGGGTTCGGCTCGCCAGATGCAGGTCTTTCTATTTGACTCCCGTAGGCGACCTGCGCGTCGTGATGAGGATGAAATGATGATGAAGACAACACATACACCCAACCCCCGTGCCGTAGGAATTAACCAATTAAGGTTAAAATCCCCGACCCGGCCGGGAATCGAACCCGGGTCCCTCTGAACCGAAGGCCAGTACGCTGACCGTTCAGCCAACGAGTCGGACACCCTGGTAATAATGAGGGTTGACAGTCTGCCCGCCCTAGTGATAATGAGAGTTGACAGTCGGCTCCTTTCCTCTGGACACAAGAGGCGCGTGTCGTTTAAAAGGCAAGTGAGCTCTGTCAAAAGCAAGGTTGTCATATTTTGCGTCGATTATTTAAACATGTTAACATTTAATTTATTCTAAAGTCAAAATCTATATATATATAATAACTTGTCCTGACTGACTGACTGACTGACTGACTGACTGACTGACTGACTGACTGACTGATTCATCATCGCCGAGCCAAAACTACTGGACATAAAGAAATGAAATTTTGGGAATATATTCATATTAAGATGTAGGTGCTCGCTAAGAGAGGATTTTTGGATATTCCGTCGCTAAGGGGGTGAAAAGGGGGGTGAAATTTTAAAATTTAAACGTTTACAGATGTAATAATTGGTATTTAGAATCTTCCTTAAAAATAAGGAAACACGTATTTTTTTGTTTTCAGAAAATACCAATAGGAGGGCTGAAAAAGGGTGAAGAAGGGGTTCAATGCCTTTAATCAGGATACCGGTACTTATATCTCAGAAACTGAAGATATTACAGACCTGAAAATTGGTACTTTTGATCTCTTTAAAAAATAAAGAAACACGTATTTTTTGTTTTTGGAAAATCCCAATAGGATGGGTGAAAAGGGGTGTAAAAGGGGTTGAATGCCTTGAATGAGGCTACTTATATTTCAGAACCTGAAGATATTACAGACCTGAAAATTGGTATTTGGGATCTGCTTTAAATATAAAGAAACTCGTATTTTTTGTTTTTGAAAAATCCAATTAATGTGGGGATGAAAAGGGGGGTGAATTTTTAAAATTCTCAAAATCTCAAAACTTTTAAAGTTTATAGATGTAAAAATTGGTATTTTGATCTCCTTTAAAAAGTTTTTTTTTGTTTTGGAAAATCCTAATAGGAAGGGTGAAAAGGGGTGTAAAAGTGGTTGAATGCGTTTAATGAGGCTACTTATATTTCAGAACCTGAAGATATTACAGACCTGAAAATTGGTATTTGGGATCTACTTTAAAAATAAAGAAACACGTATTTTTTGTTTTTGGAAAATCCAATTAATGTGGGGTTGAAAACGGGGTGAAATTTTAAAATGAGTGTATCTATATCTCAAAACT
This sequence comes from Anabrus simplex, assembly GCF_040414725.1. Taxonomy (NCBI): domain Eukaryota; kingdom Metazoa; phylum Arthropoda; class Insecta; order Orthoptera; family Tettigoniidae; genus Anabrus; species Anabrus simplex. Next base: position 825,876,088 of record NC_090265.1, read on the forward strand.
TTTAAAGTTTATAGGTGTAAAAATTTGTATTTAGAATCTCCTTTAAAAATAAAGAAAAATATATTTTTTTGTTTTCGGAAAATCTCAACAGGAAGGGTGGAAAAGGGTGGAAAAGGGTGGAAAAGGGTGAAAAAGGGGTTGAATGCCTTTAATGAGGCTACTTATATTTCAGAACCTGAAGATATTACAGACCTGAAAATTGGTATTTGGGATCTACTTTAAAAATAAAGAAATAGGTATTTTTTTCATTTTTGGAAAATGCAAATAAGGGGAGGCAAAAAGGGGGTGAATTTTTAAAATGAGTGTGCCTACATCTTAAATTTTTTTAAAGTTTACAGGTGTAAAAATTGGTGTTTAGAATCTCCTTTAAAAATAAAGGAACACATATTTTTTTGTTTTCTGTAAATTCCAATAGGAGGGGTGTAAAAGGGTGAATAATGGGTTGAATGCCTTTAATGAGGATACATATATTTCAGAAACTGAAGATATTACAGAACTGAAAATTTGTATATGGGGTCTCGTTTAAAAAGCAAGAAACACGTATTTTTTGTTTTTGGAAAATCCAATTAATGGCGGTTAAACAGGAGTGACAAAGTGGGGTGAGTTTTTTGAAAGACTATATCTACAGAATATCTGAGAAACGTAAAATATTACAGACGTAAAAAGTGGATATTTGGAATCTCCTGTAAATGTAAAGAAACATAGGTGATTTGTTTTTGGAAACTCCACTTAATGGGAACTAAATAGGGGTGAAATTTCAAAATGAGAATATCCACAGTATATCTCAAAAAATCTTAACAAGTTACAGAAGTGAAAAATGGTATTTTTTACCTTTATTAGAACTAAAGAAATGTATATTTTTAGTTTTCGGAATTACCACTTGGGTGGAGGGGGGGCGGTAAAAGTGACTGAAAATGGTGTTGAATTCTTTTAATTAGGCTACTGATATCTCAAAAATGAAGACGTTACAGACGTGAAATTTGATATTTGGAATCTGCTTTATAAGTAAAGAAACGCGTATTCTCGGAAAATCCAGTGAAGAGGGGGGGGGGTGAAAGAATTGAAAATTAATTGACTTAATTGTATGAGAATACATACATCTAATAAAAACTAAAGTTGTTACAGACGTGAAAATCGGTATTTGGATCTCCTTTAAAAACAAAGAAAAACGCGTTTTGGGGGAGAAAACTTCTTGGGGGGCGGGAGTGGAAAGGAGTTGAATTCCTTTCATGAGGACACATAAATCAAAAACTGAAGAAGTTAGAATCGTGATATTTGTTATTTAAAAGATCCTTTAAAGAAACAAGTATTTTATGCCGGAAAATTCATTTAGGGGGGAGGAGTGTGAAAGGAAGTGAAAAAAGTGAATTATTTTTATGAGGATACTTATCTCAAAACTGAAGGTAATAGACGTGAACATTGGTGTTTGGAATCTCCTTTCAAACATAAAGAAACACGCCTTCTTTTAATTTTTTTGGGGGGGTGGAGGGGGTAAATAAACTTAACGGCGGTGGGGTGTAAAAGGAGGTGAGACCAATTGATTTTACAGTTCATAATGTACTTATAAGGAGCCTCCGTTGCTCAGGCGGCAGCGCGCCGGCCTCTCACAGCTGAGTTCCGTGGTTCAAATACCGGTCACTCCATGTGATATTCGTGCTGGACAAAACGGTGGCGGGACAGGGATTTCTCTGGATACTCCGGTTTTCCCTGTCATCATTCCTTCCAGCAACACTGTCCAATATTTCATTTTATTTGTCATTCATCGATCATTGTCCCAGAGGAGTACTTCGGCAGCCGGCATAATTCCTACTGTCGCCGCTAGATGGGGCTTTATTCATTCCATTCCTGACCCTGTCGAATGACTGGAAACAGGCTGTACATTTTCGATGTACTTATTCTGATCATAAACTGATCATTTTTAATCTTTCCTGGGGTTCGTTTTCAACAGCCATATTTTCCTTCGGAGAACGTTCTTAGATTACAGTAGATCCACCTGCCATGTACTGTAAATAAAAATGTAAACACATTTGAAATAAACGATAGGAATGAGATTGACCGTCAAATTGTTTACCTCTATAATAAGCTCAATAATGCACGGAAGTATGTCATTCGTATCGCCAGAAATCCCGCACACTTGCCCACGCGCGACAATGGTGCTGGTCACATTGTCAAAAATGACAATGGCAGCAGATGTAATTTACCGCCAAGTAGCGGTCTTGCATTATGCTGTGGGGTCCAGAATATCTAATAATAATAATAATAATAATAATAATAATAATAATAATAATAATAATAATAATAATAATAATAATAATAATAATTGTCCGCCTCTGTGGTGTAGTTGTTTAGTGTGATTAGCTGCCACCCCCGGAGGCCCGGGTTCGATTCGCGGCTCTGCCACGAAATTTGAAAAGTGGTACGAGGGCTGAAAGGGGGTCCACTCAGCCTCGGGAGGTCAACTGAGTAGAGGTGGTTTCGATTCCCACTTCAGCCATCCTGGAAGTGGTTTTCCGTGTTTTCCCTCTTCTCCTCCAGGCAAATGCCGGGATGGTACCTAACTTAAGGCCACGGCCACTTCCTTCCCTCTTCCTTGCCTATCCCTTCCAATCTTCCCATCCCCCACCAAGGCCCCTGTTCAGCATAGCAGGTGAGACCGCCTGGGCGAGGTACTGGTCATTCTCCCCGGTAGTATCCCCCGACCAAATGTCTCACGCTCCAGGACACTGCCCTTGAGGTGGTAGAGGTAGGATCCCTCTGAGTCAGAGAGAAAAACCAACCTTGGAGGGTAAGCAGATTAATAATAATAATAATGATAATAATAATAATAATAATAATACAGTAATAATAAATATCGGAGTATGTAGTTCGGACAAAAATAGCCAGCAAACTTAGCTACTTTTAAAACAAATGCAGTATTTACCTTACCTCTATTCGTCGTCCTCGTCATTGTCTGCTAGGTGAATTACAAATATATCTTGGTTGCTATCCGTGTCGTGTTTCATGTTCATCTCTTCTGTCTTAATGGTGCTTCGAACACAAGCAGACCACCTCTCAGGACCGATCGTTCCAGCTCCTTCACGAAGAAGTTGACACACACTAGCAATCGAAGTTGGCGTAACATTATTTTTCCTAACATATGTCTCCAGCTGAAACCAGATCATTTATATGGGGTTTAAAATACAGTGATATGGAGGGAGTCGCAAAACTTCGTGTCCACGTGAGGCTGCGATCTCCTCTACAGCGTACCTTTCACTGATATTGGCTGATTTGATTTCCTGCAACATAACTGCCTTGATGGGTACAGGTTTTGGCATTGGAATGTTATTGTACTCCATAAACTTAATAATGTCCTTAATATTAGTGTTCATGGAAGGAACCTAATCAGCTGCCGCGAATGATAGCTTGCGTTGTCCATCACGATTACACATTTTCGGTCACGTGGTTGGTTCTCTAGAAGATGAGGCCGAAACCAGTTTTCGAAAACTTCAGCTGTGATTTCGTCATGGCTATCAGCTTTGCAGTCTCCAATGTTTTTAGCCGATAAATAAAGGCAATTCTCAACCCAGCCCTCACTGCCTCCAGCATGCAATACCATAATACGCTTGCCCCGCGATGTTGGTGCTTTCAGTATGCAATTACAAGTTCCATCTTCCCACCCTTTCTTCACAATGTCATGAGTATCGTACCAAGTTTCATCTAGATAGACAACTCTGCATCCCTCGGAACGCAACTTCCGGAGACGCTCTATGAATTTATATCGCCAAGCTACTATTCTAGCAGATTCCATTACAATCTGTTTTTTCTTCAGAATACGGAAACAAAACCCAAGTTTTTTCAACAGCTGGCGTAGAGTCGTTTTTTCATAAGGAAAGCCACACACATTTTTCAAATGTTTTAACAGTTCCTGTACGGTTGGTGACTTACCTTTAGTAAAGAATGCATATACCTCGCGTCTCACCAAGTCACAGCAAAAATCATCAATTTTATTAAAGATAACCCTATTATTACCACACTTTTTCGGAGTTGTAGGTCCCCTCTTTACTATTTTACTTACAGTTTTCCTGTTAAGTTTCAACATGTTAGCTGTCTCAGAAATATAACCCTTGCGAACGTTGTTCTTCATAACGTATTCGTATGCGTTACATATTTTTACCAGCCGTTGACTTTGCTTACTTAAAGTTTTAGTCGCCTTTCTTTTCTCTGCGGAACGACTACTACCCGGCTGAGTACTACTCGCGGGCGCGGAACCACTGCTGCTCGGCTGAATATCAATCGTGGGCACGGAACCACTGCTACCCGGCTGAGTATCACTCGCGGACACGGAACCACTGCTGCTCGGCTGAATGTCACTCGCGGGCGCGGAACCACTGCTACCCGGCTGAGTATCACTCGCGGACACGGAACCAGTACTACTCGGTCGAATATTACTGTTACCGGTGCTCGGTTGAGGATCGTTTGTCTGCACTGGCAGATTTAATTCAGGATTTTCTGATGCGATAATTTCCAGGTGTGATTCCCACGGCCTCCACATTACTGCGTGAAGCGAAGTGAAAAACAACACACTTCACAAATATTAATTAACGAAGCAAAGAAATAATCCAAAACTTTCAAACAGCGAACAAAGCAAGTGTAAATTGTCTGAGCTGAAAAGAGAGACTGACGTCTATTTAACAAGATGTGCATTGGCAACAGAGCTGTGAGGATTTCTGAAGGGGAATGCGAACTTCCGGTTTAAAGCCCACTGCCGTCATAAATCACCCCCTGCTAGGCCCGTAAGTGGCCAGGGTGATCAAACGTTTGCCGAACTCTTTGAATGCCGCTGGGTACGGGTTGAGCGTCAGGACTATATATACGTTGAGGACCGCATGGCTATTAGTTAACAACGGCAATCTGACGGAGCGAAGCCTAGCCCACCTATCTCGCCGGTCCCCGCACATAACAGACATTCAGCAGCAAGCCGCGTGTGTGAGTCGAGAGGAGAGGAACGCAGAGCCTGGACTGCAAGATCAGTCTCCAATGCCTTGCTCTCAGAAATACGTGCGACGTCTTTTCTGATTGCTTTAAAGTTTTTGAATGGAACAATGTGTCAGATGCTTACATTATAATGTGCTTTAAATTTCCATCGTTCTCATTTGAGGTTTGGGCTTCACCGATAGTCTTGGCAGCCCTCAGTGTACGCCACTGCATCCCACCAAACTTTTAAATACTTTGTACATCTGTCTGTAGGTGTATTATATTAACCTGACAGGTGGTGGTGGTGGTGGTGGTGGTGATTACTGTTGTAAGAGGAAGTACAACTAGGCAACCATCCTCTACATAACACTAATCAGAGGAAAAAATCGAAAAGATCCGACATTTCAAAAATGAAGGTATCGGCCAAAGGAAGAGAAAGGCCACGAAGAGCGTGAAAATAAAAGACTATCTAAGCTTCGAATGCTCTAATACCCTCTGGGTCGGAAAAGAACAAGAGTTGACCAAGGCAGGTCGCATAGGATATATGACAATGAGGAGCCTGGCACAAGTAAGTGGAAGAATTGCCAGGACTCAGCTAAGGCGCCAACTCACGCTGTGAAGTTCAGAGTCCCTGGGGCCCTTTTTAGTCGCCTCTTACGAAAGGCAGGGGATACCGTGGGTGTTATTCTACTGCCCCCACCCACACGGGAGAATATTAACCTGATACATCAGATGGAAGAGATCAAATCTATATATATAAAGTAGCTTGTCCTGACTGACTGACTGACTGACTGACTGACTGACTGACTGATTCATCATCGCCGAGCCAAAACTACTGGACATAAAGAAATGAAATTTTGGAGATATATTCATATTAAGATGTAGGTGCTCGCTAAGAGAGGATTTTTGGATATTCCGTCGCTAAGGGGGTGAAAAGGGGGGGTGAAATTTTAAAATGAGTGTGTCTATATCTCAAAACTTTAAAAGTTTACAGATGTGAAAATTGGTATTTAGAATCTTCTTTAAAAATAAGGAAAAACGTATTTTTTTGTTTTGAGACAATCCCAATAGGAGGGGCACAAAAGGGTGAAAAAGGGGTTGAATGCATTTAATCGGGATACCGGTACTTATATCTCAGAAACTGAAGATATTACAGACATGAAAATTGGTACTTTTGATCTCTTTTAAAAATAAAGAAACACGTATTTTTTGGTTTGGGGGAAATCCAATTAATGGGAGGGTGAAAAGGGGGTGAATTTTTAAAATGGGTGCATCTATATCTCAAAACTCTTAAAGTTTACAGATGTAAAAATTGGTACTTAGAATCTTCATTAAAAACAAAGAAACACGTATTTTTTTGTTTTCGGAAAATCCCAATAGGAGGGGTGAAAAGGGGTGAAAACGTGGTTGAATGACTTTCATTAAGATACTTATATCTCAAAAACTGAAGATATTACAGACCTGAAAATTGGTGTTTAGGATCTCCTTTAAAAATAAAGAAATACATATTTTTTGTTTTTGGAAAATCCAATTAATGGGGGGTGTGAAAAGGGGGTGAATTTTTAAAATGAGTCTATCTATATCTCAAAACTTTTAAAGTTTAAAGATGTAAAAATTGGCATTTAGAATCTCCTTTAAAAATAAAGAAACACGTATTTTTTTTGTTTTCGGAAAATCCCAATTGGAAGGGTGGAAAAGGGTGAAAAAGCGGTTGAATGCCTTTAATGAGGCTACTTATATTTCAGAACCTGAAGATATTACAGACCTGAAAATTGGTATTTGGGATTTACTTTAAAAATAAAGAAACAGGTATTTTTTTGATTTTGGAAAATCCAAATAATGGAGGGTGAAAAGGGGGGTGAATTTTTAAAATGAATGTGCCTACATCTTAAAACTTTAAAAGTTTACAGATGTAAAAAAATGGTATTTAGAATCTTCTTTAAAAATACAAGAACACGTATTTTTTGCTTTCTTTAAATCCCAATAGGAGGGGTGTAAATGGGTGAATAATGGGATGAACGCCTTTAATGAGGATACATATATCTCAGAAACTGAAAATATTACGGAACTGAAAATTTGTATATGGGAGCTCCTTTAAAAATAAGGAAACACGTATTTTTTTGTTTTTGGAAAATCCAATTAATAGGGGTTAAACAGGAGTGACAAACTGGGGTGAATTTTTTGAAAGACTATATCTACAGAATATCTGAGAAACGTAAAATGTTATAGACGTAAAAAGTGGGTATTTGGAATCTCCTGTAAATGTAAAGAAAGATAGGTGATTTGTTTTCGGAAACTGCACGTAAGGGGAAATAAAAAGGGGTGAAATTTTAAAAAGCGAATTTCTACAGTATATCTCAAAAAATTAACATGTTACAGAAGTGAAAAATTGTATTTTTATCTCTATTAAAAATAAAGAAACGTGTATTTTCAGCTTTCGGAAATACCACTTGGGTGGAAGTGGGGGGGGGGGGTAAAAGTGACTGAAAATGGTGTTGAATTCTTTTAATTAGGCTACTGATATCTCAAAAATGAAGATATTACAGACGTGAAATCTGCTTTGGAATCTGCTTTAAAAGTAAAGAAACACGTATTCTCGGAAAATCCAATGAAGCGGGGGGGGGGGGTGAAAGAATTGAAAAATTAATTGAATTAATTGTATGGGAATACATACATCTAATAGAAACTAAAGTTGTTACGGACGTGAAAATTGGTATTTGAATCTCCTTAAACAAAGAAAAACGCGTTTGGGGGGCGGGAGTGAAAAGGAGTTGAATTCCTTTCATGAAGACACATAAATCAAAAACTGAAGAAGTTAGAGTCGTGATAATTACTATTCAGAAGATCCTTTACTATTGAGGAAACAAGTATATTTTGCCGGAAAATTCATTTACGTGTGATAGTACATATATCACACCCCCGAATTATATGTTGAAGTTAGAGATATTATTGTCAGTATTCGATTTATTATTATTATTATTATTATTATTATTATTATTATTATGATTATCAGTATTTCATTTGTATATTTTGCCATTTATATTGGTAAGCTGGAAGATATCCACATATCTAGGTATGAGTAATTTGTTTTGCACGAGTGGGAAAACATTGCTTTAATAACTCTGGTAATTTGGATTAGTCATGTGGCTACCCCAGTATTTGTTGTGGTCGTCGGAAAGTTCGTATGAGTCATGTATATATCCCAGCCTGTTGAGATGAGCTTGTTGTTGTATTAGGAAAGTTTGGTGATTCATGGAATATACCCCAGAGTTTGTTATTGTCTTGGGAGGAAGAAGTAGTTCAGGGCTTGGTCTTGACTAGAGATCACTCATGATTGGTGGGCAAGCACCAATCCAGACGTTTCATCTGAGAGGAGGGGGATGTTGATGTCTATAAAGGTTGATGATACGGCGGCAACCTGGAGATTAGGACATTGTAAGGAACATTGTAAGGGTGATTGTAGAGGTGATTGTAAAGGAACGAGAAGGAAGACAACTGCAACTACAACTGACGCACTGTACGGGAAGGAAGTGGTGCTGATATACGGTACTGGAGTGACACGGCTGCAATGGACTGGACTTCAAACGTTCGTGGAGCGTAGTCTTGTTATGTTTGTGGAAAGTGGATGATTGTGGAGAGTGCTTGCGCATTAAGTATTGTAGCACTTGTGGCGGCCTAGCATTATATGTTGGTGAAAGCTATCTCAGACTTTCCATAAATTTATATGTTGAGGATCGACAGACGTGTGTATATATCTTTACAACAAGTGTTAAAATATGTGAACACAGTAGTACAAGGTACAGTATCTGTGTGATGTGATAACTGCCGATTATGAGAATCGGTAAATCGAATTGATATAGAGACAGTGAAGGGTGTTTATCTTCATACATGTACATTGTTCATCGGACCATCTACAAATGGTAGCTTAGTTCTCACTTTCGTTTTCCCACGGTTTTCATTATTGTTGCTGTTGTAAATATGGAGTCTTCCAGCAATATTTTATGTGTGTATTATATGTATAATGTTGTATGTTGATGAGGTGCTCATGCACGGAATTTGTTCAGAATATAGTTAGCTATTTTAGAATCAGTGTTATTGATGAACCTAGGTGCAGTTCCTACCTAATTAGTCGTTTTCAGGAGGTTAGGTAAGGCCTGCAGCAGATGTACCAGTACGCAGCATTATGTACACGCCCTGGGATATAAAGTTTATCATGCTCTTATCTAAATTCGAGGGATCCATTCTGGTGAACTCTGGCGCCCATACTACGGACATTTCGGTTAATCATGCTTATTAATTTTATTAAGTTTTTGAGTAATTTTATTTATATATTTTTATTCATGATTTATTTATCAGTAGTCATCAAATAGTTACATACGGGGTGGGGGGGAGGGGAGTGTGAAAGGAAGTGAAAATAAAGTGATTTATTTTTATGGGGATACTTATATCTCAAAACTGAATGTAACAGATGTGAACATTGGTGTTTGGAATATCTTTTAAACATAAAGAAACACGTCTTCTATTTTTTTGGGGGGGGGGGTGTAAATAAACTTAACGGCGGTGGGTTGTAAAAGGAGGTGAGATCAATTGATTTTACTGTTCATAATGTACTTAAGGAGCCTCCGTTGCTCAGGCGGCAGCGCGCCGGCCTCTCGCAGCTGGGTTCCGTGGTTCAAATCCCGGTCACTCCATGTGACATTCGTGCTGGACAAAACGGAGGCGGGACAGGTTTTTCTCCGGATACTTCGATTTTCTCTCTCATCATTCATTCCAGCAACACTGTCCAATATTTCATTTCATTTGTCATTCAACGATCATTGCCCCAGAGGTGTGCTTCGGCAGCCGGCACAATTCCTATTGTCGCTGCTAGATGGGGCTTTATTCATTCCATTCCTGACCCTGTCGAATGACTGGAAACAGGCTATATAGTTTCGATGTACTTATTCTGATCATAAACCGATCATTTTTAATCTTTCCTGGGCTGGTTTTCAACAGCCATCTTTTCCTTCGGAGAACGTTCTTAGATTACAGTAGATCCTCCTGGCATGTAAATAAAAATTTAAACACATTTGAAATAAACGATAGGAATGAGATGGACCGTCAAATTGTTCACCTCTATAATAAGGTCAACAATGCACGGAAGTATGTCATTGGTATCGCCAGAAATCCCGCACACTTGCCTACGCGCGACGACGGTGCTGGTCACATTGTAACAATGACACTGGCAGCAGATGTAATTTACCGCCAAGTAGCGATCTTGCAGCTTGCTGTGGGGTTCAGAACATCTTTTAATAATAATAATAATAATAATAATAATAATAATAATAATAATAATAATAATAATAATAATAATAATAATAATGATAATAATAATAATAATGTTCTGGACCGTTGTCAAATGTGCGGACCCCCCTGGAAAATGGTCCTGGACGGGTAATGACTAAGAATGCAGTCCGGCCGCGGGTTCAGTACCGCCAAGGCACCTAAGACGACACCACGCCGGATCTCCTGAAGGATTTGATCCATATTAAAAACGCTTATAGGAAAAGATGGCAAAGATTTAGGGACCCAACTGACGGGGTGGAATATCTGGACCTAGCCCGGGAAGTACGAAATCGATTGCTGGAAAGAAAGATTGAAAAATGTGAGGAAACATACCGTAATCTATTAGAAAACGAGTCAGATCGCGAATTTTGGCGGATTCTCGCAGAAAACGAGTCAGATCGCGAATTTCGGCGGATTATATATCTAAAACAATTAGCATTCAATTATAAATTTCAGTATAATACCGTAGCGAAGCACGGGTATCTTGCTAGTCTATATATATAAAACTAGCAAGATACCCGTGCTTCGCTACGGTATTATACTGAAATTTATAATTAAATGCTTATTGTTTTAGATACATAATCCGCCGAAATTCGCGATCTGACTCGTTTTCTGTGAGAATCCACCAAAATTCCCGATCTGACTCGTTTTCTATTATTTTACAGCACGTTTCCTCCCATATTGCAATCTTCCTTTCCAGCAATCGATTTCGTACTTCCCGGGCTAGGCTCAGGTATTCCTCCTGGTCAGTTGGGTCCGTAAATCTTTGCCATCTTTTCCTTTAATCATTTTTTATATGGATAAAATCCTTCAGGAGATCCGGCGTGGTGTCACATTGGGTGCCTTGGCGGCACTGAACCCGCGGCCGGACTGCATTCTTAGTCATTACCCGTCCAGGAGCCGTTACCAGCGCGGTCCGCACATTTGACGACGGTCCGGAACATTATTATTGTTATTATTATTATTATTGTTATTATTATTATTATTATTATTATTATTATTATTATTATTATTATTATTATTATGTGTTGCTGGAATGGCTGATGACAGGGAAAACCGGAGTAACCGGAGAAAAGCCTGTCCCGCCTCCGTTTTGTCCAGCACGAATGTCATATGGAGTGACCGGGATTTGAACCACGGAACCCAGCTGTGAGAGGCCGGCGCGCTGCCGCCTGAGCAACGGAGGATCCTTATAAGTACATTAATAACAGTAAAATCAATTGGTCTCACCTCCTTCTACACCCCACCGCCGTTAAGTTTATTTACCGCCACCCCCCCCCCCCCCAAAAAAAATTAAAAGAAGGCTTGTTTCTTTATGTTTAAGGGAGATTCCAAACACCAATGTTCACGTCTATTACCTTCAGTTTTGAGATATAAGTATCCCCATAAAAGTAATTTACTTTTTTCACTTCATTTCACACGACTCCCCCCCCCCCACCTAAGTGAACTTTCCCGCAAAAAATACTTGTTTCTTTAATAGTAAAGGATCTTCTAAATACCAATTATCACGACTCTAACTTCTTCAGTTTTTGATTTATGTGTCCTCATGAAAGGAATTCAACTCCTTTACACTCCCGCCCTCCAAGATGGTTTCCCGCCCAAAACGCGTTTTTCTTTGTTTTTAAAGGAGATCCAAATACGAATTTTCACGTCTGTAACAACCTTAGTTTTTATTAGATGTGTGTATTTTCATACAATTAAGCCAATTAATTTTTCAATCTTTCACCCCCACCCCCCGCTTCATTGGATTTTAAGAGAATACGTTTTTCTTTACTTTTAAAGCAGATTGAAAATATCAAATTTAACGTCTGTAACACCTTCATTTTTGATATATCAGTAGCCTAATTAAAGGAATTCAACACCATTTTCAGTCACATTTACGCCCCCCCCCCTCCTACCCAAGTGATATTTCCGAGAACTAAAAATACACGATTCTTTATGTTTAATAGAGATAAAAAAATACCATTTTTCACTTCTGTAACATGTTAAGGTTTTTAGATATACTGTAAAAATTCTCATTTTAAAATTTCACCCCTTTGGAGTTCCCCTTAAGTGGAGTTTCCAAACACAAATCGCCTATGTTATTTACATTTACAGAAGATTCCAAACACCCACTTTTTACGTCTGTAACATTTTACGTTTCCAAGATATTCTGTAGATATAGTCGTTCAAAAAATTCAGCCCAATTTGTCACTCCTGTTTAACCGCCATTAATTGGATTTTCCAAAAACTAAAAAATACGTGTTTCTTTATTTTTAAAGGAGATCCCATATACAAATTTTCAGTTATGTAATATCTTTCGTTTCTGACATATATGTATCCTCATTAAAGGCATTCAACCCATTTTTCACCCTTTTACACACCTCCTATTGGGATTTACAGGAAACAAAAATACGTGTTCCTTTATTTTTAGAGGAGATTCTAACTGCCAATTTTTTTATCAGTAAATTTTAAGGTTTTAAGATGTAGACACACTCATTCTAAAAAATTCACCCCCCTTTTCACCCCCCAATATTTGGATTTTCCAAAAACGAAAAATACGTGTTTCTTTACTTTTAAAGTAGATCACAAATACCAATTTTCATGTCTGTAATATCTTCAGGTTCTGAAATATAAGTAGCCTCGTTAAAGGCATTCAACCCATTATTCACCCTTTTACACCCTTCCTATTGGGATTTTCCGAAAACAAAAGAATACGTGTTTCTTTATTTTTAACGGAGATTCTAAATACCAATTTTTACATCTATAAACTTTAAAAGTTTTGAGATATAGATACACTAATTTTAAAAAATCACCCCCTTTTCAACCCCCCCCCCCCATTAATTGGATTTTCCAAAAACAAAAAAATACGTGTTTCTTTTTTAAAGGAGATCCCAAACACCAATTTTCAGGTCTGTAATATCTTCAGGTTCTGAAATATAAGTAGCCTCATTAAAGGCATTCAACCGCTTTTTCACCCTTTTCCACCCTTCCAATTGGGATTTTCCGAAAACAAAAAAATACGTGTTTCTTTATTTTTAAAGGAGATTCTAAATGCCAATTTTTACATCTTTAAACTTTAAAATTTTTGAGATATAGATAGACTCATTTTTAAAATTCACCCCCTTTTCACACCCCCCATTAATTGGATTTTATAAAAACAAAAAAATGTATTTCTTTACTTTTAAAGGAGATCCTAAACACCAATTTTCAGGTCTGTAATATCTTCAGTTTCTGAGATATAAGTATCCTCATTAAAGTCATTTAACCACGTTTTCACCCCTTTTCACCCCTCCTATTGGATTTTCCGAAAACCAAAAAATACGTGTTTCTTTGTTTTTAATGAAGATTCTAAGTACCAATTTTTACATCTGCAAAATTTAAAAGTTTTGAGATATAGATGCACCCATTTTAAAAATTCACCCCCTTTTCACCCTTCCATTAATTGGATTTCCCCCAAACAAAAAAATACGTGTTTCTTTATTTTTAAAAGAGATCAAAAGTACCAATTTTCATGTCTGTAATATCTTCAGTTTTTGAGATATAAGTACCGGTATCCCGATTAAAGGCATTCAACCCCTTCTTCACCCTTTTTCGCCCCTCCTATTGGGATTGTCTCAAAACAAAAAAATACGTGTTTCCTTATTTTTAAAGAAGATACTAAATACCAATTTTCACATCTGTAAACTTTTAAAGTTTTGAGATATAGACACACTCATTTTAAAATTTCACCCCCCTTTTCACCCCCTTAGCGACGGAATATCCAAAAATCCTCTCTTAGCGAGCACCTACATCTTAATATGAATATATCTCCAAAATTTCATTTCTTTATGTCCAGTAGTTTTGGCTCGGCGATGATGAATCAGTCAGTCAGTCAGTCAGTCAGTCAGTCAGTCAGTCAGTCAGGACAAGCTACTTTATATATATAGATAACTTGTCCTGACTGACTGACTGACTGATTCATCATCGCCGAGCCAAAACTACTGGACATAAAGAAATGAAATTTTGGGAATATATTCATATTAAGATGTAGGTGCTCGCTAAGGGAGGATTTTTGGATATTCCGTCGCTAAGGGGGTGAAAAGGGGGGTGAAATTTTAAAATTTAAACGTTTACAGATGTAATAATTGGTATTTAGAATCTTCCTTAAAAATAAGGAAACACGTATTTTTTTGTTTTCAGAAAATACCAATAGGAGGGCTGAAAAAGGGTGAAGAAGGGGTTCAATGCCTTTAATCAGGATACCGGTACTTATATCTCAGAAACTGAAGATATTACAGACCTGAAAATTGGTACTTTTGATCTCTTTAAAAAATAAAGAAACACGTATTTTTTGTTTTTGGAAAATCCCTATAGGATGGGTAAAAAGGGGTGTAAAAGGGGTTGCATGCCTTGAATGAGGCTACTTATATTTCAGAACCTGAAGATATTACAGACCTGAAAATTGGTATTTGGGATCTGCTTTAAATATAAAGAAACTCGTATTTTTTGTTTTTGAAAAATCCAATTAATGTGGGGGTGAAAAGGGGGTGAATTTTTAAAATTCTCAAAATCTCAAAACTTTTAAAGTTTATAGATGTAAAAATTGGTATTTTGATCTCCTTTAAAAAGTTTTTTTTTGTTTTGGAAGGTCCTAATAGGAAGGGTGAAAAGGGGTGTAAAAGTGGTTGAATGCGTTTAATGAGGCTACTTATATTTCAGAACCTGAAGATATTACAGACCTGAAAATTGGTATTTGGGATCTACTTTAAAAATAAAGAAACACGTATTTTTTGTTTTTGGAAAAAACAATTAATGTGGGGTTGAAAACGGGGTGAAATTTTAAAATGAGTGTATCTATATCTCAAAACTTTTAAAGTTTATAGGTGTAAACATTTGTATTTAGAATCTCCTTTAAAAATAAAGAAAAATATATTTTTTTGTTTTCGGAAAATCTCAACAGGAAGGGTGGAAAAGGGTGGAAAAGGGTGGAAAAGGGGTTGAATGCCTTTAATGAGGCTACTTATATTTCAGAACCTGAAGATATTACAGACCTGAAAATTGGTATTTGGGATCTACTTTAAAAATAAAGAAATAGGTATTTTTTCACTTTTGGAAAATGCAAATAATGGGGGGCAAAAAGGGGGTGAATTTTTAAAATGAGTGTGCCTACATCTTAATTTTTTTTTTAAGTTTACAGGTGTAAAAATTGGTGTTTAGAATCTCCTTTAAAAATAAAGGAACACATATTTTTTTGTTTTCTGTAAATTCCAATAGGAGGGGTGTAAAAGGGTGAATAATGGGTTGAATGCCTTTAATGAGGATACATATATTTCAGAAACTGAAGATATTACAGAACTGAAAATTTGTATATGGGGTCTCCTTTAAAAAGCAAGAAACACGTATTTTTTGTTTTTGGAAAATCCAATTAATGGCGGTTAAACAGGAGTGACAAAGTGAGGTGAGTTTTTTGAAAGACTATATCTACAGAATATCTGAGAAACGTAAAATATTACAGACGTAAAAAGTGGGTATTTGGAATCTCCTGTAAATGTAAAGAAACATAGGTGATTTGTTTTTGGAAACTCCACTTAATGGGAACTAAATAGGGGTGAAATTTCAAAATGAGAATATCCACAGTATATCTCAAAAAATCTTAACAAGTTACAGAAGTGAAAAATGGTATTTTTTACCTTTATTAAAACTAAAGAAATGTATATTTTTAGTTTTCGGAATTACCACTTGGGTGGAGGGGGGGGCGGTAAAAGTGACTGAAAATGGTGTTGAATTCTTTTAATTAGGCTACTGATATCTCAAAAATGAAGACGTTACAGACGTGAAATTTGATATTTGGAATCTGCTTTAAAAGTAAAGAAACGCGTATTCTCGGAAAATCCAGTGAAGGGGGGGGGGGTGAAGGAATTGAAAATTAATTGACTGAATTGTATGAGAATACATACATCTAATAAAAACTAAAGTTGTTACAGACGTGAAAATCGGTATTTGGATCTCCTTTAAAAACCAAGAAAAACGCGTTTTGGGAGTGAAAATGAGTTGAATTCCTCTCATGAGGACACATAGATCAAAAACTTAAGAAGTTAGAATCGTGATAATTGGTATTTAGAAGATCCTTTACTATTAAAGGAACAAGTATTTTTTGCCGGAAAATTCATTTAGGGGGGAGGAGTGTGAAAGGAAGTGAAAAAAGTGAATTATTTTTATGAGGATGCTTATATCTCAAAACTGAAGGTAATAGACGTGAACATTGGTGTTTGGAATCTCCTTTAAGCATAAAGAAACACGCCTTCTTTTAATTTTTTTTTTGGGGGGGGGGATAAATAAACTTAACGGCGGTGGGGTGTAAAAGGAGGTGAGACCAATTGATTTTACTGTTCATAATGTACTTATAAGGAGCCTCCGTTGCTCAGGCGGCAGCGCGCCGGCCTCTCACAGCTGAGTTCCGTGGTTCAAATACCGGTCACTCCATGTGATATTCGTGCTGGACAAAACGGTGGCGGGACAGGGATTTCTCTGGATACTCCGGTTTTCCCTGTCATCATTCCTTCCAGCAACACTGTCCAATATTTCATTTTATTTGTCATTCATCGATCATTGTCCCAGAGGAGTACTTCGGCAGCCGGCATAATTCCTACTGTCGCCGCTAGATGGGGCTTTATTCATTCCATTCCTGACCCTGTCGAATGACTGGAAACAGGCTGTACATTTTCGATGTACTTATTCTGATCATAAACTGATCATTTTTAATCTTTCCTGGGGTTCGTTTTCAACAGCCATATTTTCCTTCGGAGAACGTTCTTAGATTACAGTAGATCCACCTGCCATGTACTGTAAATAAAAATGTAAACACATTTGAAATAAACGATAGGAATGAGATTGACCGTCAAATTGTTTACCTCTATAATAAGCTCAATAATGCACGGAAGTATGTCATTCGTATCGCCAGAAATCCCGCACACTTGCCCACGCGCGACAATGGTGCTGGTCACATTGTCAAAAATGACAATGGCAGCAGATGTAATTTACCGCCAAGTAGCGGTCTTGCATTTTGCTGTGGGGTCCAGAATATCTAATAATAATAATAATAATAATAATAATAATAATAATAATAATAATAATAATAATAATAATAATAATAATAATGTTCTGGACCTTCGTCAAATGTGCGGACCGCGCTGGAAACGGGTCCTGGACGGGTAATGACTAAGAATGCCGTCCGGCCGCGGGTTGAGTCCCGCCAGGGCACCCAAGACGACACCTCGCCGGATCTCCTGAAGGATTTGATCCATATTAAAAATGCTTATAGAAAAAGTTGGCAAAGATTTAGAGACCCAACTGACCGGGTAGAATACCTGGACCTAGCCCGGGAAGTTCGAAATCGATTGCTGGAAAAAAGATTGAAAAATGGGAGGAACATTGCCGTAATTTGTCAGAAAAAAGTCAGATCGCGAATTTTGGCGGAACCTCGCAGAAAACGAGTCAGATCGCTAATTTCGGCGGATTATATATCTAAAACAATAAGCATTCAATTATAAATTTCAGTATAATACTGTAGCGAAGCACGGGTATCTTGCTAGTCAAGAATAAAATTAATGCAAAAAAGATGAAACTGCGAAGGGTCAGAGACAGTGTTGACAAATATTTTCAAGATCCACTAAATACTACTAAAAATCCGCTAAAATTCCGCCAAGAAATCCGATCTCAAATAATGAGCAATAAAAACGAGCAATACTACTACTACTACTACTACTACTACTACTACTACTAATAATAATAATAATAATAATAATAATAATAATAAAAGTAAATCTCTGCACTCATCTGATCTGTGAGTTTCACTGGGATTAACCACCTGCCTGCGAGTCGGCGAGCTAAAACTTGTAGGCGTTTTATTGCCGGGTGCAAACTAGGTGAATTCCCTACCCCAAGGGCCACACATAGAACAGGCCAGTCATTAAACGGTCTTCCTTCATAGCATAATAAATGCTACTCTCTCACAGTTTCATTATCTGTCGTCATTCGTGAACTAAGAGATAAGTACCCTTTCCCAACGCATTACAAATTTATGATACCACGACCTCGTACATCAAATCCAAATAACATGTTTTCCTCAAGTGACTGCTAGCTCCTGACAAGAAATACAGAGTAGCTCGGAGACAGACTGGAGTACAAATTTTTTTTAAAAAAAATGAAATGGATAAAACACTAAATTCCGCTATAATAAATCTAGGATTCCGCCCAAAAATCCGCTGTCCGCTAAATGATATATTTATCCGCCGATAGTCTTATAATCCGCCAAATTTAGCGGAAAATCCGCTAAGTTGGCAACACTGTCAGAGAGAGTCAGAAGTGTACGCCATGGCTAGCCGCTGACGGAGAAGCATGCCCGCTTCGTGTAGCATCTTAAGGGGTCGACATAAATGTATTCATGTACATGCTAAATGATGGTCCAGTCAACGACGGGCACAACAGATAGTCTTCACATATAATTCTATTTCCAACATTAGCCTGATATTGCAGCAAATCATCAACATCTCCCTCTCCTTAACAGTTTCCTCCCATGTGTGTGTGTGGGGGGGAGAATACATCCACGAAATCTCCTTCCTGTCCTAAAAGGTGACTAAAAGGGGTAATCCACGGAAATTTTCAACTTGATAATGCAGATTGGAGTAATCACGTTAACGAGGTTGTTAAGAAAGGTTACAGATCTCCTCACATCGTTATGAAAGTATTTAGGTGTTGTAGTAAGAATGAACAGGAGAGGGCGTATAAGTCTCTGGTAAGACCCCTACCAGGACTACTTGATACGAGAACTGGAAAAAAGTCAAAGGAAAGCAGCACGATTTGTTCTGGGTGATTTCCGACAAAGGAGTAGTGTTATGAAAATGTTGCAAACTTTGGGCTGGGAAGACTTGGGAGTAAGGAGACGAGGTGCTCGACTAAGTGGTACGTTTCTAGTTGTCAGTGGAGAGTTGGCGTTGAATGACATAAGTAGACGAATCAGCTTGAATAGGAAAGATCATAATATGTAACCAAAGTTGGAATTCAAGAGGACGAATTGGGACAAGTATAGTATTCATTTATAGGACGAGGAGTAAGGGATTGGAATAAATTTTCCAGGAAAATGTTCGATACATTTCGAAGTTCATTGAAAATGTTAAAAAAAGCTAGATAAACAATTGATAGGGAATCTGCCACTTGGATGACACCCCTAAATCCAGATTGATTGATTGATTGATTGATTGATTGATTGATTGATTGATTGATTGATTGATTGATTGATTGATTGATTGATTGATTGATTGATTGATTGATTGATTGATTGATTGATTGATAACCATGGGCCCCTAGTTGAGTATGGTATTGGTTCCTCTCCCACCAGTCTATTCACTGTTTCTTACCCGATCTATCTTGGCCGATCTCGAGATTGTTTTTCGCGAGAATTTAGGAGTCTTTAATTCTCAAGACTTGTGTAGCTCTTTCTTTTCTTTAACCAGTAATGGGTACGCAGCTGTGAGTTTGGTGAAGATGCTTTTCCGTGGTTTCCCATTTTCACACCAGGCAAATGCTGGGGCTGTACTTTAATTAAGGCCACGGTCCCTTCATTCCCACTTCTAGTCCTTTCCCATCCCATCGTCGCCATAAGACCTATCTCTGTCGGTGCGACGTAAAGCAACCTGTATTTTCTCTAAACGATATCTTCGTTCTTCGAAGGATCGTCCTTTTCCTTTTCTAATCTGATTAAAATCAAGGGGGCGTGGTTAACTAGCCCTACCAAATACATTACTGTGACAATACCGGACAGCTTGCCGTTTCCAATGAGACAGTCGATAGTGCTGCTGCCTACACGACACGGTGTGGCGCACACTGCGACAGCATATTGTGAGCAACCGCAAAAGAAACCACGACAATGTTGTGAGATGGACAGCAGGCAATGGTATGAGATAAATTGTGTTAAAAATCAGTTTATGATTTCATTAGTAGGAAAAGTCCTCTCAGTTTTAATTACTGTGTTGATGGGGTATAAGTTCCTTATGGGTGTCACTGTAAGTACCTAGGTGTTAATATAAGGAAAGATCTTCATTGGGGCAATCACATAAATGAGATTGTAAATAAAGGATACTGATCTCTGCACAAATTACGATGGTTTTTAGGGGTTGTAATAAGGATGTAAAGGAGACGACATATAAGTCTCTTGTAAGACCCCAACCAGAGTATGGTTCCAGTTTATGGGACCCTCACCAGGATTACTTGATTCGAGAACTGGCAATGATCCAAAGGAAAGCAGCTCGATTTGTTCTGGGTGATTTCCGACAAAATTGTAGCGTTACGGAAATGTTGCAACGTTTGGGCTGGGAAGACTTGGGAGAAAGGAGACGGGCTGTTTCGACTAAGTGGTATGTTCCGAACTGTTGGTGGAGAGATGGCGTGGAATGACATTAGTAGACGAATAAATATGAGGGTTGTTTTTAAAAGTAGGGAAGATCACAACATGAAGTTGACTCGTGCTCTTAAATTGCTATTGATTTATTGTTAACACAGCACCACACTCAATTAATAACCAGATATAAACCAACCTACATAAACATGCATTCCACGAGGAGATTACACAATCTTAAAAGAAACAAAGAGAGAATGGTTACTAAGTCTTTGGAGTCGTTTCAATGTAGAGCCACCACAAGGACAAATTGGGGAAGTACTCGTTTATAGGAAGGGGTGGTAGGGATTGGAATAATTTACCAAGGGAGATGTTCAATACATTTCCAAATATTTTGCAGTTATTTGAGAAAAAACTAAGTAAACAACCGATAAGAAATCTGCCACCCGGGTGATGTCCTTAAATGCAGATCAGTAGTGACTGATTTGACTGATTGAATGATATTGCTACTTGTATGATTCTAGGTGCACTGGCGTGTTGTTTATAATTTATCAGTGTGTATCACTACATAGTCTTACACTGCAATGATATTCTAAGAACCGGGCGAGTAGGTCATGCGGTTAGAGTCGCACAGGCGCAGCTGTGAGCTTGCATCCGGGAGATAGTGGGTTCGAATCCCAATGCCAGCAGCCCTGAAGATGGTTTTCCATGGTTTCCCATTTTCACACCAGGCAAATGCTGGGGCTGTACCTTAATTAAGGCAACGGGCGCTTCCTTCCCACTCCTAGGCCTTCCCTATCCCATCGTCGCCATAAGACTTATCCGTGTCGGTGCGACGTAAAGCAAATAGCAAAACAAAACAAAAAAGATAATCTAATTGAAGTAAAGTATTTACTTGCCCTCACCACCATTTACTTTCTACCTCACTGCAGTATACCTCAGCTGTTCATACTCGTCGGCGAGTTGGCACCGCCGTCCTGCCCACGAGCGTAATGTGGAGACGAAAGGAAAGGTGACGTAGCAGCAGCGTCACACATAACTCTACCACTTCTATATTGTCAAAGCCAAAAATGATACTGTGGCAGTTCGAAGAAGTAACAAGCTTATTCAACCGTATGTAAACACTATACCTCATCAGAATTAGGTCTACTGTCATTATTATTATTATTATTATTATTATTATTATGATTATTATTATTATTATTATTATTATTATTATTATTATTATTATTATTATTATTATTATTATTATTATTATTATTATTATTGCGAATTGACCCCTTAGAAACACGCTACAATTTCATTTTTTCTTTGTCAAGTTTCCTCTTCCTCCAGTACTCCTTCATAAGAGCGCTACGCTGTTTCTTCTGTTAATCCGTCCGGGCTCTTCTCGTCTTTGCAGTTCTTTCGACTTCCAAATTTTGAATCATGGTCCGAAATGTTTTCCTAACATGTGAACTTCCTGGATGTTGGCCTTCTCTAGATCTTTACGAACTTCCTTAATCCATGCCGTCGTTGTGTTCTTGTTCCACGGGTAGTCGAATAACTTTTTGGTTAGTCTGGGTATGTCCATTCTGTATAAATGTCCGACAAATGATAAACTCGTGTTTTTCATGGTCTCTGAAATTTTCTCCACAATTTTGTAGACTTTTTTGTTGTTTCGAAGTTTCCAGCCGGTTTCGGTCTAAATTGGGCCCAAGATTTTCCGTAGTATTCTTTCCAGGATATCCAGCTTCTCCAACTTGTAATTATTTATTATTATTATTATTATTATTATTATTATTATTATTATTATTATTATTATTATTATTATTATTATTATTATTATTATAACATTTCGTCACTTGTGTGGCTATTCCTAACCTGGTGCAGCCCTTATACTGTAAGGCAGGCAGGATGGACAGCATCTGCCGTGGATGGATACTGCGTGTTATAGTGGCAGAGGATAGTGTTGTGTGCAGTATATGAATTTCAGGAACGTTTGGGAGAGCACAAATTCCCAGTCCCCAAGCCAAGAGAATTAACCATTTAAGACTGAAATCACAAACCCCGCCGGGAATCGAATCCGAAATAGGGAGATCTCTAAATCTTGTTAACAAATGACAGCAGGACGAAGAGTCGGGTTGTAAGCTTTGTTCTATTGATGGGGTGAAATTACCTTACGAAGATCACTGTATGTACTAGGTGTTATTAGAAAGAAAGAATTTGTAAATAAAGTTTACAGATTTCATCATATACCGGGCGAGTTGGCCGTGCGGTTAAGGGCGCGCAACTGTGAGCTTGCATCCGGGAGATAGTGGGTTCGAGCCCCACTGTCGGCACCCTGAAGATGGTTTTGCGTGGTTTGCCATTTTCACACCAGGCAAATGCTGGGGCTGTACCTTAATTAAGGCCACGGCCACTTCCCACTCTTAGGCCTTTCCTATCCCGTCGTCGCCATAAGACCTATTTGTGTCGGTGCGAAGTAAAACAAATTTTTAAAAAATCATCATAAATGGCTATGTGGGTATTTAGCGGTTGTAGTAAGGATGTAAAGGAGAGGGCGTATAAGTCACTGGTAAGACCCAATTAGAGTATGGTTTCAGTGTACGCTACCTTCACCAGGAATACTTGCTACGAGAAATGAAAAAGATCCAAAGGAAAGCAACACGATCTGTTCCGGTTGATTTCCGAAAATAAAAAAGTAGTATTTCGAAAATATCGCACAATTTGGGCTGGGAAGGCTTGCCAGTAGGGAGAGAAGAGCTGCTCGACTTACCAGGTATGATACGAGTTGACAGTGGAGAGATAGCGTGGAATGACATTAGTAGACGAATTAAGCTTGAGTGGAATTTGTAAAGGTAGGAAAGATCATAATATGACGATATAGTTGGAATTCAAGACGACAAATTGGGACAAAAATATTCATTTATAGAAAGAGGAATTAGGGAATGTAATAATTCATCACGGGAGATGATCAATAAATTTTCAAGTTCTTTGAATTCATTTAAGAATAGACTAGGTAAACAGCTGATCGGAACTCTCCCACTTGTGAGGGTTTCTACTATATTTTGTTTCACTGAATGTCTATTTGGTAGCCGGCCCCGTGGTGTAGAGGTAGCGTGCCTGCCTCTTATTCGGAGACCCCGGGTTCGATCCCCGGCCAGGTCAGGGATTTTTACCTGGACCTGAGGGCTGGTTCGAGGTCCACTCAGCCTACATGATTAGAATTGAGGAGCTATCTGACGGTGAGATAGCGGCCCCGGTTTAGAAAGCCAAGAATAACGGCCGAGAGGATTGGTCGTGCTGACCACACGACACGTCATAATCTGCAGGCCTTCGAGCTGAGCAGCGGTCGGTTGGTAGTCCAAGGCCCTTTAAGGGCTGTAGTGCCATGGGGTTTGGTTTGGAATGTCTTTTTGTGTGATGTCCTCTTTTAACTTCGTAAGTTCTGCAAATGGAATAATCTATGGTTTGAAGGAACGCAGATATTCTTTAGGTGGCAGTATTGAAATATTTTGTAGTATTCCGGTGTTCATGAGCAAACGCTATCGCAACTGTGCACAGTTTCATGGTAACATTTACACAGCTTTCTATGATTATGATTTCAGCATCAGCAGTGAGTAAATGTAGGCTTAAACCACGTTGCTTTTTGTTTTGATTTTTGCATTAGTTAAAGTTAAAATGCCCTTATATGTAACGAATTAGGATATTTGGAGTGATTTAAGACATTTAATTTTCCATGTTTGTCCATATTGTATGGTATACCACATGAATTTCACGATCACGTTGTTTTTGTTGTTGTTGTTGTTGTTGTGATTTGGGTCATCAGTCCATATACTGGTTTGATGTAACCCTCCTTGCCACCCTATCCTGTGCTAAACTTTTCATTTCTGCGTAACTACTGCATTCTACATCTACTCTAATCTATTTTTCATATGCATACCTTGGTCTACCTCCGCTGTTTTTACCACTACTCTTTCCTCAAAAACTAACTGAACAAGTCCTGTGTGTCCTATTATACCATTCTGTCTCTTCTTCTGATCAAATCTTTCTCCTCTCACCAATTCGATTCAGTATCTTTTCATTTGTGATTCGATCTAACCATCTCATCTTCAGCATTCTTCTGTAACACCACATTTGAAAATCTTCGATTATCTTTCTTTCTGAGCTATTTGTTGTCCATATTTCACTTCTATACAATGCCTTGCTTCAGAAGAAAGTTTCAAAAACGTCTTTCTAATTCCAATACTAATGTTCTAAGTGAACAAGTTTCTTTTCTTGCTTGTGCTAGTCTCTGTTTCATTCTACAACGCTAGTAACAATATTTACCTACTTCCTTTAAGACTTCATTTCCTAATCTAATATTTCCTTCATCACCTGACTTCATTCGACTGCACTCCATTACCTTTGTTTTGGATTTATTTATTTTTATCTTGTACTCCTTCTCCAAGACTGTGTCCATACCATTCAGCAATTTCTCTAGATCTTCTGCAGACTCATATGGAATATGACATAATATTGTTTTCGAGATATTACCGTCGTATTATAATTATTATTGTGCTGAAGCATTTCAATCTTGCAACGAAGACAGTTTCCAAAACAATGACAATGTAGAATTAAAACCGTTGATGCGTTAATGGCAATAATTGTCACTCCACAGCGTTGCTTACGCTATTATACAAGGCTGGGAAATGAGGAATGAGAAGTGGGGCCACAGAATTTAGTTTTCAGTTCTCCTGCTAGGATCGCCATAAGTTTTGAATGTCTTCTTATGTTCAGCATGGGTGTTGTGACAAGCGCTTGTGAAAATTCGCTAATGTACAGCTGATTATGATTCTTAAGGAGAAACCACGTGTTCTGAATGTTGCTTATCATCCATTTTTGTTGTAGTGGTGCAAATAATCATGAATATCATGCCATGTTTGAAACATTTCAAGAAAATTTATGGTTTGATTGAAGCTGTTCCTGGCATTGATTTCTTCTCGGCTTACTTTCTCCAAAATTCTTAGACCAGCAATTGTGTCTGTCGAGAATATTACGTTAGCCCTTGCAACATTCATCTTTTCCAAATTTGGAGGGTATACTACTTTCCTAGTTAATTTCCGCACAGGTTTCTCTACCACTCGTTTTTTTAGATGATACAGCTTGTTCGCATGTTCTGCGGTTACCAGGTTACCATTGAGAGCTTGCAAGGTCTCGCGTGTTAATTTGGCTAGTTGATCTCCTGTCAGGCTGTGTGTAAAATAATATGACATAGGAATCCCGTAATGTGTGGAAATATCTTTGAACGTAATGCAGAGCAATTTATTAGCAAGCTTATCTTCAATACCGACAGCATCTCCCTCTACGTAAGTCATTCCAAGAAGTTTATCCAAATTCCTGTCATAGACCAGCTTTGATTTTATTGCCATCTATGATGATAGAACCTACCTTTTCAATATCATGCTGTAAGGATTTCTTTTCTGTAAATCAGACGAGCTCGTACCAAGGGAGTAATTCCTGTTTCTCCTCTGGAATGGCCAATACAAGTTTTTTTTAAATTTTCGGTGTAGTAGGTGCAAAGTATCTAGAGATCTTAGGAACAGGTAGCCTTTGGATGACCTGTAGGACAGTAATATGCGGACCTTTATAGTATTCTCTGTGAATTTACACTTTTGTTTACAAAAGGATTGAATCTGCTCTATTTCATTAACTCGAAACTTTTGAAAATACATCCGTGAGGATAGTAACGAACAACACCGTACTTTATACATTGCGGGCGGAGCCAGCGGGAAACTGCTAATGTTTTTTGTTCGCATTCCGTAAATACATCATTAATTTCAGTCACTAAATTATAATCACCTGCACTAGCACAAGAGAGCTCATTAAAGTACAAAAATACGTCTTGACATGCTCGTGAATGTTTGAATGAGTAATTCGCCCGCGCAATTTTATTACTAAGAAGAGCGCACCTAGCGGCAAAACAGTGCGTTTCACGAGCCCAAGCAGGAACCAGTTTCACGACCAGCGAGGTCTTGCATTTCCCAGCCTCGTATAATAGCGCAAGCAACGCTCCACAGTAAGTGGACTCAAGATAAAAAGACCGTGCTAGAAATGTAGTTCATTCCAGTCCCTCCAGAGTCAAAGAGAAAAAGATGTCTTTAAGTTAGTGCACATAGGACATGCTAAGATAACAGCTGTCATCTTAACGACGTAGGTGAAGGAAATTTAAAATCTGCATGCTTTCTAACAAGTTCTAACGACATGGGCGTTAAATTTGAACTTCGCATGCTGACACAGCATACCGCGTGACCGTGACGTCACGATTACGTGCTCTTGTTTGTAAACAAAGCCACGTGCTTGGCCACGTGCTTTTTGACAGCTGTCATCTTAACGGACCCTAACCTCACTTTAAGGACAATAGAGCATCGCTAACCTCACTGCTGCCATCTTCACAGCGCTAAACATCATTGCTGCAACCTTATGCAGGTAGTGGCGCGGAATTTAAAATCCACGTTCTTTTTTGACACCTCTCAATATGACAGCTATAATCTTTAACCACGTGGGCGTGGAATTTTAAACAACAGAACATCGTTAACCTCACTGCTGCAATCTTAACGGGGCTAAACCTCACTGTTGCTACTTTATGCATGTGGTGGCGGACAATTTAAAATCCATGTAATCTTAATTCGATACAATGTTCCTCTGTAAGCCATGACATGCAGTCACCCTCACTGCTGTGTCATTAGTAATTTAATGCTCATTTCCGGTCGCGAGCCAGCTACTGCGGGTAGTAGCAGTAGTAGTGATTATTGTTATATAAGGAAGTACATTTATCCTCTATTTCTATTGTTCCGCTGAATTGGAGATGCACTTCTGTCAATGATTACAGCGTTATCGTTGCACAATTAAGTAATATTTACTTTGAATGTACTGTGTGTTAAAGGTAGATCTGTTCTTTTCCATTTCAGAATGAAAGTATTATTAATCTCAGGTAAGTGTGTGCGTTTCTACTGTGCAGTGTTAATAATTTACACGTCAACGCCTTCGAAAACCGGATGTATCTTGTGTAGTTTTACAATGCAGAGTAATAGTAGGCAGTGATTATTGTTTTACCGTTTATTCACATGCTACTGCATGCAGCTACCAGCTTGGAGCGGGCAGATTCGAACCGCACTCTGAAGTAGTGATGGGACATTCGATTCATTTTACTGAATCGATTCATTTGATTCCGTTCACGTTACTGAATCGATACAGTGATCCGATTCACGGCTCATTGGTCACCGCTCCTACTGCATCTGTGTAGTATGTGCTGGTAAGACAGCAGCAACAGCATTCAGTGCTCGCAGCTGCCGCCTGGTCTTCATACTATGAACTCCTTTCTTAGAAAAAATGCTAGTTACTCTAATACATCGAAGGTTTCCGGCGACGCAGGGTGGGAAAGGTTAGGAAGGTAGCAGCCATGGCCTGAATTAAGGTACAGTCCCAGCATTTCCTGGTGTGAAAATGGGGAAACTACGGAAAAACCATCTTAACGGCTGCCGACGGTGGGATTCGAGTCCACCATCCCCCGAATGCAAGCGCATAGCCACGCGATATTAACCGCACGACAACTCGCTCAGTCTTTTTTTAAAAGTAGTTTTCTATCAGCTGAGGATTTTTTTTAAATCGTCATATTTTGTATAGGCTACCCGAGATGTACAGTAACCCGCTGGTTTTCTGATTCAACATTCTGTTATTGCGTCTGTCCACATATGATTGAAGTCTTGTGCAACGATGTGACATATGAACTGAGAGAATACTGAGCCGTTTTTCCCAACATAAAACAGGTACTTTTGAGTGGTCATGACTCATGAGCATGACTCATAGTCATAGGGCAGGCTAGAGTCGAGTTTAACTGTCAAATGTCAACTAAGTTATAATACTAAGATTCATTAAACTAATAAATAGTATAACTTAATAGCCTACCTACTTACTAGCTACTTCAGAATTATGTTGTGACTACCTTTTTAACACTGCAAATAAATCCATCTATTATTTAAACCTCCCTGTAAGAAGAGGACAGTGAATGCAAATGGGCATTATTTTCAAATGAGCTGAGCTCGAGAGTCCATTATAGCATACGATTCTTTCAGTCTAGCATGGCTCACTGTATGTCTCGCTGCAGCGGAAGCTCGGCTCTCCGCGTGTCCAGTGTGCCGATAAGGAGCCGTGTGTATCATGTGTCTCACTGAGCCGCGCTCGTTCACGATTCTTTCGATGTACCATGATTCACTGTATGCCTCGCTGCAGCGGAAGCTCGGCTCTCCGCGTGTCCAGTGAGCCGATAAGGAGCCGTGTGTATCATGTCTCACTGAGCCGCGCTCGTTCACGATTCTTTTGATGTGCCATGATACAGTCTCGCTGCAGCGGAAGCTCGGCTCCCCGTCAACGTCCAGTGAGTGCGCCCCTCAGCACTGTCCGCTGGGAGTAAGCTGAATCGTGTGCCGTGAGCTCGCCTTTCCTGTGAATCGATTCACTCGGACACTTGAATGAATCGATACACTGCTTCGAATCATGCATTCAGTAGCCAACACTACTCTGAAGATGCGTTTCCGTAGTTTCTCATTTTTGCACCAGGCAAATAATAGAAGTTGTATCTTAGATGTAATCAACTGTAGACTGTAAGGTTGGCGACGTTTTTGCCTCCGGGTCGTAAGATAGTCGTTTCAAACTGTAATGCTAATCGTGGGTAGTGGTTATTATTGTTTTAAGAGAAATGTAACGTTTAATTCTGTATTTCGTAGATCTATTTTAAACATTGTGTGTTCTAAACATCTATTGTAACTGTCGATACCGTCCTACTATGCGGCTGGGGGTTCGATTCCTAGTAGCATATTGCTTGTGCGCGCTAATCACATCAGTAGTAATAGTAGTAGTAGTAGCAGTAGTAGTGATTATTGTTTTATAAGGAAGTACATCTATCCTCTATTTCTATCGTTCCGATGAATTGGAGATGTCCTTCTGTCAATGATTACAGCGTTATCGTATAGGCTGTTGTGATGTTTTTAAATTCTAATATGAATATCGACTGAAGATAGAGTTGCAGAAAATCGTATTGTATTGCGTTACTTTATCTGCATAGTAGTAGTGATTATTGATTTAAGAGGAAGTACATCAATTCCTCTCCCCCCTGAGCCCCTAAGTTCGAATCCTATATTTTTTCTTTCTCTATGGTGTTTGCGATAAGAGAACAGGGTCAATTCCTCTCCCCCCTGGGATCTAAGTTCGAATCCTATAATATTTTCTTTCTCTATGGTGTTTGCGATAAGAGAACAGGGTTTGAATCCATGTTTTTTTCTATTGTAACAAAATCAGAGTTCGAAATCTACACATATTTTTTTCTGTTGCATGTGTTCGAATCCCACAAAAATCCATGTCCTTAGGCCAAAGATTTTTCATAGTATCCACTGCTAAGTAGTAAAATCATTTTATCTGCAGTGATTAAGGGGTACGTCGGATGGAGATATACAACATTTGCAATTCTATGTGTGCGCACTGATTGCTAGATGTGCGTCTGTATCAACAGAGAAATTAATCTTATAATGCAGATTTCAAATCTCATAATGTTTTGCGTTATAATTTTTTTCTGTTCTAAACACTAATTGTAAACACGTTTCGTCTTATTCTACAATCAATTCTTGTGTGTGCTAAGTGTAACTTGTCTTGTCGAATAGAAACATATAGCACAATAGCGTTAAAAGTTTTTTCTGTTCTCAACACTACTTGTAATCATGTTTTCTCTTGTTCTACAATCAATTCTAGTGTGTGCTAATTATAACAAGATTGAACTTGTCTTGTTGAATAGAAACATACAGCACAGTAACTACTGTTTTTCCTGTCCAATAATCAACATGTTTTCTCTTGCCCTCTTACGTCCCGTCGGAGGAGGAGTAGGAGGAAGAGGAGGAGGAACGTAGCTGACCTGTGAGGCGGACAAGGAACACGGCTATATCCGGTCAGAGGAGGAGGAGGAGGCTCTAAGATCCAAGAGCCTATGTATAGCCAAGAGGAGGAGTCCTTTTGCCCTTTTGCCCTTTTGCCCTTTTGCTATACGGGTGAGGAGGAGGAGGAGGGCGGTTGTGTCTCGTGCCCTTTTGCTATACGAATAAAGAGGAGGAGGAGGGCGGATGTGGCTTAAATGTGACCAATGTATTTCTTATAGCACTAGGCGTTCTGTTTAATTTCATTTTCCGCATGAGCTACTTGCTTATAACCCATATCAATAGATTCAAATAGTATATTTCTGAGCCGAAATTTCAAGCTACATGTTTATCCGATAATTTGTTCGAATGTTAGGGTCTTAAATGTAACCAATGTATTTCTTATAGCACTAGGCGTTCTGTTTAATTTCGCTCCTGCATGAGCTACAAGCTTATAACCTATGGCAACAGACTGAAATAATATGTTTCCGAACCGATATTTCATGTTACATGTTTATGCGATAATTTGTTCGACTGCTAGGGGCTTAAATGTAAGCAATGTATTTCTTATAGCGCTGCGCGAACTGTTTAATTTCACTTTTAACATCTTGTGCAAAAGCCTCTAAGCTAGCTTCCTTCATAAGAGCATGTGTATAGCCACCATCTTGCGCAGTAGGCCCCTGAGCCAGCTTTCTCCATAAGAGCTTGTGTATAGACGCCATCTTGCGCAAGCGCCCTTAGGCCGTCTCATAAGAGCAGCCGCCATCTTGCGCAGTAGCCTCTAAGCTAGCTTTCTCCATATAAGCTTGTGTATAGACGCCATCTAGCACAAGCGCCCACGGCCATCATCTTTCTCCATAAGAGCCCATGTATAGCCACCATCTTGTGCAATCGCCCATAGCAGGCAACTTTCTCCATAAGAGCCTATGTATAGCCGCCATCTTGCGCAATCGCCCATAGCAGTCATCGTTCTCCATAAGAGCCTATGTATAGCCGCCATCTTGTGCAATCGCCCATTGCCGGCACCTTTTTCTATAAGAGCCTATGTATAGCCACCATCTTGCGCAGTCACCCATAGCCGGCA
This sequence comes from Anabrus simplex, assembly GCF_040414725.1. Taxonomy (NCBI): domain Eukaryota; kingdom Metazoa; phylum Arthropoda; class Insecta; order Orthoptera; family Tettigoniidae; genus Anabrus; species Anabrus simplex. The sequence continues at coordinate 825,907,727 of NC_090265.1, forward strand.
TCTTTCTCCATAAGAGCCCATGTATAGCCGCCATCTTATGCAAATGCCCATGGCCGGCATCTTTCTCTATAAGAGCCCATGAATAGCCGCCATCTTGTACAATCGCCCATGGCCGGCATCTTTCTCTATAAGAAGCCGTGTATAGCCGCCATCTTGCGGAAGCGCCCCTAGGCCTTCTCATAAGAGCAGCCGCCATCTTGCGCAAGCGCCCATGGCCGGCACCTTTCTCCATAAGAAGCCGTGTATAGCCGCCATCTTGCGCAAGCACCCCTAGACCGTCTCATAAGAGCAGCCGCTGTCTTGCGCAAGCGCCACTAAGCCGTCTCATAAGGAGCGTTGTAAATCCGCCATCTTGTCCAATTGGCGTCGGGGATGCGCTTACTTATGTCAATTCCCATTGCCCTACTACTTAAAACAACGTCCGGAGAGAATCATCATTGTTCTACTACTCAAGATAGCGTCGGGAAGGGCGTCCCGCCGTAAAACTACGTCCTGTAAGGTTAAGCCCCTCCAAGATAACGACTCTCCACGTCGAGAAGGGTATCTAGCCGTAAAACCAAGGTTAGGCACCTCAGGCTAGAGACTGTGAGGTTAGGCCCGCTTTGTTATGCAAAATTCGCAAATCGTCATTGCTCTACTACTATATTAGGGGTCAATGACCTCGGATTAATGACCGCGGAGATGGAATCGGCCTAGGTACACTACCATGGGTCAATGACCTCCCGTTGAATTCAAATTTCCCGCGCTGCTGACGTCAGCAATCACGTGACCCGCTCCGCGACCTCTGATTGGCCCGCTGTGGGACGCACTTAGCCCTACTACTTGACGGGATAGGAAGTAGCTAGGAGTGGGAAGGAAGCGACCGAGGCCTTGGTTAAAAGGTGTATGAGTTTGTTTGTCCAACCCTTGTCCCGTTTCTCTGTGAGGTCGGATATGAGGTGAGATGAATCTGTCGTAGCGGGGTTTTTACAACCGGATGCCCTTCCTGACGTAAACCTCATCAGAGGAGTTAATGAGATGAAATGAATGAATGATTGATATATAATAGTAGGAAGGGAGAGGGTGAGACCCGGTGCCGGCACATAGCCTACTCCTGTCGAATAGCACCAAGGGGTCTGCTCAAGGCTTAACGTCTCCATCAGACAGACGAATCACAATCAACAGCGTCATATGCCCCCATTCCATATGAGGACTGCGGAGAGGTTTGGAATGTAATCCAGGCATTTGGCACGCTATCTAGTGATTAGAAATTGTATACCACCATCTCTCCTACTTCGCCAGTCATAATTCTGAAGGGGAAAATTTTTCGACCAGCGGGACTCGAACGGCTTACCACCGTGTCAGACCGTTTAGACTTCAACGCCTGAACGATCATGGCCACCAGGCAAGATTTTGGTCAAGGTATAGCCCCAGCACTTGCCTGGTGTGAAAATGGGAAACCACGGAAAACCATCTTCAGGGTTGCCAACAGTGGGGTTCGTATCCATTATCTACCGTATACAAGCTGATAGCCGCGTGGCACAAACAGCACAGCTACTTGCTCGGTACAACGTATAGATGACGCTACTGAGCTAGTATACATAGTTGACGAACTCTGATTGCCATGGTTACAACGGTGTCGGGATAGAGTGGTGGTGGTGGTGGTGGTGGTGGTGGTGGTGGTGGTGGTGGTGGTGATTATTGTTTTAAGAGGAAGTACAACTGGCCAACCATCCTCTATGTAACACAAATCAGAGAGGGAAAATGGAAGGGATCCGACACTTCGAAAAATGAAGATATCGGTCAAAGAAAGACAAGGGCTACGAAGGGCGTGAAAATGAAAGACTCCCTAGCCCTCGAATGCCCTAATAGCGTCGGTGTCGGAAAAGAACAAGAGCTGTCCAAGGGAGGTCATGGAATAGATGAAAATGAGGAGCCTGGCACAAGTAAGTGGAAAGTAAACTCGTGTCCTCATCCCGAGGTGGTGCAGCTCTTTTCAGGTGCACCCCCATTGGAGGTGAGCTGCATGTACCATTTCAACCACATACCAGCCCTCCCTCCATTCTTAAATTTCTGGCAGTACCGGGAATCGAACCCAGGCCCCCGAGGACGGCAGCTAATAACACTAACCGTTAAGCTACGGAGGCGAGTAAGTAGAAGCAATGCCAGAACTCAGCTAAGAACACCGTGTTCACCAACCCACGCTCCCAAGTTGAGAGCCCCTGGGACCCCTTTTAGTCGCCTCTTACGACAGGCAAAATATATCGTGGGTGTTTTCTACCGCCCCTACCCACAGGGAGAATTCCAGATAGACCCCCAGCGCAAAAACATGCCCATGTTAAAAAAAGTAGTCGCCCAAAACAAGAAGAAAAAAGAGTTCATCTACCGGTACTCTTAAACGAGTACGTCTGGTTGTCCTAGACAGGACTGGCAACGTTGTAAGTAGTTCAGCACTTGAATATCCGTTTAGACCTTTAAGTCAGCTGTATTCGCATTCCTTTTAAAGTCCTAGGAAGTCGAAACGAGCTGCGGTATAAACAGCTTATTGTTGAACAGCTGAGAGTCTTGGCGTGTTATCGCCTTGATGTCGTGACGTCACGATCTTGATGAGGTCTAATTGAAGCAGGGAACGCGATTCATGGAACGCACTTCCAGCTTACTGCGGGTTACGTCACTTCATTATGCCAACAAACTGCTGCCCTGTGTAACTGAGTCGAGGACATCTCTTCAGCACTGGTGTAATATCGATTATACTGGGATTTGAAATTTGAAGTCGTGTTTAGTAGGAACCCACGTCCATTGCACGTGATGGTCAGTGGTGAGGCTGTAAAGGAAACAATGTCCCTCATCTTACGTAAAAGAATAATGAAAATTTATGTTTGGTGTGTTGCGCTGTATTGTGCTGAGACCTGGACGTTAATCAAGAGTGATATTAAGAGGCTAGAAGCCTTGGAGATGTGTTGCGGCGTGGGCTGCAGCAGATAAGTTGGATGGAGAAGAAGACCAACATTGTCCGAGAAAATAGACAGCTGTTGAGTTAGATTAGGAAGAGACAACCTTTTACGGATGGGACATAGGCTTCGACATAGGAATGTATTGATGAAAATTTTGGAGCCAGTATGCAGTATTCGGGAGATAGTAGGTTCGAACCCCACTGTCGGCAGCCCTGAAAATGGTTTTCCGTGGTTTCCCATTTTCACACTAGGCAAATGCTGGGGCTGTACCTTAATTAAGGCCACGGCCGCTTCCTTCCCACTCCTAGTCCTTTCCTGTCCCATCGTCGCCATAAGACCTATCTGTGTCGGTGCGACGTAAAGCAACTAGCAAATAAAGAAAAATTTTAAAAAATATTGGAAGGTAAAATACCAAGAAAACGTCCTCGTGGAAGACCAAGAAACACATTCATTATGACATTTCTTGTGAACTCAACATCCAGGAGCTATGCAGACGCAAAAAGTACTGCACAGGATGGACCCAGTTGGAGAAGACTCATCTCAGGGGCAAACCAGTCATTAGACTGAATTACTTTAAGAAGAAGACACTCCTCTGTTTGGCCCGTACGAGACTTGGACAGTTCGATGTTGGGCTTTCATCACTGCGATCAGAGTTCAGATCTCGGTGGTTCCATGTGAAATTTGCTCAGGACAAACTGAAGGGAGCCCCAGGAGCTCTTAATTTGTGAGCGTCGGTTGACAACCTCGGGGTCCTTAGCTGAGTCCTGGCATTGCTTCCACTTACCTGTGCCAGGCTCCTCACTTTCATCTATCCTATCCGACCTCCCTCGGTCAACCCTTGTTCTTTTCCGACCCCGGCGGTATTAGGTTGCGAGGCCTAAGGAGTCTTTTATTTTCACTTCCTTTGAGGCCCTTTTGGCCGATACCTTCATTTTTCGAAGTGTGGATCCCTTCCATGTTTTCTCTCTGATTAGTATTATATAGAGGATGATGGTTGTCCAGTTGTACTTCCTCGTAGAACAGTAACCACCACCACCACCACCACCACCACCAAACTGAAGGAACCCGTCCTGTGGGTGGGGCGGTTGAATACATCATCCAAAAAATCAAACCAAACCCCATGGCACTAAAGCCCTGAACGGCCTTGGCTGACCAAGACCGCTGCTCAGCCCGAAGAAATGCAGATTATGTGGTGTCGTGTGGTCGGCAGGACGAATCCTTTCGGCCGTTAATCTTTGCTTTCTAGACCGGGGCCGCTATCTCACCGTCAGATAGCTCCTCAATTGTAATCGTGTAGGCTGAGAGTGGACTTCGATGCGGCCCTCAGATGGCGGTGGTCGCCTAGTTGTACTTTCAGAGAAACTCTGGCGACAGAGGTCTGGCCTTCTGAGCTCGAGTTGACAGGCACAATCCCGGCTCACTTCGTGTCAGTAGATTTACTGCCACGTAAAATAACTCACGTGGGACAAAATCCCGGCATCTCGGTGTCTCCGAAAACCGTAAAACGAATAAGTGGGACGTAACACCAAAAACGTTATTATTAACAATTACCACCACAGTGAAGGAACTCTGGCTTCCAAAGCAAATTTCACTCCAGTTCCATTATCACGTCATAATAACGTGGCCTTTGCTGGCAGGACCTAGTGTTTACAGTGCACTATATATTCTGGTATTGGGACCTTTCCCACCGTCACCCATGACTCATGGGACCATGTGACAACAAACCAACCCTTTCGGGTCACGAACACATGGGACCATGCTCCACGGAAGTCGATAGTCAAGGGATCTTTTTGGTCTGTGCCGATTTCTCCTCATTGGGATTGTATACTTAATCCACTCACATGAAGAGTTATCGACCATTCGACTCAGCTAGATCAGAGCTACTCTCCCGTTCCTGAGGTCTGAACACGGACTCCTCAGGGCCGAAGAACGTTCGCGGCAAATAGAGGCTATCAAACATAAACTACCTTAAAGGCCTACAATGAACGGAAGAGGATTTTTGGATGCTCGTTTTTCGGCAAAGAATAAGCACAAATAAGTTTTCCAAATTTACTAAGGCGCTCGTTGAAATATACACATACACTATGACATCCTTGGAAAATTAATATAAATTGACAAGTTGAATACAAATATTTGGCAACGGTAAAATCCGTGCTACCATCCATCAGTTAAACTTCATCCACATTCCATAAGAATATTTATGTGGATGACCACAGTTCCTAAGGATACTTCAAATGCAAGAATACTTCCATCCGAACTAACAAGCTGATGGATACCTGATTTGACATACACAGAAAAATATACATCCCCGAGGGATGACCAATCTCGTTGACATACAACGTTCATACCATCGGTTTTGTCTGTCTATCTCCCGTTGGATATCAAAAGCTGTTGAGTGTTACACAAACAAAATATAACACAGATTACCTATTTACACTTACAATTCGAACCATTTTCCTCCAAATATCAGTATTCCCTGGGACCGAATCCCATATCATGAAGTTAAAATTTACTTACACTAATTCAACTACCCCGGAGTGGTCATTTTATCTAATATCTACCGCCACCAAATATCTATACGTAAATAAAAGTATACTGGAGGAATAAACATATGTTTACGTAAACCATGGAAAAGACAATAATATTGCGCGTCTCCACCAATTGGAAGACAAATGAAATGAAAATCACACGAACACAGGCTCGACAACGAACCCGTCACTTCCAACAACTACCAGTGAAATTTCACGAAGTCTAAACTCGCCCAGAACAGTACATAACATAAAACAAGATCACACTCTGAAAAGGAACACACATTATATAACAACACGAAGTATGAATGGCTGTATTTCATCTCGTAGCGCCCGCTACTTGAGCAAGCTATCGGTCTCTTCTGTGCTCTATTGAGGTTCGAACCTGAGACTCTGGTCGTCTCCATCAGGGACACTGAAATAAAAACCCTAATTAACCTAATCATGTCATTGACAGTCGTAAAATATTCTACATTGCTTTCGGGTCATGGCTCACGGACTGGGTGTGGTGGTTACATCAATATTCTGTCCCTCTTCTCACAGAGAACTGCAACGTTTTAAAAGAAACATTCTCTGGCGAGTCAAGTTCTCTAAGCTGCTTCTCGCTCTGACCTGCCTCCTCGGGCAATAACTTACTGCTTGTCAAAGCTCCCTTCCACAACACGGGCGAAAGGACATTTAGCACGCACAAATAGCGGCAGTCACGGGCTCGATAAACCCATACAATTGAGCTAATGCAGGGTACACCTGCTCAAATCAACTCATACTATCCTTATGATCCAACAATACACCTTTCAAATTAAGCAGCCATATTATCGCAAAATTCCCTAATTTTGCCAGGAGTCTGGAGTTCAACCACACATTTCTTCCCGTAGCCTTATCGTACATTCGTCAGCCTTTACCAAAAAGCGATGTCTCCTAATCTCTCCCCTTAGAGGCGAGATTGTGTACCTGTCAGATACTACCCTATTGTTCAAGATCTATCGGTATCAAATCACCGATCAAAATACTTTAAGAAATTAATAATAGTAATAAAAATAATAATAATAATAATAATCCATTAATCTGTTGCTTAAAAATGTATCGGTACAAAACACTGATCAAGTTACATTAAGAAAATAATAATAATAATAATAATAATGATAATAATAATAATATTCAGACATGATCAAAATCAACTAGAAAAATCTCTACTTTGTTAGCCTAGCTAATGTGTAAGGTGGGCCAGGTTTGAACCTCCGCACGTATTTTCTCGAACGTCTTCAGTTACAGCCAAACTTATACACTAGCATGCAAAAACTAACTACTGTCTCTACTTTTATGAATTGAGTGCTGTCACTATCCCACATTAACTTCTGTATAGGCACATGTTAATGATACTGACACCTACTAATCCCTGCTCGTATTATGCAGTCACGCAGATGAAATTATGGCATTAACCTGGCCAAATTTCTATTCATTTTTCCCCCCTCAAATCTTTCTCAGCACTCATGACAAAATATATAATATAGCATGCACATGCAGCTTCTAAAAGGGGTCCCAAACCCTATACATCCTTCCTGGTTCACTTCCTTCCCATATCTACTTACAAAAACAAATTAAACAAGGGTCATCCGACCACTCCAGGTAATTAACCTATCAATTACCTCATCATTAAGCCTATCCTTACAGTCACTCTATTTACAAGGGGAAATACTAACATTGGAAGAAAATAGCTCAATACTCAACAGTTTATGATGTTTTCTGGCCCCCGCCCGAAGTTTTCAGGGGCCTGCCATCGGTGCTCACTCCATGTCGCTGGCTCGTGCAGTCCTTGGTTCTAGGAGTGTGATGACTTTGCCGGAGTAATCCATCTTCCTGGTAAACAAATCACTGCAATTATATTTACACAATCTTGCACACTTGTTGATCACTCGACACCATCCAACTTCCCCTCTATCGTTCTAGAGCGATGCTAGTTACGTGATGCTAATTGTTATGGATATCTCAGCTAGTCTATTTCGTTAAATCAGGCGAGCTGTAAATTCATGGTCTCCTCCTTCCCAAGTCTATCGCCTCCTACGTCCGTGACTTATATCAACCGTCCTTTTCTTACTTTCTTGTCTCGATGAAATCAGATCCTGAACTTATCATTCCCCTTTACTTGGTGTTATAATCTGTTCCGGAAATCCTGCTCTCAATGTTACATGGATTTAAACTGATAGTATTTCTTCACACGATCTGATTTTCTTTTGAAACAAAGTTTACCAAATCCCAAAGTTAGACTGCTCGAAAAATGAGCCCCTTTACTGCTATAGTCATCAACCTCGCGATGAGCGTTCTCCGTCTAGAGTTCGTTCCCCCACGACGTACTCACCCTTTCGCAGTCACTACCTACGACATACTGACAAATACTCAGAGTTTACTTCGCGATCGGATGTCGCACAAATACCTTTGTCATATAGTTACATTTCCTACTATCACTGCACACTGGAAAACACTTTTAAAACTTCACTCCCGTTTCTTTGTGTCAGTTATTCAGACAAAGAAGAGGTAGACCTCGCTCGCGGACCGCACGTAGTTCCACCTTCTGAAGCTCGTTTCTGACTAGTCCCTCCTCGAGAAACTGCAACCACTTATAGCCAAACCGGGAATAGGGGTGGCTAGCGTGTCCTTCCCCCACTCTGATTCTGGCCTTTCCTGGATAAACCAGCCTGTCGAAATTAGCAATACGCTAGACTGTGTGACTTAGTTATGCACAAGTACGCTATGATATGCGGAGTTGAATATGTTCGGCGGATCTGCCGTAATTAATTAATAACATCGGAGGGGAGGTGGTGAATCCCCAAAGGCATCTGGCTTCAGCCATCGCGTCCGTACGCTATGGGTATTATGTAAGTTGTTTACCAACGCCTTTCGCTTGGAGAGTATTTTCTACCAGAACTCCTGACTTTATAATTCCACCAAAATTCAGCACACTACTCTAACGGGTGCAGTATTGTTAATTAAGCCTTATATATGCCGAAATGCATTAAAATTTGCCCGATTGCTTTGGCATCGCTGTACGCTGGCAGATGTTTTCCAATATGGAGTCGCTAAATAGTGTTCTTCTCCTGCTTCTTCTATGACGTGTGCCTAATTCGGGGATTCTTTAAGCCACCCAGTGGGCGGGTGAAGGCGCCTCTCTGGCGGGCTTTGTATTGCGCAACCTGACGATTCCCCCAGCATCCACACAAAGAAAGCTTGCTGCCAGCTTCCTTACCAAGCATATCACTTGAAATAAATACTAATTGTGCCGGTACGGTCACATCATGGGCTAGAGCAATTGTATTACTTTCATTGATCAGTCTCTGTCTTATCCTTGGCTTTTACAATATGAAAGTTACTGAGGTATGAGTGGTGCTCGTAATGCCATTCCTTCTGCAGCCAGTCCCTGTTATGAATGGTGTTAAAATTGTTGCTCATAGGGTTGGTTGCTGCATGCATTTCAGTGGGCTTGGCAGACTGCTCTATAATTGCAATTTCTGGCTCGGTGAGGAAAGCAACGGAGAAACTACCTCGCTCCTCATTTCCCTAGTACGCCTCTTCAGTAATGCTTAGGCCATCTATGACAGTTGATGGCGGAGTGGTTGAGGATCCAACCAGCCTTAGTGCTGAAGACTGAACATACCTACAATTACATGGCACCTTGGCTAAATGGTAATAGTTGTGGCCTTTGCTTTAGAGAGCCCTGAATCAGCGTTGCAAATCATAGAAGAATTCTACTGTGGATAGCAGAAGAAGCAGCAGAATTTCATATCTTCTAAGACATAATAGTCGAAAAACATTTGTTCAATCATGAGAAAAATTGTAGGACTAAGAACCAAAGAGGGAGTACGTTACCCTGAACCGAATAGAGAAATCTACCGAGAAACCCCCAAAATCACAGATAAAATGCGCATGCGAAAATCTACAGTAATTCCTAGGTCACCTGGAAAGAATGGAACCAAACAGGTTCTTCTTCTTCTTCTTCTTCTTCTTCTTCTTCTTCTTCTTCTTCTTCTTCTTCTTCTTTTTCTTCTTCTTCTTTTCCTGCCGCTTTTCCCAAACCTGTGGGGTCGCGGATGCGAACTGTGTCGCACATGTGGATTTGGCCCTGTTTTGCAGCCGGATCTCCTTCCTGATGCCAACCGTATATGGAGAGATGTAATCACGTAATCACTATTGCTTGCTTCTGTGGTGGTTGGTAGTGTGGTGTTTTGTATGGATCTGAAGAGGAGAGTGTTGGGACGGACACAAACACCCAGTCCCCGAACCAGAAGAATTAATCAAGCGATTAAAATCTCCGACCCGCCGGGAATCGAAACCAGGACCCTCTGACTCGCTGACCATTCAGCCAACGAGAATGGACCCAAACAGGTTATTAAACAAAATTTTAACACTCCTGAAAAACAAGACCTATATAGACCGAATTGTGAGTTTAAACACGGCAGACGTAGTCCGCATTTTAAAGGGTGGAAAGGCATTCCGCGCAGGGCTGTCAAACGTCCCGGAAAACTAGGATTATCCCGGATTCAAGGGCGAAAGATTTGTACCGGCCGGCGCAGTAAAATCCCTGCAAATGTCCTGGACTGTTTATATTTACCAATTAAATGTGAATTTATTTATTTAATTAATTAATTAATTTATTTATTTATGTATGTATTTATTATTATTATTATTATTATTATTATTATTATTATTATTATTATTATTATTATTAGTATTATTATTATTATTATTATTATTATTACTTTCTTTCTTAATCTGTTTACCTTCCAGGGTTGGTTTTTCCCTCGGACTCAGAGAGGTATCCCACTTCTACTGCCTCAAGGGCAGTGTCCTGAAATATGGTACTTTAAGTCGGAGAGGAGGACCAGTACCTCACATAGGTGGCCTCACCTGCCATGCTGAACAGAGGCGTTATGGGAGGATGGGGGCAAAATTGAAAGGGATAGACAAGGAAGAGGGAAGGAAGGCCGTGGCCTTAAGTTAGATACCATCCTAGCATTTGTCTCGAGGTGAAGTGGGAATCCACGGAAAACCACTTCTAGGATGGGTGAGGTGGGAATCGAAACTCTTTCTACTCAGCTGACCTCCCGAGGCTGAGTGGACCCCGTTCTAGCCCTCGTAACACTTTCCAAACATGGCAGAACCGGGAATCGAATCCGGGCCTCCGGGGGTGGCAGCTTATCACGCTATCCACTCCTCTACAGAGGCGGGCAGTATTATATTATTATTATGATTATTATTATTATTATTATTATTATTATTATTATTATTATTATTATTATTATTATTATTATTATTATTATTATTATTATTATTAGAGTCATATTGCCTTCTTGAAGTTTCATAATTCGCTTGGAGAGTTAACTGGATATTCATCGGAAGATATTGTTTTTATTAATATGATATGATTATGTCTGACGTTGTCGAATGTACTGTTAACCTCATCTTATTTTGCTTTGGCTAGGTAACATCGTGTCACAAATTTTGTATTGCTAATTCCATGGCGCAAATTATCAGAATTCTCTCGTTGTCGAAATGCACGCACTTCTCAATACGTGTACTGGGGCAGTCAACAGGGTATCACAATTCCCAGAAAGTAAACGACAATAGAAATAACTAAAGGTTTGTGTAATTAAGGTAGACCACCCTAGTGAAAGATAACCATGGAAATTTCTGCGAGAAACCGCCAAATATGATCTTTTGTAAATAAAGTACGAGCAAAGACATTCACAATACTGTGGGGTATGGTGGTTAAAGCAGTCGAGCAACAATACCCAGAATAAGCCATCCTCCAGCTCCCTACCTGCTTATTTCCGGAAAGCGGTGTCGTACGCTGAATCTGTCGCCTCCCTTCCAAGAAAAGAAGCTAATGAGGTCAGTGCTCCCTTGCTTCCTTACTGGTGGCATAAAGCTTTATGACATTTCTAGCTCGCCGCCTCGGAGAAAGAAAGGTCTGCATCTAACTTTCACAGGAAACTTTTGGAAAATTCGGAATGCCTTGGTAGAAGGATATAATATACTGTAGAGTCATAAAACAACCGTGGGAAAGTCTAGCTACTTGGCAGAATGATCAGCGTACTGGTCTTCATTTCAGAGGGCATCGAGTTTGATTCTAGTCCAGGCCGAGGACTTTTAACTTCGTATGGATTATTACCCTCGCTCAAAGACCAGGTATTTTTGTTCGTTTTAATGCACCTCTCCTCACCTGCATACATTTTTTTTTAGAAATTTGCTTTATGTCGCACCGACTCAGAGAGGCCTTATGGTGACAATGGGACAGGAATGGGATACGAGTGGGAAGGAAGTGACCGTGGTCTTAATAATTAAGGTACAGTCTGGTTTGAAAATGGGAAACCACGGAAAACCATCTTCAGGGGTGCCGACAGTGGGGTTCGATCCCACTACCTCCCGAACACAGAATACTGGCCGCACTTAAGGGACTGTAGCTATCGACCTCGATAGGAAAGGTCTAGGAACGGGAAGGAAGCGACCGTGGCCTTAATTAATGTATAGCCCCATTTACCTGGTGTGAAAATGGGAAACCACGGAAAACCATCTTCAGGGCTGCTTCTTTTTTAAATTATTTCCCAGTCTGCTTTACGTCGCACTGATACGGATAAACTGTATGGCAACGATGGGATAGGAAAGGGCTAGGAATGGAAAGGAAGTGGCCGTGACCTTAATTAGGGTACAGCCCCACCATTTGCCTGGTGTGAAAATGGGAAACCACGGAAAACATCTTCTGGACTGCCGATAGTGAGGTTCGAACCCACTTTCTCCCGAATGCAAGCTCACAGCTGTGCGCCCCTAACCGCACGGCCAAATCTCTTGGTAAACGATCTTCAGGGCTTCTTTTTTTAAAAAAATAATTTGCTTTACGTCGCACCGACACAGATAGGTCTTATGGCGACGATGGGTTGAGAAGGGATGGGAGCAGGAAGGAAGAGGCCGTGACCAGTGGCGGCGATAAGGACCCCGCAGAACCCACGGGGGGGGGGGGGGGGGCGTGGTTTGTGAGGGGCCCATCCCCATGACTGTTTCTTATTTCAGTAGCTAAAGAGTGATTTTACATATTGATAAAGCTACAGAACACAACACGGTGTTATTTGTATTACAGAGGGTTATTCCAAACCTAGGCCGTCGTAGTGCAGAGCTTCTACCGTCAATAGGAGTACGGTAGTTATTTCTGAATGAATGTGGGTTTCCAAACCTGTTCCAGTAGCAACCATCCCTTGCTACCACTCACAACAATCAACAAGGCTTTTGAAGTAATTAGCCAGTTCTGAGAACCTAACAGTAAGCGAATATGCGATAACAAAGGCATCTTCCTTCTCTAAACTCTAAATACTGAAGTTTCGAGCCTGTTTATAATTCTCGGTAGTCAGTGTAGCTAACAATAAGTAGGCCTACGAAGCACGGTTGAGTTGTAAGTAGTAGTAAATTATTTGGTCCTAGGAACGAGATTATTTCTTCATATTGTAACGATCAGCGTGCTTTGGTTACTATAATTGGAATATGCATTCTCGTGCGTGCGTGCGCGCGCGCGCGCGTGTGTGTGTGTGTTCGTACCATATAAGTGTATTAGTTTTATTCTTTCGGATTTCAAAACTAAATTGTGTAACTTATTATTATTATTATTGTTATTATTATCACTCACCGATGCCGTTCATTGTAATAACATACAACCTTGTACTACGAAATAAACTTGTAACTTTCCTTATCAGGAATCGAAGGCCCCCTATTTAATTCTTGCTGGGGGGGGGCCGAGCTTCTTAGCGCCGAAAAACCATCTTCAGGACTGCCAGCAGTGGGGTTCGAAGTTACCATCTCCCGAATACATGTTGATAGCTATATGAACCAAATCACGCAGCGTCTCGCTCAGTACATCATTTGCATATAACGCACCACACTACTTATCACCAGGGAACAGATTTATATGAACTAGCCTATGTAAATAAAGTTCTAGGGGGTCCGCTGTCTGTAATTTCGTTTGTTTTGTCAATTTTTCAGATATTTATTCGATTTAGGTCACCTCAAGACCGTATCAGTGGTTTTTAGCTTTCTTGTCTGTCTGTTTGTCCGTCTGTTACACCATCACGGCGAAACCAAACTTCATACATGGAGTATACTCATCCAGCGGAAGGTTTAGATATGCATATGAATTTAAAATAACTGAATAGAAGGGAGTTTATAGGGAAACTACAACAGTTTTCTTCCATTTTCTCTTAAACTATTGATATTCTGTAAACTTCATGGACTACATGTGAAACGCCCCTTCATTTTAAACAACTTTTCTTATGAGTATAATTTCGCTAACTCTTCAAATGACGAAGAAAATGATTACTTTCGGCGGGTTTCATCCTCTGCATTGAGTGCTCAACAGACGGACGACAATGGGCAACGTCTCTGGTTGCTTGCCAGCAGGGAAGTAACATACGCTAATATCATTTCCTTCAAAATTCCTGTAAATTCGTGGTTGTTCCTTGCGTAGAAGGCGATAGAGACGTCATGCTGCCATTCTGCGGGATATTTGTGAAAACACGTTTGAGGTTACAAGAGTCGTCGAATAGCTTTCAAGGGGCTGTTAATACCGTATATGAGCAGTACCGCGGAGTGTAGCCCATGATTTCACACCGTAAGGTGCATTTGCTATACATTTTAATGTATTTCTCTTCTACTTCTGTTTTCCGCCTTAATTTATTGCCTGTCTTGCCTCTTTAGGCTTAAGTAATAACTACATAAGTCATATTGTCTGTTTACCTAAGAATCCCTGCGCCTAAATTTCTCCTCCGTTACTGCCTCCTTATATCGTATCTCATATCATCACAATGTAGTGAGGTACATTTTATTTTACAATACATCCACCTGATGTTTACATATTTGTCCCATCCGGCTGTCCTCATTTATAATACTATTTTCTATTAATTTCAACTTTCATAATTGTAATACATTCTTCCATTACTCCGTATGTATGCGAGTGCTAATCCAGAAACCTGGACAATCTTTCCTTTAGGGAAAATTTCCAAGTTGTTCAAATGTATACATTTTTGGCTCTGGAACATATCGAAATATGCAGGCAATTTCAATGACGGTGCAGACCTTCGTTTCGGGATAATTGGTGGCTAAACGGTAAGTCGTATCACAAAACAGAAAGCACGATCGCTTTTTAGTTTGGAGAGATCTACAACTTTGGTCTATGACATATTGTCGTATCTCGATCTCTTATACGTCAGATAAAGCTGCATTTCTCAATTTTAAGTTAATTTTGTACTTTTTCACACGTATATCTTATCGTTTGGCACACTTATACGAAAGAATCATCAAATGCGGTACGCACATTGACACGACCAGTGGTCAAATGTTAGCCAAATTTTATGATTCCAGCTGTTGCATAAGTATCCGAAAAATAAAGTAATGTGTGAAAACTGTACCCAAATTTCACCCTATTTGAAGCTTCTAACTCAATCTAACCCATAAATATAGGAGATACGAAAAAATGTCATAGGGTCAGCCACGCAGAACACTAAAAGAGGCGTCTGATGGTGGTACCCGTTTATTGATGTGGCCTACCGTTTAAGAGCAGTAACTCTCGAAATGAAGATCTACAGTTTTAAACGTGCCCATGGTTATCTATGTAAATAAAGTTCTAGGAGGTCCCTTGTCTGTGATTTCGTTTGTTTTGCCAGTTTTTCAGATACGTATCCGATTTAGGTCAACTCAAGACAGTATCAGTGGTTTTTATCTTTCATGTCTGTTTGTCCGTCTGTTCCATCATCACGGCGAAACGGCTATATAGATCTCGACCAAACTTCATTTATAGAGTATACTCATCCAGGGGAAGGTTTAGATATGCATATGATTTAAAAATCACTGAATAGAATGGGTTTTCTTCCATTTTCTCTTATACTATTGATTTCCGTAAAATCCGAGGACTACATGCGAAACGTTCCTTATACGTTACGTCCCTTTGTAATGTGCATAATTTCGCTTGGTCGCCGGCCACTCTTTCCTCTTTTTGAAAAAAAAAAGCTGTTTGTTCGGGGCGTCGACCTAGAAAGATCTTTTGCCCCTACTTGCACCATATGTTACGAAACCTGCGTGTATTTGGAAATTGCGGAAGTGTACAGTGTTGAATGTGAGGAAAGGAACGTTAAGGGAAACACAAACACCCAGTCCCTAGGCCAGGGATATTAATCATTTACAATAAAAGAACCCTGACCCGGCCAGGAATCGAACCCGAGGCCGCCGGGTGACAGGCGGACGCGTTGCCCCCTACACCGCGGGGCCGGACCACTCTTGCCTTTGAGGGAATATTCCTTGTTGTTCAAATATATTACTTTTAGGCCCCGGAAAATATCGAAATATGGAGGCAATTTCAATGACTGTGCAGACCTTCGTTTCGTGGTTGCTGCTTTCCAAACGGTCATTCATTTCACAAGGCAGATCGCACAATCGCTGCTCAATTTGAAGAGATCGTCAACCTTTTTCCTATGCCTCATTGTCGTATCTCGATTCTTTATACTTTATATACCGCAGCATTTCTCGCTTACAATCAAATCTCTCCAACTCGATTGCGACTGGCATTAGGAAAGGGGGCCTGTCATTATAATGAAAACTACCATCTCTGTTACGAATGGTAGCTGGCAAGTGAGCCTGCCGTTATTGTAGAAACTCCTGAACTTGACTGTGAATGGCAGTAGGAAATCCGACCTCCCATTATCAGCGAAATTTTCCCAACGTGCACCTTACTTCGGAAATAACGTATGGGGTCTTCCCCGTTTTGTTTCTCGCATACCGCTATGAGACGTGTAATTATAATAATCTTATTCACTGCGTTTGCAGTAGAACTCCGTATACAAGGTATAATACCGTAGCGAAGCACGGGTACATTTCCTAGTAATTAAATATGTATATTTGGTTGTTTTTATTGAAATATGGAATTATAATCTTAATCCGTTTACTCTCCAGGGTTGGTTTTCCCTCGGACTCAGCGAGGGTCAACCTTTACTACCTCAAGGGCAGTGTCCTGGAGCGTGAGACTTTGGGTCGGGGTATACAACTGGAGAGGAGGACCAGTATCTCGCCCAGGCAGCCTCACATGCTATGCTCAACAGAAGCCTTGTGGGAGAATGGGAAGATTGGAAGGAATATACAAGGAAGAGGAAACGAAGCGGCCGTGGCCTTAAGTTAGGTACCATCCCGGCATTCATTATTATTATTATTATTATTATTATTATTATTATTATTATTATTATTATTATTATTATTATTATTATTATTATTATATGACTTTATTGTTGGGCTACTTGGCTGAATTGTCAACGTAGTGGCCTACGGTTCAGATCCTAGGTTCGACTCAGGGCCGCGCCGGGGATTTTAACATTGGTTAATTCATCCAGCTCGGAGACTGGATATTTTTGTTTATCTTCACACACATTTACATACAACACATCACGCTGCAAACCATCACAGAAACACGCAATAGTGAATATATCGCTCCAAATAGGTTTGGCGTCAGGAAGGGCATCCGTCCGCAAAACTGGGGTACATTAATACAAACCTCATACCCCCACGTAATTGGAAAAATACCTACTAATAAGAAAATAATTGTAAGGGGATAACGGCAGAATTAATGACAGAATTCATAATGTCATATTGCCGTACAATCAGAAAGTTAAGTAGTGTGACTATTGAATAAGACGGCTCCTTAGCTCCATGATATGCGTAACGGCCTTCGATTCAGAGGGTCTTGAGTTCGATTTCCGGCAGGATCGGGAATTTTATTCGTGTTTAGTGTTGAAGTTCGTTTTGACACAAACCTCCTTATTTACATACAACACAGGCTCAACAACCACAGAGACACATAACACCGAGCTCGATAGCTGCAGTCGCTTAAGTGCGGCCAGTATCCAGTATTCGGGAGATAGTAGGTTCGAACCCCACTGTCGGCAGCCCTGAAAATGGTTTTCCGTGGTTTCCCATTTTCACACCAGGCAAATGCTGGGGCTGTACCTTAATTAAGGCCACGGCCTCTTCCTTCCCACTCCTAGCCCTTTCCTGTCCCATCGTCGCCGTAAGACCTATCTGTGTCGGTGCGACGTAAAACAACTAGCAAAAAAAAAAAAAAAAAAAGAGAGAGAGACACACATAACAGCTTATTACATTTATTTTATTTATTTATTTATTTATTTATTTATTTATTTATTTATTTATGTATTTATTTATTTATTTATTCCGTTCTTCCTTCTTCTGAATAGGCCTTATTCACCCGGTGGACTTTGATCTTTGGTAAATGTAGTCGCATCTTCTCCCGGTGCAAATTAGCTTCTTTCTTTCCTCCGACCACGGGGTTCCTTTCATTTTCAGAAGCTTTTCCTGGAAACAACGGACTTTGTTCGTGTTTACCTTTCTTTTTCACCCAGAGGACGATGGGCTGCAGAACGTGACCGTTCAAAAGAATGTCAGGATTAGCTCTGAAATCCTCTTTACTACAAATACTTGTCGGAACAGATGAAAGCATCTCAAATCACGAGTGCACCGGCGCCAGTGTTCTTCTTCAAGAATAACAACTTACATATTGTTCACAGTATGGAACGGTGGAACAATTTTAGAATATACAGGCGAAATATGGAATTTTGTATTCTAAACCAACATGGGAACAAGGACTTTCCAGTTTGCAGTGAGTAGAATTCAATGAATGCGATTTTTTATATTTTGTAATATTGAAAAGAAATTCATGAAAATGTACTTGATATTTTGTAAGATTGGCCTTTTCTTCACTTTCAAAATATAGAAATGTTATCTTTTTTCCTATCTTGCACGATTTTTTCTCCCTCCGGTAATATTTTCATTATCAATGAAGCGAACTTTCCAGATATTGTATTGAAACATGTTTCCGGGGAACGCGTCTAGAAAATTCAATCCATTGTTCTCTGCGATCCTTAACAATACCATCACAATAACACGCAATAGTAAATATACCCCTGCACATAGGGTTGGCGTCAGGAAGGGCATCCGGCCGAAAAACTGGGCTACGTAATTATGGGGAAAAGGCTTATAAGAAAGAAAGTGTAAGGGGATAACGGCGGAATTAATGACAGAATTCACTCTTTCATATGTCGTACAATCAGTAAGTATTTTTCCTCCTGGTTGACCTTAAAAGGTGAGCAAAGTGTGATAGTCTGGGAATAAATAGTTTCTTACATATGGACCAATCCTGTGGGAGGACGGGAGGGGGCATACGGCGGTGAAATGAAATGGCGTATGCCTTTTAGTGCCGGGAGTGTCCGAGGACATGTTCGGCTCGCCAAGTTGAGGTCTTTTGACTTGACACCCGTAGGCGACCTGCGTGTCGTGATGAGGATGAAATGATGACGAAGACGACACATACACCCAGCCCCCGTGCCAGCGAAATTAACCAAATACGCTTAAAATTCCCACCCTGCCGGGAATCGAACCAGGGACCCATGTGACCAAAGACCAGCACGCTATCCATTAAGCCATGGAGGCAGACGCCGGTAAAATATATTCACGCTATCCCCTGCTTGTCTTAAGAGGTGATTGAAATGGTATCCTAGGAGTTCTCAACTTGGGTGCGTGGGTGGGCCATCCACGGGTTCCCTAGCTGAGTCTGGTATTGTTTTCACTTTGCGAGTCTCTGACTTTCATTTTTCCTATCCGACCTCCCTTGGTCAACAGTTGTTCTCTTCCAACGCACATGCTATTAGGTTTGTAAGGTCTAGGGTGTCTTATCATTTTCCCACCCTTCTTGGCCATTCGTTTTCCTTATCCTCCATTCTTCGAAGGATCGAACTCTTTCTTTTTTCCCCTCTGATTAGTGTTAAGAGATTAGGTAGTGGTGATGGTAGTGATTATTGTGTTAAGAGGAAGTACAGCTGGGCAACAATACTCTGTTAACACTAATCAGAGGGGAAAATGGAAGTAATCCTACACTTCGTTAAATGAAGGTATCGGCCAAAGAAAGACAAGGGCCGCGAAAGGTGCGAAAAGGAAAAACTCCCTCGGCCTCGAATGCTCTAATTGCGTCGGGGTCGGTAAAAAACAAGAGTTGACCAGGGGAGGTTGGGTAGGATAGATGAAAGGGAGGAACCTGGCGCAAGTAAGTGGAAGCAGTTACAAGACTCAGCTAAGGGCCCCGTGGACACCAACCCACCCTTCGAAGTTAATAGTCCCTGGGGCCTCTTTTAGTCGTCTATTGCGACAGGAAAGGGGTAGCGTGGGCTTATTCTACTGCCCCCATTTAGGCCTGCATGGGTTATGAGTGTTAAGGAAGGATTCTTGCACAATTGTACTTCATCTTTAAAAAAGGCCACCACAACCAACCATCACCACCTCCTCCTTAGTGTTATTAACTTGCACGGGAAGAATGACGAGTATAAGGTAACACTTTCTCCAAAAATTATTCCTGAAGTTGTGGCAGAAAGTTTAAATGTGACTGGTTGCTTTTTGCATCCCTGTTGATGAACTAAGGGAGATAGGTAATTGATACCACGGATGTATTTTTCTCTTGTTGATATTAAAAGGTGAGAAAAGTTTGGTAGTATGAAAACCCACAGCCTGTTTCCAGACATTCGATCGGGTCAGGGATGGAATGAATGAAGCCCCCATCTAGCGGCGAGGATATTAATTGTGCCGGTTGCCGAAGTCTGTCGCATTCCTCTGGGGCAATGATTAATAACTGACAGAAGAAATTAAATGATAATGAAGAGTGTTCCTAGAATGAAAAATTACAGGAAAAACCGGAGTACACTGAGAAAAACCTGTTCCGTCTCCACTTTGTCTAGCGCAAATCTCACATGGAGCGACCGGTATTTGAACCATGGAACCCACTGGTGAGAGACCAGCGCGCTCCCATCGGAGCCACGGAGTCTCTAATTTAATATATGATTTTTAAAATATATTGTAAGCAGTTTTGATGTTTTCATGTTAAGTAGTGTACCAGTATCATTTTCTTTGTTGACTAGCCTATCAGGCAATGCTTCTCGACATTAGTAAACATTGCATCCTGTAGGGGAGGGCGGTAGAATTGATCCACACTATCCCCTCCCTGTTGTACAAGGCAACTAAAAGGGGGCACAAGGACTTTCATCTTGGGAGCGTCGCTTAAGTGCGGCCAGTATCCAGTATTCCGGAGATAGTAGGTTCGAACCCCACTGTCGGGAGCCCTGAAGATGGTTTTCCGTGGTTTCCCATTTTCACACCAGGCAAATGCTGGGGCTGTACCTTAATTAAGGCCATGGCCGCTTCCTTCCCACTCCTAGCCCTTTCCTGTCCCATCGTCGCCGTAAGACCTATCTGTGTCGGTGCGGCGTAAAGCAACTAGCAAAGCATCTTGGGAGCGTGGATTGGCGACTGCGGGTCCCCTAACTGAGTCTGGCATTGATTCCACTTGTGTCATATTCTTCAATTTCATCTTTCCTGTCCCGCCTCCCTTGGTTACCTCTTGTTCTTTTCCGACCCCAAATGTATTAGTTTTGCGAGGCCTAGTGAGTCATTTTCACGCCCTTCGTGACCCTTGTCTTTCTTTGGCCGACACCTTGAGTTTTCGAAATGTCGGCCCCCATCTATTTTTCCCTCTGATTAGGGTTAA
Organism: Anabrus simplex; assembly: GCF_040414725.1. Classification (NCBI taxonomy): domain Eukaryota; kingdom Metazoa; phylum Arthropoda; class Insecta; order Orthoptera; family Tettigoniidae; genus Anabrus; species Anabrus simplex. The sequence goes on from NC_090265.1 coordinate 825,928,807, forward strand.
TAGAGGACGGTTGCCCAGTTGCACTTCCTCTTAAAAAAGTAATCACCACCATTAGTAAACACTGTGCTGAAACGTGCTTCATCATCATATGTCTTAACTTTGACAATATTGATCAAACTGTCAAGTACGGTAAAATCTTGGACTACATAGATTATAAAGCCGTCAGGTGAAATACATGTTACGCGCGGAAACATGCCAAGCTGACGGAACCGCTGGCCAGTCTTTCGTGTCTATTTTGAGGTAATTAGCTAATGTTTAAATCTTTTTCAATGTACTCTTCCTACCACTCGTTCATAAAATGGTTCCAGTGCAGAAGTGGTTCCAAGTTTTCATCCAACTTACTCTCAACCATTGATCGCACCCTCCTTTTCCAAAATGCTAGTATACCTGGTATAATCAGGGCCATACTATATGGTAAGGGCTGGCCGACTGCGGCCAGGAATTTTTTGACTAGCTGAAGCTATGAGTTCAAGCGTCGGGTAGTGGCCACAGAACCTAAGCTGAGTCTGGCATTGCTTCATACGGATTGGCGCAGGTTTACCGTCGGATGCCCTTCCTGACATCAATCCTGTATGGAGAGATGTATTCACTACTGCGTGTTTCTGTGGCGGTTAGTAGTGCACTGTGTATATGAAGAGCAGTGTATTGAGACGAACACAAACACTCACGAACACAAACACTCGGTCACCGAGCTAGTGGAAATACCCAACGCAGTTAAAATCTTCGGCCAGGCCGAGAATCGAACTCAGGGCCCTCTGAACCGCACAGTATTCAGTTAAGGAATCGAGTTACGAAGATGTAACAATCTAATGTAGAAATACTTTTAAGATTCTAATTATAGCTCATTCCCTGTTAACAGTATTGCTACCGAGCTCGATAGCTGAAGTCGTTTAAGTGCGGCCAGTATCCAGTAACCGGGAGATAGTGGGTTCGAGCCCCACTGTCGGCAGCCCTGAAGATGGTTTTCCGTGGTTTCCCATTTTCACACCAGGCAAATGCCGGGGCTGTACCTTAATTAAGGCCACGGCTGCTTCCTTCCACTTCCTAGACCTTTGCTATCCAATGGTCGCCATAAGACATAACTGTGTCGGTGCGACGTAAAACAAATAGCAAGGTTGCCATATCGAACGGCTCTGCTCAGCAGTATCACGGGAAAACCGTGGCATATATTGGTGAAACTCAGTACTTAAGTTCAAAATAAAGGAAAGAAGAAAGTAAGCTGCAATTTATTTATTTATTTATTTATTTATTTATTTATTTATTTATTTATTTATTTATTTATTTATTTATTTATTTATTTATTTATTTATTTATTGGAATCTAGGCTACAGGGCTTGTAGGGCAGGGGCAGGGATATTTCGGTTTTTACAGCACATACAAAACCTCATTAGTGAACTTCAAGGCAAACTGGGAGAAAATAGATAACAAATATTCTTTTATAGACTCAGGGAAGGGGATGCAGTTAATTGCATTTAATAAATTTGCCCAGCCAACGCCGGATACTACCGGGCCGTCACATCTCTCCCACAAAAAGAATTGTAACAACTAAATGCGCTTGTGAAAAAGTGGTCAAAATGTGGCAAAAATAAAATGCGCTTTAGAAACAAAAGCTAAATAACAAAACCAAGCACAGATAAACATCATAGCAAATTTCGGTGTCGGTACAAGTCATGCCGTGATGTATCGCTGCACATCACAGCATCAAAATCATCAGTAACTACTGCTGTACATTACGAGAATATTAAAACACACACATAAATAAAGAGATGACTTATCTTCAACAGTGATAAGCTGCTGGCGTTTCAGAGAGTAACGGATCACGCGTAACATGTATCGTACCAGAGGCCAGAGCAAATGACAAGGAAAATGAAAGAAGGCAACAAAGTGAGGTGATGGCTGTTCCCGCCATTGTGCTTCCTCCCTATGAATGCATTTCTTAAATAGAGAATGTTAAGTAAACATTTTAATAACTCCACGGGAAAATACATGCCTCATTCATTTTCTTTTTCATAATACAATACTGTGTAAGTGCATTATAATATTCCTATAATGAGGAATTATCAGTGTCTAGAGGCGGTGTGTTCATTCCTTGTAGGTCCATAAGAGCAGTACTCTTTTCTTAACATGGAATGAGCTATAGCCATCAACTGCCCATTCATACATATATCGATCACCTGCATAAGGCTTCGATCGAGACATCTGGCTGTTTGTGTGATAGAGAAATAGGCCCGTAGGCAGATTATTTTTACGAGGACATCCAAGCTAGAGTAGGCAGTTTCATATTTCTTTTCATTCCTGCTAATCTTGATTTGATCTCTTCCCTGCAGTATAAAAGAAAGCAAAGTATCTAGTTAGTATTTTTTTTTTAAATACTGACAGCCTAGACTGTAGTACGTTACTCCCCGACTTTACACACCGATTTTCATTAAATTCTGTTCATCCATTTTCTCGTGCCTCTGCGCTGATATGGATATAGCAACCACAATCCAAATGAATGAATATCTCTGTTAGAGCCGATACGGTAAAAATGTATATAAGACATAAACGATCAGGAATTTAATTCTATCTAAATTTAGTTATGTAGTATTTATCGACAGGGCTACAGATGTTTGAGAAATAAATTTTAGATCTTCCCCTTAACTATCATTTCACTCAGCGTGAATAAAATTATTGATAGCCTAGATTATAAAGCCTTATTCCCCGACTTTACATACCGATTTTCATTAAATTATCTTCAGCCGTTTTCTCTTGATGGGCGTATATACAGACAGACGGACAGAGATCACGAAAAATGAAAAAGTGCATTTCCTTGTTGCTACGAACACGACCGATACAGAAATGTCATTATTTTTTATGTTGAAAACATTTCTTAGGGGACACTACGAAAAACGTAAAATTAAGCAATGTTCTCAATTGTGCCGAAAATTGAATGGCTAAAGGGCCCAGAAAGTTTTCAAATTGTGAGTCTTAGATAGCTTTATCAAACTAAAAAGAAAATTCGAAAATCACTTCCGGCCTAGATGCAGTTCCAAAAAAAAAGACTAAAATCGCTTCTTTCTTTACGTGTTTTCTGTTTTATTCATACCCTAACCAAATTAACTTATTTACGTCATTCTTTCTGTAATGTGTTTCTTGGTTCAATACCCTCGGGTGTTCTTTGATTTTTGAAAAAAATGTCCACACCGAATGTAGTTATAAGGGCTTCAGTTAAACTATACATTCACTCACCTTAGCTCTCGTAGTGGAGAAAGATGAACTGCTAATCTGATAATAACGTTATTTTGCTTTACGTCCCACTAACTATTTTTACGGTTTTCGGACACGCCGAGGTGCCGGAATTTAGTCCCGCAGGAGTTCTTTTGCGTTCCAGTAAATCTACCAACATGAGGCTGACTTATTTGAGCACCTTCAAATACCACCGGACTGCGCCAGGATCGAGCCTACCAAGTTGGAGTCAGATGGCCAGCGTCTCAACCGTCTGAGCCACTCAGCCCGGCGAACTGTTAATCTAATCGACCGGATAACGATGATTAAGTAAAAGACTGTAATTTTTAGGAAAAAATCATAAATAATATATTCCCATAATTTATTATATTTTATTTACCTAAAATTCGTAGTTCATATCTCCTGGGTGTTCTCAATATTGAGCTGCTTGCCTGAAAGGCTAGAACTGTGGACTTTTAATTCTGAGCAACGTACAGACAAAACTCTAATTTTCTATATATATATAGATATACCTATAGTAATGATAATTTCGTGTGGCTATTTCTAGCCGAGTGCATCCCTTGTAAGGCAGACCCTCCGATGAGGGTAGGCGGCATCTGCCATGTGTAGCTAACTGCGTGTCATTGTGGTGGAGGATAGTGTTATGTGTGGTGCGTGAGTTGTAGGGATATTGGGGACAGCACAAACACCCAGCCCCTGGGCCATTGAAATTAACCAATGAAGGTTAAAATCCCCGACCTGGCCGAGAATCGAACCCGGGACCCTCTGAACCGAAGGCTAGTACGCTGACCATTCAGCCAACGAGTCGGACTATAGATATATCTAAAGGCTACAAACTAACACAGTAAATAATTATGCATAAAACCCCATGGCGCATCAGCCCTGATGGGCCTTGTCCTATCAAGCGACCGCTGCTTAACTTGAAGGTTTGCAGATTTTGTAATTCGCTTTATGTCGGACCGACACAGGCAGGTCTTGTAGCAGCGATGGGATAGGAAAGGGTTATGAGTGAGAAGGAAGTGGCCATGACCTTCATTAAGGCACAGCCTGGTGTGAAAGTAGGAAACCACGGAAAACCATACTCAGGGGTGCCGACAGTTGGGTTCGAACCCACTATCTCCCGAATGCAAGATGACAGCTACGTGACCCAAACAGCACAGCCATTTGCTCGGTGGTCTGCAGGTTACGAGTTGACCCGTGGTCAGTGTGACGAATCCTCTCGGCTTCATAAGCCAAATTCTCCCACCATACCTTCGGAGATGCAACACTGTGTGTACAACCAATGTTGCCAGGTCTCCCGAAATTCAGGAGATCTCACCAGAAAACCAGAACAAACAAAAAATCCCCCGAAATATCTTCTAATCCAAATTTAAGAAAAGAAAATAATAATGGTACATAATATATTTGTGCCGAAAAACTCTTTCCTCGTCTCACTGCGTGACGTTTAATCGATAACATCACTCGTTAAGTACTTCCTCCCATTCATTTTAGGCTCAAATTACGTAATCTTTCCCCTCTTATTGAACTCAAAACTCATGCTTGACTGCATCATTCGAAGGGAAATCCCCGACTCGGATATGAATCTGTATCCTGCTGAAACTGCCACGCAATTTCTACGCCTGATGAATAACTACATCTACAGGAAGAGTGCGGAGAAAGAAAAGAAATAGTAGTAGTAGTAGTAGTAGTAGAAGAAGAAGAAGAAGAATAGAGTGGCCGGACAGTACGGGTGAGTGAAATTGTATTTTTTCTCATAATAATTTCATATGACTATGCATTCTTTAATTTAGTTATATTTTAACATTTCCGTGCTCAAGAAACTACTGAAATTATCATTAAAACTCCCGAAATTTTTACGTACAATTTACCGATTTTTTATTTGTAAATCTGGCAACAGTGTGTACAAACTTTGTCCCTTTTCTCTACGGGGTCGGGTAAGAAGTGTGATAAATCTTTGTAGCGAGGTTTTTAAATACCTGGTGCCCTTTCTGACGTCAACCTCATCAGAAGTCTAATGTATTTATTTACAATAGAACTTGTACATACACTTCGGAAGGTTTCCTAAACTAGTTGAAGAAAACACAGACACAAGAGTACACGAACCAAATGTACTGTGCGCATGCTAATTACTTTCCCTTTCGCTGCTCCATTCACTGGCTGACTCATTTCTCAACACGTCTACTATCGAGTCATTTTATGTGCTATTTGGCATTACTCTTTATGATCCTTGTGATTTGCTCTTAATGTGGGCAAAGCCACGCCGTACGAGCGAGAGATCACGTTCACACAAGCGGGTGTGTAACATTAATCCCTACTCTTCTTTTAAGTTCATTTAGGCCGACTATTTACAGCGTGCTTCTTAACTATAATCCAGTACTCTTTTATACTCGTGCTGTGAGCATCTCTTCGCTCCTGTGTCGGTTTCACCCAGGGAGGTGAGAAGGTGGCCCTTAGCCAGCTCAAACGGGACCACTCCTTGAAAGCGGCAGCCATATTGTTCGGCACCATGGCCGGCTGGGGAGCAGTGTGTGCTAGTTGCTAGCTGTCAGTTTGTATTCACCCAATGAGTCACCCGTGATAAGTTGCCTAATGTAACCGTTGTTTATCATGGGTTTTTTCTCGTAGGCTAATGCATATCAAACGTAGACACGCATGTATATTTTTTCATGGACAGAACGTCATTGTTTTAAAATATGGATTGGTGTAGGTTACCCAAGAACCCAGACCGTCGGGCGCTGTGGACGAAGGCAGTTAAGAGGAAGTGGACACCTGGTGTTCATAAAGTTATTTGTACGGAGCACTTTAGACCTGACCAAATTAGTGATAGTCTACATATGTACTTATCCGCGCCGAGACAGAGAGTATGCCTTCCCGAAAGTATTCCCTGCCTATCTCGGTCACTTACAGCCATCAGCGCTTCAGGTAATTATCACTTGAGGACTTACATTAAGATAGTGGCTGATATGCTTTATTGTTCCATTTGGATGACATTTAAATAATAATGGTTTGCAGAAAAGGAAGGAACCACAATCGAAGGATGTTGACACACTCGAGCCAAGTAATATCGTATTGTAGGGGGCTGTCAGTGCCATTAATACTGCTCAGTTGCAAAAGGCGGGAACATTTCCTATTTTATTACAGGAAGAGCTTTGAACACAATATACTCCTATCATAGTTTGGTAGTCCCCAATTTAACTAATAATGTTCTTGTTTGTTTATTCAGGGTGCTCAATCCCCGGACGAGGAAAATGGAGAAAACTTCGAACATGCACAGTGTCAAAAGAAAGAAGAGACCATATTCAGGCCTTCCCCCACTACGGTACTGTGGTGTCTGAGTTTGAGGTTAAAGGAGAAGGATTTAGAAATGTACATGTTCTTACAGAGACGGGAGGCTATCTCTTGCTTGCTGCACCTATTGTTAATGTCCAGGACTGATGTTCAGGGTTACCCATTCTCTGAGGTATATGAAGGAGTTAAACCTTCGTATTACTGTATCCTCCAGTGAGCCAGAGTTGAGGGCACATAAAAGAACTCATTCGGGACAAAATTCCGGCACCTCGACGTCTCCGAAAAACGTAAAAGTAGTTGGTGGGGCGCAAAAACCAATAAGTTTTTCTTCTCTCTTTACAAGTGATTGATTGATTGATTGATTAATTAATTGATTGATTGATTGATTGATTGATTGGTTGATTGATTGATTGATTGATTGATTGATTGATTGATTGATTGATTGATTGATTGATTGATTGATTGATTGATTGATTGATTGATTGATTGAGAATGGTTCAAAATTTTGCGGAAATGCGGGGTCAGCCAGAGGTTTAGGGATTATGGTGACTTTGGCATTTTTCCAAGAGGAAGGAAAATACCTTAGTCTCACGACCGTATTAAACAGGTTGGTCAGATATATATCAATGATATGTGTAAAGAAGTGGAATTAGAGATAAGGCTGTTTGCAGATGATGTTATGCTGTACAGAGTAATAAATAAGTTACAAGATTGTGAGCGTGGTGGTGGTGATTATTGTTTTAAGAGGAAGTACAACTAGGCAACCATCCTCTATATAACACTAATCAGAGAGAAAAAATGGAAGGGGTCCGACACTTCGAAAAATGAAGGTATCGGCCAAAGGAAGTCAAGGGCCACGAAGGGCGTGAAAATGAAAGACTCCCTAGGCCTCCATACGTAATACCGTCGGGGTCTGAAAAGAACAAGAGTTGACCAAGAGAGGTCGGATAGAATAGATGAAAGTGAGGAGCCTAGCACAAGTAAGTGGAAGCAATGCCAGGACTCAGCTGAGGGCCCCGTGGTCGCCAACCCACGCTCCAAAGTTCAGAGCGGCTGCAGGGTGACCTCGATAGTGTTGTGAGATGGACGGTGGGCAATGGTATGATGATAAACGGGGTTAAAAGTCAGGTTGTGAGTTTCACAAATAGGAAAAGTCCTCTCAGTTTTAATTACTGCGTTGATGGGTGAAAGTTCCTTTTGGGGATCATTGTAAGTACCTAGGTGTTAATATAAGAAAATACCTTCATTGGGGTAATCACATAAATATGATTGTTAATAAAAGGTACATATTTCTGCACATGGTTATGAGGGTATTTAGGGGTTGTAGTAAGGATGTAAAGGAGAGGGCATATAAGTCTCTGGTAAGACCCCAACTAGAGAGTATAGTTCCAGTGTATGGGACCTTCACCAGGATAACTTGATTCAAGAACTGGAAAAAAAAAGAAAAAAAAAGAAAAGCAGCTCGATTTTGGGTGATTTCCGACAAAAGAGTAGCGTTACAAAAATGTTGCAAAGTTTGGGCTGGGAAGAACTGGGAGAAAGGAGACGAGCTGCTCGACTAAGTGGTATGTTCCGAGCTGTCAGTGGAGAGATGGCGTGGGAGGACATCAGTAAACTAATTTGAGTGGTGTCTTTAAAGGTAGGAAAGATCACAATATGAAGATAAAGTTGGAATTCAAGAGGACATACTGGGGCAAATATTCGTTTATAGGAAGGGGAGTTAGAGATTGGAATAACTTACCAAGGGAAATGTTCAATAATTTTCCAATTTCTTTGCGATCATTTAAGAAAAGGCTAGGGAAACAACAGATAGGGAATCTGCCACCTGGGCGACTGCCCTAAATGCAGATCAGTAGTGATTGATTGATTGATTGATTGATTGATTGATTGATTGATTGATTGATTGATTGATTGATTGATTGATTGATTGATTGATTGATTGATTGATTGATTGATTGATTGATTGATTGATTGATTGATTGAAGTGGTTTAACGTGATGATCGCGTGATTTTTACGTTATAGAAACAATCGCAACAATAACGAACGTCGTCGCCCTGTGGGTGGGGGCGGTAGAATAACACCCACGGTATCCCCTGCCTGTCGTAAGAGACGACTAAAAGGGAACCTAAGAGCTCTCAACTTGGGAGTGTGGGCTGGCGACAACGGGGCTCTTAGTTGAGTCCTCGCATTGCTTCCACTTACTTGTACCAGGCTCCTCACTTTTATCTTTCCTATCCGACCTCCGTTGGTCAACTCTTGTTCTTTTCCGACCCCGATGCTGTTAGAGCATTCGATACGTGGGAAGTCTTTCATTTTCACGCCCTTCGTGGTCCTTGGCTTTCTTTGGCCGATATCTTCATTTTTGAAATATCGGACCCCTTCGATTTTTTCTCTCCGCTTAGTGTTACATGGAGGATGGTTGCCTAGTTGTATTTCCTCTTAAAACAATAATCGCCGTCACCACCACTACCGCCATCGAAGGTTTGTCGGCGACGGAAGGATGGGAGAGTAGCGACCGTGGCCTTAAAAAAGGTATAGCCTCAGCATTTGTCTGGTGTGAAAATGGGAAACCACAGAAAACCATGTTCAGGGCTTCCGACGTTGGAATTCGAACTCACCATCTCCCGAATGCAAGCTCACAGCTACGCGACCCTAACCTCACTTTATTGTTATACCATGTACAGTACACGCAGGTAAAATCCTCGGCTCGGCCGGGAATCGGACGCGGAGCCAGTGTCGCCAACTCCTAAGTTCAAATTCCCCCACATCACTTCAAAAATCCCTCTAAATAGGCCAATAACCCCCAAATAATAATAATAATAATAATAATAATAATAATAATAATAATAATAATAATAATAATAATAATAATAATAATAGCACCGCTATCATTTAAAAAACAATAAATCACTCCACAGAATTATTCACGCATCACAGATATCACCTTACTTTGTTAACATATTACGCAAATGGCCTTACAACTGCATGAACTGCACAGTTACCGTGAAAACTGCATCAAGTTACGCGATTAGACGCTACATTTATCTACCGCGGGGATTTCCCTCCTGCATAACGTTGACAACTAGTCCAACGAACTATGTGCGAGACCTGAAGTGAGTGATTCTCCTCAGCATCTACCAAAAAGAGCAAATGCTGCTGCGGTTACCGAGGAGAAGAAGGGACAGAGAGAGAAGGCAAGAGATATGCATGTCTCCAGTGTTTTAATATATACATATATTAATAATTTAAAAATTCAGTCGATTTTATATACATAGACCTATTTGCTGGTAGTCAATAAAAAAATATAAAGAATAAGGGGACTGCTGTGTCCATAAAAGAGACGAGAAGAGAGAATCCCAAGGCATGTGAAGGGATTGTACGTTAAAACCTTCTAGGAAAGAACATAATGACGTTAATTGCAGTGTCTAAGACTTAAACATCAAGATAAATCCAACACACTGGCGGAACTAAGCATGCTATTGCAATGAAATAAATAATTATGGGACCCCTATAGCCCCTCAAAATTTCTCAAGAAATAATTTCCCCCTAAAAGTCCCCCTGACTCTTCTATCCCGCAATTTTCCCTCTAGGACGATAAAATCCCCCTAAATTTAGGGGTAAATCCCTAAGTTGGCAACGCTGCGCGGAGCTTACCGAACCGAAGGCCAGTATTCGGTACTTGGTAATATTGGGAAAAAAAGTCCGTCTTTGAGGTTCTGATTCCGCGTAAAAGTAGAGGACCAGTGGCTATGATCACGATATCAAAGGCCAAATAAACTACGAACTTGGTGACTTTTCTTGGTAAAAGTACGGGTTACATCACGTTAGGAGACATTAAGTTGGTTTTAAAAAGACCTTACTTTAACTTTCGTTCTTCCAAAGTACAAGATATACGTTTACCATCCATCCGGCATTTGCCAGACATGACCCGCTTTTTATCATCTCTCCATATTACCGGCTGGAATTTACATATCTTTTTAATAATCTGGAATTAAAAAGCAATACTTAATTTTATTGTCCGTTTTGTATTCAAAAAGTCGAAACTAACGAAAGTTATTAGTTTCTCCCAACTGGCAACTACGCAGCATGGCGGGGATTCCCCTCGGGGATTAACCGTTATCTCGACTTCTTGGTTCATGATTCACATTTTAGTTCTTACATCAGTCTGTCCCCGATGAGTGCCATGCGCGCGTGTATTCAAATAAGATAACAATGTGAATATGTGCAAAACTGTTAGTGAAAGTGAAGAAAATATAGCCTAAATGTTCTTTTAAAGAAGGTCGTACCGAAAGTGAGGCAAAATGCGACACTTGAATATAAACGTGCGGGTGAAGACACATCTTCTTCAGTCGTTTTTACCATAAGCGTATGCATGTGTGTTGCACATGTGGACCTAGCCCTGTTTACCTGCCGGATGCCCTTCTTGTCGCTGACTCTATGTGGAGGGATGTATTCCCTATCGTGGCCATACCAGGAATCGAACTCGGGGTTTTCTGCACCGAAGGCCACTGCACTGACTATTCAGTCAACGATCCGGATTAGATCTTAAAATACGAGTAAGAACAGAAAAACTGAAGCAACAACGTAAACATCCGGTAGCCTCTCTTATCCCCCATGCACAAACAATGAAATATACTGCTTTTAATCATGTTAAAGCACTTGTTCTGTTTCTCCCTCCACTCTTTTCGATGGAGAGGAAGTTCCAAACATGGCAGGAGTCGAACCCTGGCTGGCGCGCCGCGGCGCTGGCTGGATCCCCACACAGAGCTATTTGTGCTCGGTGCTGACGTCGTCAGTTTGTGCCGGCAGCTGGACGGGCGAGGTCGTGTGTGCGATGTTCTCTGATTCTCTGTGATGGCTGTCGCGAGTTTAGCTGCCCCAAGCATCACCTCCCTTGGAGGAACCATGGATGCCAACTCCAGTATGTACCCACTCATCAACATGATGTACCTGACCCTAGCGGACCAGAACCAGCCGGCGGACCAGGTCACGGTAAGTCTTCCAAAAATACGCCACGAGCACAACTGGGTTCTCTATTTCCTGAGAGCTATGGCAACTCATTTGTCAATACGTTTTTATTCCACCAACGATGATTGATTTAAGAATGGCGATATGGCTTGTCTTCGGCGAGGATAACCTAATATTGTGATGGATGTATCCGGTCTTAATCTCCAAAAATAGCTGGCTCGAAACTTTTCGGAGAGAATTCGCTTATAATGTACATCGCACGTGAGTCACATTTTAATAATATATTCTGGCATTATGCATGAACCTACTTCAAAGCGACTCTATTGCGCAACATGTCACATAGGAAAATGTACATCTACATTTCTATTTAATAAATCATCAGATTTATTGCGGCAATTGCTGAGTAATCAGTGAGTGATATGCATTAATGGCTTTATATTGAATCTAGGGATATATACGAGTATTTACATTTGAGACAGATATAATACAAATTTATTTTTCTTGTAATTGTCTTCCGACACGAATGAAACCGTCGTTTTAAGCATGCATAAATAAATATGTAGGTATGGTATTTTTTCCAATTTTCAATTAAAGGTAGTAGATTCGTAGAGACAATGCGGCTTCTTTAGGTTGCATAATCACAAACTGTACCTAACTTGCGACTTTCTGTAAATATTTGAAATTCATATAAATATGGTTAGTTTTTGGGCATCCAAACGAGCTTGTGATGATAATCCGGGCCAGGATTTTGATGAACTGACAAATTAAAAACCTATAAAATAACCTAAATTTCTCAAAAATGACTTAAAATGAGCAAAAACTGACTAAAAAAATTGATGGAAAATATCTCAAAATAAATATATATATTGTCCATATTGTCCACATTACCTTTAACTCGCAGCAGAATGAATCTAATATTAATAACTGCCGTCACAAAATAATGCCAGCCCCGTGGTGTAGGCGTAGCGTGCCTGCCTCTTACCCGGAGGCCCCGGGTTCGATTCCCGGCCAGGTCAGGAATTTTTACCTGGACCTGAGGGCTGGTTCGAGGTCCACTCAGCCTACGTGATTAGAATTGAGGAGCTATCTGATGGTGAGATAGAGGCCCCGGTCTAGAAAGTCAATAATAAATCCGAGAGGATTCGTCGTCCTGACCACATAACACCTCGTAATCTGCAGGCCTTCGGGCTGAACAGCGGTCGCTTGGTAGGCCAAAGCCCTTCAAGGACTGTAGTGCCATGAGGGGGTCGCATAATAATAATAATAATAATGTTGTTGTTCGAGTCACCAGACCATAGACAGATTTTATGCAGCTCTCCATACTACCCTATCCTGTGCTAACCTTTGCATTTCTACGTAACTATTACATCCTACATCTGCTCTAATGTGCTTGTCATATTCATACTTTGATCTACTCCTCCAGTGTTTATTGCCTACACTTCTCTCAAAAAGTAACTGAACAAATTCTTGGTTTCCTAAGATATGTCCTATCATTCTATCTCTTCTTCTTGTCAAATTTAGCCAAATTGATCTCCTCTCACCGATTCGATTGAGTAAACCCGCATTCGTGATTCGATCTACCCATCTCACCTTCAGCATTCTTCTGCAACACCACATTTCAAAAGCTTCTATTCTTTTTCTTTCTGAGCTAGTTATCGTCATGTTTCACTTCCATACGATGCCACGCTCCAGACGAAAGTATTCATAAACATCTTTCAAATTCTAATATGAATGTGAAAATTTCTTTTCTTAAGAAAGGCCTTCCTTGCTTGTGCTAGTCTGCATTTTATGTCCTCCTTACTTCTGCCATCGTTAGCTATTTTACCATCCAAGTTACAATATTCATTTACTTATTTCAAGAATTAATTTCCAAATCTATTATTTCTTGTATCACCTGACTTCGACAACATTCCATTACTTTTGTTTAAGATTTATTTTCATACCATTCAAATATAACACAAATTGATTTTTCTTGTAATTGTCGACCGACACGAATGAAACCGTCTATTAAGCATGCATAAATGAAAATGTAGTTATGGAATTTTTCCAATTTCAATTAAAGCTAGTGGATTCTTAGACACAAAATGACTTTTTTTAAAGTTGCATAATCACAAATTGTAGGTACCTAACTTGTGACTTAATGTAAATATTTGAAAGTCTAGATCTTCTGCAGGGTAGCAAAATAACTGGCCACGTATTCAGTACGTCGTCATTATTAGGATATTATGCAATGTCCTGACATTCTGGATACCATTTGTTTCTCGCGATCTGTTTGTTGAATAATCACTGATCTCTATACATGGATGGCTGGTAGCTTGGGTAGCAGTAAGCCGAATAGAAGACGACTGGCGTAGTAAGATGGCAGCGAGCGCATGGTGCAGTAGACCACGAGGAGAGCTCTTGCTTTGTTTATGCTTAGTTCATTGACGCCAGGCCTCTTGATTGTAGTTCCACGGGTGTTCTGTGCTGTGTTATTGCAATACCCCACACATTTACACAGGAAATAAGATCTAATACATCAATGAAAAACCACTAGTTTGGATATTTCACTCGCTGAATTGAAACCACATGTTACTTCTACATGTTAGTAAAATATAAACAAACAAGGGAGCCATGCTTGTACTACTACGATTAACACAAATACGAATTCCTAAATGAAAACAATACAAATACATAATATATTTAAACTATCAACATATACGTGTGTGGCAGATATAAATTGAGTACTATTTGGAAGAGGTACAATATTCTCTCCATCAGTTCAAATTACATTATTTTTTTACATAACGTAATTGTATTGATGCCGAAGTGTACTTCTGCGGCAAATACGCCGCGAAATACTTGAATATGTCATTATGTCGTTACAGGAGAAGTGGGTGTGGTTCTGGGCTTTTAAATGTCCTGCGGGCTCATATTAAATGGCTTCTACAAGCTTTAAACAAGCCGGAATTACTAAAATTTAAAAACATTCTGAAAGAGGAAGAATATGGCTATTTTTGTATGAATAAAAAGAAAAACCGAGGTTTTGGCTCAAAATACGAAAAATTCAGTCATACCTCCCCTTAAGAATGCATAATTTCGTGACATACATGTATAAAATTTACAGCAATGTTTCCAGAAACTGTTTTTCACTCGTATTGTATTACCGATCGCTAATTGCATGTATTCAGCACCTAAGTTAATATTTGTCGGCCGTTATTATACACTCACTTTATTGCTATCCCGGAGATTTACTGACCTCGGAATGACGTGTCGGTGTTCCCAATGTCCTTATGATTTGAGTGAACATGTACCTATACTTTTAATTATTCCAATTCGGCATTAATTGCGATTTAAAATTGATTATATTATCATTGCTTTCCCATAAGGAGAGCTCTAGGATGGATACACCAACATGGCGGACCGCGCGCTCAACTGGCGTACTTTCTCCTGCAGCAGAGAGCTGCCATCAGCGATCCATGTATAGAGATCAGTGTGAATAATACATTTTAATTTTTATCTACAGTGAAACCTCGATATCTCGAATCAACACGGGAGCTATTTTATTTCGAGTTATCGGAATTTCGAGATGTAGACAATACCGTTTTAGAGCACGTGTAGAACATAATTGAATCATATTGTATCTATGAGCTTATACTGAATACATTATTTTTAACGGTATTTACATATATAAAAACAAACTTATTTTACGGCATCACTTTAATTATAACCCTTATTATAGTAACTTTTTAGAAGACAGGATACAGTACATACAGTAGTGAAACAAGGTCCGACTCGTTGGCTGAATGGTCAGCGTACTGGCCTTCGGTTCAGAGGGTCCCGGGTTCGATTCCCGGCCGGGTCGGGGATTTTAACCTTAATTGGTTAATTCCAATGGCCCGGGGGCTGGGTGTTTGTGCTGTCCCCAACATCCCTGCAACTCACACACCACACATAACACTATCCTCTACCACAATAACACGCAGTTACCTACAAATGGCAGATGCCGCCCACCCTCACCGGAGGGTCTGCCTTACAAGGGCTGCACTCGGCTAGAAATAGCCACACGAAATTATTATTATTAGTGAAACAAGAAACGTACCTCTGTTAACACCTTTGCAAAAAAATCCGTTAGTCTCTTTTGTTTGTTACTATTAGCCTTTCCTCCTTTCACTCTGAAACTTCTCGTCACTACCACGCAGCCGAGATTCGTAAATGGAGCTTGCCATCCGGGACTTCGGGGGCTGCTTTCGTACGTGACCGGTAATTAATTCAAACCCCAGAAACAGTGAGGCTTCGCCGATTTTCCGATCATTGGAAGTTTTAGTTTTGGGGTTCCCGTCATATTAGCTCCCAGCATCACTGTAATCCTTTCATTACTTGTTAACTGTTCCTCACAAACGACAAATGCCGTATTCCAAAAAACCGAGCTCGATAGCTGCAGTCGCTTAAGTGCGGCCAGTATCCAGTATTCGGGAGATAGTGGGTTCGAACCCCACTGTCGGCAGCCCTGAAAATGGTTTTCCGTGGTTTCCCATTTTCACACTTGGCAAAATGCTGGGGCTGTACCTTAATTAAGGCCACGGCCGCTGCATTCCCACTCCTAGCCCTTCCCTGTCCCATCGTCGCCATAAGACCTGTCTGTGTCGGTGCGACGTAAAGCAACTAGAAAATAAAAAGTATTCAAAAAATTCGAGTTAGATAATATTTTTTGCTTCGAAGGGAGGAAATGTTTGTTACGAGAAATTCGTGTAACCGAATTTCGAGAAATAGAGAAATAAATACACGCGAAGAATAGGAAAAACGGCTGGGAAATTGAAGTTACTTCGAGATACTGACAATTCGAGGAATGGAGGTTCGAGATATCGAGGTTCGACTGTATGTCACTTCAGATGGTTCTCAGAAAGGTATCCGACCATTTGCTGAAAAAAATATTTTCGCCGAATTGTAAACTAATTTTCCTTCAATAGACAGCTTTAATTAACTTTATCTTTGTCATTCTAATAGTTGAAGTGAATCACACACGAATAAATAACATTCGTTTAGTATAAAATTAAATTGAACATGCGCATAAATGTATATCAGTGCTCAGGTACTGGAACATCTTACTGAAATGTGTATTTATACCTACAACATTGATAATTACCGGCCCCGTGGTGTAGGAGTAGCGTGCCTGCCTCTTACCCGGAGGATTACCGGACAGGTAAGGGATTTTTACGTGGACCTGAGGGCTGGTTCGAGGTCCACTCAGCCTACATGATTAGAATTGAGGAGCTATCTGACGGTGAGATAGCGGTCCCGATCTAGAAAGCCAAGAATAACGGCCGAGAGGATTCGTCGTGTTGACCACACGACACCTCGCAATCTGCAGGTCTCCGAGCTGAGCAGCGGTCGTTTGGTAGGCCAAGGCCCTTCAAGGGCTGTAGTGCTATGAGGGTTTATATTGATAATTGGGGCCCGGAATTTTTTAAATATCAAAGTGTAGAATATGTACATAAAAATGTAGTAGGCCTAAATATCAGGGAAATATGTAATATTTATAAAATATATAATACTATTAATGCACTAAATTTACAAAAAGGTTCATACATTCCTTTTATTATGACTTATTATCATGCGACAATTTTTTTTTAACCCGGGAATGGTGGCGCGTTGTAGTTTGTGAACTGGCACAAATTAATTGTATTCGATTGCGCTTATTTTGAAACTTAGAGACCTTGGCTGCCACATATCTCTCCTCACATTTCTTGCCTTTTGTCTGAGGTCAGTGGCACTGTAGTGAAGGGTGTTCTTCCTTAGAAAGAGGGATTATTGTCTAGCGGTGCAATCAAGTGTCTCGTTAGACCCTGCGCCACCAGTCCCGTTCGTCGGCTAACTACCTTGGTTCGTCGGAAGTTCACCAGTAGCAGTGTTGAGTGTACCAGTGACTTATTTTGTAACAATGTTCTGTCAATCCCTAATCGCTGAAATGATTGACCAAGTGTATGAGGCAACGGTGTTATGTCCTTTACAGTCTGTAGAGGAGGAAGAAGTTTTAGTGAGAAAAAATAATGAAAATGAAAATCCACAGCCTGTTTCCAGTTATTCGACCCGGTCAGGAATGGAATGAATGACGCGCCTATGTAGCGGCGAGGATAGGAATTGTGCCGGCTGTCGAAGCTTGTCACACTCCTCCGGGGCAATGATTTATGAATGACAGATGAAATGAAATGGTAATGGAGAGTTTTGCTGGAATAAAAGATGACAGGGAAAACCGGAGTACCCGGAGAAAAACCTGTCCCGCCTCCACTTTGTCCAACACAAATCTCACATGGAGTGTCCGGGATTTGAACCACAGAACCCAGCGGTGAGAGGCCGGCGCGCCGCTGCCTGAGCCACGGAGGCTCTTTGTGAGAGTAAGGATAAATCTACTAGAAGTAGTAGACTGTAACAGTGATACGCGACAGAGCGCTAATGAAGAATTAAATATTGGTGATGATGATTTAGGTTTTGGACCACAACAGGAAAGGATGATGTTACAAATTGGACAAAATTTCTCCTGCTAAAATCTCACGTACTAGACCCACAACATTGTCATTCATTTGCCGTGAGTGAAACTCGTAGCAAAAAGTGCATCATTGCCTGAAGAAGCTTCGAGCATTCTTTTCACGAATGATAATATGTTGTAACTCATTGTAAACTGTACCAACCTGCAAATTGAAAGAGTCAGGGGAAATTTTATTCGCATATTTGTCAAGATATGGATTGTTATGAAGGGGATAGTTCGCCTCTGTGGTGTAGTGGTTAGCGTGATTAGCTGCCACCCCCGGAGGCCCGGGTTCGATTCCCGGCTCTGCCACGAAATTTGAAAAGTGGTATGAGGGCTGGAACGGGGTCCACTCAGCCTCGGGAGGTCAACTGAGTAGAGGTGGGTTCGATTCCCACCTCAGCCATCCTGGAAGTGGTTTTCCGTGGTTTCCCACTTCTCCTCCAGGCGAATGCCGGGATGGTACCTAACTTAAGGCCACGGCCGCTTCCTTCCCTCTTCCTTGCCTATCCCTTCCAATCTTCCCATCCCCACCAAGGCCCCTGTTCAGCATAGCAGGTGAGACCGCCTGGGCGAGGTACTGGTCATACTCCCCAGTTGTATCCCCCGACCAAGAGTCTGAAGCTCCAGGACACTGCCCTTGAGGCGGTAGAGGTGGGATCCCTCGCTAAGTCCGAGGGAAAAACCGAACCTGGAGGGTAAACAGATGATGATGATGATGATGATGATGAAGGGGATAGTTATTTCCAATGGCGTAATTATTTTGGAAGAACCCCTGGCCCACCATCCAGAGATATACTGCAGGAATAGCATTACGTAGTGAGCAGGATCTAAGCCTGTCAGCTGAATGATGCAAGATAGTGTGTTTAATAAAAATTATTCCTAAGCATGACAAGTTTTTACTTTTATATGATGTAAAGCTAATTAGTATTGTATATATACATTTATTTTAGATAAAAATATTATGCTATTGAGTTAATAAACCTAATACATCAATATATGATTAATACAAATTAAAATTTTGTTATTAAAGCTAGTTCATAGTGGTCAGAAACTACCCCACGCCACCTCTCACGAAGCACCAACGAGCGCCACCTGTCCAGGGTTAAATACCTCCATATTTTATGACAAAGTCATCGTTGTTGCTTTAGATAATGTATATAGTCTACGGTTTTCTAATGTTGGCATTATTAAATAATCAAATTGAAGGCATAAACAAAATACTTCAAATATTTAAAAATAATGTTATGTACTGTAAATCGCGGAGTGTATTACACAATGTATTGTGTAGCTAATTTCCTGTTGCCCTCATGCCCTGAAAATGAAGCAAATAAATGTTACTAAATAAACATATAATCTACCTTCAAACCGCTATTAAGTAATACAAATAGTACGGTAACATTTTTATCGCGATGCGCAATGTCACAAAGTACTTCTCCTTGCTTTGCATTGCGATATTTTGGCGCTGATCCGATAAAATTATCTTGTAGGCTGAGAAGGACCATTCAACATCCCAGGAAGTCACCGGTGCATACTTTAAGATATAAAACTATCTGGGTGAAATATCTTCCAGAGGCTTTTCTTGTTCTCCACGAATGATCTTACAAAGAGAGAGAGAGAGAGAGAGAGAGAGCTCGAATAATCTAGATTTCTAAACATGCTACTTGCTTTACGTCGTACCGATACAGATAGGTCTTATGGCGACGATGGGATAGGAAAGGGCTAGGACTGGGAAGGAAGCGGCCGTGGCCTTAATTAAGGTACATCCCCAACATTTGCCTGGTGTGAAAATGGGAAACAACGGAAAACCATCTTCAGGGCTGCCGACATGGGTTTCGAACCCACTATCTCCCGGATGCAAGCTCATAGCTGCGCGCCCCTAACCGCACGGCCAACTCGCCCGGTTTCTAAACGTGATGTAGGATTTTTGGGCTTATGCCGTGTCAAGAAAACAGGATGAAATTATTTACGTTTCGTAGAGAACTTTGCTCCGCGTCTTCAGGAGAAAATCTCGACTGTTCACGAGGAAGACGTTTTCTGATCCATTCACGAAAAATAAGCATAAGAAGAAGAAACACAAGTATAACTATATCAGAACCACAATTCGCCGACATTTTTCATTCTCAGTTGTCTACAAGAAAAGAAATGTAATATGTAATTACATAAGAGCCCAAGCTTTATTGATAAGAACAGTAGGGGTGCAGGAAGGCATGAATGTGACAAACATATTAGAATAGATGCAGAAGTTATGTAGAAATGAAAATGTAGGCCCTAATGTATATGGACTGACGACCCAAACATAAAACAACAGGAAGCTGAAGAACGTTCACGAAGTTTTAATTGAGGGGAAGGGAAACATGAACCGCTGGTCTTAGAAAATATCTGTCTCAGTGGCGTAAGGTTAGGGCCTGCAATGCAGGCGGACCCGGAGCTTAAGGGGCCCGCAGGCATCCCCAGAAAAATAAATAAATAAATAAATAAATAAATAAATAAATAAATAAATAAATAAATAAATAAATAAATAAATAAATAAATAAATACATTTACCCAAATGCCAATCTGAGCGGGAAAGATACCATAACGATGCTTTTGAGAATGGATTAAAATATACATTGTTTTCGTAGGTAGATATCAGGTAAATCCATCTAGCTGCAATTATTATTATTATTATTATTATTATTATTATTATTATTATCATCATCATCATCATTTTGTTGTTGTTGTGTTAAGTCTAGCGCAGCCAGCTCTCGTAACAAGTGTGACACACTTTCTCACAAAATTACCCCCTGTGAATGTGGGTGGTAGAATAACACCTACGGAATCCCTGCCTGTCGTAAGAGGCGACTAATAGGGGCCCAAGGGGCTCTGAACTTTGGAGCGTGGGTTGGCGACTATGAGGCCCTCAGCTGAGTCCTGGCATTGCTTCCACTTACTTGTGCCAGCCTCCAATTTAACCTATCCTATTTGACCTCCCTTGGTCGACTCTTGTTCATTTCCGACCCTGATGATTTAGAGCACTCGAGGCCAAGGGAGTCTTTCATTTTCACGCCCTTCATGGCTCTTTTATTTTTGGCTGATACCTTCATTTTTCGAAGTGTCGGATCCCTTCCATTTTTCTCTCTGATTAGTGTTATATAGAGGATGGTTGCCTAGTTGTACTTCCTCTTAAAACAATAATCACCACCACCACCACCATCTCACAAAATGCACTGAAAAAGAACAATTATCATGACAACCTCTCTAAGTCTCTAAGTGACTTAACAAAGCTATAACTTTATCATACCTGCAAGTTCCCCAGACTTACGCACAGCGTTTTACTACTTTTCTAACTCGTCCTGTTACTGACCCTTCCACATAATTATTTTTCGAACTAGGACTTATAAAGAACTAACCATGAAATGATATGACCCAAGACAGACTCACTACAATCAGCCACTGATGCCAGTGAAGTCATCAATACTTTTACATCCCAGAAAGCTCGCCTCATGATCCAGCTTCATTAGAATTTTTATGTGAGCATAGTGAAAATGAAAATCCACAGCCTGTTTCCAGGAATGGAATTAATGAAGCCCCCATCTAGCGGCGAGGATAGGGATTGTGCTGGCTGCCGAAACCTGTGGCACTCCTCTGAGGCAATGATTAATGACTGACAGATGAAATGGAATGACATTGTAGAGTGTTGCTGGAATGGAAGATGACAGGGAAAACCGGAGTACCCGGAGAAAAACCTGTTCCGCATCCGCTTCGTCCAGCACAAATCTCACATGGAGTGACTGGAATTTAAACCATGGAACCCAGCGATGAGAGGCCGGCGCGCTGCCGCCTAAACCACGGAGGCTCCGATGTGAGTATAGTCAAGTTTAAAAAAATATAAAGGCAAAATATAGAAGTTGATGTACTTCAATCCCTACAAATCTTATAGTTAGTCATGTAGGCCTACTGTATTTAAGGGATATAGTTTACGTTAAAGTTTTATTTGTATTTGCTACCATTGTATTTATACGCGTTATAGATAGGTTTTGCACCATTTCTTTGAGGGGGCTTAAGGGATATAGTTTGTATTGCAGTTTTATTTGTATTTGCTGCCGTTGTATTTATACGTATTATTGATAGGTTTTGTACAATTTCATTGAGGGTGCCCAACTATATTTTCTGTAGGCTGGCCCTATCTTATTCATTACGGCCCTGATCTGTCTCGCCTATTATATGTGCATTATAACGTTTAAGGGATGCAGCAATGGAAGTCCGACTGTTAATCTTTGCGCTCCAGCGAGACTTGATGTTGTATACATCAGAAAGGGTACCCAGTGACCTTCAAGTTATTTCAGGTATTCCTTCAACCATGCTATGAAATATTATTGCTGCGTTATGGTTACAGCTTGTTGATATTTCTGGGAGCATTAAACCTGTGAAAACAGCAATAACTAATCTCTTAGACCACCCAGCTCGTTTGTCAGTAAACAAGGAGCGATATTGTGCAGCGCGGACGTATTACAACAGAGTTATTGAAATTAAGTTCCGCGCTTGCAAGTTTCTCTAAACGATTAATCTGATTTCAAATGGCTAACATTTCGAGACGTACTTATAGGTCTGCGGTGGAGAATAGGTACAGGAGAATACTTACGAACAGTTACGCATAAACCGTTAAACGATTTTACAAGTCACGGTACAGATGAAAATATTCGTCGTGCGCCCAAGATTTTCCTTGTAAAACACTGTGCCTAAAAAACTTGCACTTATATTTTTTAAGCAATTTGTAAACAGAGTATTTCTCAATGAAATGTTTATGGACTTCGTTCTACAGTGCCAGTCTTTAATTTACGGAACTTCGACTAGAAAACAGTTTTTCTCAGCGTAGAATTCAGTTGTATTATCATTGCTCAACAACAGTTTATTGTGGCCATAGATGAAGACTTCAGTCAATAACACCAATTCAAAAATTAATTTAAGGACCAATGTAGACTTATTGTTCGATGAAGTAAATAAGATTATTAATTAAAGATGCAACAAATAGTGCGAACTGAAACTCTTGGAATTGTCACAGGGATAGGTCAGAATTTTCATTTTCCTCAAGGACTGTAATGTTAATACTCCAAGACGAAGTCATGAAGAACTTTTGGAGAACAGAAAGAGGTAGTTTGATGATGGAATGTGTGAAATTACTAAATAATAATAATAATAATAATAATAAGAAGAAGAAGAATGTGTACCGGGCTAGTTGGCTGTGCGGTTAGGGGCGCGCAACTGTGAACTCGCATCCGGGAGACAGTGGGTTCGAATCCCACTGTCCGCAGCCTTGAAGATGGTTTTCCGTGGTTTCCTATTTTCACACCAGGCAAATGCTGGGGCTGTACCTCAATTAAGGCCACAGCCACTTCCTTCCCATTCCTAGGCCTTTAACGCTAATCAGAGAGAGAAAAGAATTAACGTTCCGACACTTCGGAAACCGAATGAATCGGCCAAAGAAAGACAAGGGACACGAACGGTGTGAAAATGAAAGACTCCCTAGGCCTCGACACCTAATACTGTCCAGTTCGGAAAAAAAAAAAAGTTGATCAAGAGAGGTTGGATAAGATAGATGAAAGTGAGGAGCCTGGCACAAGTAAGTGGATGTAATGCCAGAATTCAGCTAAGGGCCCCTTGGTCACCAACCCACACTTCCAATTTAAGAGTCCCTGGGGCCCCTTTCAGTCGCTTCTTACGATAGACAGAGGATACTGTGGGTTTTATTCTACCGCCCCCATCCACAGCGGGTAAGATAATTAAGGTACTGTATCATACGAAAAGCTGCATCCTAAGACAAATACACGTGATACTCGATTGATTGATTGATTGATTGATTGATTGATTGATTGATTGATTGATTGATTGATTGATTGATTGATTAGATGTGGCCTCCGGAGAGGCTAATCGCCGCCACTGTTTGCAGGCGACTTTTTTTATGTCGGATGGAAACTGCTGAGATTTCATAAGCATGTATGACCAGAATCTATCTTTTCGTGAACCATCGTCACGGGGAACGAGACCTGGTGCTACCAGTCGGATCCGGAATCCAAGCGGCAATCACAGTGTACCCCGCGGTTTCGAAACTATAAACATGTACTTCAAAAAGATTGTTAGGTCACAAATCTGGACGAAGGAGAAGGATAGGGTGAATAACTGAGATGGTTGGAAGATTTGGAACGGGACTTGAAACATTTGAAATTGAAAATATGAGGAAGAGCAGCAGTAGCCAAGACACGAGTAAGTAACATGTTAAGTGGCCAAGGCTCTCAGACAGCCGTCAAGCCAAAGAGTGAGTGCGTGACATTTCAAGTATGCACTGCACTCCATAGGGAAACTAATAAAGAAGGGAAATGAGAGATTTATCAGTTTATTACGCCATATACTGTAAATCCAATTGCAGCATTTGAAATCGGAACGATTTTTTTTTTTGCTAGGGGCTTTACGTCGCACCGACACAGATAGGTCTTATGGCGACGATGGGATAGGAAAGGCCTGGGAGTTGGAAGGAAGCGACCGTGGCCTTAATTAAGGTACAGCCCCAGCATTTGCCTGGTGTGAAAATGGGAAACCACGGAAAACCATCTTCAGGGCTGCCGATAGTGGGATTCGAACCTACTATCTCCCGGATGCAAGCTCACAGCTGCGCGCCTCTACGCGCACGGCTAACTCGCCCGGTAGGAACGAATTTTGAGCCCGTGTCTCAGAAGTGGCGAAAGATCTTCTGACAGTTTGAGAGGTCGACAGTGAAGTGTTTCTCAGAACGTGGAGAACAACTTACTGACAAGACATTTCTGCAAATTCTCATGAAAATTTGTAGAGATCACTTTCTTAGAATTATTGACAGATAAGAATATGAACTATTTGTCACGGTGTCCGGAAATTTCACACCACGGACATTCCGTACCACTTCATTTTTGAGGATATTTCGTACCACCTTCATCGTTATCTAACTGCGAAGGGTTTTCCCGTAATCCCCAAATATATACACCAAGACAATTCGTACAACATTATGTCAAATTGGAATTCCATTTCCACGCAGGCGGGTGTAATGAGCCTGACGGACACACTAGAAATCAGAAACAAAAATAATTTACAACATTTGCTGGAGAAAACTCCTATATTATTTTATTAACTAGCAAATTTACTCGTGCTTCGCTACGGTACTTCTTCATTGTGTATGGATATCGAAGTAAATTACTGTTCATGCAGTGAATACGATTTTTAAAAATTGCACGTCTCTTAGCGCTAACCAGAAACAGCAGGGGGAAGTTCCCATACGTTGTTTCCAATGTAAAGTGCGAGTTGCGAGTTGTGATGATAACGGCAGGCTGACTTGCCTGGTGCCATTCATAATCGAGTAGGGACGTTTTCGTTATAATGGCAGGCCCCATTACCTTCTGCGCAGTCACAATCGATTTGGGGAGTTTTCGTTACTATGGCATGCCCCTTTCCTACTTTCAGACAGATTATGATTGATGAGTTTTTACTATAATGGCAGGCACATTCCCTACTGCCAGTCAAAATTTATTTCTGCTGTTATCATTATAATGGCAGGCCATTTTCTTAATGTTAGTCACACCGAGTTGGTGAGTTTCCATTTTAATAGCAGGCCACGATACCTAATGCCAGTCACATTTTAGATGGGTAAATTTGTTTATATTGGCGGGCACACTTGCCTATTCCTAAACACAATCGGTTAGGGGAGTTTTCAACAAAATTACATGCTCCCTTGACTTCTGCCAGTCAAATGGAGAAAGGAATTGTTCATTACAATGGTAGTCCCTCCTTACTAATGACAGTTACACAGGCGCTGGAGAAGGATCCCATTCCTACTGCCAGTCAATGTGGAGAGTGATGATTACAATAGCAGACGTCCTACAGCTGAGAGTCACTATCATTTTTGTAAAATATTAATTATAATGTCAGACACACCCTTTCAACATCGCTACAAATCGACTTCAATGAATATATATATATAGATCGACATACGAAGTATATGCATGTTTACAATGTTGTAAAGCTTCATTTACAGATTAACTGTTGCTAAACGATACGTCATATCGACAGACGGATTGTACCTTAAGAAGCCTCATTTAGCGGTCTAAATGGTTGGTCATATGATATTTTCTCCTGTCGCATCTATTTATGGGTAAGATCGAGTTAGGAACTGTGAATAGGATACATTTGGGTAAGATTTTCTCACAGTGCATTAGGTACTTTTGGATACTAAATGTGACAGCTGCAAACAAATAATTTGGCTCACCTATGGATACTGGGTCGACCAATGTTTGTGTAGCATTAGATGACTCTATCTTTCGTATAAGTTATTCAAACTATGAATTATAGCCTACGTGTACAAAGTGCAAAATGTACGAACAATCGAGAAATGAGACAAATCTGACGTATAAGGAATAGAGATACTACAATACGCCATAGGACCAAAGTTGTAGTTCATTCCAAATTCAACCGAGATTGTGCCATCCGTTTTGTGAATCGACTGACCGCTTAGCCACGAAATACCTCGAAACGAAGGCCTGCACCGACATTAAAATTGGATCAATATTTCGATATATTTCGTGGGTAAAATGTGAAATCGGTTACAGGCTAAGACATATAATTTTGCCAAATTTCAAAATTCTTGCCGGTCTGGCATATTGTGCCGCACTCTCCCTTTGGTGGCGGGTGCGGGGGTAAAAATGAGGACTTTATGACACCTAAGCTGCCAAATTTGCCAAATATTCAGATGTTCATTATTACGCCTGAAACGGATAACTGAATGACAAAGTCGCCAAAATAGTCATTGTACAGACACACGGTCGTTACGATTTTATTATATAGATAAGGAATCTGTTCCACGTAGACACCTTTTAAGCTACGTCCGTTGTAATTCGTCTGTAAAACCGACCGTTCATGATTATATCTCTTATTAATCCTCCTATCGAAAAAATGTTTTGAAGTGTATTTCCATCAAGGTTGGTCGATTACCAGTCAGGTTGGTCTTCTATATATTGTGGGAGAGTAAAATCACTATTCCGGTTCCCTATAAACCCCCAGTCCATTCCGAGAATTTGACATAGTATGGACAGGTGGAAGCTAAATATGAAGTTTGGTTGAAATATCTCCAGTAGTTTTCCAGTTATAAGAAATATGCTAAACACGCACCCGCTTTTGAGTTAACTTCTGTGGGACATGTACCGAAGAACGGTCCGTTAACAATATCTCCCTTATTAATCCTCCTATCGAGACAGTACACAGTAGAAAAAGTTTAAAAATGGATTTCCATCAAAGTTGGTCGATTTCCAGTCCGGTTGGTCTTGTATACATTGTGGGAGAGTAAAATCAGTTTCGGTTCCCTGTAAACCACCAGTCCATTCCGGGAATTTGATATGGTATGTACCTAAAAAGTCTTTGGATAGGTGGATGCTAAATATGAAGTTTGGTTGAAATATCTCCGGTAGTTTTCAAGTTGTAAGAAACAAGCTTTACACGCAACCACTCTTGGGTTAGCCTAGTTAAGAATTGTTGGTATATCTAAAACACTGAACGTATGTTGAACATTTATTTATTTGTGTCTTTATTAAGTGGCGAAGTTAGGGCTCTTGGCCCTCTCTTACACTTCAACACATACAATTTTTTATTTTTACAGTATTAATCTAAAATATCACTGTAATCAATTACTGTTATTGAGATATGTATGCCAGGTAAGGAATTACAATAATACAATTAAGGTTTCTACTGAAAGCTTGAAATTAACACCAAACGAAAACGAAAAATAATTCATACAGTAGAGGGTTAACTTGAAATAAATAATATGTTTAGTTCGATTTCATTTCTGCTGTGACCGAGCGAGTTGGCCGTGCGGTTAGAGACGCACAGCTGTGAGCTTGCAACCGGAAGATAGTGGGTTCGAACCCCACTGTCGGCAGCCCTGAAGATGGCTTTCCGTGGTTTCCCATTTTCACACCAGGCAAATGCTGGGGCTGTACCTTAAGGCCACGGTCGCTTCCTTCCTACTCGTAGCCCTTTCCTATCCCATCGTCGTCATAAAACCTCTGTGGCGATGCGATGTAAAGCCAGTTGTAGAAATGTAAAAAAATAAGGCTGACAATCACTTATACACAAAGTGACGTGCATTCTCCATCACGTCACTTGCATTTGTTAGTCTGTCTATTTGCAAATAAAGCGAGACCAGAATCTGTGTCGGTGCGACGTAAAACCAATAGCTTCCTTCCCACTCCTACCCCCTTCCTAGTTCCATACCACTTGTCTTGTCCGACTCGTTGGCTGAACGGTCAGCGTACTGGCCTTCGGTTCAGTGGGTCCCAGGTTCGATTCCCGGCCGGGTCGGGGATTCTAACCTTAATTGGTTAATTCCAATGCCACGGGGGCTGGGTGTATGTGTTGTCTTCAACATCATTTCATCCTCATCACGACGCGCAGGTCGCCTACGGGAGCCAAATAGAAAGACCTGCACGTGGCGAGCCGAACCCGTCCTGGGATATCCCGGCACTAAAAGCCATACGACATTTCATTTCACCACTTGTCTTTAAATCATATAAACTGAATCTAACCATTGTCGTCTTTGTCTCCCTCTACTTCTGTTACCGTCCATGACCGAGTCCATTATCCTCCTCAATTCGCCTTAAATTATTTTAAAAACGAAAACGAATGCGGGAAAACAGGGTGGTGGTAGTTATTGTTTTAAGAGGAAGTACTACTGGGCAACCATCCTATACACAATATTAATCAGATGAAAAATGAAATGTCGTATGGCTTTTAGTGCCGGGATATCCCAGGACGTGTTCGGCTCGCCAGGTACAGGTCTTTCTATTTGACTCCCGTAGGCGACCTGCGCGTCGTGATGAGGATGAAATGATGATGAAGACAACACATACACCCAACCCCCGTGCCATTGGAATTAACCAATTAAGGTTAAAATCACCGACCCGGCCGGGAATCGAACCCGGGACCCTCTGAACCGAAGGCCAGTACGCTGACCGTTCAGCCAACGAGTCGGATTAATCAGATAGAAACAATGGAAGGGATCCAACACTTCGAAAATTGAAGGTTTCGGCCAAAGAAAGAGAAGGGCGACGAAGGAGATGAATATGGAAGACGCCCTAGACCTTCATACGTAATACCCGTAGTCCTAAAAAGAACAACAGTTGACCAAGGGAGGTCGGATAGGATAAATGAAAGTGAGGAGCCTGGCACATGTAAGTGGAAGCAATGCCAGGACTCATCTAAGGGCCCCGTGGTCGACAGGCATGAGATGCCGTGGGTGTTATTCTACCGCCCCTACACGCAGGGGGTTGGGAATACAGGGCAAAGGTTAGACCAGGGAAGAAAACAGTTGAAATGGCGTGGTTTATTTAAATTTTTGGATAGTACTCTATTTTTATATAAGTCTGTAAGATGAATTAAATAAATTCCTCTGTAGTAAGAATCTTAAGAAAATATCGACAAAGAGGAGAAAGTGAAAGAAGTCGTGTTATACCTCCGATCCATGGAGTATTTTCTTTAAAACGTGCCTTGCCAATGAGCAGCCCAGTGTACTACTCACACCCTAGGGGCAGGTCTATATATACAATGTGGCACGCCGGCAAGACTAGCTGCCAAAAAACTAAGGTACGAGCGGACTTTGATCGCTGTTCAAGGACAAACGACAGCAAACGTGTCTGTATATCCAGAGCGCATCTTTTTTTATGACTCCATGTTACACTGTGTCAGGGAGAGTAACAACGTTGTGCGTCAAGTGCTCTTAATGCTGAGTTACAAAATTAGAATTTGGCGGGTGATTCTCGGAATGAAGCAGCAGAGAGCCAACACAGCGTCTAAACAGACTGGAGCACGCAGCTAACTCCAGCAAATGAGGAAATTACAAATGTTGACACTGGAATGTCGACGGAGGCAAGACACACTCTTCACTTTAAGGAGACAGGGGATTAGCCACAGCTAGTGAGAGATAGATAGATAGATAGATAGATAGATAGATAGATAGATAGATAGATAGATAGATAGATAGATAGATAGATAGATAGATAGATAATACACGGTTCAGCTTTTCAAGTTAGTAAGATATATAGACGGGGGCTCAATAAGGAATTGTTGTATTGTGAAACATCACCAGGCTGAACTACTTGTCATCATATATTTAGAAAAGCTCCATCAGTTTATGAGGAAGAATGAAAAAGACTGGAAAAAATATATCAGGATCTGCTCCAATGATGAGCAAACAGGCCGGGTTCTTTGCAAAAATTAAAGAAGTTGCCCCCTAATGTGACATTTGTTCACTGTAGCATTCATAGTGAGGTTCTAGCCATGAAGAAAATGAACATCAATTTGAAGACAGTACTAAATGAAGAAGTTAAACTTGTTAACTTAAGAGAATCAATAGCAACTAATTCAAGACCATTTTCTGTTTTATGTAAAGAGATTTCATACTGAAGTGCAATGGCTTTGGCGGGGAAATGTTTAAGTCGTCTCTTTAAACTTCGTTCAGAAGTGAAAATGTTTCTCTTTTACAGTTCTTCAGATTTAAAAGGACTGTTTCCTTGATGAACTATGACTTTTCTGGCTGGCATATTTGGCATGGGCTGAATAAGAGTTTTCAAGGCCTCCATATCACACCTTTCCCAGTACATGACATAACAAAGGCCTTCAGAAAGAAAATTCATTTTGTCATGAAGGAATTGAAAAGTGGAACAGTGTTATCATTTCCATCTTGCACAGTTTCATGACTGAAAATAAAATAGTACATCGTGAAATGTTGAATGATATAATTGAACATTGTGAGAACCTGATATCAGATTCTAAAATCAAAATTCTGAATCAGAGATCCCTTCTCTGTTGAAGACACCCTTCTACCATCTCTGACAACAGAGGAAAAAGATGAACATATTGTTACGTGTAAGTCCCGTGGTAAACCCTTTCGGTACTTAGGGGCTAGCGACTCAGACGATCTGGGATATCCCAGCCGGTTTGTGGCCTGGGGCCGGCATTTCCGTGTAGGCCTATTGTTCTCGTCGGTCGGCTTACCTGTGAGTTTCTTGGAGATCCAAAGGGATGTTCTGCCTCTAGCTACCTCGCAACATTTTTGGCTCAAATCACCCGAGCTATAAAAAGGGAGGCTAGCCGCGGACAGTCAGTCAGTGTTGGACATTGGATTCGGACTCAGTGTTGGACTCCGTGTGAAACTCAGTGTGTTGGGGTTCGGTGGCTGGGCTGAGGGCGACAGAGGTGTTGGCTGTCACTAGTCTCCCACAGAGGTCTGAACCAGGAGCTGTTGTTGTGATGTCGGAGAGACCATGGAGACGACGGAGCGGAAGACATGTACTATCTGAGAGCACTGTGTGCTTGCGTATTTCTGTGGACTGAGGATCGCCGTGAACCAGCGAGGAAACCCGCTATCGTGAGTGCGACGATAAATGGACCTGTGTTAATGTTCGCTGTTGTGAGTATCGTCCTTTTGTTGAATACTGTTGAGCAGTTTAGTTGTTCACTGCATGTGACTGTGTGAATTACTGGACTTCTGTGGAATCGAACCAACGAACAGTCGTCGTGCGTCGAGTGGCCCGTAGCCCTGTGTTCAGATCCAGCTGTCCACACACAGCTGCTGTATGAGGTGACTGGACTTGGGGAAGTGAAAGTAAGGATTAAGGGTCCCCAGGTCGAGCATCGAGTTGGACCGCCTGCTGCGCCGTAAGGAAGAGCAGTTTGTAAATAGACATTAATTAGTGAGTGTGGCCATTCAAAGCTGATTAGAATGTTTGTTTGTTTGTGTGTGTGTGTGTGTGTGTGTGTGTGTGTGTGTGTGGATTTATTGGGTCATTCTGAAATAAATTACGGTAATGAAGCAGATGGAGTTTTATTCGTAACAGTATTCAGCTATCCTGTAACCGAGTTCTTGGAAACATTTTCAATAGGATGAATTTAATGGAATTTTGGTTGGCAAGGGGAAAGGAATATCATCCGATTTGTGAGAAAGATGTAAAATTTCTGCTTGTGTTTAGCACAACTTATCTACGCTATGTAAGACTGCTTTTCTTACCTTTATTACCTGTGGTGCAGTTAGGGCTCCTGGCCCTTTCTTACACTTAACCACACACATATTATTACTTATTAATACCTACTATGAAACTGACAAACTTAAAATGCTAAGAACTAAAAATTACCCTAATGTTTAAGACATAAATGTGAATATATATATACACACACACACAAAAGGAAAAAGGAACTGCATACATAGTGCAGATTTGAAAAGTACTAACTTCAATATAACAACTCAAAGAAATGCAAAGTAAAATTACTAATAATAAAAATATTAAATAAAATGTAACTAATTCTTACAGTGCTAGATCTAAATTACTGTAATTTATTACTAATAAGTATATTTACTTCTAATTGGTAGATATTGATATTTTTAATTTAATTAAATTGGTGATATACACTGTTAAATCAGAAAGTCTTTAAGTCAGGAAAAGAGTTTAATCAATCTAAGTAGGATAAAAGTTACAGATTTCAACTAATTTAATGCTACCCGAGAACTAAACTTAATTTGAATTATCGTAATAACCCAATACAGTATTCTCTTTAACTATACAATAATCTTATAACATCACTTCCAAGCACAATTACTCGTTCCACTCATGGAAGCACTTAGCGAGGAACTGCCGGTAAGAGGTTTTATGGTTTTTGATGCAGCATCCTTGATGTCTTTGGGGAGAGCATTCCACCACCCTGAGGCGGTAACAGTGAATGGTCGATGGTATGTGGTTGTTCGATGGACAGGTATTTCTCGAGGGACACTGAGCGAGTATCATGGAAATGAAAAACTAAGGTGACGAGAATTGCTGGAGAGGTAAGAGGTAGTGCTCCGTATATCTGAATTGTTGTCTGATATCTTATCCGTACTCGAAAGAAATGAGTACGGTTCGCGGTTTGAGTCATGTAACTGCGGGCTTGCATTCCAGAGATGGTGTGTTCGAACCCCACCGCCAGCAACAAGTAAGATGCTTCCCGCTTGTTTCCCATATTTGACACCTGCCAAATAAAGGTGCTGTACCTTAAACTTTATGCCCGGTTTCTTCAACTCTTCAACTAAACAAATGTTAACTAACAATTGTTATTAATTTAACAGTTCGGTTAAAAGTCCCGTTTCACACGAAACAACTGTTAAAGACAAATGAATACGTTTCCGAGAGATTTCTAAACGCGTTTGACAGTGAGAGTCTTTTGTTTCTTTATATAAGGCCGGTATTATACCATCAAAGAACTTGGATAACAACTTTGATCAAATAATTTGATCAATGTTTGACGGCATGTGGTAATCAAAGATATGCTATTACACTACATCAAATATCTTGGACAAACTCCCGCAGTCTTCTTTCCGAGAAGGCTGTGTAAACAAAAATGATTCTGAGCAGGCTCCCGCTCTAGTCGCAAGTGCATGTGCAGTAATAATTATAGGGCTATTGCTAGAGGCATGATTTTTTCTCATTAACGATAAACGCGACAAAAAATATGTTGAAGCGATTTCGAAATATCTTAACGAATCATATGATTCTGGTTAAGAAATGAGTGATTTTTTTCCGCGAATTACAGCGAATTAAAGCGACCAGGCCAGTTTAAAACGACATTTACTTATTTTGCGAAAAAATGCGAAAATGCAGCGAAATTCATGGAAAATAACGTTCAAATTTTATTCCATACCACGTAAGTGAAGAGAAACAGAAGACAGAATAAGGATTTCTCATTTTGACAGAAGAATTTCTTCGTGTTAATATTCTATAAAATCCCTTAATTATATGGCCATATATGGTGAAAGCTATGGCCTTTTAGGGTGAAAGGCTAATTTGTTATGGAATCTTCATTAGGGCTATTTTATAGTTTTAATCAAGATTACATAAGGAATAATGAATGATTATCAACATTGCTTCTCGTTATTTATCTATCTTTCACATAAATAATTCACAAATCCCCCGAATGAAACTTTTTATGAATAACTTTAGGAAAGGATTGCAGGGAAATTAAAGCGATGGGGTCAGCCCTATTTCGCGAAATAACGCGAAAAACGGTTTCCTTTTCGCGAAATCGAACATAAATTAATGCGAAAAAACCATGCATCTAGCTATTGCTAAGAAAAGTGAAGAATAGTGAATAAAATAATGAATGGATTTGAAAAGTGAGGACCCGGAATCATACCGGAGGTACATAAAAATGGATATAGTCACATTTCAGAAGTTAGTTAAGAAAGTTGTTCCATTCGTGGTAAAGCAAAATACCCTTTTGAAAATGCTATAAGTTTAGAAGAATAGCAACTCTTCGTTTTCTTGCCACTGGAGCACGTCCAAATAGATATACAATATATTACACGTATTTCGGGAATTACGATTGAGGAGGCGAGAAAAATAAACGTTCTCAGGACCCAATACTTGGCTGAAAAGATGAAGGTAATTGCTGATATTATTTTATGTTTGTAATTATAACACTTTCACTAGGCATAGATAATAGAAATGCAATAATATCAGCAATTACCTAAATCTTTTCAGCAAAGTATAGTATTGGATCCTGAGAACTATTTTCTTCATATCCTTAACTGCAACGACCCTTGAAAGTTCATTTGCCATATCGCTGTACTTCTTTAATCGCAATTCCCTGTTTTATAATGTGTGGACTTAGTGTTATACAGCAAATCTTTCTCCTTATACGATGCAATAAGCAGTTTCACTTCAGCGATGCTCTAAATTTATTGGCCATTTTTGCCAAGTTATCTTTCACATTTATCACGAAATCTTTGATCAAATATAACAACATGGAGAAACTCACCAAAGGTTGATCCAAGATGGTTTTTATCAAAGTTCTTTTATCAAAGATTATCAAATTTCTTTGATCCAAGTTATTTGAATCCAACTTCTTTGATAGTGTAATACCGGCCTAAAACGCTCAGGGTGGTGTACACTATTCGCGAACCTTTTCTTGAGACCGATTTTTACGGGGTGAGGAGTAAGGAGGGTGCGCTGCCGGTTCCGGTTATAAATGAAATCTTAATTGAATCGATAATATGATCGATCGATATGAATTTTCTAAACTATTATCTTACGCCAACAACTGTGTCACACATACATTATTTAACATTATATAACATTTCTCGATGCGAATCTTGTTCCTAGCATGAATTATATAGTTTGGCTTTGCTGTGTAAACAACAACAGTACTAGTTCGTAAAGTGTACGCCAGATGTCGCACAGCGATGCATAAGCGATTCATAGTTTGTGTTTCAAAGGTTGCCAATATGGATGTCGAAGAAAACCGAGGTCTCAAGAAAGGTTCGCGTATAGTAATGGAATTGAATTTTGTCACAAGCGGTTGACATTATTATAGGTTATGGTTAGTGGAGACCGCTAAGATTTAACATGTGCAGTAAGAGGCAACAAAGGTGTTATTATAATTAATACGAGACAAACGGTACTATGAAGGTATGCGAGCGTGCCTGAATAATAAAAGAACGGACTGTTATATCACAGCATTCCGTATTTTCGTATACGAGTGCAATCTAAGGCTCCAACAACACCGGGAAAACGTGATAATTAATAACGTTTCTTCAGTGTTTTTCGGGCATTCTTTTACTGCGGGGTAAATGATGTAATGCCTTGCCAATGCCAATACTGCAATGGAAGCAGAAACTTTTTGCACAATTCTACACACTCTTGTCTTGCACTCATGAATATAGTCGCCTACAATTACATAAAAAGAGTCTGAAGCATAATATCTAAGAACTTTAAGCAGCTGCTGCACTGGAGACATCGATGTCTCAATCTCTGGGAAACTCTAACCTATTTTCAAATTCTTCTGGTACCTTGTTCATTATGGCTTTGGTAATTAGGTATGTCTGTAGAAAACTTACTCTTAACAACTCTAAAAACTCTTTTTTTTTTTTCTTAGTATGAGTCGTCCATTGCCTTCTTCAGCTTATAGTTTTCATACAGCAATAAAGCTTCAAACTTACGTCTTCGAGATGCTACCATTTTGAAATGTTTGCATCTGTTAAGATGTTTAACACAGGGCTGGTGCCATGCTAATTTAACACAAGTATTAACAATAACTACTACTACTACTACTACTACTACTACTACTACTACTACTACTACTACTACTAATAATAATAATAATAATAATAATAATAATAATAATAATAATAAATGTTTTATTTCCTCCCCTGAAGGGGGAGGCGAGCCTCTTAGACGGTGACACCGTCTCTCAGGTCGGAAGATTTGTTACGGTGAAGGAGATGCTCGGAGAAGGTGAGGGGTTTGACGGCCGTGGCGTATACTAGAAACTGTCCCGGCATTCGCCTTAGTGCAGGAGAATGGAAAACCATTCTCAGGACAGCCAACGGTTGGGACCAGTCGAATGCAGAGGCATAGAGTCACGGTAGAGCCATGGCCACCCCTCCTCTGCTCGGTTGGCCGGTCAGAGTGCAGAGCTGTTGGACCACGGACCAGCCGTGGCCACTTATGGGCAGAGACCCACTCTGCGTCTACCGATGAAGTATTAACAAGTTGTTAGTGTTAACAATTCTTAATGAGACGGTCTACTTAACAGCAGTGTTAACATTCGTTGAAGAAACTGGGCCTTAGAGTGCTAGGCATTTCCTGATGTGCAGAAAACAAGGTGAAATTCATTACGTTTCGCAGAGAACTTTGCTCCGCGTCTTCAGAAGAAAATTTCGTCTGTTCACGAGCAAGACTTCTCTAATAATGAAGTTTTGATGTTAAGAATGCTTTACTGTTGATCTGTAGTAAATGGTACTCTCGTTCGTCACCAGGTGGCTCACTGTGTGCTAGTCTTGTTCCATCGTATGTGCGTGCGAAGTAAACAGCAAGGTCATCAGACGAATCGGGGACGAATGTGGTAGAAGAAATAAAAAATAAAATGAAAATGAAAAATAAAATAAAGTGCAAAGAAAGACTGACAGGATAGAATAATAGAGGTGAAGATGGAAAGAAAAGTGCGTAGCACAAAAAAAGAGAAAAATTAGTATGGATCAGGCGGGGGCAGAGAACGACGTACTACAATGAGGTTGAAGACACGGGAGTGAAAAGAAGTAAGAATAATACAGTAACAGCCGGGCTGAGTGGCTCAGACGGGTGAGGCGCTGGCCTGCTGTCCCCAAGGTGGCAGGTTCGCTCCTGGTTCAGCCCGGTGGTATTTGGAGGTGCTCAAATACGTCAGCCTCGTGTCGGTAGATTAACTGGCACGTAAAAGAACTCAGGTGGGACTAAATTCCGGCACCTCGGCGTCTCCGAAAACCGTAAAAGTAGTTAGTGGGACGTAAAGCAAATAACATTATTAATACAGTAACATGTGTACTTGGGTTTTGAAAGTATGGCTCACAGCACATAGCCTAGAACAGGAATGGCAAACCTTTTCCAACTAGCGTGTCAATTAATGTCTTGTTTACTAGTTTTTACTGTCTAGTGTGCCATCGGTTATTTCCCTTTAAAATACATGAAACCCTCTCATTTGACTTCATTTAGGTATTGGATTACATCTATCTATATATATAAAATAAGAGTTTTGTCTGTACATTGCTCAGAATTTGAAAAGAATGGTATTTCTGTATCGGTCATGTCCACAGTAACAAGAAAATGCATTTTTTACTTTTCCGTAATTTCTGTCTGTCTGTCTGTCTGTCTGTCTGTCTGTCTGTCTGTCTGTCTGTCTGTATGTATGTACACGCATCACGAGAAAACGGCTCAAGAGAATTTAATGAAAATCGGAATGTAAAGTCGGGTGATGAACCGCTACAATCTAGGCTACAAATTATTTTAATCACGCTGAGTGAAATGGTAGTTTAGGGGAAGTCTTGAAATTTAATTCTCAAATATTTATGTTATTAGTGGTCGTGTCTTAACGAAAATCGCTAGACAAAGATGGGAAATAAGTCGCTACAATATAGGCTATACACGCTGAGAAAAATGGTAGTTTAGGGGAAGGCCTAAAATTTAATTGTCAAATATTTAATTTATTAGTGGTCGTATCCTCACGAAAATTGGTATGAAAAGTCGGGGAATAGGTCGCTATAATCTAGGCTATCAATAATGTTATTCGCACTGTGTGAAATGGTAGTTTAGGGGAAAGCTTGAAATGTAATCTATATATATAAAATAAGAGTTTTGTCTGTACATTGCTCAGAATTTGAAAAGAATGGTATTTCTGTATCGGTCATGTCCACAGTAACAAGAAAATGCATTTTTTACTTTTCCGTAATTTCTGTCTGTCTGTCTGTCTGTCTGTCTGTCTGTCTGTCTGTCTGTATGTATGTATGTACACGCATCACGAGAAAACGGCTCAAGAGAATTTAATGAAAATCGGAATGTAAAGTCGGGTGATGAACCGCTACAATCTAGGCTACAAATTATTTTAATCACGCTGAGTGAAATGGTAGTTTAGGGGAAGTCTTGAAATTTAATTCTCAAATATTTATGTTATTAGTGGTCGTGTCTTAACGAAAATCGCTAGACAAAGATGGGAAATAAGTCGCTACAATATAGGCTATACACGCTGAGAAAAATGGTAGTTTAGGGGAAGGCCTAAAATTTAATTGTCAAATATTTAATTTATTAGTGGTCGTATCCTCACGAAAATTGGTATGAAAAGTCGGGGAATAGGTCGCTATAATCTAGGCTATCAATAATGTTATTCGCACTGTGTGAAATGGTAGTTTAGGGGAAAGCTTGAAATGTAATCTATATATAAAATAAGTGTCTTGCCTGTGCATTGTTCAGCATTTGAAATGAATGATATTTCTGTATCTGTCATGTCCACAGTAACAAGGGAATGCAATTTTTACTTTTCCGTAATTTCTGTCTGTCTGTCTGTCTGTCTGTCTGTCTGTCTGTCTGTCTGTCTGTCTGTCTGTCTGTCTGTCTGTCTGTCTGTCTGTCTGTCTGTCTGTCTGTCTGTCTGTCTGTCTGTCTGTCTGTCTGTCTGTACACGCATCAATAGAAAAGGACTGAAGAGAATTTAATAAAAATCGGTAGGTAATGTCGGGTGATGAACCACTGCAATCTAGGCTACAAATTATTTTATTCACGTTGAGTGAAATGGTAGTTTAGGGGAAGGCCTGAAATGTAATTCTCAATAAATAAGTTATTTATGTTATTAGTGGTCGTAACGATAAATACTACATAACTAACATAACTTTAGTTATGTCGTAAGTTCGTAGTAGTTATGTAAGAAGTTATTAAATTTCCGATCACTTATGCCTTATACATTGTTACCGTACCTCATATAATCAGAGATATTCATGAATTGGATTTTTGTTACTAGGTCCATATCAGCGCCGAGTCACGAGAAAGGGGGTAAACAGAATTTAGTGAAAATCGGTATGTAAAGTCTGAGAATAAGGAACTACAGTCTATGATATCAATAATTTTGTAAGACACCCTAATATCACAGAGTCGAAAGAAAACTAATGTGAAGGCCTGCAATATAGAAAGCTCATAAACTTTATCAACAATAACATTACATTGACCATTGTTTGTTGTGATGTGCTTTTTGTCTTCTGTTTCCTCTCATCCCCGATAGATAGGATTACTGCAGAGTACCAAGGTTTTTTTAATTTGCTTGAGGTCGCACCGACACAGGTAGGTCGTATGGCGACGATGGGATAGGAAATGAACAGTGGTGTGAAGGAAGCGGCCTTGGCTTTAAGGTACAGCCTGGTGTGACTGGTGTGAAAATGGGAAACCACGGAATACCATCTTCAGGTTTGCCGGCAGTGGGGTTCGAATCCACTAACTCCCGGTTGCAAGCTCACAGCTGCGCGCCCCTAACCACACGGGCAACTCGCCTGGTCGTACCGACTGTAACAGCCTGCCTGTATATTGGCGGGAAGTAGGTGGGGAATAAGATAACTTTCTTCTTTAGCATGCCATTCCTCTGGTTCATACATTTTCTCATATATCTGATACGTAACACACTGGTTCATCATAGTATTCGAGCTATTCAATCCCTACTCTGAGGCACTGATTGGAATGAGTAGTGTGCATATTTAACGAAATAATGACAGAGAAGTGTTTACGGCAGTCTGCGACCTGGTTATTCCAGCTCTGGAACTTTGATCGGCACCGTAGTACTGTTCGTTGAAAGTGAGAAAGTGTGCGGTTTTTCATTTGATCGAGTATTTTATATGATAACATTGCTTTCAATCGCTACATTCGTACTGACGTTTTTGTAATGACCTATGTTGAATTCAGTTAGGAAAACCACCAAGTCAGTCTTTCTGAGAATCCCGTAGCGAAGCACGGGTACATCAGCTAGTCTATATATAAAATAGCTTGTCCTGACTGACTGACTGACTGACTGACTGACTGACGGATTCATCATCGCCGAGCCAAAACTACTGGACATAAAGAAATAAAATTTTGAGGATATATTCATATTCAGATGTAGGTGTTCGCTAAGAGAGGGTTTTTGGATATTCCGTCGCTAAGGGGGTGAAAAAGAGGGTGAAATTTTAAAATGAGTGTATCTATATCTCAAAACTTTAAAAGTTTACAGATGTAAAAATTGGTATTTAGAATCTTCATTAAAAACAAGAAAACACGTTTTTTTTTTTTTTTTTTCAGAAAATCTCAATAGGAGGGGTGAAAAGGGTGAAAAATTGGTTGAATGCCTTTAATCAGGATTCCGGTTCTTATATCTCAGAAACTGAAGATATTACAGACCTGAAAATTGATAATTTTTATCTCTTTTAAAAATAAAGAAACACGTATTTTTTGTTTTTGGAAAAACCAATTAATGGGAGGGTGAAAAAAGGGGTGGAAGTTTTAAAATGAGTTGCATCTATATCTCAAAACTTTTAAAGTTTACACATGTAAAAATTGGTGTTTAGAATCTTCATTAAAAATTAAGAAACACGTATTTTCTTTGTTTTCAGAAACTCTCAATAGGAGGGGTGAAAAGGGGTGAAAAAAGGGTTGAATGCCTTTAATGAGGATACTTATATCTCAGAAACTGAAAATATTACAGACCTGAAAATTGGTGTTTGGGATCTCCTTTAAAAATAAAGAAACACGTATTTTTTGGTTTTTGGAAAAGGGGGTGAATTTTTTTTTGCTAGGGGCTTTACGTCGCACCGACACAGATAGGTCTTATGGCGACGATGGGAAAGGCCTAGGAGTTGGAAGGAAGCGGCCGTGGCCTTAATTAAGGTACAGCCCCAGCATTTGCCTGGTGTGAAAATGGGAAACCACGGAAAACCATCTTCAGGGCTGCCGATAGTGGGATTCGAACCTAATATCTCCCGGATGCAAGCTCACAGCCGCGCGCCTCTACGCGCACGGTGAATTTTTAAAATGAGGGTATCTATATCTCAATACTTTTAAAGTTTATAGATGTAAAACTTGGTATTTAGAATCTCCTTTAAAAGTAAAGAAACACGTATTTTTTGTTTTCGGAAAATCCCAATAGGAAGGGTGGAAAAGGGTGAAAAATGGTTCAATGCCTATAATGAGGCTACTTATATTTCAGAACCTGAAAGTTTACAGACCTGAAAATTGGTGTTTGGGATCTCCTTTAAGAATAAAGAAACACGTATTTTTTGTTTTTGGAAAATCCAATTAATAGGGGGGGGGGTGACAAGGGGGTGAATTCTTAAAATGAATGTATCTATATCTCAAAACTTTTAAAGATTATAGTTGTAAAAATCGGTATTTAGAATCTCCTTTAAAAATAAAGAAACAGGTATTTTTTTTTTCAGAAAATCCCAATAGGAAGGGTGGAAAAGGTTGAAAAATGGGTTGAATGCTTTTAATGAGGCTACCTATATTTCAGAACCTGAAGATATTACAGACCTGAAAATTGTTATTTGGGATCTACCTTAAAAATTAAGAAACAGGTATTTTTTCGTTTTTGGAAAATCCAAATAATGGGGGGGGGGGGGTGAAAATGGGGGTGAATTTTTAAAATGAGTGTGTTTACATCTTAAAACTTTAAAAGTATACAGATGTAAAAAATTGGTATTTAGAATCTCCTTTAAAAATAAAGGAACACGGTTTTTTTTTTTTTTTTTTGTTTTCCGTAAATCGCAATAGGAGGGGTGTAAAAGTGTGAATAATGGGTTGAATGCCTTTAATGAGGATACATACATCTCAGAAACTGAAGAATTACAGAACTGAAAATTTGTATATAGGATCTCCTTTAAAAATAAAGAAACACGTATTTTTTGTTTTTGGAAAATCCAATTAATGGGTTGACAGGAGGGACAAATTGGGGTGACTTTTTTGAAAGACTATATCTACAGAATATCTGAGAAACGTAAAGTGTTACAGACGTAAAAAGTGTGTATTTGGAATCTCCTGTAAATGTAAAGAAACATAGCTGATTTGTTTTTGGAAAATCCATTTAAGGGGAACTAAAAAGTGGTGAAATTTTAAAATGAGAATTTCTACAGTATCTCAAAAAACTCAACACGTTACAGAAGTAAAAATGGTATTTTTTAATCACTATTAAAAATAAAGAAACGTGTACTTTTAGTTTTCGGAAATACCACTTGGGTGGAGGAGGGGGGTAAAGTGACTGAAAATGGTGTTGAATTCTTTTAATTGGGCTACTGATATCTCAAAAATGAAGATGTTACAGACGTGAAATTTGATATTTGGAATCTGCTTTAAAAGTAAAGAAACACGTATTCTCAGAAAATCCAATGAAGGGGGGTGTGTGTGAAAGAATTGAAAAATTAATTGACTTAATTGTATGAGAATACATAAATCTAATAAAAACTAAAGTTGTTACTGACGTAAAAATTGGTATTACGATCTCCTTTGAAAAGAAGAAAAAACGCGTTTTGGGTGGAAAACCATGTTGGGGGGAGGGGCGGGAGTGAAAAGGAGTTGAATTCCTTTCATGAGGACACATACATCAAAAACTGAAGAAGTTAGAGTCGTAATAAGTGGTATTTAGAAGATCCTTTACCATTAAAGGAGCATTTTTTTTGCCGGAAAATTCACTTGGAGGGGGGGGAGAGTGTGAAAGGAACTGAAAAAGTGAATAATTTTTATGGGGATACTTATATGTCAAAACTGAAGGTAATAGACGTGAACATTGGTGTTTGGAATCTCGTTTAAACGTAAAGAAACACGCCTTCTTTTAATTTTTTTTGGTGGGGGGGTGTTAATAAATTAACGGCGGTGGGGTGTAAAAGGAGGTGAGACCAATTGATTTTACTGTTCATAATGTACTTATGAGGAGCCTCCGTTGCTCAGGCGGCAGCGCGCCGGCCTCTCACAGCTGGGTTCCGTGGTTCAAACCCCGGTCACTCCATGTGATATTCGTGCTGGACAAAGGGGAGGCGGGACAGCTTTTTCTCCGTTTACTTCGATTTTTCCTGTCATCATTCATTCCAGCATCACTGTCCAATATTTCATTTCATTTGTCATTCATCGATCATTGCCCCAGAGGAGTGCTTCGGCAGCCGGCACAATTCCTATTGTCGCCGCTAGATGGGGCTTTATTCATTCCATTCCTGACCCTGTCGAATGACTGGAAACAGGCTGTACATTTTCGATGTACTTATTCTGATCATAAATCGATCATTTTTAAACTTTCCTGTGTTCGTTTTCAACAGCCATCTTTTCCTTCGGAGAACGTTCTTAGATTACAGTAGATTCTCCTGGCATATAAATAAAAATTTTAACACATTTGAAATAAACGATAGGAATGAGATTGGCCGTCAAATTGTTCACCTCTATAATAAGGTCAATAATGCACGGAGGTCAGTCATTCGTATCGTCAGAAAAGCCGCACACTTGCCTACCCGCGACAATGGTGCTGGTCACATTGTCAGCAATGACAATGGCAGCAGATGTAATTTACCGCCAAGTAGCGGTCTTGCACCTTGCTGTGGGGTCTAGAACATCTATAATAATAATAATAATAATAATAATAATAATAATAATAATAATAATAATAATAATAATAATAATAAT
Organism: Anabrus simplex; assembly: GCF_040414725.1. Classification (NCBI taxonomy): domain Eukaryota; kingdom Metazoa; phylum Arthropoda; class Insecta; order Orthoptera; family Tettigoniidae; genus Anabrus; species Anabrus simplex. The sequence goes on from NC_090265.1 coordinate 825,972,794, forward strand.
AATAATAATAATAATAATAATGTTCTGGACCGTCGTCAAATGTGCGGACCGCGCTGGAAACGGGTCCTGGACGGGTAATGACTAAGAATGCAGTTCGGCGGCGGGTTCAGTACCGCAAGGCACCCAAGACGACACCAAGCCGGATCTCCTGAAGGATTTTATCCATATTAAAAATGCTTATAGCAAAAGATGGCAAAAGATTTAGGGACCCAACTGACCGGGTGGAATACCTGGACCTACCCCGGGAAGTACGAAATCGATTGCTGGAAAGAAAGATTGAAAAATGGGAGGAAACTTGCCGTAATCTATTAGAAAACGAGTCAGATCGCGAATTTTGGCGGATTCTCGCAGAAAACGAGTCGCATCGCGAATTTCGGCGGATTATATATCTAAAACAATAAGTATTCAATTATAAATTTCAGTGTAATACCGTAGCAAAGCACGGGTATCTTGCTAGTTACATATAAATCTATTCGACAGAATGTTTCATGTTTCAAGCATCACTGAAAATTACGTTTCAAAAACGTAAATTTTAAGAATAAGATATATTCTTGGTTTATGTTGCTGCGTCTGGACAAGCCATGTTGTTGTAAATCGAGAAGGCGGTGAACTTGTAAGTTAAGTTTTAAAAACGAAGTCGACTGTTCCTTGTGCTATGTGATTGCTGTGAAAGTTGCCTGAATCCCTAAATATACAGTTGAGAATTTGGGGAAAGAGTGAAACGGACAGTTTCATTGCTATTCCAACATAAACTAACCTAATAAAGTTTGTAAAAGGTATGTCCATAGAATTGTGACATACCTCTTTATTAAAGCGTAATATTAAAATATTATGCCATGTTCGTAGATTTTCGACCTATTTTTTACATGTTAAAAAGATTAAAATATGTTAATACGTTGTGCGTTGTGCCACAGAAGTCGTGTTCGCCATCACTGCCCTAGAATGAACCATCTAGTGATAAGGAGAGTACGAATTTGGAAAACACCGAAACGAAATAACAATAGTGAAAGGACAGGGAAGAGAACTACCTACGTAAATTCTTAGGGGCTGGGAACCAGGTATTACTTAATAGATAGCCACTGTCCCTGTTGAAATTATTAGGATTTTTACGTATTTCCACAGCTTCCTACTCCTCAATCCAGAATTGAAATCATTGAACTGGCCGTAAAACGAACCAAGGGCTTTGGAATAAGAGACAGGTACGCTACCTCTTCACCGCAGGTCTGGCTAATAATAATAATAATAATAATAATAATAATAATAATAATAATAATAATAATAATAATAATAATAATAATAAAAGTAATACCGAGCTGGATAGCTGCAGTCGCGTAAGTGCGGCCAGTATCCAGTAATCGTGAGATAGTGGGTTCGAGCCCCACTGTTGGCAGCCCTGAAAATGATTTTCCGTGGTTTCCCATTTTCGCACCAAGCAAATGCTGGGGCTGTACGTTAATTAAGGTCACGGCCGCTTCCTTCCCATTCCTAGGCCTTTCCTATCCCATCGTCGCCATGAGACCTATCTGTGTCGGTGCGACGTAAAGCAAATAGCAAATAGCAAATAATAATAATAATAATAATAATAATAATAATAATAATAATAATAATAATAATAATAATATATTTAGGCTACGAGGTCTAGAATGTCTGATTTCCTACCAATTCATGAGCCTTGTCATTCTTTTGTGGATACACTCATTCTTTCGATTTATCGGAACACTTTATCTGTCTTGTGGGTGGAGTCAAATATGGTAAATTTTAGTCATGACTCCCCTGAAGTCAAATGAGGGGTTTCATTAAGATTGTATAGGAAAATAACAGATGGCACGCTAGACAGTAAAAGGTAATGAACAAGACCTTAATTGACACCCTAGTCTTCAATACCACTGTCAAGGGTCACCTAACCACAGGCAATTTTAATATTAAAAACATTTAAACTCATTACTTTTTTAGTCTTTGTCATCATCATCATCATCATCTGTTTACCCTCCAGGTTCGGCTTTTCCCTCGGACTCAGCTAGGGATCCCACCTCTACCGCCTCAAGGGCAGTGTCCTGGAGCTTCAGACTCTTGGTCGGGGGATACAACTGGGGAGTATGACCAGTACCTCGCCCAGGCGGCCTCACCTGCTATGCTTAACAGGGGCCTTGTGGAGGGATGGGAAAATTGGAAGGGATAGGCAAGGAAGAGGGAAGGAAGCGGCCGTGGCCTTAAGTTAGGTACCATCCCGGCATTCGCCTGGAGGAGAAGTGGGAAACCACGGAAAACCACTTCCAGGATGGCTGAGGTGGGAATCGAACCCACCTCTACTCAGTTGACCTCCCGATGCTGAGTGGACCCCGTTCCAGCCCTCGTACCACTTTTCAAATTTCGTGGCAGAGCCGGGAATCGAACCCGCAGCTAATCACGCTAACCACTTCACCACAGAGGCGGACTTTAGGCTTTGTCAATCGTGAAATTACCAGCATTTCACTCCAGTGTAGCAGTGGGCTCATTAGTTGGAATGCTACACCTTTCCAAGACTACTACTACTACTACTACTACTACTACTACTAAACGTTTTCATTCCTCCCCTGAAGGGGGAGGCGGGCCTCTTAGACGCTGACGCCGTCTCTCAGGCCGGGAGATTTGTTACGGTGCAGGAGATGTGCGGAGAAGGTGAGCGGGTGGGCGGCCGTGGCCTATACTACTAACTGTCCCGGCATTCGCCTTAGTGCAGGAGAAGGGAAAACCACGGAAAACCATTCTCAGGACGGCCGATGGGTGGGGCCAGGCGTGAAGTCCGGCACTGTGCCCCAGACCCGTCTCCCGAATGCAGAGGCGTAGAGCCACGGTAGAGCCGTGGCCAACTTTCCTCTGCTCGGTTGGCCGGTCAGAGTACAGAGCTGTTGGACCACGGGCTTTCCATGACGCTGGCGCTAGTGTGCCGTAGAGACACCACTGCAAGCCTCCTATGTAGGACAGTGCAGTGACAGTGCACTAGGGGAAGCATGTGCCTCCACTTAAATAAATGGCTGTCTTTGGCCTATTTCAACACATAAGGTTGCTAGAAGGAAACCATAATTTAATCCGGACGTAAAACAGGGCCAAATCCACATGTGCGACGAAGTTCGCACCCGCGATCCCATAGGTGTGGGAAGAAGCAGTAGCAAAAGAGGAAAAGAAGAAAGAAAGCAAAACATGTGAAAAATCTTAGGGCCCAGAATAAAAATGGAATAAATTACCCCAAACCCAACTCGGAAATATATTTTAAAATATTTAAAAAAAATTTAATATTGTTTTAATTTTTCTCCTTGGTTATCTTATGTTGGAGCAGTTAAGTAAACAGATAGTTCCCATGTCATAAATACCACACAATTCCCTTAAGTTGGAGGACATGTGCACTTTCCAGTTCCTTGTCTCACTGAGATCTCTTTAAGTATGAAAAGAAACGTGTACATTGTAGTTTTTTCTTTGCTCTGTTATTAAATTTATCTTCTGCTGCAGTTATAACGACCTTGAGTGACGTCAGAACAGTCTCTCTGCGTGTGGCTCACAAGATGTGCTCGCTGGAATGTGGAGGGATTAGTGCATATCAAGTCTTTTAATACTGTAGGCCCATCTAATAATATTAACATTGTAGATGTACCTCCACATTGAAGTAAGTGGGCTGGTAATTAAAGCCCTACGTTGATATACAAAATATTATCCTCATCCGCGAATGTATATCCGCGGATAAATTAACTACAACATATTACACGCAAGGTATTGAAACGGATAGATCTGCTAACATAAAACAATACGCCTGATACCCAGCACCAGAACCCCTACAGTCATAGGTTTATGAGGTATTTTCTCCTGCGACAACTACCGACTTATTGACCTTTGTTTCTTCCTTGCTTCCATAAACCGTGCGCATGGGGCAATTAGGCTTAGGTCAGGTTTACGGCTTTATGGTCTCAAGGTTCTTTATATATCACAATTCTTCCATACCACTGTCAAGGGTCACCTAACCACAAGCAAAAATAAGAGTATACCTGAGTGAAAATCAATAAACTTCGTTATTTAGAAATGATTAGCAAAATTATCCGCACTGCCATACAGTTTGTATCCGCCAAGACACTAACTTCGCGGATATCCGCATCCGTGCAGGGCTCTGCTGATAATGTGCACCAGCGGAACAATTCCGAAAATTTTGCTAGATATTTTCAATTTCACACCGGACAAATATTGTGGGGTTGTATTTTAATTAAGTACTCGGTCGCTTCCTTCTCATTCCTAACCCTGGCCTATCCCATCCTCGCCATAAGACCTATCTGTGTCGGTGGCATGAAAAGCAGACTGTAAAAAAAAAGTATTCTGTCAATTGGAGTATATCTAGACGACACACTTCACATTCTGCAGCAAGACGGTAAACTTTCTCAGATTTGTTACGGTCATTCCAAATGAATGTTCCCCGAATTATCGTCGTACGAAAGAAAGATAATATGGAAATATCAAATTTGCTATTTATTTAATGTCTATTTTAAGAAATACCCTTGCCCAACAAGTTGGCCGTGCGATAGGGACGAGCAGCTGTGAGATAGTGGGTTCAAACCCCACTGTCGGCAGCCCTGAAATGGTTTCCCATGAAAACCAGGCAAATGCTCGGGCTGTACCTTAGTTACGGCTACGGGCGCTTCCTTCCCACTCCTAGCCCTTCCCTATCCAATAGTCGCCATATGACCTATCTGTGTCGGTGCGACGTAAAGCAAAAAAAAAAAAAAAAAAAAAAAAAAAACTCCGAGTAGTCAGAAATTTGTCAGAGCTCCCTAATGAGCCGGTAGTCAACGACACGAATTTGTCGCATTTAACTAACCCATCCAGCCGCCGCCCTCAGTTGTGATCGAACCCACTGTTTTGTGAGCAGAAGGACAGCGACTAACGAACTGGACTATAGAGTTCAGCCCTCTGAGATTCCTAACGAAGTATTTATTTGTTAAAATTCTTTACTTCTCATTTTACCGTGGCGTCCTTGGAGGACTTAAAAATAAACAGACCATGGGTGTGCTGGTGAATCAGTGAATCAGAACGCTTTTGCTCGTAAGCGCCAAGCAGAGTTTAAATAATTCTCATCGCGGACAATAAACAAGTGTAGTGTTGGGATCTAAAATTAGATCAGCGCTTCACTGCCTGCTCTAGTGCAGTTGTGTTCAACTAGTGGTTCACGTGTCCCGTATGGCACGCCGGGTAGAAAGGCAGATTTCAGACCACCGTATTACACTACAATACACGACCTTCACCAATACATTACTGTCTGACGAGACCACTTATCGCACAGTCCGGCTCCATAGCTAAATGGTTAGCGTGCTGGCCTTTGGTCACAGGGGTCTTGTATTCGACTCCCGACAGGGTCGGGAATTTTAACCGTAATTGGTTAATTTCGCTGGCACGGGGACTGGGTGTATGTATCGTCTTCATCATAATTTCATCTTCATCACGACAAGCAGGTCGCCTACAGGAGTGAAATCGAAAGACCTGCATCTGGCGAACCGAACTTGTCCTTGGACACTCCCGACACTAAAAGCCATACGCCATTTTATTTTCATCGCACAAATATTTTGTTGTCAGAGCAAATCGTTTCAATGAAATGAATTCAATCGAATTTCTTCAGGTGCATATAAAAAAGCTAAATTTATGAAAAATGTCAAAAAATGCTCCATCAGAACTTTGAATAAAATTGCAAAAGTAAAAGGAATTTTATACTTAGGTGAATGGATCACTGAAAAGGCAATGAAAATAAATCAGACGCTTCAAGAATTCAGAAAATGGAAATTGCTTTTCAACACACAAAGAATGTTTATTAAAAATTGCTTCTCCTGAAACAGTAAAATTCGTCATTACATAGACTAACAGTGATCAAACCTGAAGCTATTTATGCTCCAGAAATGCTCAACGTACATCATAAGAACTTAAAGGAACAAATTAGAGGTTTAAAGAAAGGAAACCGAGCTCGATAGCTGCAGTCGTTTAAGTGCGGCCAGTATCCAGTATTCGGGAGATAGTAGGTTCGAACCCCACTATCGGCAGCCCTGAAAATGGTTTTCCGTGGTTTCCCATTTTCACACCAGGCAAATGCTGGGGCTGTACCTTAATTAAGGCCACGGCCGTTTCCTTCCCACTCCTAGGCCTTTCCTGTCCCATCGTCGCCATAAGACCTATCTGTGTCGGTGCGACGTAAAGCAACTAGCAAAAATAAAGAAAGGAAAATCATGTGTCCGACTGACTCGTTGGCTGAATGGTCAGCATACTGGTCTTCGGTTCAGAGGGTACCGGGTTCGATTCCCGGCCGGGTCGGGGATGTTAATCGCTTCTGATTAATTCACTCTCCTCGTCATATTCAGACATCACACTACACTACCAACCACCACAGAGACACGCAATAGTGATTACATCCCTCCATATAGGGTTGGCGTCAGGAAGGGCATCCGTCCGTAAAACAGGGCAAAATCCACATGTGCGACGAAGTTCGCACCCGCGACCCCACAGGTGTGGAAAGAAGCTGTAGCAAAAGAAGAAAGGAAAATCATGTGAAAAATCTTAGTGCCCAGAGTTAAAAATGGAATAAATAACCCCAAACCCAACTCGGAAATAAATTTAAAAATATCCGAACTTACTGATAAAATGAGACTGCGAGGAATTCAATTTTTAAGCCATTTTGAAAGAATGAATAACAGCAGACTAGAATTATTGGGCAATGAGGAAAGCTTCAACAAATATTGACTCTGCGTGGTCCTAAGTGACTCAGAATAATAATAGCGTTTTGGACTTCCACTAATCCCCATAACATTTTTCACTTCAGTGGTCTTGAAGTCATACGTACCATAAAACCTATCCCCGAACTAATAAGTTATAAGTCTGACTTTTGTTAAAATATACCCGGAAATTTTCTCGTAAGACAAACAGAATGGGAAATATCAAAACGTTACATTTGCAAATGTGCTGTGCATATACTTGGTATAGAATGCTCCTGTGTGACCTTTCCCATCTTGAATTATTGTTGCGAAATACGACGTGACTATAAGTCAGTCTTTGATCTGTAGGACATTGAAAGGCCCTCTTTGTAAAGGTGATTTGTGCTATGGAAGAATGATCACTTCAGTGTTTTTTGACCTCTGACTTTTATACATCGTAACGTAAAAGATCCTCTGTTCTGAAAAGTTTATTGACCTCCATGTTGACCGAGTTAGCTATCTGAGAATACCAGAATTATTGGACATAAACATTTGAACTGTTGACAGTTATGTTAGTTGAAGGAAGATCATATCCGAAGTTAGCTTCGTTGTATTCTTCCTGCAGCAGATTACTTTCACTTTTGGTGTACCGAACAAAGGGAGATTCCCTCCAAATTGTACAAAATCATCTGTATAACTGAAGGTAATGTGAACAAATGTAATACCGAGAGAGTTTGGCGTGCGGTTAGGGAGGCGCTGCTGTGAGCTTGCATTCGGGAGATAGTGGGTTCGAACTTCACTGCCGGCAGCCCTGAAGATGGTTTTCCCGTGGTTTCCCATTTTCACACCAGGCAAATGCTGGGGCTGTACCTTAATTAAGGTCACGGCCGCTTCCTTCTTACTCCTAGCCCTTTCCTGTCCCATCGTCGTCATAAGACCTCTGTGTCGATGCCATGTAAAGCCAATTATATTTTTTTCAATAGTGCTCACAGTCACTTATTCACAAAACGACATGCATTCTCTATCACGTCACTTAATTATAGCCCATTCCTAGCTCTTTCTTATCCCAACGTCGCCATAAGACTTATCTGCTGCCGGGCTGAGTGGCTCAGACGGTTGAGACGCTGGCCTTCTCGCCCCAACTTGGCAGGTTCGAACCTGGGTCAGTCCGGTGGTATTTGAAGGTGCTGAAATACGTCAGCCTCGTGGCGGTAGATTTACTGGCACTTAAAACGAACTCCTGCGGGACTAAATTCCGGCACCTCGGTGTCTCCGAAAACCGTAAAAAGTAGTTAGTGGGACGTAAAGCCAATAACATTATTATTAGACCTACCTGTGTCAGTGCAACGTAGAGCAACTTGTAAAGAAGTTAATAATAATAATAATAATAATAATAATAATAATAATAATAATAATAATAATAATAATGTCCGCCTCTGTGGTGTAGTGGTTAGCGTGACTACTTGCCACCCCGGAGGCCCGGTTTCGATTCTCAGCCCCGCCACAACATTTGAAAAGTGGTATGAGAGCTGGAACGTGGTTCACTCAGCCTCGGGGGGGGGGGGGGGGGGGAGGGGGGGACAACTGACTTGAGGGGGTTCGATTCCTACCTCAGCCATTCTCGAAGTTGTTTTCCGTGGTTTCCTACTTCTCCTCCAGGCAAATGCCGGGACGGACCTAATTCAAGGCCACGGCCGCTTCCTTCCCTCTTCTTTGTCTATCCCCTCCAATCTTCCGTTCCTCCCCACTGGGCCCCTGTTCAGCATAGCAGGTGAGGCCGCCTGGGCGAGGTAATGGTCCTCCACCCCAGTTTAATCCCCGATCCAAAGTATCATGCTCCAGGACATGCCCTTGAGGCGGTAGACATGGGATTCTTAGCTGAGTCCGAGGGACAAAACCAACCCTGGAGGGTAAACGAATTAAGAAAGAAAGAAAGAATAATAATAATAATAATAATAATAATAATAATAATAATAATAATAATAATAATAATAATAATAATAATAATAATAATAAAACTGCAGGGACCTATAAATTATACCACGAACCATCACTTCATATTTAAGTCGAAAGAAGTTATATTATTATAATCCAGTCCGGCTCCATGGCTAAATTGTTAGCGTGCTGGCATTTGGTCCAGAGGATCCCGGATTCGATTCCCGGCCGGGTCGGGGATTTTAACCTTCATTGGTTAATTCCGATGGCTCGGGGGCTGGGTGTGTGTGACGTCTTCAGCATTAGAATTCATCATAGATAGGGCTCCATCCTCATAGACGCGCAGGTCACCTATACGGTGTCAGTTCGAAAGACCCCTCTTCGGAGGCCACACGCCACTATTATTATTATTATTATTATTATTATTATTATTATTATTATTATTATTATTATTATTATCATCATCATCATCATCATCATCATTCAGAACTTATCCGACTGGTGTAAATCCCCACGTCATTTACCAAAATGTGTGACCGCATGAAATAACAAGCAATAGCAAACTCAATGAAATATAATGCAATTAAGTTCAATCTTTGGCCTATTAACTGTACAAAACAAACAAGTCACTTGATCGCGATGGTCATAAACAACCCGAGCAACAGCTGTGCTTTCATGGGTGTGATTCTCTCAACAGTCTTTCTTCGAAGCAATAGCCTGTGTCTGCGATCTTCAAGTGCAAAGATTATGTGATCTGTTCTAGCACCACTGAAATTTGAATAACAGGTAGCTTACATTAAAGGTTGTGGTGGTGGGGTACACTTCTATGGGTTAAAAAACTGCAAGGACCTATAAATTATACCATGAACCATCACTGCATATTTAAGTCGAAAGAAGTTACATTATCATAATTCAGAACTTATCCGACTGGTCTAATTCCCCACTTCATTTACCAAAATATTTTCTTTCCTCAAAATGCATTTTTGATGTGATAACGTCTCACACCGCAGACCTTCATGCACAAAAAGTTGGCGTCCCGAAAATTAGCCTGCATATCACAGACAGTTTCTGGCACAGTATAAGAAATATATTCGATATTCCGATATCATTAGATAACCCAAGGCTTCCAGTTAAATGTCACAATGATAAATTAAGCGCGATGATGCAACCTCTCCCCGCGGGGGCCTTGTGTTCTATGAGCTTGATTACCATCGTTGCCAACTTGACGGAATATCCGTCAAAAGTGACGGAATTTCAACGTAGGTAACGCGAAAAATATGGCATTGGCGGACGACGGATTTTCTGACGGATTTTTTTACGAATTATATTGCCTTCAATATGCTCAATAATGTAAAAGAACCTCCCTCAGAAACAAGCTTAAAATCAAGATGATGAATTCAATTCTCACTGTGCGTGCTACTTTTAAGCGTATGAAAAAATGCTGTCATTATTATACACAAGCAATTTGGCACGTTGGTAGCCTAATTCACCATCTCAACTGCAGAACTAAAGGCAGATGATCATGATAATGTGGATGGATTACTGTTTTAATCGATGTCTGTTAGTCAAGTCTAAATTTTCTTTTTATTAGGCCTAGAATTACTGGGTAGGTAACCTTATTCATTTTATTTTGACGGATTTTAGCGGATTTTCGGATGTTGGTATGAAGGTGAAACAAATTACTGGTTGGCAACACTGTTGATTACACGCAGCCCTGAAGATGGTTTTCCCGTGGTTTCCCATTTTCACACCAGGCTACCTTTAAGGCCACAGTCGCTTCCTTCCCACTCCTAGTCATTTCCTGTCCCATCGTCGCCATAAGACCTATCTGTGTCGATGCGACGTAAAGCCAATCGTAAGAAAGAAAAGGTTAGTTAGTCTTGTCTATTTACGAATAAAGCGAGACCAGAATCTTTTAAATCGGTCGACGCGTCATTCGCCGGCGAAGGTTGCCAACAGTGGGGTTCGAACCCGCTATCTCCCGAAAGCAAGCTCACAGCCCAAATACCTCGTGCCCATAACCACTGCACTGTTTGCTCGACTGCCTTAAGAGTTCATGAGTTCGTGTATGCACCTTTGTAAATTCTATTTTGTTATCCAGTTCAATTCGTTCTGTGTTTTTTTCGCGATATTCGCTCTTACTTCCCGTTTCTACTGTACAATGTCGCGTCATAAGAAGGGACAAGCAGTTCATAGTGAAGAAAGAGAAATAATAAGGAACATTAATAACCGGTGTGGTCAGGAATCTAGAAAACGTAAACTTAAGAACCTTTTGCTACAAGAGAACCTGCGTAATACACATTATGCTTGATGTCTGTTCGAACTATCACAGCTATTCAAAAGGAGGGTATTTCCACCGCCAAAAAAGGGAGGACATTGAATACACATATTGTATTCTCTAAAAAATATTAGGCTATTTGTTACTTGTATGTTATTCGAATTTATATCGTATTTATGCGTGACTTAAGTGGAATTATTTTAAGTTTAGGAAGTGTTGATTATTTCATGAAACATATTGTTAGCCGCATCTTGAAGGTACTGTACTTGTGTTTTTCTTTTCTTTCTTATTCTTATAAATCAAGTTCCACGATCATAATTAAACTTTAACATACAGTATTTACCGCAATGCAAACGTAGATGCGCCGATTAGTTCCCTAATAAGTCCAATTCTCATCACAAAATATGCGACAATACCATAGATTTGAGTTATTTGTTATTGGTTCGCTGGGGCTTCTCAAAAGAAACATTATCGTTAACTGAAATGAAAATCCACAGCCTGTTTGCCTGTTTCCAATCATTTGACCGGGTCAGGGATGGAATGAATGAAGCCCCTATCTAGCGGCGAGATTATCGTTAACTAATACGGTAAAATATTTTACAACAATGATCATGTCAGTTTACTTAACTTCAGTGTTTAGCGTAGCTATCTTATTCTTCGGATGTTCTGAGACTATGTTTTCAGGAAGAGAATATTGCTGGGCTCCTCCTAGAGAGGCAGATGCTATGTCTGGTGGGCACATTCCTTAGCCTGGTAACACATCAATAATATTAACTTTGCCGAAATTAGCACCGATATTAATCAGTTCTTGCCCTAATTCGTTAAAGCCTTCTCCGGCAACAGTGTTAAACGGTCGGAAATCTTAGGCACACATGAAAACACACGCGCTAATAATGGTTCGCTTTGTATTGCCGAGAAATGCTTGGCGAAATGAGCTAGCATTAAATTTCCAAACGTAGTTTTTTTTTTTTTTTTTTTTTTTTTTTTTTAAATGAGTTGTACGGGATTTATATGTCAGCAGTGCATGGCACGTTTCACAGGATACATACGCTGTCTGCCGACTGTCTGCAGTAACCACAGGCAGGAACTTCTTCCAAACATCAGAACCGAGCCCATCTCTCTTGAATAGTTTATATTCATTGTTTTGAATTTTGGCTATAACGCTGTCCGTTGATTCACTTGGCTTGGCGAACTTCAGCTCAAAACTAATGTTTAACTCAACCATTCCATCACCCTTTTATACCTCCGAATTCTTTGTAAACAACCCTTTACTCATATCGGGATAAACCACATTGCTTGCAACGTCAGTAAAACAAGCAAGGCCATCCTCTTTAATCAGCGAACTTCGCTTTGAACATGCGCTGACTAACGAGTTGCAGGAAACTATACTAGACTTAACTAAAGTTGGCGTCTGACAGGTAAAGTTGGAGGGAGGAGCATTGCACGTGCCATTTCACGATGTTGCCACATTGCAGCATTCCTTTCTACATGCTCTTACCCCTCGCTTCCGGCTCACTTGTTCCCTCCTTCATTCTGACCGCTGTGATCTGTTGTAGACTACCTGGCCAAGCGGTGTCGTCCCATTTGAGATCACTCTTATACAAACAATCAGGTACTTGTCATTGACAGTGACAGATTTGGCAACTCCCAACAAGACGAGCTGCCCTGAAGTTTTATCTCCATGGCAACCGCAGTCGCCCCACCCTCATTTCCATGGCAACCACACAGCCACTCCCTTTATCCCGCCTCGGCAGGCAGTAAAAGGACCTCCCTCTAAGAAATGTCACACGCCAACTCTTATTATTAGCAGTGTTACGGAGTTTTTCGTGGTAGTTAGAGGTGAAAGAAGGTGCTGGGATGAACAGGTCTCAACTTACGAAATTAAAGTTAATTTAAAATTTAACAAGGTTATATTTTCTTTTCAAGATCAAGAAATAACAAATATAACAGGTACTCAGTAGCCTAGCAACAAATCGAAAATGTACAATTACAGTGTTACAGGATTTGGGCTCCGAGAGCCAGACACATAATTCTTGAGCAATTAGCCCAACTTTAGCCAGATACCAGGTTTGACAAAGGGGCAGAAAACCCCAATCATGCCCAGGAGCACTTGCTCCCTATTACTCAGTAAAGCCTGCTCGAGGCACACAGAAATCAAAATTTTTTTGGAAGAGCAACCCGCTCTCAAAGTTCCAGCCTATCAAAGGCCACACAAAATTCCACCTTCAAGCTGTCCTCTAAGGACATAAACACAGGGGTAAAAATACCCAACCTACTGAGGCCGATTTAGTAAATAAACAGGAAAATTACAAGGCTCCAAAATACAAACTTGAGCGGAGGCGTAACTAGCACTCCTAATACACTTCTTTAAAACCTACTTGGCACTAGGCCACTAATGCAAGGGCTAATCCCATACTAAAGAGGTGACTTATATAAGAAAACGGTTTACATTACATTAGAAGGGAAGAAACGGTTGTGAAAATAAGTTCACCTCAAAGCAATATGAGTGGGAGCTCGAGAGGGTTAAGCACTCTCTATCCCAATATGTAGTTACAGGGGCAGAATTTAAACCAAAAGTCTTTTACATTTTAGGGGAAAGTTACATGGTAAAAGATTTCGAACCCGCCCCGAGGGTTAAACTGCTGAGCTGGCAAGAAAATAAGTTAAAAAACGGCCATTACCTGGTGGTTGAACTGCTGCCCGAAGAAAGAGGCGCTTCCCGCCCCCTGCTACATAATTTACACAACGATAGATGTTACTGAAGTGGCCCGGAGACCCGAAAATCAGCAGTTTATATACCCTCGTGGAACATTCGAGACCTTTCATGAATGAGAACACCCGCCCACAAGCCTTTTATTGGACGACCAAAAGATTACATGTCAGAACTGAAGAAGAAACCCAGGATTGGTGGAAAATTAATTATAGAACATTTTGATTGGCCAGTTTCAAAACTGGCAGAAAGAAAGGGTTAACATTGCCAACTTAAACAAAAGCTGAAAGAAATTTAATAAGGAACAAACTTATAAATACTAAATTTCTTCAAAAAAGGGTTCCCTCACTTCGCACTAGGGTGCACAATTGTAGTTCGTAAGTAGTGTCATCTAGAAGAGAATGTTCACACTTCTTGCTACAGAGAAAACAACATTGAATCGAAATTGACATAGTTCAGAACACTTCAAAATTTACACGTAGTGACATCTTCTGATAAACTTGAGAATTAACCAGGTAGTTGATATAGACATTAATTGCAGAAGAGAAAAAATTTTTTTTTTGATTGGATCCAGATTCAAAATTCTTGTAGTAACTTTTGAAGTAATGTCTTTATGCTTGTAGAAGTTGAATTCAGAAGGAAAAACTTCTAATTCTTGAACGTGAAGAAAAATTTCCTAAGTCCACCAAATATTACAGTTGAATCCAAAAATGTAGTAATCGTAGGTATGAAATTTCCATATAGCTGATTAAGTACATTCACTGTTGATTAAGTTTGACGGCCAGACCAGCCGCCGCTGCTTGTGTCCAGAGGAGACCGCTCGGACCCCTCGAGTACCCTGAGATACCGCTCGCCCGCACTATGAGAGGAGTAGTGGTGTTGAAGCACGCCGCACCCGCGGCAAACGTATACAGGCCGCGGGCAAGTAGCAGGTTGTGCGCCGCACATCAGCCTCGGCCGGAAGGAGGACTCCGGCTCGCCGTACGCTGGTTGGCCTCACTGGAGAGGGGCGGGCCCTTACCCCACCTCAGTGGCGGTACGGCGCCGCGCAGCTGCGGGGGCACTGCAACATTAAGATCTCGGCGGCAGAATTTTGTTGGACCAGAATGATTTTTAGGGTACAATCTTTGTGGTGGAACTGAGGGGCCAGCGGCGTGGAAATACTTATTTTTCGTTTTACTTAGCCACTGTTTTATGTGAGCAGGAGACGGGAGCATGGTACTGGCCGTGGCAAGGACAGGATGGCAGTTTAATTGGTCGGGGAAGGTTTTACAATAAATGCTTAAAGACCAAGAACCTGATTCCAAGGGCAGAAGGCCTTAAAATGAAACCCCCCAAAAAATATAACCTTCCGAATACTTTCAAAATGTAAAGACAAATATAAAATCAGCTACGTTAGCGCGAACGTTACACAGGTTTCACCTGCGACAGGTGAACCCTAAATATCCTCTCGGTGGCCGGATTGCTTAGCAATAAGGTAACGGGTGTAAGGAAATCGAGAACATTACACGGCCCATGAAATCTGGGGGCAAGCTTGCCCGCGGGAACAAAATTTTTGACCATCACCTGGTCACCTACCTTCAAATTGGTGGGTCTCCGTCCACGATCATATCTTTCCCTAACCTTTTCATGAGACACTTTAAGGTTGGCTTTAGCCTTCTTCCAAAGATCTTTAATATTATCTGGATCCATTGTCTCAGGTAGAATATCACTCAAAGACCAAAAGTTAGAGAGCGGCGTGTTAGGAACAAACTTGAACATCAACGAAGCAGGAGTAAACTTATGTGATTCATGAACAGCCGAATTCAGACTGAAAGCTAACCAATGCAGGGACGTGTCCCACCTGGAATGGTCTTCATGATGATAAGCAATAAGAGCCGACCTAAGATTACGATTGACTCTTTCGGCAAGAGATGGTTGGGGATAATAAGCAGAAGTAGTCACATGAGATATGGACAGATCAAAACAGAATTTACGAAATAGATTGAATGTGAAAGCCTTAGCATTGTCAGACACAATATATTGACACGGACCAAAAGAAGCAAAGATTGAATTTAAACAAGTAATGGTGGACTGAGCGGTAGCCAGCTTAGTCGGAAATAACCAGGAAAATCTTGTAAAACCATCTACACATACAAAGATGAACTTGTTGGCATTTCCCTTTGACTGGGGGAAGGGTCCTACGTAATCAGTATACAGGCGTTCCATTGGGCGCGATGCTTGGTGAGAAGACAAATGGCCTACCTTGGTAGACATGGTGGGTTTACTAAGCAAGCAGGATTTACAAGCCTTTACTAGTTCACGAATTTCACCATCCATACCCTTCCAAATAAACATTTCACGGATTTTTTCACGGGTTTGAAAGATGCCTAAATGCCCCTCCAGTGGGGTCTCATGATAGTACTTGAAAATCATAGGTACAAGAACAGCTGGAACGACAACTTTCATCATCTTATCATGCCTCAAAGGGCAACATAAAACACCATTCCTCAGTACATAAGGGACAACATGTTCCCCAGAAGAAAGGGTTTCCATAATGGGAGCCAGCACTGGATCTTCACGTTGATATTTCTCAATATCCCTAAAGAGCATGGGAGCGTCTGTTAAGATGGCATTAACCTCAGATATCATTGCCGCGGGAGGTGATGAACTACCGACCGGTTCATGGGTCTCGACGACATTGGAAAACATACGGCTGAGTCCGTCTGCGAGAACATTTTCAGTACCTCTGATATGCCTAACGTCAAAATGGAAGGCAGAAATTCGGATGGCCCATCGGGCTATACGACCAGTACGACGCGGCCTACCTAAGACCCAGCTTAAGGCTTGATTATCAGTCTCCAAGTCGAATTTGACATGTTCCAAATAGAGACGGAACTTTTCTAAGGAAAATAAAACTGCCAAACCTTCAAGCTCATAGATGGAATACTTGGCTTCTTGAGCCGATAGAGTCCTAGATGCATAGGCGATGGGTCGCCTCCCTAGTTCAGTCTCTTGAAGAAGGACTGCAGCTACCGCCGACGACGACGCGTCGGTTTGGACGATGAATTTCTTCGAGAAATCAGGCATAGCAAGGACAGGGGCATTACAGAGAGCTAATTTCAGGTCTTCAAAAGCTGCTTGTTGCGAAGGTCCCCACTCGAATTTTATGCCTTTCCTACGAAGAAGGTTCAAGGGCGCCGCTCTATTAGCGAAGTTAGGAATAAATTTCCTGAGGAAATTCACCATACTAATGAACCTGGCAATACCTTTGATGTCCTTGGGAGGTTTAAAATCACGGATGGCCTGTGTTCTAGAGTGATCGACTGCGACATCATCGGGCGAAAGAATATGCCCTAGGAATGACATGGAAGGCTTAGCAAAAGCTACCTTGGACAACTTCACAGTTAGCCCCGCCTTACGAAGGCGATTGAGAACTTCCTTTAGATGATCTAAATGTTCTTCGAAAGTCTCCGAAAATACGACGACATCATCAAGATAGTGGTACAAGTACTCAAATTTGATGTCGGAGAAGACCCTATCTAGTAGCCTCGTAAGCACAGCTGCTCCGGTGGGGAGCCCGAAAGGCACGCGGTTGTATTCATACAGATTCCAATCCGTGGCAAAAGCTGTAAGATGTTTAGACTCTTCAGCCAGGGGAATTTGATTATAGGCCTGATTCAGGTCCAAGATGGTAAAGAATTTAGCTTTACGAAACCATG
The DNA here is from genome assembly GCF_040414725.1 of Anabrus simplex. Taxonomy (NCBI): domain Eukaryota; kingdom Metazoa; phylum Arthropoda; class Insecta; order Orthoptera; family Tettigoniidae; genus Anabrus; species Anabrus simplex. The sequence continues at coordinate 825,990,110 of NC_090265.1, forward strand.
AAAAACAAGAATGAAGGTCAGGAAGGGGCACAGATTGTAACACCACCTTCCGATTGAGAGCCCTATAATCAATGACAGGCCTGAAGCCACCTTGGTGTTTCGGGACTAGAAAAATAGGCGAAGAATATTCACGACTTAGAGGGCCTAATAATACCATCCTTTAACATTTGATCGATGATTTCTTTCAATGCCTTCATCTTAGGTGGAGATAGCCTATAAGGTGGAAAACGGACAGGAATCGAATCCGTGACCTCAATTTTGTATTCAATAAGGTCAGTAACACCGAGAGTATCCGAGAACACCTCTGGAAACGACTGACGTAACTTACGAATACTATCAGCCTGCTCCTCAGGTAGATGTCTAAGATCAAACAACATCTCATCCTGGGTAGGCGAAATAGATGAACATGATACAGAACTACACTTTAAGAAAGGGATTTTACTGTTAGACGCAAATTTGAATGTGCACGACCTACTCTGAAGATCGAGCACTAGACCAGTATGGGACATGAAGTCGGCTCCCAATATAATGGGGCAAGACAAATGCTTAGCCAAAAACAGTTTAACTTTCCAAGTAAATTTAGAAATACGAATTTTGGCCTTTAAGGAGCCTAAAATTTCTAATGGAGATGAATTAGCCGAAACATATTGGACCGAAGACGAACAATAGTTAGGAAGTTTACACACAGTTTTCAATTTGGAGTACCATTCAGCCGAAATAATAGAACCCACACTGCCTGAATCTAATAGAGCCGTTATAGGCTCATTATTCACCTCAATTTTAAGAAAAGGTACAGGTGCGGGGGTATCCGCCGCAATCCTAAGACATTCTTTAGGGCCTTCAAAAGATAAGTTTGAAGTCTGAGTTTTCCCTGAAATTTTGGTATGTTTACTTAGGGCTGAGCCCCGAGAAGATGGATTAGTCGACTCAGCCGAAGCCACTAGTCACTTATTATTATTGGCATTGGTGGAAGTTGCACCAGAAGTTGAGCAGGAGGGGGTGCTGTTCAAATTTGGGCAATTCTTGGCGATATGTGAGAAAGCCCCACATTTAAAACAGCCTTGTGATGAACTTGCTCCATTATGTGTCCTACTAGATTTGACCAATGGACATTTATTGCGAAGGTGGTCAGGCGACGCGCAAGCATAACATTTACGGGGTGTGACGGGTCGGCGAGGTGGAGGCCGAAAACTACTAGAGGCTGGAGGGGGTTCTGTCGCGACACGCAAGGTATCGGCGTATCTGACTCCTTCGGCCGATACAGCCATAGCTTCTAGCTCAGTGAAAGTTTGCGGACGCGACGCAAAACACAAGTATGATCTGTAAGGTGGTGAAATACCTTCTACAATGGCCTGTACAATCTGATCTTCAGGGAAGTGAAGAGCAAACACCCTGGTATAGAATTTAATATCTTGGATGAAATCTGCCCAAGTTTTCATCCAACCGCTGTACTCGATAATAGTACTTCTGAATAAGTGAGGACCTTGCCCTAGCCGGAATGAAGTTAGCTAGCAAGTGGGCGTGGAAGTCTTCAATAGATGATTGTTCGGCAATGGCTCTTACTATTTTGTCTGAGAGGACACCAATGGAATAGGGGTAAATTATCTGTAAAATTTGACACGGAGAAAGGGAGAAAACGAGGGCATGATCCTGAAACTCAACCAAAAACCTTAAGAATGAAATTACGTCACTGGTAGAGTTAACAGAAAACTTAGAAATACCTCTGAGCAGCATAGCTAATGGATGAGGCAAACTACTGAATCCTGGTGACATAGTAGGTAGAGGTTTAAGTGGTGAAGAAGCTAATTCAGAACGTGCATTGTTCAACGAGGTACGACGCTCAGATTCGTTGTCTAATGGGGCAGAGATTTGTTGAGCTCCAACAGTTTTCCTATGGACTTCTCCCTTAGGAGACTCTTCCTCGCTACCTACATTCGCCGTAGAGGGTTGATCAGTTTTGGGAGGAACTTCCCCAGTTAACAATTGGGTCACCTTACTAGACAAATCGGAAAGATTTTCAAGAACAACACTAGCTTCCTTCCTTTGAATGTCATTCAACTTCAGAGACAATAGATCGTTAACTCTATTAGAAAAATGAAATAACCTTGCTTGCACACGTTTAATTTGATTAGGAGAAGGGTCCTTTTCTTCAAAAAAACTAACTACAGATGCTAGCTCAGTAGTATTATCATTGATCGTAGAGAGAGCGTCGTCAATTTCTTTCTCTCCCAAAGTCGGGATGGTAATAGGCAAATCAAGGGAATTTTTTAGTTTATTGGAGTCGACTGCAACCGTGCCTCCAGATTGAACGTTTCTAAGAGATAGTTCATAAATTAATTCCTCTTTACGCAAATAGAAAGGATGAAGAACCTCGCGAGGGCCGGACATGATGACAGAACAATTTTGAAAAAGGAAAAGTCAAAAAATTCCAGCAACTGAGAAAATTGTTAGAGTTCGAAAGCAAAGCAATGTTTAGCCGTCAAAAGGGGCTAAATTGAGACCCATTCAACCACGCTCTGCTACCACTTGTTACGGAGTGTTTCGTGGTAGGTAGAGGTGAAAGAAGGTACTGGGATGAACAGGTCTCAACTTACGAAATTAAAGTTAATTTAAAATTTAACAAGGTTATATTTTCTTTTCAAGATCAAGAAATAACAAATATAACAGGTACTCAGTAGCCTAGCAACAAATCGAAAATGTACAATTACAGTGTTACAGGATTTGGGCTCCGACAGCCAGACACATAATTCTTGAGCAATTAGCCCAACTTTAGCCAGATACCAGGTTTGACAAAGGGGCAGAAAAACCCAATCATGCCCAGGAGCTCTTGCTCCCTATTACTCAGTAAAGCCTGCTCGAGGCACACAGAAATCAAAAATTTTTGGAAGAGCAACCCGCTCTCAAAGTTCCAGCCTATCAAAGGCCACACAAAATTCCACCTTCAAGCTGTCCTCTAAGGACATAAACACAGGGGTAAAAATACCCAACCTACTGAGGCCGATTTAGTAAATAAACAGGAAAATTACAAGGCCCCAAAGTACAAACTTGAGCGGAGGCGTAACTAGCACTCCTAATACACTTCTTTAAAACCTACTTGGCACTAGGCCACTAATGCAAGGGCTAATCCCATACTAAAGAGGTGACTTATATAAGAAAACGGTTTACATTACATTAGAAGGGAAGAAACGGTTGTGAAAATAAGTTCACCTCAAAGCAATATGAGTGGGAGCTCGAGAGGGTTAAGCACTCTCTATCCCAATATGTAGTTACAGAGGCAGAATTTAAACCAAAAGTCTTTTACATTTTAGGGGAAAGTTACATGGTAAAAGATTTCGAACCCACCCCGAGGGTTAAACTGCTGAGCTGGCAAGAAAATAAGTTAAAAAGCGGCCATTACCTGGTGGTTGAACTGCTGCCCGAAGAAAGAGGCGCTTCCCGCCCCCTGCTACATAATTTACACAACGATAGATGTTACTGAAGTGGCCCGGAGACCCGAAAATCAGCAGTTTATATACCCTCGCGGAACATTCGAGACCTTTCATGAATGAGAACACCCGCCCACAAGCCTTTTATTGGACGACCAAAAGATTACATGTCAGAACTGAAGAAGAAACCCAGGATTGGTGGAAAATTAATTATAGAACATTTTGATTGGCCAGTTTCAAAACTGGCAGAAAGAAAGGGTTAACATTGCCAACTTAAACAAAAGCTGAGAGAAATTTAATAAGGAACAAACTTATAAATACTAAATTTCTTCAAAAAAGGGTTCCCTCACTTCGCACTAGGGTGCACAATTGTAGTTCGTAAGTAGTGTCATCTAGAAGAGAATGTTCACACTTCTTGCTACAGAGAAAACAACATTGAATCGAAATTGACATAGTTCAGAACACTTCAAAATTTACAAGTAGTGACATCTTCTGATAAACTTGAGAATGAACCAGGTAGTTAAAGTTCAGGTTTCCTCCAGTACAGGAGTTTCAACTTGTGCAAGGTTTGAATTAGCGGCGTGGAAGTGTACCACCCGGTACAAGCAGTATAGCACATTTTAGCTTACACGCTCCGCTCATGCCTTATAGTAGCTCCAGATGCAGCAAGGCACATGTTGCTCCGTCTTGGTTACCCGTCTCAAGTTCGAACAATGCACGCCACTAGTTGTTTACCCCCCACCTTCCCCTACACTACTTTCATTTCTCTACTTTCCTCTCCAAGTTCGGGCTTCACGCAGGTTTGTGCCACCAGATAGTAATCGCACTTCTAGCATGTGCTGTGAGGAAGGGAAGCAGGCTTATAATTTTGCCAAGAATGGACGAAAGTATGATTCACCCACTTGTCGCAAGCATTCCTTAGTATGGCAGTAGTACTCAATCAGTATGTGAATCTAGTTATATCTGGTGTCTTTTCTTCAGCCTGTTGTACACGATCACTTTTTTGTCGAATTCAGGACTTCCCCTGACTTTACAAGAATTGTCAATTCCAGTATATAAGGTGTGAATAAGGTGCGCGCTATGCCGCTAGGCATGCTGGGATTGCCGGGACAGGAATCAAAACTACAAAAATGGCTTCTTCATGACCGAGGGATGCTGTATGCTAAGTATGAGGCACATCACTTCTTATATTCAGTGGACTCCGTAGAGTACCAAAATAAAATTAATAAAGCGGCAGCTTACGAGAAGATTGCAAGATAAATATCTCAGGAAAGTGGACAGCTTTTATGTTTATTACCGTATGATAACCTATAAGTAAACGCTATCAGCAATGATCGATTGTCCAGCTCCATGGCTAAATGGTTAGCGTGCTGGCCTTTGGCCACAGGGGTCCCGGGTTCGAATCCCCGCAGGGTCGGGAATTGTATCCATAATTGGTTAATTTCGCTGGCACGGGGGCTGGGTTTATGTGTCGTCTTCATAATCATTTCATCCTCATCACGACACGCAGGTCGCCTACGAGCGTCAGATCGAAAGACCTGCATCTGGCGAGCCGAACTTGTACTCGGACATTCCTGGCACTAAATGGCATACGCTATTTCATTTCTTTTTTCTTTCTTAATCCCTTTACCCTCTAGGGTTGGTTTTTCCCTCGGACTCAGCGAGGGATCCCACCTCTACCGCCTCAAGGGCAGTGTCTTGAAGAGTGAGACTTTGGGTCGGGCGGTACAGCTGGGGAGAAGGACCAGTACCTCATCCAGGTGGCATCACCTGCTATGCTGAACGGACGCCTTGAGGGGGGATGGGAAGATTGGAAGGGACAGACAAGGAAGAGAGAAGAAAGCGGCCGTGGCCTTAAGTTAGGTACCATCCCGGCATTTGCCTGGAGGAGAAGTGAGAAACAAAGGAAAACCACTTTGAGGATGGCTGAGGTGGCAATCGAACCCCTCTCTACTCACTTGACGTCCCGAGGCTGAGTGGACCTCGTTCCAGCCTTCGTACTACTTTTCCAATTTCGTGGCAGAGCCGGAAATCGAACCCGGGCCTCCCGGGTTGACACTTAGTCTCACTAACCACTACACCACCGTATACATAAAGCAAAGCAAAGTCACCTGCGTTCAGGCCATGAAGGCCCTTAGAGGAGTGGAAGGTAAAGGCTTCCACCATTGTTAACCTCGGCACGTGATGGGGTAAAGTGGTTAGCTCTACGCCCGGCCGCCTTAACTGGTACTCATTTTTGGTGTAGGCTGAGTGAACCTCAGGGCATATGCACCTCCGGAAGTGGTAATCTCGTTTCTTAAATATTACGACTTCCTGACGGAGATTCGAACCCACGTCCTTCCGGTCGAACCGAGCACGCCTTTATCGCCTCAGCCAGGCAGCCCCACCGTATAAATAGGAATATTATTATATTCTAACTCTAATTTTGTTGTGAGAGTGTTGTGACTTGGTGAATGACTGTGGCCTAATTATTTAATGATTCGGTCGCATTGTGTTCCGGTGACCTTTTTTTAATAAAAAAAAAAGGAAAGTTCCTCTATTGTTTACTTTTATGTCTCCTTTCAGCTAGTGTGAACACCCACCTACTTTGTCCACGATTCGCCACTGGCGACACCTCGGTAGCTTAAAATCAGTTTGGCAGTTCCCTATAAGCATGGCTTGTAGCACTGAGCGCCGGTTGCTCCTGGTTAGAAATAGATGTACGTGATGTGTAGCAGTCCACACACACACACACACACAGCCTTGCCTTGCATATCTGTCAATATTTCATCCTATATGACCCAGTTCCTGCGTAAACTATTTGGTTGTGCAATATCTACGACTATAGTTTCTAACAATAGCACTTGGCACTAGTTCGATAAATTTCAAGTTCACGAGATCGTAGCCGACAAAGAATTCAGCATCTCACTCGACAAGTCTGACATATGTTAACTCTCGAGAGACTAGTGTCCAACGGTAAGGAACATCCTTCATTGCAGTCCTTCATTCATAGGAGACTGTCCATATTGATCATGATTGTCTTTTTATAATTTGATTTATGTCGCATCGACACAGATAGCTTTCATAGCGACGATGGGAGAATTAAGGCCAACGAGTGGGAAGGAAGCGGCCGTGGCCTGTAAGGTACAGTCCCAGTATTTTCATGGTGTGAAAATGGGAAATCGCGGAAAACCGGGTTGTCGACAGTGGAGTTCGAACCCATTATCTCCCGCGTGGAAGCTCGCAGCTGCGCACCCCTAACAGCACGGCCAACTCGCCCAATGTCATGATTGTCAAAGAAGAGATAAGTAACTCCAGTCTCGTTGAATACCTAGAATAGAGTTGCCACCGGGTTTCTTGCTCTTCGAAAATTAATGAAAACAAATAAGATAGAGTTTGAGGGATGTTCCACCATTCAACACATTGTAAAATATATGAATTTATAAGAAGACCGGTTTCGACTCCCGTAGCGTCATCATCAGTTCTTGTTGAAAATCAAATCAAGGGGCATTTGATAATAATCATCATAATAAAGTATTATATACCTAAAGGCGATTGCCTGGAAACACATCAATGGGTTGCAAAACATTACCTTGAAATGTAACGTAAATATGGTAAGCTGTACTTGAAACTTAGTTTATTAGTTCTGGCTTAAACTGTCTTGAACCGGGCGAGTTGGCCGTGCGCGTAGAGGCGCGCGGCTGTGAGCTTGCATCCGGGAGATAGTAGGTTCGAATCCCACTATCGGCAGCCCTGAAGATGGTTTTCCGTGGTTTCCCATTTTCACACCAGGCAAATGCTGGGGCTGTACCTTAATTAAGGCCACGGCCGCTTCCTTCCAACTCCTAGGCCTTTCCTATCCCATCGTCGCCATAAGATAATAATAATAATAAAAACTGTCTTGTGTTCATGGAATATGGAACACTGGAAAAATGCGCTGGTTGAAAATATACATAAATGCGACATGAACACTTATAACGATATGAAACAATCGGCGTTTCAAGAATGTTCTTGGGCTCGATAGTCTTCTTGAAACAACTTGGCGAACGAAGTAGAATTCGATGGGGAGCTATCAATATTAATGGGGTTTAGGGGTTTATGGAAGAAATAAAGTAGAACTGGCTGAGTCAGCAAAGATGATGCATCTGGATGTGCTAGGAGAAAATGCTATTCGGGTAAGGAGAGATAAAGAGGAAGTGATAGGAGATTATAAAGTGTACTTGACGGGTGTTAGAAAGGGAAGGGCAGAGTCTGGGATAGGGCTGTTTATCAGGAATACCATTGCACGCAACATAGTTTCTGTTAGGCACGTAAATGAGCGAATGATGTGGGTAGATTTGGCAGTTGGAGGAATTAGGACAAGAATTGTGTCAGTGTATTCAGCATGTGAGGGTGCAGATGAGGATGAAGTTGACAAGTTTTATGAAGTATTGAGTGATATCGTAATGAGGGTCAACAGCAAGGACAGGGTAGTGCTAATGGGTGATTTCAATGCGAAAGTTGGAAATAGAACTGAAGGGTACGAAAGGGTGGTTGTCAAATATGGGGAAGATATGGAAGCTAATACGAATGAGAGGCGTTTGCTGGAATTGTGTGCGTGTATGGGTTTAGCAGTTACGAATACATTATTCAAGCATAAGGCTATTCAATATAATAAAAATCTTCCGGGCTATTATGCCGTGGTCCACTCCTCTCGTTTCTACCAAACGTTTCGACTACTGCTGCGGTAGTCATCTTCTGTGGCGTCGTGTCGATACGCTCTCCTGAATCCCGCTGGCGACTGCATACAGGAGAGCGTATCGACACGACGCTACAGGGCTAAATGGTTAGCGTGCTGGCCTTTGGTCACAGGGGTCCCGGGTTCGATTCCCGGCAGGGTCGGGAATTTTAACCATCATTGGTTAATTTCACTGGCACTGGGGCTGGGTGTATGTGTCGTCTTCATCATCATTTCATCCTCATCACGACGCGCAGGTCACCTACGGGTGTCAAATCGAAAGAACTGCACCTGGCGAGCCGAACATGTCCTCGGACACTCCCGGCACTAAAAGCCATACGCCATTTCTTTTTTTTTCAGAAGATGACTACCGCAGCAGTAGTCGAAACGTTTGGTAGAAACGAGAGGAGTGGACCACGGCATAATAGCCCGGAAGATTTTTATTATATTGACACCGGCCGTGAAAGCCTTCATACTTCAATAAGCTATTCACCGCTACACATGGGAGAGTAGGGGTACCAGATTCATAACAGATTATCGTAACCGACTTCGAATTCAGGAAATCTGTTAGGAATGTACGGGTTTTCTGGAAATTTTTCGATGACACAGAGCACTATCTTATCTGTAGTAAACTAAGTATCTCTAGGAATAGGATAGAGAATGTGAAGTCTGTCTACAAACGAATAAGGGTAGAAAATCTCCAGGACGAGGAAATTAGACAGAAGTACATGGATATGATTAGTGAGATGTTCCGAACAGTGGACATTAAGAAGGTTCAACATATAGAAAGATAATGGATGGCATAGATAGATAGATAGATAGATAGATAGATAGATAGATAGATATGGTTTATTTTAACTGGCAAAGTTAGGGAAACGTGTACCTGTCTTACACTTAAACCAGTGAAATACATAAATGGCATAAAAAATACTGAATAAATAATAAAAAAGAGACTGAAACAAATTACTATGGTAGTCTGCTATCCTACTGTACATGCAAATATCTATATATATAAAATAAGAGTTTTGTCTGTACATTGCTCAGAATTTGAAAATAATGGTATTTCTGTATCGGTCATGTCCATAGTAACAAGAAAATGCACTTTTTACTTTTCCGTAATTTCTGTCTGTCTGTCTGTCTGTCTGTCTGTCTGTCTGTCTGTCTGTCTGTCTGTCTGTCTGTCTGTCTGTCTGTCTGTCTGTCTGTCTGTCTGTCTGTCTGTCTGTCTGTCTGTCTGTCTGTCTGTCTGTCTGTCTGTCTGTACACGCATCACGAGAAAACGGTTGATGAGAATTTAATGAAAATCGGTATGTGAAGTCGGGGGATGAGCCTCTACAATCTACGCTATAAATCATTTTACTCACGCTGAGTGAAATGGTAGTTCAGGGGAAATCCTAAAATTGAATTCTCAACTATTTATGTTGTTAGTGGTCTAATGAAAATCGGTATGTGAAGTCTGGAGATGAGCCTCTACAATCTAGGCTATAAATCATTTTACTCACGCTGAGTGAAATGGTAGTTTAGGGGAAGGCCTAAAATGAATTCTCAACTATTTATGTTATTAGTGGACGTATTTTAAAGAAAATGGGTATGAAAATTTGGGGAATAAGTTGCTACAATCTAGGCTATCAATAATTGTATTCACGCTGAGAAAAATGGTAGTTTAGGGGAAGACCTAAAATTTAATTCTCAAATATTGTTGTTATTAGTAGTCCTATCTTGATGAAAATCGGTATGCAAAGTAAGGAAATAAGTCGCTATAGTCTAGGCTGTAAATTATTTTATTCACGCTGAGTAAAATGGTAGTTTAGGGGAAGGCCTAAAATGTAATTCTCAAATATTTCTTAGAGGTGTAATCGATGAATGCTACATAACTAAGGTTGTGTAGTATTAAGTATTAAATTTCCTATTATTCATGTCTTATACATTGTTACCGTACTGGCTATGATCACAAAGATATTCATGAATTTGGAGTTTTGTTACTAAGTCCATATCAGCGCCCAGTAACGAGAAAATGGGTAAACAGTATTTAATTAAAATCGGTATGTAAAGTCGGAGAATAAGAAACTACAGTTTACGGTATAAAATATTTTACAAATCACAGAGTCGAAAGAAAACTAAATGTGAAGGCCTACAATATAGAAAGCTCATAAATTGATCAACAATAACATTACATTGACCATTGTTTGTCGTGATGTGCTTTGTGTCTTCTGTTGCCCCTCATCTCCGGTAGATAGGATTACTGCTGCGTACAGAGTATTTCTATTTGATTTACGTCGCACCGACATAGATAGGTTTTATGGCGACGATGGGATAGGAAAGGGCTAGGAGTGCCTTAGGCCTTAATTAAGGTACAGGCCCAGCATTTGACTGGTGTGAAAGTGGGAAACCACGGAATACCATCTTCAGCGCTGCCGACAATGGGGTTCAAATCCACTATCTCTCGGATACAAGCTCACAGCTGCGCACCGCTAACCACACGGTCAACTCGCCCAGTCGTACAGAGTGTAACAGCCTGCCTGAATATTGATGGGAAGTAGCTGGGGAGTTAGATAACTTTCTTCTTTAGCACGCCATTCCCCTGGTTTATAAATTTTCTGATACTACTGGTACGTAACACACTGGATCATCATAGCATTCGGACTATTCAATCCCTACTCTGAGGCACTGATTGAATGAACAGTGTGCATATTTAGCGGAAGAATGGCAGATGAGTGTTCGTGGCAATCTGCGGCCTGGTCATCCCAGCTCTGGAACTTTGGACTATTAGATTGGCACCGCAATCTAACCGCAGCACTGTTCGTTAAAAGTGATAAAACGTGCGGCTTTCCATTTGATCGAGTATTTTATGATAGCATTGCTTTTAATCGCTACATTCATACTTACGTTTTTGTAATGACCTATGTTGATTTCAGTTAGGAAAACCACAAAGTCAGTCTTTCTGAGAATCCCGTAGCGAAGCACGGGTACATCAGCTAGTCTATTATAATACACAATATAAAACATTTTGCTTCCTACGAAGAAATTAACATACATCATACAACGAATTACAATAATAATAATAATAATAATAATAATAATAATAATAATAATAATAATAATAATAATAATATAGATAAACCTACTAGTATTTACAATTAATTTGTCCAAATTCCAAATATATCACATTGACGAATGTTACAATTTTTGTGTGTTTACTGTGGGTGAAAAACATTACAAAATGGGGATTGGGATAAGGATAACTATGCAGGAAACCACAGCTGAGTACTCGCTTTCACTACTACTACTACTACTACTACTACTATTATTATTAAGAAGAAGAAGAAGAAGAAGAAGAAGAAGAAGAAGAAGGACCCTGAGGAGAAGAAAGCGAAGAAGAAGAAGAAGAAGACTGTCGCACTACGAGCTCGTTTCATACAGATATTTTGAGCATCTAATTTTAAATCTTCCGTGGTTTGATATCCCTCTGACCTCCTGCGGAAGGAAGTTCCATTCACGGCTGGCCACAACAGTGAAGGAATTGTTGTAGGTTGAGGATTTATGCTTAGGAATAGCGAGCAATGTCGAGCTCAGCGCTCTGGTGTTTTTACCATTGTGTTCAGAAAGGCTATGAAATCGTTCATACAATTAAGTTGGGGATTGTAATATAAGAATTCGGTGCAAAGAAGTCAGGGTATGCAGCTTGCGTATGTTTTCAAGACGTAGCCATCCGAGGCTGACAAACAGCAAGGGAATGCTTAGGAACAACTGTGTATAAAGATGCATGGGCGCCCGCAAGGGGGGGCAAGGGGGGGCACTTGCCCCCCCCCTGGAATTCTAAAAATGTTGATGTTCAATTGTTTAATATCATACTAGATTATTTCATAAACTGAAATTACTGACAGTCAGCTAGCATATGTTATAACTGGAAGTTTCTGTAAACAATTTAATGTTGCTGAAGTTATATTGGTTTTTATATTCAAGAAAATTGTTAATGTGCCCCCCCCCCGGAAAAGATCCTGCGAGCGCCCATGTAAAGATGGGAAGAAACGAATATCTTGGTGGAATGATTAAGTGAGAGAAGCTTGTAAACGTAAAAAGAAGGCTTACCAGAAATGGCTCCAAACAAGGGCTGACGCAGACAGGGAATTGTACGTAGCTGAAAGAAACAGAGCGAAACAAATAGTTGTTGAATCCAAAAATAAGTCGTGGTAATAACCTGGAACGGCTAGGTCAAACAGCAGGTAAACCTTGGAAAAAGGAAAACTGTGTTTTTGGTAATTCAGGTGAACTCATAATAGATCCCAGAGAATCACTGGACAGGTGGAGGGACTTTTGATAATCTTCTCAACGTAAAAGGAAATCTCCCTGGTGGTGTCGCGAACAACCGAGCTCATAGGGAGGAGGAAAATAATGTTGGTGAAATTACGCTTGAGGAATTGGAAAAGTGGTAAATTAACTCCATTGTCGCAAAGCAGCAGGAATAGATTAAATTAGACCTGAAATGGTGAAATATAGTGGGAAGACAGGGATAAAATAACTTCATAGAGTGATAAAATTAGCATGGAGTATTGGTAAGGTACCTTCAGATTTGACAAAAGCGGTAATTGCACCTATCTATAAGCAAAGGAACAGGAAGGATTGAAACAACAACTATCGAGGTATCACATTGATTAGTATACCAGGCTAAGTATTCACTGGCATCTTGGAAGGGAGGGTGCGATCAGTCGTTGAGAGGAATTTGGATGAAAACCAGTGTGGTTTCAGACCACAGAGGGGCTGTCAGGATCAGATTTTCAGTATGCGCCAGAGGAATAGTCAGTTATATTTATGTTTCGTAGATCTAGAGAAAGCCGGCCCCGTGGTGTAGGGGTAGCGTGCTTGCCTCTTACCCGGAGACCCCGGGTTCGATTCCCGGCCAGGTCAGGGATTTTTACCTGGACCTGAGGGTTGGTTCGAGGTCCACTCAGCCTACGTGATTAGAATTGAGGGGCTATCTGTCGGTGAGATAGCGGCTCCAGTCTAGAAAGCCGAGAGGATTCGTCGTGCTGACCACACGACACCTCTTAATCTGCAGGCCTTCGGGCTGAGCTGCGGTCGCTTGGTAGGCCAAGGCCCTTCAAGGGCTGTAGTGCCATGGGGTTATTATAGATCTAGAGAAAGCATATGACAGGGCACCGAGGGAAAAGATGTTCAACATACTGGGGGAGTATGGAATTAAGGGCAGATTATTAAAATCAATCAGATGCATTTATGTAGACATTTGGGCTGCAGTGAGAATTGATGGTAGAATGAGTTCTTGCTTCAGGGTACTTACAGGGGTTAGACAAGGCTGTAATAGTTCACATTTGTTGTTCGTAGTTTACATGGATCATCTGCTGAAAGGTATTAAGTGGCAGGGAGGGATTGAGTTAGGTGGAGATGTAGTAAGCAGTCTGGCCTATGCTGACGACTTGGTCTTAATGGCAGATTGTGCCGAAAACCTGCAGTTTAATCTCCTGGAAATTGAAAATAAGCGCAATGAGTATGGTATGAAAATTAGCCTTTCGAAGACTAAATTGATGTCAGCAGGTAAGAAATCCAAGAGACTTGAATGTCAGATTGGTGAAACAAAGCTGGAACTGGTAGATAATTTAAAGTATTTAGGATGTGTATTCTCCCAGGATGGTGATATAGTGAGATTAAATCAAGGTGCAGTAAAGCTAATGTAGTAAGCTCGCAGTTGCGATCAACAGTATTCTGTAAGAAGGAAGTCAGCTCACAGACGAAAGTAGCTTTACATCAGTCTGTTTTCAGAACAACTTTACTTTACAGGAGCGAAAGCTGGGTGGACTCAGGGTGTATTATTCATAAATTAGAAGTAACAGACATGAAAGTAGCGAGAATGATTGCTGGTACATCAGGTCGGAATAACGGCAGGAGGGTACTCGGAATGAGGAGCTAAAGGCTAAGTTAGGAATGAACTCGATGGATGAAGCTGTTCGCATAAATCGGCTTCGGTGGTGGGGTCATGTGAGGTGAATGGAGGAGGATAGGTTACCTAGGAGAATAATGGACTCTATTTTTTTTTTTTTTTTTTTTTTTGCTAGTGGCTTTACGTCGCACCGACACAGATAGGTCTTACAGCGAGGATGGGATAGGAAAGGCCTAGAAGTTGGAAGGAAGCGACCGTGGCCTTCAATAAGGTACAGCCCCAGCAGTTGCCTGGAGTGAAAATGGGAAAGCACGGAAAACCATCTTCAGGACGACCGACAGGGGGATTGAACTCACTATGTCCCGGATGCAAGCTCACAGCCGCGCGCCCCTAACCACACGACCTACTCGCCCGGTATGGACTCTATTGTGGGGAAACCAAGACGACGATGGTTAGATTCAGTTTTTAACGATTTAAGGATAAGAGGTATTGAACTAAATGAGGCCACAGCACTAGTTGCAAATTCATTAGAGGATTGTGGCGACGTTTAGTATATTCACAGAGGCTTGCAGACTGAACGCTGAAGGGCATTACGGTCTATAATGTGATGTATGTATGTATATGTATGTATGTATGTATGTATGTATGTATGTATGTATGTATGTAGACTATGTATGTATGTATGTATGTATGTATGTATGTATGTATGTATGTATGTATGTATGTATGTATGTATGTATGTATGTATGTATGTATGTAGACTATGTATGTATGTATGTATGTATGTATGTATGTATGTATGTATGTATGTATGTATATGTATGTATGTATGTATGTATGTATGTATGTAGACTATGTATGTATGTATGTATGTATGTATGTATGTATGTATGTATGTATGTATGTATGTATGTATGTATGTATATGTATGTATGTATGTATGTATGTATGTATGTATGTATGTAGACTATGTATGTATGTATGTATGTATGTATGTATGTATGTATGTATGTATGTATGTATGTATGTATGTAGACTATGTATGTATGTATGTATGTATGTATGTATGTATATGTATGTATGTATGTATGTATGTATGTATGTAGACTATGTATGTATGTATGTATGTATGTATGTATGTATGTATGTATGTATGTATGTATGTATGTATGTATGTATGTATGTATGTATGTATGTATGTATGTATGTATGTATGTATGTATGTATGTATGTATGTATGTATGTATGTATTATGATTGAAATCCGGAACATGATCACTGCTTAATGTATTCTACGTTAAAGACGACCCTGCAAACTGAAATCTATCAGTTTATTGACTGTTACCTTTGTTCGTTCTTATGAACGATTTAGTTGCTAAACTACGCGCCTCACGTTCGTTATATCTCGCTGGACAAGACGGCTGGGCAGTTGCAGTAAGAATGGAAGCCCTGTCTTCTGTGTTCCGTGTCGCTTCACCTCCTCTCCTTCGGCACTTCACTGTACAGTCAAGTACAAAAATTGCACACTTGAACGTTGACTATTTCACCAGGAGAGTAGCTTGTACTGGTTCTCTATGAAACTTTCTTTAAAATTGCTGACTGCTAGTCACACTAACATGGATAGTTTTCGGCGACGGTGCAAAATGCCCCAAAGGTATTTGTGTTATGACTAGCTGAACATAGTTGTCGTTGATGGGTCAGTTGTTCACGATTGTCGAAATGTAAAATATTTGTAGCTTGTATTCTACCGTAATCATAAAGTTCGGTAGGAATATTTCCTGACCGAGCGAGTTGGTCGTGCGGTTAGGAGCGCGCAGCTGTGAACTTGCATTCAGGAGATAGTGGTTTCGAACCCCACTATCGTCAGCCC
The DNA here is from genome assembly GCF_040414725.1 of Anabrus simplex. Lineage (NCBI taxonomy): Eukaryota > Metazoa > Arthropoda > Insecta > Orthoptera > Tettigoniidae > Anabrus > Anabrus simplex. The sequence continues at coordinate 826,005,993 of NC_090265.1, forward strand.
TGAAGATTTCCGTGGTTTCCCATTTTCACACCAGACAAATACCGCGGCTGTTCCTTAATGGTATGGCTGCTTTCTTCCTACTCCTAGCCCTTTCCTATCCCATCGTCGCCATAAGACCTATCTGTGTCGGTGCAACTTGTAAAAAAATACTTTCTGGAGTTATCCTATTATAAGCTTACAAAAAACAGACAGATCAAGAATTCAAACGAAGAAAATTCGCATGAAGGAGTTAAATATTGAATATTATACAGAATGTAAAAATAAGGAAAGCCAAACTTTCAGGACATATTCCTCACATGTAGAAGGAAAAATATATTACATTTTAGCGCTTTATTTCAATGTTAGAACCAGTGGCGACTCCTGACTTCTGGTTTAGGGGATGTAACCGAAAAAAATTGCAAACATCAACGCAAACAGACCGTCATTCCAAGCACATTTTTCAAGAGAGAGCAACAAACGAGGCCAAAAGAAAAGTTCATTTAAGATTTCACATCCACCAATCCAATGGTCTGTTTCATAAATATTTCTGTTGAAATGACGAACACACGAGTTAAGTTGTGTAGATACATTAAGAGTTGGACGCGATTGTCCTTCATTTATAATTCTGCTTTTCTCCGTAAAAGAAAATACCGTATACTAAATGGTTCCCTTAATAATCGTTCGATTACACAATGGTTAGAATTCAATTCGGATTGCGCGGTAGAAACGCGAGACCCTGGCGCTCCTACAGCCATGCCTACTGAAGTACTCTCTGATCGGTGTGATGTCATTTCAAAATCGCATCATTCCCGCGTTTTCTTTGTTTGATATTTACACTACAAACACATGAAGCTGAATCATTTATATTACTACAACACACATTCGTCATATATCATCATTTATAGCACAAGGAAAGAGCCACTCACACGCAAGAACTCCAGTATTTCACGAAATAGCAAATAAGTCCCCGCCACACGTGATAACTTACAGGATTCCACCTTGCACCGCCCTCTTAACGGATGTGGCTGTTCGTTCCGCATTCCAACCTCACGAAAGAGATCAACAACCAACAACGTGTAACGTTCCAGACGTCACAGTGTAATTATGTTAATTTTATTATGTGTAATTAATTCAGGAATTTAACGTCATGATATTTATCTTGGTATGTAATTTTATTATAATTCATGTTTAATCATTTGCTCACTATCATTTCATTACTTTGTAACTACGACTTGTAAACGAGGGCTGAATATCCTAATATTAACTTAGAGTCTTGCGACATTCGTTTAAATTTAACTTGCAGTAGATTTTCCTCTATCTTGCCACATCACCGAGGAAGAAGGAAGGACAAATTTAGACATCAAATTCTGGGAAAAGCGAGCACGTGTTCAAGCGTTGTAACGAAAGCTACTGTATTTCGACCAGAATAATTCAAACTGATCACCGCCTATATTTTCAAAGGAGCGTCATGTTGCCATGGATACTGAGTGAAAGGGCTAATAGAAGAACAGTTGATATCTTGGTTGGGACCCATCAACTCTAATATCTGGAGTGGGGAGAGACGTGTCAACTGATTGGACCACGTGTAGCGACCTGTAATTAGAGCCAGAAAAGGTTATAAAAGGGCGTGTTGGAGCTCTTGGCATCATCTTCGGGATTCTTCTTGATTCTTCTATCTTGTATTTCGCTTTAGGTCTGATAACTTGTCTTATGGTTGTTGTACCATAGTGGACCAGTGTGATAGTTTATCACTTCTACATTCATTACTTCGTTACCACGACGTGGTACTTAGGAATTTCTGAATGATGGGTGTATATCCACTCTCATCAGGAAGTACGAACAGCTCTGTATTAGACCAGTTTATACCAGTCTAAGACAATAGGTAGTATTAAACTAGATAGAAATGAAACGTCAGTGCACATTTTCAGTAAAGTTGGAAGGATTATTAATTGAGTATCCTCTCCACATAACCCAAGGAGGTTTTTCTAACTATGACTTAGGGCTCATCTCCAATATATGGGATAGAGCATAACAGGGAGTGATAGTTTCAAAGCCATCATCCAATTAGTGGTTGATGCAATTTGTTACCGCGTTTTGATGGTAGGTAGAGGTGTAAGAAGGTGCGGGCGTGAATGGGTCTCAAACTACGGAATCAAAGTTAACGTAAAATTTAACAAGGTTATATTTTCTTTTCAATATTAAGTAATAACAAGGAACAGGTACTTAGTAGCCGAAACACAATTTGAAATGTACAATTGCAGGGGTTACAGAGTTTGGGCTTCGAGCCCTGAGTTCACAATTTTTGAGCAACTAGCCCAACTTTCCGATATACAAATTTTAACAAAGGGGCAGAAGACCCCAATCAAACCCTGGAGCACTTGCTCCAAATTACACAGTAAAGCCTCCTCGAGGAACACAACACTCCGTTTCCAAAAGAGCCACTCGCTCTTTCATTTAAGCCTTTCCCAGGCCACACCAAACTCCACCTTCAAGTTGTCCGTCAACGGACATAACCACAGGGGTAAAATACCCAATCTACTGAGGTCTATTAAATGAAAAGCAGGTTAATTAAAAGACCTCTAAAACAATTTGAGAGGAGGCGAACTTGCACTCCTAATACACTTTGATTTTAAGACCTACTTTGGCTCTTAGGCCACTGATGCAAGGGCTAATCCCATACTACAGAGGTGACTTAGAAAAGAACAATTTGTTTTACATTATCGAAGAATAGGTTGAGAAAAATAAGTTCACCTCAAAACAATATGAGTGGGAGCTCGAGAGGGTTAGCACTCTCTATCCCAGAATGTAGCTTTACAAGAGAATCGAAGAAAAGAGTAGTTACATTTTAGGAAAAGGTTACATGGTAGAACGCTTCGCACCCGCCCCGAGAGTTAAACTGCTGAGCAAGAAAAGAAAGAATTTATTAATCGGCCATTACCTTATTGTTGACCGCTGCAGAAGAAAGAGGCGCTACCCGCCTCCTGCAATGTACTTAATACACTGAAAGATGGAACAGAAGTGGCACGGAGACCCAAAAATCAGCAGTTTATAACCTCTCGTGGAAGGTTCTAGGCGTTAGGGGAATGAAAACACCCGCCCACAATTATTTTATTGGCTAGGACCCCGCAATCGATTCAAGTTTGGGGAAGATACATCTGATTGGATAGAAATTAATTTAAGAAATTCGGGATTGGCTACATGCAAAACAAGGGGAAAGAGAGGGGTATACCGCCAACTTAAACAATAACAGAAAGAAATTTAGCAAAGAACAAACATTTGAAATAAAAATTTCTTCAACAAAATAGTTCTTTTGACTCCGCACTAGGTTGCACTATTGTTGATCTTCAGTAGTGTCCTCTAGAAGAGAAAGTTCACACTTCTTACTTCAAGCTAAACAAAAACACATCAAAAGTGACACAGTTCAAAAACTCAAAATTTTCCACGTGGTGACATCTTCTGAGAAAGTAGAGAATTAATAGAGTAGATAAAGTTCAACCTTCCTCCAGAAGAGGAGTTTCAACTGGCGCAACTTTTAAATAAACGGTGTAGAGGTGTACCGCCCGGTACAGACCTCCCCCCCCAAAAGTTCCTCCAGGGGTGACGCATGAGATCAGTTTGAAACAAAGTCCAAGTAATGATGTTGATATGAAGATAGATAGCAGGAGCATTTACAAGATTTCTTAATTCAGTTTCAAAATGTTGTTGTTGCAGGTGAATGAAAGTCTTTATGTTTGTAGAATTTGAATTTCTGAAGATAAACTTTTACTACTTAAAAGTGAAGAAAATTTTGCAATGTCCACCAAATATTGTTGTTGAATTCCCAAGTGTAATTATTGCTTATGGTGACTGTCCATGTAGTTGATGTAGATTAAGTTGGATGGCCAGACCGGCCGTTGCAGCTTGCGTCCAAAGGAGGCCGCTCGGACCCCTCAAGTACCCTGAGATACCGCTCGCCCGCACTATGAGGGGAGCAGAGGTGTTGAAATACGCCGCGCCCGCGGTGAACATATACAGGCTGCGGGCCAGTAGCAGGTCGTGCGCCGCACATCAGCCTTGGCCGGGAGGAGAGCTCCGGCTCGCCGTACACATGTCGTCCTCGCTGGAGAGGAGGGGGCCCATCCCCCTCCCCAGTTGCTGCACGGCGCTGCGCGGCTGCGGGGGCACTGAAACATAAAAGCTCGGCGGCAAAATTGTGTTGGACCATCATCTTTTTTTTTTGAGGGCACAGGCATGTAGATTGAGGGGCCAGCGGCGTGGCGATATCCATGGCATTTCATCTAAGCCAGCCACTGTATTTAGTGGAGCAGGAGACGGGAGCGTGGTAATGGCCGTGACAAGGACAGGATGGCAGTTTAACAATCGGGGGAGGTTTACAAGAAATGCTTACATATAAAATAAAATAGAAGGAGCAGAATGCCTTAAAAGTGGAACTCAAAAAAAAAAATATAACCATCATATTCCTATCAAATTATATGAAGCATGTTGACACAAAATTTACACCGGTTTCACCTGGGACAGGTGAACCCTAAATATCCTCTCGGTGGCTGGATTGCTTACTAACAATGTAACCGGTGTGAGAAAATCGAGAATGATGCATGGCCCATGGAATCTGGGGGCAAGCTTGCCCGCGGGAACAAAATTTTTGACCATAACCTGGTCACCTACCTTCAAAGGGGTGGATCTCCGTCCACGATCATACCTTTCCCTAACCTTTTCATGAGACACTTTAAGATTGGCTTTAGCCTTCTTCCAAAGATCTTTAATGTTATCCGGATCTATTGTCTCGGGTAGAATGTCATTCAGAGACCAGAGGTTAGAGAGCGGCGAGTTGGGAACAAACTTGAACATCAAAGAAGCTGGAGTAAACTTGTGAGATTCATGAACCGCCGAATTCAAAGCAAAAGCTATCCAATGCAGGGACGTGTCCCACCTGGAATGATCTTCATGATGATAGGCAATAAGTGCAGACCTGAGATTACGGTTAACCCGTTCAGCCAGAGATGGTTGAGGGTAATAAGCAGAAGTAGTTACATGAGAGATGGACAAGTCAAAACAGAATTTACGAAAAAGATTTGATGTGAACGCCTTAGCATTATCAGCTACAATATATTGGCACGGACCAAAAGAAGCAAAAATGGAATTTAGACAGGTAATGGTGGACTGAGCGGTAGCCAGCTTAGTCGGAAATAACCAAGAAAATCTGGTAAAACCATCTACACATACAAAGATGAACTTGTTGGCATTACCCTTTGACTGGGGGAAGGGTCCTACATAATCAATATACAGGCGTTCCATGGGGCGCGACGCTTGATGCGAAGACAAAAGGCCTACCTTGGTGGACATGGTGGGTTTACTCAGCAAACATGATTTACAAGCTTTTACAAGTTCACGGATTTCACCGTCCATACCTTTCCAGATGAACATTTCACGAATCTTTTCACGGGTTTTAAAGATTCCAAGATGCCCTCCTAATGGGGTCTCATGATAATACTTGAAGATCATAGGTACCAGAACGGCTGGAACGACAACTTTCATCATCTTATCATGCCTCGATGGGCAACATAGAACACCATTCCTCAGAACATAAGGGACAACCTGTTCCCCAGAAGAAAGGGTTTCCATTATCGGAGCCAGCGTCGGATCTTCACGTTGGTATTTCTCAATATCCCTAAAAAGCATGGGAGCATCTGTTAGGATGGCATTAACCTCGGATAGTATGGACTCGGAAGGTGATGAACTGTCGACCGGTTCGTGGGTCTCGACCTCGTTTGAAAACATACGGCTGAGTCCATCAGCAACAACATTTTCAGTACCTCTGATATGCCTGACATCGAATTGGAAGGCAGAAATACGAATGGCCCAACGGGCTATACGACCAGTACGACGCGGCCTACCTAAGACCCAGCTTAAGGCTTGATTATCTGTTTCCAGGTCGAATTTGACATGTTCCAGATAGAGACGGAACTTCTCTAAGGCGAATAAGACTGCCAAACCTTCGAGCTCATAGATGGAATACTTGGCTTCTTGAGCCGACAAAGTCCTAGATGCATAGGCGATGGGTCGCCTCCCTAGTTCAGTCTCTTGAAGAAGGACTGCAGCTACAGCTGACGATGACGCGTCCGTTTGGACGATGAATTTCTTTGAGAAATCAGGCATAGCAAGGACAGGGGCATTACAGAGAGCTAATTTCAGATCTTCAAAAGCGGCTTGTTGAGAAGGTCCCCACTCGAATTTGATGCCTTTCCTACGAAGAAGGTTTAAGGGCGCTGCTCTATTAGCAAAGTTAGGAATGAACTTTCTGAAGAAATTCACCATACCAATAAACCTGGCGATGCCTTTAATGTCCTTGGGAGGTTTAAAATCACGGATGGCCTGTGTTCTAGAGTGATCGACTGCTACACCATCAGGTGACACAATATGCCCTAGGAAAGACATAGAGGGCTTAGCAAAGGCAACCTTGGACAACTTAACAGTTAACCCAGCCTTACGAAGGCGATTCAGAACTTCTCGCAGATGATCTAGATGTTCTTCAAAAGTCTCTGAAAATACGACGACATCATCTAAATAGTGATATAAGTACTCGAATTTGATGTCTGAGAAGACCCTATCTAGTAGCCTAGTGAGTACAGCTGCCCCCGTGGGGAGCCCGAAAGGCACGCGGTTGTATTCGTATAAATTCCAGTCCGTGGCAAACGCTGTAAGGTGTTTAGACTCTTCGGCAAGGGGAATTTGATTATAGGCCTGATTCAAGTCCAAGATAGTGAAGAACTTGGCCTTACGAAACCATGAAAAACAAGAATGAAGGTCAGGAAGGGGCACAGATTGCAACACCACCTTCCGATTGAGAGCCCTGTAATCAATGACAGGCCTGAAGCCTCCTTGGGGTTTCGGGACTAGAAAAATAGGCGATGAATACGCCGACTTAGAGGGCCTAATAATACCATCCTTCAACATCTGATCGATGATTTCTTTCAGAGCCTTCATTTTAGGTGGAGATAGCCTATAAGGTGGAAAACGGACAGGAATCGAATCCGTGACCTCAATTTTGTATTCAATAAGATCAGTAACACCAAGAGTATCAGTGAATACCTCTGGAAATGACTGACATAATTTACGAATACTATTAGCCTGCTCCTCAGGTAGATGTCTAAGGTCTAACAACATCTCATCCTGGGTAGGCGAAATAGAGAAACATGACACAGAATTACACGTTAATAGTGGGATTTTACAACTAGAAGCGAATTTGAATGTGCACGACCTAGACTGGAGATCGAGCACAAGACCAGTGTGAGAAATAAAGTCCGCTCCCAGTATGATGGGGCAAGACAAGTGCTTAGCCACAAACAGTTTGATTTTCCATGTAAACTTAAAAATACGAATTTTGACCAGTAAAGAACCTAGAATTTCTAATGGAGATGTATTAGCCGAAACATATTTAACAGGAGAAGAGTCATAGACAGGTAGTTTACAAACAGATTTCAATTTGGAGTACCATTCAGCCGAAATAATGGAACAAACACTGCCTGAATCTAATAGAGCTGTTATAGGTTCGTTATTTATCTCAATCTTAAGAAAAGGAACAGGTGCGGGGATATCCGCCGCAATCCTAAGACACTCTTTGGGGCATTCAAAAGATGTATTCGAAGACTTATCGTTCCCTGAATTCTCGACCTTTTTGCCAGGGGCTGAGCCTTGGGAAGATGGATTAGTTGACTCAGCCGAAGCCACTAGTCACTTTTGACTGTTGTTGGAAGTTACCCCAGAAGTTGAGCAGGAGGGGGTGCTATTCGAATTGGGACAATTCTTGGCGATATGTGAGAAAGCCCCACATTTAAAACAGCCCTGTGATGAACCAGCTCCATTATTTGCCCTACTAGACTTGATCAGAGGACACTTATTGCGCAGATGGTCAGGCGACCCGCAAGCATAACATTTACGAGGGGTGACTGATCGGCGAGGTGGAGGCCGAGTGTTACTAAAGGAAGGCGGGGGTTCTTTCGCAACACGCAAGGAATCGGCGTATCTAACTCCTTCCGCTGAGACGGCCAATGCTTCAAGTTCCGAGAAAGTTTGCGGGCATGCCGCGAAACACAAATATGACCTGTAGGGTGGGGAGATCCCTTCAACAATAGCTTGCACGATCTGATCCTCAGGGAAGTGGAGAGCAAACACCCTAGTATAAAACTTAATGTCCTGTATGAAATCAGCCAAGTTTTCATCCAAGCGCTGTACCCGATAATAGTATTTCTGAATCAGAGATGACCTCGCGCGGGCAGGAATGAAATTTGCAAGCAAGTGTGCGTGAAAATCTTCAATAGATGACTGTTCAGCAATAGCTCTTACTATTTTATCTGAGAGAACACCAATAGCATAAGGATAGATAATTTGCAAAATTTGACAAGGGGAAAGAGAAAACACAAGGGCGTGATCCTGAAATTCAACTAGAAATCTTAAAAATGAAATTACATCACTGGTGGTGTTAACAGAAAACTTAGAAATACCTCTGAGCAACATTGCCAATGGATGAGGCAAGCTGCTAAACCCGGGTGACATAGTAGGTAAAGGTTTCAATGGTAAGGAAGTTAATTCAGAACGGATGTTACTCAACGATGCACGGCGTTCAGATTCGGTGTCCAATGGGGCCGGGATAGTTTGAGCAGCAACGGTTATCCTATTGACTTCTCCCTTGGGAGGCGCTTCCTCACTACCTGCATTCACTATGGCGGGCTGATCAGATTTGGGAGGAACTTCCCCAGTTAACAATTGAGTGACTTTACTAGACAATTCAGAAATAGTTTCAAGGCGCGTATTAGCTTCCTTCCTCTGAACGTCATTCACCTTTAGAGACAACAGATCATTAACTCTATTTGAAAAGTGATATAGTCTGCCTTGCACCCGCTTAATTTGATTAGGAGACGGATCATTTTCATCAAAAAAACTAACTACAGATGCTAGCCCAGAAATATTCTCGACGATCGTGGAAAGAGAGTCATCAATTTCTTTCTCTCCCAAATTGGGGATGGAAATGGGCAAATCAAGGGACTCTCTAAGTTTGTTAGTGTCGATAGCAACCGTGCCTCCAGATTGCACGTTTCTAATAGTTAATTCGTAGATCAACTCCTCTTTGCGCAAATAGTTAAGGAGGAGAACATCGCGAGGGCCGGGCATGATGACGGAAAAATTTTGAACAACCTCAATAAAAAATTTCCAGCAACTGAGAAAATGGTTAGAGTTCGGATCAAAACAGTGTTTAGCCGTCAAAAGGGGCTAAATTGAGACCCATTCAACCACGCTCTGCTACCACTTGTTACCGCGTTTTGATGGTAGGTAGAGGTGTAAGAAGGTGCGGGCGTGAATGGGTCTCAAACTACGGAATCAAAGTTAACGTAAAATTTAACAAGGTTATATTTTCTTTTCAATATTAAGTAATAACAAGGAACAGGTACTTAGTAGCCGAAACACAATTTGAAATGTACAATTGCAGGGGTTACAGAGTTTGGGCTTCGAGCCCTGAGTTCACAATTTTTGAGCAACTAGCCCAACTTTCCGATATACAAATTTTAACAAAGGGGCAGAAGACCCCAATCAAACCCTGGAGCACTTGCTCCAAATTACACAGTAAAGCCTCCTCGAGGCACACAACACTCCGTTTCCAAAAGAGCCACTCGCTCTTTCATTTAAGCCTTTCCCAGGCCACACCAAACTCCACCTTCAAGTTGTCCGTCAACGGACATAACCACAGGGGTAAAATACCCAATCTACTGAGGTCTATTAAATGAAAAGCAGGTTAATTAAAAGACCTCTAAAACAATTTGAGAGGAGGCGAACTTGCACTCCTAATACACTTTGATTTTAAGACCTACTTTGGCTCTTAGGCCACTGATGCAAGGGCTAATCCCATACTACAGAGGTGACTTAGAAAAGAACAATTTGTTTTACATTATCGAAGAATAGGTTGAGAAAAATAAGTTCACCTCAAAACAATATGAGTGGGAGCTCGAGAGGGTTAGCACTCTCTATCCCAGAATGTAGCTTTACAAGAGAATCGAAGAAAAGAGTAGTTACATTTTAGGAAAAGGTTACATGGTAGAACGCTTCGCACCCGCCCCGAGAGTTAAACTGCTGAGCAAGAAAAGAAAGAATTTATTAATCGGCCATTACCTTATTGTTGACCGCTGCAGAAGAAAGAGGCGCTACCCGCCTCCTGCGATGTACTTAATACACTGAAAGATGGAACAGAAGTGGCACGGAGACCCAAAAATCAGCAGTTTATAACCTCTCGTGGAAGGTTCTAGGCGTTAGGGGAATGAAAACACCCGCCCACAATTATTTTATTGGCTGGGACCCCGCAATCGATTCAAGTTTGGGGAAGATACATCTGATTGGATAGAAATTAATTTAAGAAATTCGGGATTGGCTACATGCAAAACAAGGGGAAAGAGAGGGGTATACCGCCAACTTAAACAATAACAGAAAGAAATTTAGCAAAGAACAAACATTTGAAATAAAAATTTCTTCAACAAAATAGTTCTTTTGACTCCGCACTAGGTTGCACTATTGTTGATCTTCAGTAGTGTCCTCTAGAAGAGAAAGTTCACACTTCTTACTTCAAGCTAAACAAAAACACATCAAAAGTGACACAGTTCAAAAACTCAAAATTTTCCACGTGGTGACATCTTCTGAGAAAGTAGAGAATTAATAGAGTAGATAAAGTTCAACCTTCCTCCAGAAGAGGAGTTTCAACTGGCGCAACTTTTAAATAAACGGTGTAGAGGTGTACCGCCCGGTACAGAATTTGCAAGGCAGGAATGGTACTTAGCTGCAGATGAAGATATCTCAAAGACGACCGGTGATGTCCCAGCTACAAGGATGGAAGCTTTCCAAGGACCAGCAGAACAAGACTACATGGTGAGCAAGCGAGTTAAAAATATTGCAAGTTTTCGCAAAGTAGAGTCATTCAACTTTTTGTTAAATTCATTTCCTATTTTAAATTCAGTTCTCGTTAAACCGTCGTCATTTATATTCAATATAATAAATAGTATTTTCCTAGTTTACTTTAATCAATCTGCCTTAATTAGCCTTTTGATTTCTAATTCTCCTGCTTAATGATTAGTGCACTATCACCCCACCCCTGTGATAAGAGTCCGTCCAAGCTTGATTATAAATTGTTATCTTTAAGTCATCAACTTAAAGATTGGCGCCCTTAGCTTGCATGGTTATATTTCTCGTTCAATTATTGTTCTCCAAGAGGGGAAGTCACAAACGGTCCAAATCTCGTGATGCCATCTCTGGAGTAGTTTAGCAATTATTAGTAGCAGACACTAACCAGCCACGCTCGTTACATCCATCTCTGAGTAGCGATAACTGTGCGTTTGAATTTTATATAGCCTAAATAACTCCCATTAAAATATGAACAATGGATACTTATTTTTCGTTGAAAATAGAAGGGATGTAACACATCAGTCGCATATATGGGAAATTCGCCACTGGTTAGAACTCATGCTGTATACCTCTGAACAGTACATTAATCATGGAAAGCACACAGGAACAGAATGTACCAGCATACGACATGACACTCTTTCTTATATGAGATGTTCAAAATGCCCGCCGTTAGCAGTGATACTGGTCGGGAAATGTAGCAAGAATCAAACAAAGAGATACGTAGTAACTCAAGGCCACACTGGGGCAGTCATGTTGACAAGTTGGGTGGCTCCTCCCCTCACTCCCCTCTCTAGCGCATCTTCATGGTCGAGCCAGGGGGGGGGGGGGCGTGCGGCCAGGCGGGGAAACAGGTACATGACTCACTGCGCGTGTTTGGTCCATGCTAGATCTTCCGTCCTATACACGCATCAACCGGCCTCGGATTGAATCCCGGATGCGCTGACGGAGTAGAATGCCACCCTTTGAACTGAATTGAATTGAATTTATTGATGATGATTTACATGCCACTGAGGCTAAAAAGCCCCTTTATGTAGCGTATTCGTATAATACAATACAGGTTTATGTACACGTGGACAGATCGTCCATGTTACGGGGATAACGATGTTGTGGTGGTCACTGGGACTGAATCTGTTGCTCCCCCTGTGGGCGGGGCCGGTAGAATAATAGCCACGGTATCCCTTGCGTGTCGTAAGAGGCGACTGAAAGGGGCCGCAAGGGCTTTAAACTTAGGAGCATGGTAACCAGGGGCCCCTTAGCTGATTCCTGGAATTGCTTCCACTTACTTGTGCCAGGCTCCTCACTTTCTCATCTGTCCTATCCGACCTCCCTTGGTCAACTCTTGTTCTTTTCCAACCCCAACGGTATTAGGTTCCCGAGGCCTCAGGAGTCTTTCATTTTCACGCCCTCCGTTGCCGATGTCTTCATTTTTCGAAGTGTCGGATCCCTTTCATATTTTTTCTCTCTCTTATTAGTGTTATATAGAGGATGGTTGCCAAGTAGTACTTCCTCTTAAAGCAATAACCACCACCACCACCACCACCACCACTGAATCTCTTGCACCATGTCAGAAATGAAGATGTGCGACGTAGACCTGGTGTCAGCGTTGCCAACCTCCAAAAATTAAAAAAAAACGTACAGAAATTATAAAGAAACCGTATTCTATATTGTAAAACCGGGTTGAATGGCTCCAGAAAGCAATAATAGCAAGTAGCAATAATATCAAATAGGGATACTTCCATGTCGCGCCGTGTTTCCTCAATTGAAAGTCGATTGCAGCATGCGTCATTGTCGCCCAAATGTTGCCTCAGTGGAATCCCGTCTTTACATTTGAAAGTTGGAACATGACAGTCACGCTCCAAACTTCAGCGGTGTATTGCTATTTGACCGAGCGGTTCCGACGATGATACACACAGCAGTTTTCGCCGAGTCGGCAGCAGATTCGGCGGCAACACTTTTCAAAACACATATGGCTGTGAACGAGCTGCAGTGTGATTGCTGACGCAATGGAACATGGGCCCCGGCAGAGTTTATAATTACTTTGTCCCCGATTCATTTGTCTTGGAGGAGAATAAATAATAAAAGAATCGACGAATGTGGATCCATCCTATTGTGAGTGATCGTGTAACAAAAGGCCAATTTTATACTTTATTTATAAGCAACGAGAGATGAGGAAACAAACCCCATGGTACTACAGCCCTTGAAGGGCCTTGGCCTACCAAGCGACCGCTGCTCAGCCCGAAGGCCTGCAGATTACGAGGTGTCGTGTGGTCAGCACGACGAATCCTCTCGGCCGTTATTCTTGGCTTTCTAGACCAGAGCCGCTACCTCACCGTCAGATAGCTCCTCAATTCTAATCACGTAGGCTGAGTGGACCTCGAACCAGCCCTCAGGTCCAGGTAAAAATCCCTGACCTAGCCGGGAATCGAACCCGGGGCCTCCGGGTAAGAGGCACACACGCTACCCCTACACCACGGGGCTGGCAGAGATGAAGAAAAGTCCTTTAATTTCACCCGGTTATCAGTCGCTTGTTTCGACGTGCTACTTAATTTGCTAAAAACAAAAAAATTACAAAAAAAAAAAAAACTCATCTAAGAACCAGTATACCCCCAGAGCAGAAATTGGTTATAACTCTGAGGTAAATACCAAACACACACTGGTATTTTAAACTGAATTTAGTTTTATTCATTTGTAATCAATAACAAATGACAAATTATATGAAAATATTATACCTTTGCTGGCGAGATTTAGTGCTTTACAGTGCATGTCTTCTGGTATGGTCTAGAATAAATTTGTTACTTTCATTGATCTGTCTCAATCCTTGGTTAACAATATGAAAATGCAATGGCGTATGGTTTTTAGCGCCGGGAGTGTCCGAGGACATGTTCGGCTTGTCAAGTGCAGGTCTTTTGATTTTTACATCCGTAGGCGACCTGCGCGTCGTGATGAGGATGAAATGATGATGAAGACGACACATACACCGAGCCCCCGTGCCAGCGAAATTAACCAATGATGGTTAAAATTCCCAACCCTGCCAGGAATCGAACCCGGGACCCCTGTGACCAAACTCCAGCACGTAAACCATTTAGCCATGGGGCCGGACAACAATATGCAAATGACCGAGGTATGAGCGATGCTAGTGATACCATTCGTTATGCAGCCAGTCCCTGTTATGGTGTGAAAATATCACTCATAGGGTCGATTGGTGCATGCATTTCAGTGGGCTTGGCAGACTGTTATTTAATAGCAACGTCTGGCCCAATGAGGAAAGCAACGGGAAACTACCTCACTCCTCATTTCCTAGTACTACTCTTCAGTGATGCCTAGGCTATCTATGACAGCTGTTGGCGGAGCTGTGGAGTATCAAACCAGCCTTCGGACTGAATATCCAACATATAGCATGAAAATATACGCGCCGACTCGGAAACCGCTGTGTTAAAATCAGTGGTATTGAATTCAATGGACGGGACGAAGGAAGCACTTTGAGTAATAAAACAGCGGTAGTACCGGCACGATGTGCAGAGTCGGTACTATACAAGCACTGCGAGATGGGTATCCCGCTGTGTGTGTCTTCACAGATTTAAATGCTAAGTAGGGAGCGTCGAGTCTACTGCCGACTCCGTTGCCGACTCGTGATCATAAAACAATAGCATTAAGATAGATCCGCCTCTGTGGTGTAGTGGTTAGTGTGATTAGCTGCCACCCCCGAGGCCTGGGTTCGATTCCCGATTCTGCCACGAAATTTGAAAAGTGGTACGAGGGCTGGAACGGGGTCCACTCAACCTCGGGAAGTCAACTGAGTAGAGGTGGGTTCGATTCTCACCTTAGCCATCCTGGAGGTGGTTTTCCGTGGTTTCCCACTTCTCCTCCAGGCAAATGCCGGGATGATACCTAACTTAAGGCCACGGCCGCTTCCTTCCCGCTTCTTTGTCTATCCCTTCCAATCATCCCCTCCCCGCACCAAGGCCCCTGTTCAGCATAGCAGGTGAGGCCGCCTGGGCGAGGTACTGGTCATCCTCCCCAGTTGTATCCCCCGACCAATTGTCTCACGCTCCAGGACACTGCCCTTGAGGCAGTAGAGGTGGGATCCCTTGCTGAGTCCGAGGAAAAAGCCAACCCTGGAGGGTAAGCAGATTAAGAAAGAAAGAAAGAAAGAAAGAAAGAAAGAAAGCATTAAGATAGGATACGTTGAAACGGCTCTCAGAAAAAATAGTACTGCAGTGTCCAGGAACTGAAGAAAATTAAAAGAACGCGTTCAGCTTTCCACCGAGAGCTTAAAAGAATTCAGGAAATGAAAACTAGCGGTGCTTCTCCATTGAAAGAAAAAATGTGGTTCGGGTATAACATACTTACCTTTCTTCTTGACATCGATGCTCGCTGAAAACCAATATGTGTGCCATCGCCCTTAGGGTCGCGTAGCTGTGAGCTTGCATTCGGAAGATGGCGGGTTCGAATTCGTGTAGATGGTTTTCCGCGGTTTCCTATTTTCACACCAGGCAAATGCTGGGGCTGTACCTTAATTAAGATCACGGCCGCTTCCTTCCCATTCCCATCTTTCCCATCCTTGCGTTGCCGAAAACCGTCGATGTGTTAGTGCGACGTTAAATCACTAGTAAAAAAGACCGAGCTCGATAGCTGCAGTCGCTTAAGTGCGGGCAGTATCCAGTATTCGGGAGATAGTAGGTTCGAACCCCACTGTCGGCAGCCCTGAAAATGGTTTTCTGTGGTTTCCCATTTTCACACCAGGCAAATGCTGGGGCTGTACCTTAATTAAGGCCACAGCCGCTTCCTTCCCACTCCTAGCCCTTTCCTGTCCCATCGTCGCCATAAGACCTATCTGTGTCGGTGCGACGTAAAGCAAGTAGCAAAAAAAAAAGTAAAAAAGAAAGAAAGACTTGTTCATCTTGTTTCCCATTAAAATGTGCGTGTTTTAAAATTATACGAAATAAAGCAGCATCAACAGTAGCACATTCGTCCAATATTCACGGCTAAAACTGTACAAAAACGTTTTAGCTCTGAGGAGTAACATTTCAGGAACGATAATGTAGAAAGGAAAGCACAGTTCCAAGTATCCCAAACATTCTACCGCCGCGGAACCTGCAGAGCGCGCGGTATAAATAGCACGCCACAGAGAATGAGCCAGTGCAAGTATTAGACCACACTATGTGGAACATCTACATGCAATCGGTCTGTCCTCAGTGGAGAGAACGAGAAACTCTAACTGCCATCAAAATACCCCACCATCGCCGGCAGTGGCAGCGATTAGTGCGAGCGAGATATGGAGTGATGCCTCCTCCCCGTGTGGAGAAAAACCTAAAACTAGGAATTGTTAAAAAAAAAAGATTGGTACAAAACCTGTTGTTTTATCACTAGAGTGTGGATTTTGGCATATTTGAATGCTTTATTTATTTCAATTAAAGGCATACAGTGGCTTAAAATTAATTCACCTAACGTTCCTCACTGTCACCTGACGTTAGTAGTTCAAAATCAATCAATCAAATCAATCAATACTGATCTGTATTTAGGGCAGTCGCCCAGGTGGCAGATTCCCTATCTGTTGCTTTCCTAGCCTTTTCCTAAATGATTTCAAAGAAAGTGGAAATTTATTGAACATCTCCCTTGGTAAGTTATTCCAATCCCTAACTCCCCTTCCTATAAATGAATATTTGCCCCAGTTTGTCCTCTTGAATTCCAACTTTATCTTCATATTGTGGTCTTTCCTACTTTTATAAACGCCATTCAAACTTATTCGTCTACTAATGTCATTCCACGCCATCTCTCCGCTGACAGCTTGGAACATACCACTTAGTCGAGCAGCTCTTCTTCTTTCTCTCAATTCTTCCCAACCCAAACATTGCAACATTTTTGTAACGCTACTCTTTTGTCGGAAATCACCCAGAACAAATCGAGCTGCTTTTCTTTGGATTTTTTCCAGTTCTTGAATCAGGTAATCCTGGTGAGGGTCCCATACACTGGAACCATACTCTAGTTGGGGTCTTACCAGAGACTTATATGCCCTCTCCTTTACATCCTTACTACAACCCCTAAACACCCTCATAACCATGTGCAGAGACCTGTACCCTTTATTTACAATCTCATTTATGTGATTACCCCAATGAAGATCTTTCCTTATATTAACACCTAGATACTTACAATGATCCCCAAAAGGAACTTTCACCCCATCAACGCAGTAATTAAAACTGAGAGGACTTTTTCTATTTGTGAAACTCACAACCTGACTTTTAACCCCGTTTATCAACATACCATTGCCTGCTGTCCATCTCACAACATTTTCGAGGTCACGTTGCAGTTGCTCACAATCTTGTAACTTATTTATCACTCTATAGAGAATAACATCATCCGCAAAAAGCCTTACCTCCGATTCCACTCCTTTACTCATATCATTTATATATATAAGAAAACATAAAGGTCCAATAATACTGCCTTGAGGAATTCCCCTCTTAATTATTACAGGGTCAGATAAAGCTTCACCTACTCTAATTCTCTGAGATCTATTTTCTATTTTCCTCGGAGCACTCAAAGTCACATTCCACAATTCCGGAGCATTGTGGTAATCCTCAATTAAATTCACAGTGTTTTCAATAGCTCACTCCATCTTGCCGCACTGAAATTATAGCACCGATCCACACACTGTCGGATCCCGGGCGACACTGTTTGACAAACATATTTTTGAGACATGCGGCACCAGACCGTGTTTGACAGACGGCAACATGTCTCATGCCACACAGGCGCATTCTACCCCGCACAGGGAGTCATTGTTAAATCACAGAACTTACCTGAACATTTTCTTTTACCATTCGTGTTCTACTGTTCTATAACTTAAAATTGGCCGATGACCTAGATGTTAGGCTCTTTTAAATAACAAGTAAACAACCACTTTAAGTTTAATTGCATTTACTAAATCTTACAGGTCTACAAACTGGGTAGAACCCCAAACACCCTATGTGTTCCACAGCGACTACAACACCCTCAGTGAACTGTAAAATGCAATCACTACCTTTTTGACATTTTGCAAATGGCATACAGAGCAAAAATCATCGGTATCGATATACATTTCCCTTTACTGAAAGGATACACTGGCGTAGAGAATAACGAAATAATTTATCAACTAGCAAAGCAGAGCATCTCAGATGGAACCTATAACGAACGCTATGCCGGTTCCATTTACGGACTTCATGCCATTACTACGCAGCAAATCTCACAATGTCTGGTCCAATAACTGGAACTTAAACGCAGGAGATTAAAGGACGACATACACTGCTTATCAGCCTCATATACCAACACGACCCTGGTTTGACAAATTATGTCTTAGTAGGAGACACCGTACGTCCATCATACGCATTCGTCTCGTTTACGGCTGCTACCCAAATCATCTTCATCGAGTTAGAGTAGTGGATTCTCCTATGTGCGATAGGACCAAGAGGAAATTACCGATCTTAACCACATTATTCTCGGTTGCAGTAAATAATGACAGGTGCTGGTGGTGGTGATTATTGTTTTAAAAGGAAGTACAACCAGACAACCATCCTCTATATAACACTAATCAGAGAGAAAAAAGGAAGGGGTCCAACACTTCGAAAAATGAAGGTATCGGTCAAAGGAAGACAAGGGCCACGAAGGGCATGAAAATGAAAGACTCCCTAGGCCTCCATCCATACGTAATACCGTCGGGGTCTGAAAAGAACAAGAGTTGACCAAAGGAGGCCGGATAGGATAGATGAAAGTAAGGAGCCTGGCACAATTAAGTGGAAGCAATGCCAGGACTCAGCTGAGGACCCCATGGTCGCCAACCCACGCTCCGAAGTTCAGAACCCCTAAGGCCCCTGTTAGTCGCCTCTTACGACATGCAGGGGATACCGTGGGTGTTATTCTACCGCTCCCACTCACAGGGGGATAAATACCGACAGGCACAATGTGTGTTATATGAAAACATTTTCTACCAGTGTAATAATGTTTATTAGCACTTGCCGAATTTTACATATGACTGATCTGAAGATCTAACTGGGACATTCCGAAGGTTCTTTTTTGCGTGTGCTGTAAAGTGAATAAAATGTATTTCCTTTGTATTTCCTTCCTCTACGGTGTCGGGTATGAGGTGGTGTTTCTGTGGTGCTTGGCAGTGTGGTACGTTGTATGAACATGAAGAGGAAACACAATCCCAGTTCCCGAGCCAGAAGAATTAATCAGACACGATTAAAATCCCCGACCCAGCCGGGAATCGAACCCGGGACCCTCTGAACCGAAGGCCTCAACGCTGACCATTCAGCCAGGGAGTCGGAAATTTTAGGTATAATGTTATTTTATAATTATATGACATGTAGGCCTACTTTGTGTATTTAAACATGATGTTTTGCTGGCTATGCCAAATAAAAATTTAAAAAAACAAAACAAACACATTGCAGAGCTGCTTGGGCAAATTCTGGGTATTTGAGTTAAAACAGTTGACTACATTTTTGCAGACAGTCCAAAGATGCAGAAAATAAAGTTTCATCTGAAAAAAACTGGTCGGTTTCGCATTTAGTATAAATACTGCATTTTATGACGTTTCTAAACGCATAAAAATGTGGTTTGCAGTTTATAAAAAATGATAACACTAAAGTTTACACTATTGGTTAGCTGGCCTTTAGTCACAGGGGTCCCGGATTCGATTTCCAGCAGGGTCGGGAATTTTAACAGTCATTGGTTAATTTCGCTGGCACGGGGGCTGGGTGTTTGTGTCGTCTTCATCATCATTTCATCCTCATCACGACGCGCAGGTCGCCTACGGGCATCAAATCAAAAGACCTCCACCTGGCGAGCCGAACATGTCCTCGGACACTCCCGGCACTAAAAGCCAACAAGCCACACGCATTTCTTTTCATTTTACCATCTCTACTGGTATATATATTTCGTGTGGCTATTTCTAGCCGAGTGCAGCCCTTGTAAGGCAGACCCTCCGATGAGGGTGGGCGGCATCTGCCATGTGTAGGTAACTGCGTGTTATTGTAGTGGAGGATAGTGTTATGTGTGGTGTGTGAGTTGCAGGGATGTTGGGGACAGCACAAACACCCAGCCCCCGAGCCACTGGAATTAACCAATGAAGGTTAAAATCCCCGACCCGACCGGGAATCGAACCCGGGACCCTCTGAACTGAAGGCCAGTACGCTGACCGTTCAGCCAACGAGTCGGACATCTCTACTGGTGATAAATCTGTAACATTCAAATTAAAGAACGTCTGAAGGAGAATATGCATAATTGTGCGAGATAGAAATTCTTTAAAAACCTTTTTTTTTTTTGAATGAGGTTGTCTGCATCATAGAAATACTCGAGACTGTTTTAATTCCAGCGACAACAGCTGGTGTGTTTGTGGCCGGCCGCGTTGGCAGACCCGCACCTCGTTTCAAACGATGGCTGTGCAGCACGCCAATAGAGACAAGCTCCAAACTGCTGGCCGAGTATTTTAAGTTCAGCGGGTCAACGGACATTCAACTAGACTCGTATTGCCACATTTATGAGTCGGGAGGCTAATGTGTCAGCGAGTACAGGCCTAGCATTGTCCTGCTTCGGGCCCGGGAGGACAGCTAGTGTTTCTCGAGCGTTTACTTCTTACAATAGCACAGTTTCTTTGAATATAATGGGCCTGTCACATAAGCATTCACAGCCGTTGTTTACTGGGATCAAATACAATCCTACTGCTTTATGTAAGGGTCTTCAGACACGATCATCGGAAGGATTCGGATATTCAGGAAATGCCATATTTCTCCGTCTTCCATTCTAGCTACTCGTTGGAATTAAGCACTTATTGGACATTTTCGAGCATGTTGTTTGTCCAATCCTTGTCCCGTTTCTCTACGGGGTCGGGCATGAGGTGAGATGAATATGTCGTGGCGTGTTTTTATGACCGGATGCCCTTCCTGACGTCAACCTCATCAGAGGAGTTCATGAGATGAAATGAATGAATATATGATAGTAATAAGGGAGAGGGTAAAACCCGGTGCCGGCACGTACCCTACTCCTGTCGAATAGCACCAAGGGGTCTACTCAAGGCTTAACGTCCCCCTCCGACGGACGAATCACCATCAACAGCGTCATATCCCCTCGCTCCATATGAGCACTGCGGAGAGGTTTGGAATTTAATCAAGGCTTTTGGCACACAATATACCCTGCTGGCCGACATTCTGATGTTTTCCACCTACGGGACTCGAACAGGCTAACCATGGTGTCAGACAGTTTAGATTTCAGCGCCTTAACCATCATGGCAACCAGGCAGATTATTGGACATTTTCGACCATATCTAGCCTTTTTTTAATAGAGCATATAAATGCATATTTTACCATTTTTTATTATTTTGGTAGTTGACCGTGCGGTTAGGGGCGTGCAGCTATGAGCTTGCATTCGGGAGATATTAGGTTCGAACCAGTGGCGGCGATTGGATACAGCGGGGGGAGGGGTGTAGAGACATCAAATTGAAAAAAAAAAAGTGCTATATTTTAATGCTCTCCGAGCGAATTTCGATACAGGGTTGACAGTCTACCAAGTTAAGTGGGGTAATAATCGTACTATACAATAAAACTTTCACCAAAGGAACAATAAAAAGAAATAGGGCGTGATTTTAGAATTAAAATGTCATTTAGTATTTAACTACTCAGTAAGGAAATGAAATGGCGTATGGCTTTTAGTGCCGGGAGTGTCCGAGGACATGTTCGGCTCGCCAGGTGCAGGTGTTTCGATTTGACGCCGTAGGCGAACTGCGCGTCGTGATGAGGATCAAATGATGATGAAGACAACACATACACCCAGCCAGCGAAATTAACCAATGATGGTTAACATTCCTGACTCTGCCGGGAATCGAACCCGAGAACCCTGAGATAGAACTAAACAGGCACATTGACTGAGTGAGACTACCAGACTGACGAACGCACCCGACGAACGGGTGAGCTTGGCAAAAATATACCCCTGCTACCCTTCGTCGCAGAGCATGCTACACATTGCTCCGCGAGTCTCCACTACTCGCTGTGGCGCTGTACAATTCGGTTAGCCGCGACGAACGAAATTTTGTGCGTATTTCCGCCAAGTATTTTTCTTAATAATTAAACAAGTAAAAGGAAAGAATCAAGTGAAAAAACAACAGGGTTTATAAAAATTGTTTTTTTAAATTCCCATTTAAAAGTGGCTAAAACGGAATAAAAAATATTTTTTCCTCCACGAAGTGGGGGGGGGGGGAGGAGGGTGTCGCCGCTACTGGTTCGGACCCCCACTGTCGGCAGCCCTGAAGATAGTTTGCCGTGGTTTCCCATTTTCATACCAGGGAAATGTTGGGGCTGTACCTTAATTAAAGCCACGGCCGCTTCCTTCCCATTCCTAGCCCTTTTCTATTCCATCGTCGCCTTAAGACCTATCTGTGTCGGTGCGACGTAAATCCATTAACAAAAAAATGTTTTGATCATATTTCGGTCATTTATTTGTTTAAGGTGATATTTTGTGCGGAAAAGTTTACTGTACATTGAATGTGATATCCGATGTGGCTTTTTTCTTTTTTTGCTAGTTGCTTTACGTCGCGCCGACACAGATAGGTCTTATGGCGACGCTGCGACAGGGAAAGGCTGGCTGGGAGTGGGGAGGAAGCGGCCGTTGCCTTAATTAAGGTACAGCCCCAGCATTTGCCTGGTGTGAAAATGGGAAACCACGGAAAACCATTTTCAGGGCTGCCGACAGTGGGGTTCGAACCTACTATCTCCCGAATACTGGATACTGACCGCACTTAAGCGACTCCAGCTATCGAGCTTGGTATGTGGCTTGTTAGTGGCACTGTGACGAAACTTGAAATTCAGGCTTATTGTATCTCGTCTGGGCTTACATCACTAATTTTAGAATAACTTCCACAATTCGTCGACATTTCTCATTTTCAGTGGCCGACAAGTTAAGGAATGGGATATGTAGATACATAAGAATGCGGCCCATAATCTTCATCACATAGCACCAGGTCGCCCATGAACGAACATAACCTCGAAGACTCCCGGCATTAAAAGCCATTCGCTCAGATAATTTAACACGTTTTAATATTGAAAACATTTCTTAGCAAAGTACCCCATACTACGAAAAACGTAAAATTAAGCAGTTTTCTCAATTGTACCGAAGGGCTAAAGGGCTCCGAAAGGACTCAAATTGAAAGTTTTGAATAGCTCTATCAAACTGGAAAAAAAAAAAAAAAAAAAAAAAAATCGAAAATCACTTCCGGCCTAAATGAAGTTCAGGAAAAACAGCCTAAAATCGCAAGAAAAGGATTGTAATTTTTAGGTATAAATAAAGAATATATTCTCATATTTTATTATATTTACCTAAAATTCGTAGGGGCTGCTCGGAAGGACGTCGGTTTAAATCCCCGTCAGGACGCCGTAAAATTTCCGAAGGTGCACATGGCCCTGAGGTTCACTCAGCCAACACCAAAAATGAGTAGGTACAGGTTAATTCCTGGGGGCAAAGACGACCGGGCGTAGTGCTAACCTCTTTACCCCACCAAGTGCCGAGGTTACGGTTAGTGGAAGCCTTTACCTTCCACCCCTCCAAGGGCCTTCATGGCGTGTATGGAGATGACTTTCATTTTTTTAACCTAAAATTCGTAGCTCATATCTCTAGGATGTTTTCAACGCTGAGTTGATTGCCTGAAGGGCTATAACTGTGAATTTTTAACAAGTGATATCCCTGTTCAAGTGCAGGTTTTGAGATGTTGAGAAGCGAGATGATTGCAGACTTCGTTGTTGTGTTTACTCGCTGTTGTCCTGCTTGGCGAGCGTCTCTTTCGCCTATCACCCTCCCACGCAGTGCTGAGTGGACATTCCTGACCCGCTGTGTGTGGCTTCCTGAAGACACTGGTGTTATTATCAGGGTATGCTGCGACTGCTGCGAAGAAGAATGAGATATTATTTTACCTATCATATTCAACACGTGACCACCTCTGTGGTGTAGTGGTTAGTGTGATTAGCTGCCACCCCCGGAGGCCCGGGTTCGATTCCCGGCTCTGCCACGAAATTTGAAAAGTGATGCGAGATCTGGAACGGGGTCCACTCAGCCTCGGGACGGTCAACTGAGTAGAGGTGGGTTCGATTCCCACCTCAGCCATCCTGAAAGTGGTTTTCCGTGGTTTCCCACTTCTCCTCCAGGCAAATGTCGGGATGGTACCGAACTTAAGGCCACAGCCGCTTCCTTCCTTCTTTCTTGTCTATCCCTTCCAATCTTCCCATCCCCCCGCAAGGCCCCTGTTCAGCATAGCAGGTGAGGCCGCCTGGGTGAGGTACTGGTGATCCACCCCATTTTTATCCCCCGACCCAATGTCTCACGCTCCAGGACACTGCCCTTGAGGCGGTATAGGTGGGATCCCTCGCTGAGTACGAGGGAAAAGCCAACCGTGGAGGGTAATCAGATTAAGAAAGAAATATTCAACACGTGCCATTTGCCTATTCACTCACTGTTTGTGTGCATTTTTCCATAATTACGATACGGAATGAAATCTTAATTTTCCGTTTCTATTCTCCGTAACGACTGAGTGATGATAATACTACTACTACTACTACTACTACTACTACTACTACTACTAATCCACACCCTGTGTCCTGTCATTCGACCGGATCAGGAATAGAATGAATGAAGCTCCCATCTAGCGGCGAGGATAGGAACTGTACCGGCTGCCGAAGCCTGTCGCACTCCTCTGGGGCAATGATTAATGACTGATAGATGAAATGAAATGATATTGGAGAGTGTTGCTGGAATGAAAGATGATAGGGAAAATCGAATTGCTCGGAGAAGAACCTGTCCCACCTCCGCTTTGTTCAGCACAAATCTCACATCGAGTGACCGGGATTTGAACCACGAAACCCAGCGGTGAGAGGTCGACGCGCTGCAGCCAGAGCCACGGAGGCTCCTGATGGAAGTCATACATATATTGCGACATGATTTTTTCGCATTCACTTATGTTCCATTTCGCCGAAAGGAAAAAATGTTTCGCGTTTTTTCGCGAAATAGTGCTGACCCTATCGCTTTAATTTCGGGTTACGGTAATCATTTCCTAAAATTATTCATAAAAAATTTAATTCGTGTGATTTGTGAATGATATATGTGAAAAATAAAGAGAAACAATATTGATAATCATTAATTGTTACTAATGTAAACTTGATTACAATAATATAGCTCTAATCAAGATATAACAAATTACCCTTTCAACCTACATGACCATACCTTTCATCCTATATGGCCACACCATTAAGGAATCTCCTTTAATATAAATACTAGGAGATGGCCTACTTCTGTCGAAATGAGAATTTCTTATACTGCCTGCTGTTTCGCTTCCCACACGCGATATTGGAATACAATTTCAAGATCGTTATTTTCCATGAATTTCGCTGCGATTTCGCACTTATCGCAAAATAAGTAAATTTCGCTTTAAACTGGCCTTGTCGCTTCAATTAGCTGTAATTCACGAAAACAAAATCACTGATTTCTTAAGCAGAATCATATGATTCGTTAAGATATCTCAAAATCGCTTCAAAATATTTTTTGTCTCGTTTATCGTTAATGCGAAATTATCACGCCTCTACATATATATCAGAATATCAATGAAAGTGTCAATACTGAGCTCGATAGCTGCATTCGCTTAAGTGCGGCCAGTATCCAGTAATCGGAAGATAGTAGGTTCGAACCCCACTGTCGGCAGCCGAGAAGATGGTTTTCCGTGGTTTCCAATTTTCATACCAGGCAATTAATTAAGTACACGGACGCTTCCTTCCCATTCCTAGGCCTTCCTATCCCATCGTCACTATAAACCCTGTCTGTGTCGGTGCGACGTAAAGCAAATAGCAAAAAAAGAAGTGTCAGTTGCTTAGGAACCCGCTTAGTACAGAATTTATTGCGGGCTAGGGTAAGCCTTCGCCTGCAATCAATGTGAAAGGTCATTCGGTGATTTGATTTTAGGATTACTCAAAGTTGGCTGAACTTACAGACGTATCAATTGTCAATGATTCACCGGCAGGTTATTCAGGAGAGAATACAACCAAAATGAAGCGAATCGGTCCAGTAGAACGACCGGCCGGGCTGGACAAAGGTGTATTCAGTGAACATTTTTAATATATAGATTTTAGAATCAATTCTCCGGCTTCAATTACACTGCAATTGGTGTCTGAATTTAATGCTTGACCCCATCCGAGTTTATCTTCACCGCAGAACTTCTCTGATATGACAGATCGCTGGCACGTGTTACCAAGTGTGTGACTGAATGTGAACAGCTGATACAACCGCAACATAAAAATACTTCTAGCAAGCTCAAAAATATGATTACAGTAAAAATACCCCTGATTTTAATCTACCGTATCTCTATTTTGAGTCCGCCTCTGTGGTGTAGTGGTTAGCGTGATTAGCTGCCACCCTCGGAGGTCCGGGTTCGATTCCCGGCTCTGGCACCAAATTTGAAAAGTGGTACGAGGGCTGGAACGGGGTCCACTCAGCCTTGGGAGGTCAACTGAGTAGAGGTGGGTTCGATTCCCACCTCAGCCATCCTGGAAGTGGTTTTCTGTGGTTTCCCACTTCTCCTCCAGGCAAATGTCGGGATGGTACCTAACTTAAGGCCACGGCCGCTTCCTTCCCTCTTCCTCGCCTTTCCCATCCAATCTTCCCATCCCTCTACAAGGCCCCTGTTCAGCATAGGAGGTGAGGCCGCCTGGGCGAGGTCATTCTCCCCAGTTGTATCTCCCGACCCAAAGTCTGAAACTCCAGGACACTGCCCTTGAGGCGGTAGAAGTGGGATACCTCACTGAGTCCGAGGGAAAAGCCGACCCTAGAGGGTAAACAGATTAAGAAGAAGATCTCTAGAAAACTGACGTGTATTACTGTATTTCCTTAAGAATCGAGATAATTCAAATCGAATCAAACGAAGATCGGTTTGGTTTGCGAAGAAATGCAGGAACACGTGAAGCAGCACTAAACCCTAAGTTTGTTCTTGAAGGATGGAATGAATAGCTGAATAGCTCAGGTAGATCGCTGGCATTCTGATTTTGATTCTGGTTCATCCGGTGGAATTTAAAGCTGCTCACTACTTTAACACAATTGTGAAACGCTCATATATCACACGACCAATTATTGAATCCAGCTGCTCCGTTATCAGATTTTTGGCACCTTGGAAGACAGATTTTCCATTCTAAAAAGGACTAGAAAAGTCTGTACTTTCGGTTCAGAGGGTCCTGGATTCGATTCCCGACCGGACCGTACCGGTGATTTTAACACCGTCTGATTAATTCCTCTAGGTGTTTGCGTTTGTCTCAATACACATCTTCATTTACACACAACACATCACACTAAAAAGCTTTTACGGGAAACAAGGAATAGCGAATACGCCCCTCCTTATAGAGGTGGTGGTGTTTATTGGTTCATGAGGAAGTACAACTGGGCGAACATCCTCTATTAACAACAGGGAGGGAAAATAGAAGAGGTCCAACACCTAAAAAATGAAGGTATCGGTGAAAGAAAGACAAGGGCACGAAGGGCATGAAAAGAAAGACTTCCTAGGCCTCACAAAGTAGGAAGCGGAAAAGAACAAGAGTTGACCAAGGGAGGTCGGATAAGAAAGATGAAAGTGAGGAGCCTAACACAAGTACGTGGAAGCAATGCCAGACTCAGCTAGGGGTACCGCGCTCACCAGCCCACACTCCAAAACTCAGTGCCCTTGGTGCCCCTTTAGGCATACGACCGTAAAACTTATTAAATCTACGTGAAGTGCTTACCCCACCCAAGTAGTTGGGAACCAGGCGCGCCGACTTCGGGTAATTATTGGTGGGGGGAGGGGTGGTATGATTAACACGAACACAGGCATGTGAAATGAAGAACAACTATTAGTGCAAATATATCTATATAATGACAATATTCACAAACAGAAAAGAACAGAACAGTAATAGTCCGCCTCTGTGGTGTAGTGGTTAGCGTGATTAGCTGCCACCCCCGGAGGTCCGGGTTCGATTCCCGGCTCTGCCACCAAATTTGAAAAGTGGTACGAGGGCTAGAACGGGGTCCTCTCAGCCTCGGGAGGTCTACTGAGTAGAGGTGGGTTCGATGAACCTCAGCCGTCCTCGAAGTGGTTTTCCGTGGTTTCCCACTTCTACTACAGGCAAACGCCGGGATGGTACCTAACTTAAGATCACGGCCGCTTCCTTCTCTCTTCCTTGTCTAACCCTTCCGATCTCATATTCCCATCTCTCCCCAACAAGGTCAATGTTCAGCATAGCTGGTGAGGCTGCCTGAGTGAGGTACTGGTCCTCCTTCCCAGTTGTATACCCGACCCAAAGTATCATGCACCAGGACACTGCCCTTGAGGTGGTAGAGGTAGGATCTCCCGCTGAGTCCGAAGGAGAAACAACGCTGGAGGGTAAACGGATCAAGAAAGAAAGAAAGAAAGAAAGAAAGAAAGAAAGAAAGAAAGAAAGAAAGAAAGAATTGTTTTATGAGGACCCGATATAACATGGCTTATACTCATAATCCCTGGCACGAACAATTCATTCCTCTCGATAATACGTACTTTGGTAAGGACGACTGAAAAATCATACTTTTTTTTACCAACATTGTGGATTCATTATTGCTCGGGCGGTATAGCGCTGGCCTTCTGAACCCAACTTGGCAGGTTCGATCTTGGCTCAGTGCGGTGGTATTTGAAGGGGCTAAAAAACGTCAGCCTTGTGTCGGTAGATTTACTGGCACGTTAAAAAATTCCTGCGGGACAAAATTCCGGCACCTCGGCGTCTCTGAGAACCGTAAAAGGTGGGACGTAAAAATTGCAATAATAAATTAATACTTACAAACCAGAAGGATAGTGCAAGGATACTGCAGCCGTAAGCACATGTCCTGCCAAATACGGGCGTTTGGTAACCCTTTGGATAAGCAAGTACCGGATGCTACATGCCTGGAACAACACTTGTCAAAAGAAGGAGAACATGTCATGCCCCACCTGTGGATATGCTTCATTATGGCTCACTCTCTGCCGCTGGGAGTTAATTCTAGTTGGCAGTCATCCACTGTGAAACTTCGCCAGAACTGTTAACTTTAGGCGACATGTTCCTTGGACTCATAAACATGTCCGCTACATTATCAATGACTTTTTATTACTTCGTACCTTACTCGCATGAAATTACTTCTTTTGTTTATCATCATAAGTAGCTAAAACGTCATGAATTGAGCTATTTATTCAATTATATAATACTTCAAATACACACAACACATCACAGTTCCAACCACCACAGAAACACGCGATAGTGAATAAATCCTTCCACATAGGCTTGGCGTCAAGAAGGGCATCTGTCCATTAAAATGGGTCACATCCATACCAGGTGCATTCCCCAGTCAAGTGAGATAAGGCCAGTGGCGGCGCGTGGACTAAACGTCTGGGGGTTGATTGCTTTGGAAAATAACGTGTTCAGATATATTGTTACTTCATGTTAAGCCTACATAGATGTAAAATACTGACATCGCTTGATTATGAACACGACTTTCCTTTTAAGACACACGGCTGCAAATGGGTAATGAAAATGTGAGAGAGAATATTAAGTGCAATTACTTTAAGCTAATCGATTTTTCATCTGATTTAGAAGACTTCTGTAATTGCGTAGGAATAATTACTTCAAGCTGTAGCGGGGTAGTAGCGGCGATTAGGTTGGTGGGGCTATGGCGGGGCAGCCCCCCCTGCGCATGTCGTGGAGGAAAAAATTAAAATTGTATTCCACCTAAAGTCAGTAATTATTAAGAAAAATAATTCATACAAACTCTATTGTTTAACACCTATTTATATTACATAAAACGCTAATGTATGTTTCACAAAACTCAAGCTCATAAACCAGAGGGAGTTAAAAGGTGCGGTTTGTACTAAAATCTTCCAAATCGTCTCAATAGTACAGGGAAAGTCTTGCATTTCTTGATAAGCCAACGGAAATATATTTATTTTATGTCATTCATCTATACTTATTAATATAATAAAGAGAGAGTGTGAATTTTGTAAGTTTGTAAAATATCTCGAAGGTAATCTCAGAAATTACTGAACCGATTCTAAAAATTATTTTACTAATGTAAATATACATTAACCCTGAGGGACATGGGCTGTATTTTATTTTCAAAACAATTCGAGGGGGGAGACGGGGGAGGATATAAAAATACTAGGGTAATATAAGCGAAATATCGATTTTGTCGTACAAGGACGAGACAAAGCTCATGTTAAGCCCCTTGACGCAAAGAACAAAACTCGGTGAGCCCTACGGGCCCTAAAACCAACCGTTATGGAGATATTGGCACCACACTACCCACTGCTCTAGCAATCTGATAAAGAAATGTACTGCCGTAACCACTGCAACGTCAGCTCCGAGATTCTATAGCAGCGAGATTATGCATGTACGTTTGGGCATAGCTGCCAACCAAAATTGGTACACATATGATTTACCATCTGGAAAAAAATATACTGTTGTGTAAGACACTCATAGGACTCGTCTGGGCGGGGATGGAAAGGGGGTGAAGTATAAAAATAATAGAAAACGACCTATTTGAATGCAGAATCCGTAGTTTTGGGGGTCACTGAGATGAATAGTCACACTCCAGATATAATTTAAGCCCAGGATCAGCCCCGTTGGCACGGCGGTGAGAAAGGGTGGAAAAGAATATGTCCAAAATGATCGAGATTACGGATGAAAGTATGAATGTTCTAGCGTAGCTCTCAACCATACTTGGTACACATACCACTTACAATCTGAAACAGAAACGACTGTGGGGGCAAAACACCCCTAGAACCCAGATATAAATGTCGAATCCATAGTTTTCAAGGTCCCCGAGAGGAACTGTGACAATCTGGATGCCGTTTAAGTCATAGTTCAGCCTCAGTCGGAATGTGCAATATGACCAAGATTAAGATAACGTAGTGAGTGCTTCAAAACTTAGCCAGATAGGTTAGGAGGGGAGGACTTGAGGAGGGGGATATGAAAATTCGTGGTTCGCCTTATTTTCCGACCTGTGATTGAGTGTCTGCGAATATTTGACCGATGCTTGGTTTGGTGCGGTTTGATGTTCCTATGGAAATAATGACTCAGGTTTTTTTTAACGCATAAGGCATGCATAATACACCGCGGTTGTTACGGTTAAATGGTACTCCATACCAATGATATTACATCAAACATTGTATGCAAAATAAGAGTTTTGTCTGTACATTGCTCAGAATTCTAAAAGGATGGTATTTCTGCATCAGTCATACCCACAGTAACAAGGAAATGCACTTTTTACTTTTCCGTAATTTCTCTGTCTCTCTGTCTGTCTGTCTGTCTGTCTGTCTGTATGTATGTATATACACGCATCACGAGAAAACGGCTGAAGATAATTTAATGAAAATTGGTATACAAAGTCGGGTAATAAGTCGCTACAATCTAGGCCATGAATAATTTTATTCACACTGACTGAAATGGTAGTTTAGGGGAAGGATTAACATTTCATTCTCAAATATTTATGTTATTAGTGGTCATAATCTTATACAAAGTTGGGGAATAAGTCGCTATAATCTAGGCCATAAATAATTGTATTCACGCTGAGTGAAATGGTAGTTTAGGGGAAGGCCTAAAATTTAATTCTCAAATATTTGTTATTAATGGTCGTATCTTAACGAAAATTGGTAGGGGAAGTCGAGGAATAAGTCACTGCAATCTAGGTCATAAATAATTGTATTCACGCTGAATGAAATGGTAGTTTAGGGGTAGGCCTAAAATTTAATTCACAAATAATTATGTTATTAGTGGTCGTATCGATAAATACTACATAACTTAGTATTATATTTCCCATCATTTATGTCTTATACATTGTTACCATACCGGCTATGTTCAGAGATATTCATAAATTTGGATTTTTGTTACTTATCAGTGCCGAGTTACGAGATAATGGGTAAATAGGATTTAATGAAAATCGGTAGTCTATGAAAAATCGGAGAATAAGGAACAGCAGTTTGCGCTATAAATAATTTTATAACACCGCCCTAATATGAGTCGAAAGAAAACTAAATGTGAATGCCTACAAAATAGAAAGCTCATAAAATTAATCGACAATAACATTACATTGACCATTGTTTGTTGTGATGTGCTTTGTCTTCTGTTGCCACTCATCTCCGATAGATACGATTACTGCTGCGTACCGAGTATTTTTTAAATTTACCTTATGTCGCACCGACACAGTTAGGTCTTATGGTAACGATGGGATAGGAAAGGGCTATGGGTGTGAAGGAAGCGGCCTTGGCCTTAATTAAGGTACAGTCCCAGCATTTGCCTGGTGTGAATAACGGAATAACATCTTCAGGGCTGCCGATAGTGGGGTTCGAATCCACTATCTCCCGGATGCAAGCTCACAGCTGAGCGCCCCTAACCACACGGCCAACTCGCCCAGTCGTACGAGTGTAACAGTTTGCCTAAATATCGGCGGGAAGTATCTGGGGAGTTAAATAACTTTCTTCTTTAGTATGCCATTCCTCTGTTTCATAAATTTTCCGATACTACGGATACGTAGGGGAGCCTCCGTGGCTCAGACGGCAGCGCGTCGGCCTCTCACCGCTGGATACCGTGGTTCAAATCCTGGTCACTCCATGTGAGATTTGCGCTGGGCAAAGCGGAGGCAGCACAGGTTTTTCTCCGGGTACTCCGGTTTTCCCTGTCATCTTTCATTCCAGCAACACTCTCCATTCTCATTTCATGGCATCTATCAGTCATTAATAAATCACTTCGGGAGTGGCGACCCCATCGTACGAATAGCCTATATCTGCTTGATTCATTCCATCCCTGACCCGGTCAATGACTGGAAAACAGGTTGTAGGTTTTCATTTTCACTGATACGTAACATACTGGTTCATTATAGCATTCGAGCTATTCAGTCCCTACTCTTAGGCACTGATTGGAATTAGAAGTGTGCATATTTTTAACGGAATAATGGCAGAGGAGTGTTCACTGCTGTCTGCAGTCTGGTTATTCCAGCTCTGGAACTTTGGACTGTCAGATTGGCACTGCAGTACTGTTCGCTAAAAGTGAGAAAATGTGCAGTTTGTTATTTGATCGAGTATTTTATGTGATAACATTGCTTCTAATCGCTACATTCCTACTGACGTTTTTATAATGACCTATGTTGACTTCATTTAGGAAAACCACAAAGTCAGTCTTCCTGAGAATCCCGTAGCGAAGCACGGGTACATCAGCTAGTAAGAAATAAATTCACCCTTCATACGGATGTGGGGAGAAAGTGGGGTGGGAGTGGGGAGGCGGATTTCCACATGCGATATTTCTCGCACGGGTACGCTAGTACAAGACCGACTCAATTCTCAGACCGTAATATTTAAAAAAAAAAACATGGCGGCCGAAGTAGCCGGATCGCTGGTATTGGATAACATGAAAATATCACGTACATATTATATAAACGGCGGTAATTTAACATGATTTATGTAACATCATAGGGGAAATCACTTTTACACGTATGAAAACGCTTCGCCAACAAGTACGCATCACATATAATAAAATAGAATAACATATATTCTACTAAAAAAGAGACCAACAA
The DNA here is from genome assembly GCF_040414725.1 of Anabrus simplex. Taxonomy (NCBI): domain Eukaryota; kingdom Metazoa; phylum Arthropoda; class Insecta; order Orthoptera; family Tettigoniidae; genus Anabrus; species Anabrus simplex. The sequence goes on from NC_090265.1 coordinate 826,039,497, forward strand.
GCTAATTAGAAATTTCAATTCGTCAAATAACGTTTTGTCTTAGATTTCACTTCGATGGATAGATGAAAATACACGATAAAACTGTAAAAAGGATAGTTCTAACATAATTTTGAATGTTTCAAAATATATTAAGGTGCGAAATTCCTCGATTCATTCGCTCTCATGAGAAGTATGAAACAATTTGTTGCCTTAGTTTCGAAGTGGTGAACAATTTCTTAAATTCACCACCCAATGAATGGGAAATATACCCGAAAAAATAATGTTATTGGCTTTACGTCCCACTAACTACATTTTTTACGGTTTTCGGAGACGTCGAAGTGCAGGAACTTAGTCCTGCAGTAGTTCTTTTACGTGCCAGTAAATCTACCGACACGAGGCTGACGTATTTAAGCACCTTCAAATACCACTGGACTGAGCCAGGATCGACTCTGCCAACTTGAGGTCAGAAGGCCATCGCCTTAACCGTCTGAGTCACTCAGCCCAAGTACACCCGAAATGATTATGTTAATCCAATGAACGGCCCTGGTAATGTTAACATAATGTTGACATATGGCATAACAGCACTTCACACAATGATAGTTGTACCGGGCGGTACACCTTCACACCGCTAATTTAAAATGTGCGCCTGTTGAAACTCCTCTGCTGGAGGAAGTCTGAACTTTATCTACGCTATTAATTCTTTACCTTCTCAGAAGATGTCACCACGTGGAAAATTTTGAGTTTTTGAACTGTGTCATTTTTTATGTGTTTTTGTTTCGCTTGAAGTAAGAAGTGTGAACGTTCTCTCCTAGAGGACACTACTGAAGATTAACAATAGTGCACCCTAGTGCGGAGTCAAAGAACTATTTTGTTGGAGAAATTTTTATTTCAAAGGTTTGCTTCTTGTTAAATTTCTTTCTGTTATTGTTTAAGTTGGCTGTATACCCCTCTTTTTCCCCTTGTTTTAGATTTATCCAATCCCGAATTTCTTTTAGTAATTTCCGACCAATCCGATGTATCTTCCCCCAACTTGGATATGTTTCTGTACCCTAGCCAATAAAATAATTGTGGGCGGGTGTTTTCATTCCCCTAACGCCTAGAACCTTCCGCGAGAGGATATAAACTGCTGATTTTTGGGTCTCTGGGCCACTTCTGTTCCAGCTTTCAGTGTATTAAGTACATAGCAGGGGGCGGGAAGCGCCTCTTTTCTCGGCAGCGGTCAACAACAAGGTAATGGCCGATTAATAACTTCTTTCTTTGCTTGCTTAGCAGTTTAACTCTCGGGGCGGGTTCTAAGCGTTCCACCATGTAACCTTTTCCTAAATGTAACTACTCTTTTCATATTTTCTCTTTTAAAGCTACATACTGGGATAGAGAGTGCTAACCCTCTCGAGCTCCCACTCATATTGTTGTGAGGTGAACTTAGTTTTCTCAACCTATTCTTCGTTAACGTAAAACAAATTGTTCTCTTCTTAAGTCACCTCTTTAGTATGGGATTAGCCCTTGTATCAACGGCCTAGTGCCAAGTAGGTCTTAATCAAAGTGTATTAGGAGTGCAAGTTGCCTCCTCTCAAATTGTTATTTTAGAGGTCATTTAATTAACCTTCTTTTTCATTTAATAGACCTCAGTAGGTTGGGTATTTTACCCCTGTGTATATGTCCTTAGAGGACAGCTTGAAGGTGGAGTTTGGTGTGGCCTGTGATTGGCTTAAACTTTGAGAGCAGATTGCTCTTTTGGAATTCGATTTTTGTATGCCTCGAGGAGGCTTTCCTGTGTAAAGAGGAGCTAGGGCTCCTCGGTATGAATGGGGTTTTCTACCCCTCTGTTAAAACTTGTGTTGGGGGTAAAACTGAGCTAATTGCCCAAGCATTGTAAAGTCAGGGCGCGAAGCCCAAAATCCTGTAAATATTGTAATTTCCCCTTTTGACTTGCTACTTTGTACCTGCCATGCTTGTTTTTTCTTTGTTTTTGAAAAGAAAATATAACCTTGTTAAATTTTAAATTAATTTTACATTGCACTATAATTTCGTAGTTTGAAACCCATTCACACCCGCACCTTCTTTCACGCATAACTACCACAAAAACTCGGTAACAAGTGGTAGCAGAGCGTGGTTGAATGGGTCTCAATTTAGCCCCTTTTGACGGCTAAACATTGTTTTGATCCGAACTCTAACCATTTTCTCTGTTGCTGGAATTTTTTTTTGACCTTTTCAAAATTGTTCTGTCATCATGCCCGGCCCTCGCGATGTTCTCCATCTTAACTATTTGCGCAAGGAGGAGTTGATCTATGAATTAACTATTAGAAATGTGCAATCTGGAGGCACGGTTGCAGTAGACACAAACAAGCTTAGAGAGTCCCTAGATTTGCCCATTTCCATCCCCAATTTGGGAGAGAAAGAAATTGACGACTCTCTTTCCACGATCACGGAGAATATTACTGGGCTAGCTTCTGTAGTTAGTTTTTTTGATGAAAATGATCCTTCTCCTAATCAAATTAAGCGTGTGCAAGCTAGGCTATATCATTTTTCGAATAGGGTTAACGATCTGTTGTCTCTAAAGTTGAATGACGTTCAGAAGAAGGAAGCTAGTACGCTGCTTGAAAATATGTCTGAATTATCTAGCAAGGTCACTCAATTGTTAACTGGGGAAGTTCCTCCCAAATCTGATCTACCCACCATAGTGAATGTAGGTAGTGAGGAAGAACCTCCTAAGGGAGAAGTAAATAGGAAATCCATCGCTGCTCAAACTATCTCTGCCCCATTGGACAACGAGTCTGAACGCCGTGCATCGTTGAGTAACATCCGTTCTGAATTAACTTCCTTGCCATTGAAACCTTTACCTACTATGTCACCCGGGTTTAGCAGCTTGCCTCATCCATTGGCAATGTTGCTCAGAGGTATCTCTAAGTTTTCGGTTAATACCACCAGTGAAGTAATTTCATTTTTAAGATTTCTTGTTGAATTTCAGGATCATGCCCTTGTGTTTTCTCTTTCTCCATGTCAAATTTTGCAAATTATCTATCGTTATGCAATTGGTATTCTTTCTGACAAAATAGTAAGAGCCATAGCCGAACAGTCATCTATTGAAGATTTTCATGCACACTTGCTTGCAAATTTTATTCCCGCCCGCGCGAGGTCTTCTCTGATTCAGAAGTACTATTATCGTGTACAGCGATTGGATGAGAACTTGGCTGATTTCATACAAGACATTAAGTTTTATACTAGGGTGTTTGCTCTTCACTTCCCTGAGGATCAAATTGTACAAGCTATTGTGGAAGGTATTTCACCATCTTATAGGTCATACTTGTGTTTCGCGGCGTGCCCGCAAACTTTCTCTGAACTTGAAGCGTTGGCCGTCTCAGCGGAAGGAGTTAGGTACGCCGATTCTTTGCGTGTGGCAAAAGAACCCCCTCCTTCGTTTAGTAATACTCGGCCTCCACCTCGCCGACCAGTCACACCCCGTAAATGTTATGCTTGCGGGTCGCCTGACCACCTTCGCAATAAATGTCCATTGGTCAAAAGTAGTAGGGCAAATAATGGAGCTGGTTCAGCACAAGGCTGTTTTAAATGTGGGGCTTTCTCACATATCGCCAAGAATTGCCCAAACCCGATTAGCACCCCCTCCTGCTCAACTTCTGGTGCAAATTCTACCTATTCCAATAATAAAAAGTGACTAGTGGCTTCGGCTGAGTCGACTAATCCATCTTCCCGAGACTCAGCCCCTAGTCAACAGGTTGTAAATTCAGGGAACGAGCAATTTTCAAATTCATCTTTTGAAGGTCCCAAAGAGTGTCTTAGGATTGCGGCGGATTCCCCCGCACCGGTTCCTTTTCTTAAGATTGAGTTAAATAACGAGCCTATAACAGCTCTCTTAGATTCAGGCAGTGTTTGTTCGATTATTTCGGCTGAATGGTATTCTAAATTGAAATCTGTTTGTAAACTACCTGACTATGTCTCATCTCCTGTTCAATATGTTTCGGCTAATTCTTCCCCATTAGAAATTCTAGGTTCCTTATTGGTCAAAATTCGTATTTTTAAATTCACTTGGAAAGTTAAATTGTTTGTGGCCAAGCTCTTGTCTTGCCCCATTATATTGGGAGCGGACTTTATTTTTCACACTGGTCTTGTGCTCGATCTTCAGAGTAGGTCTTGCACTTTCAAATTTGCCTCTAATTGTAGCATACCTCTATTAAAGTGTAATTCTGCATTATGTTCTTCTAATTCGCCTACCCAGGATGAGATGTCGTTAGATCTTAGACATCTACCTGAGGAGCAGGCTGATAGTATTCGTAAGCTGTGTCAGTCATTTCCAGAGGTGTTTTCTGATACTCTTGGTGTTACTGACCTGATCGAATACAAAATTGAGGTCACGGATTCGATTCCTGTCCGTTTTCCACCGTATAGACTATCTCCACCTAAAATGAAGGCTCTGAAAGAAATTATTGATCAGATGTTGAAGGATGGTATTATTAGGCCCTCTAAGTCGGCGTATTCTTCGCCTATTTTTCTAGTTCCGAAACCCCAAGGAGGCTTCAGGCCTGTTATTGATTATAGGGCTCTCAATCGGAAGGTGGTGTTACAATCTGTGCCCCTTCCCGACCTTCATTCTTGTTTTTCATGGTTTCGTAAGGCCAAGTTCTTTACTATCTTGGACTTGAATCAGGCCTATAATCAAATTCCCCTTGCCGAAGAGTCTAAACATCTTACAGCGTTTGCCACGGACTGGAACTTATATGAATACAACCGCGTGCCTTTCGGGCTCCCCACGGGAGCAGCTGTACTCACTAGGCTACTAGATAGGGTCTTCTCCGACATCAAATTTGAGTACTTATATCACTACTTGGATGATGTCGTCGTATTTTCAGAGACTTTTGAGGAGCATCTAGATCATCTGCGAGAAGTTCTCGATCGCCTTCGTAAGGCTGGGTTAACTGTTAAGTTGTCTAAGGTTGCCTTTGCTAAGCCCTCTATGTCATTCCTAGGGCATATTGTGTCACCTGATGGTGTTGCAGTCGATCATTCGAGAACACAGGCCATCCGTGATTTTAAACCTCCCAAGGACATCAAAGGCATCGCCAGGTTCATTGGTATGGTGAATTTCTTCAGGAAGTTTATTCCTAACTTTGCTCATAGAGCGGCGCCCTTGAACCTTCTTCGTAGGAAAGGCATCAAATTCGAGTGGGGACCTTCTCAACAAGCCGCTTTCGAAGATCTTAAATTAGCTCTCTGTAATGCCCCTGTACTTGCTATGCCTGATTTCTCGAAGAAATTCATCGTACAAACCGACGCGTCGTCGTCGGCGGTAGCTGCAGTCCTTCTTCAGGAGACTGAACTAGGGAGGCGCCCCATCGCCTATGCATCTAGGACTCTCTCGGCTCAAGAAGCAAAGTACTCCATATATGAGCTCGAAGGTTTGGCAGTCTTATTTGCCTTAGAAAAGTTCCGTCTCTATCTGGAACATGTCAAATTCGATTTGGAGACAGATAATCAAGCCTTAAGCTGGGTCTTAGGTAGGCCGCGTCGTACTGGTCGTATAGCCCGTTGGGCCATCCGTTTTTCTGCCTTCCAATTCGATGTCAGGCATATCAGAGGTACCGAAAATGTTGTTGCTGATGGACTCAGTCGTATGTTTTCAAACGACGTGGAGAACCATGAACCGGTTGACCGTTCATCACCTCCCGAGTCCACACTATTTGATGTTAATGCCATCTTAACTGATGCCCCCATGCTCTTTAGGGATATCGAGAAATACCAACAGGAAGATCCGACGCTGGCTCCGATAATGGAAACCCTTTCCTCTGGGGAGCATGTTGTCCCTTATGTTCTGAGGAATGGTGTTCTATGTTGCCCATCGAGGCATGATAAGAGGATGAAAGTTGTCGTTCCAGCTGTTCTTGTACCTATGATCTTCAAGTATTATCATGAGACCCCATTAGGAGGGCATCTTGGAATCTTTAAAACCCGTGAAAAGATTCGTGAAATGTTCATCTGGAAAGGTATGGACGGTGAAATCCGTGAACTAGTAAAGGCTTGTAAATCCTGTTTGATTAGTAAACCAACTATGTCCACCAACGTAGGCCTTTTGTCTTCCCATCAAGCGTCGCGCCCCATGGAACGCCTGTACATTGATTATGTAGGACCCTTCCCCCAGTCAAAGGGTAATGCCAACAAATTCATCTTTGTATGTGTAGATGGTTTTACCAGATTTTCCTGGTTATTTCCGACTAAGCTGGCTACCGCTCAGTCCACCATTACTTGCCTAAATTCTATTTTTGCTTCTTTTGGTCCGTGCCAATATATTGTATCTGATAATGCTAAGGCTTTTACATCTAATTTATTTCGTAAATTCTGTTTTGACTTATCCATCTCTCATGTAACTACTTCGGCTTATTACCCTCAACCATCTTTGGCTGAACGGGTTAATCGTAATCTCAGGTCCGCACTTATTGCCTATCATCATGAAGATCATTTCAGGTGGGACACGTCCCTGCATTGGTTAGCTTTTGCTTTGAATTCGGCGGTTCATGAAGCCCATAAATTCACTCCAGCTTCTTTGATGTTCAAGTTTGTTCCCAACTCGCCGCTCTCTAACCTCTGGTCTCTGAGTGACAATCTACCCGAGACAATAGATCCGGACAACATTAAAGATCTTTGGAAGAAGGCTAAAGCCAATCTTAAGGTATCTCATGAAAAGGTTAGGGAAAGGTATGATCGTGGACGGAGACCCACCACTTTGAATGTAGGTGACCAGGTGATGGTCAAGAACTTTGTTCCCGCGGGCAAGCTTGCCCCCAGATTTCATGGGCCTTGTATCATTCTCGATTTTCTTACGCCGGTTACATTGTTAGTAAGCAATCCAGCCACCGAGAGGATATTTAGGGTTCACCTGTCACAGGTGAAACCGGTGTAATTTCCGTGTTAACTTGCTTCATATTATTTTGAAAGGAATATGAAGGTTATATTTTGTTTAAGTTTCACTTTTAAGGCTTTCTGCCCCTTCTATAACATTTTGTTTTATATGTAAGCATTTGTGTGAAACCTCCCCCGATTTGTTAAACTGCCATCCTGTCCTTGCCTCGGCCATTACCACGCTCCCGTCTCCTGCCCCAATACACACTGTCGCTGTATTATATTAAATGCCATGGACATCTGCACGCCGCTGACCCCTCAACCTCTTCACCAAGCCTGTGCCCTCAAAAAGATGATGGTCCAACACAATTCTGCCGCCTAGCTTTAATGTTTCAGTGCCCCCGCAGCCGCGCGGCGCCGTGCAGCTACTGGGTCCGAGGACGGGCCCCCTCGGCCCCAGCGAGGACGACATGTGCACGGCGAGCCGGAGCTCTCCTCCCGGCCAAGGCTGATGTGCGGCGCACGACCTGCTACTTGCCCGCAGCCTGTATATCTTCACCGCGGGCGCGGCGTGTTTCAACTCCACTGCTCCCCTCATAGTGCGGGCGAGCGGTATCTTAGGGTACTTGAGGGGTCCGAGCGGCCTCCTTTGGACGCAAGCTGCAACGGCCGGTCTGGCCATCCTACCTTGTCAACATCAATTACATGGACATTCATTACCTGCAATTACCACTCTGGGAAATTCAACAGCAATATTTGGTGGACTTTGAAATTTTTTTTTCTTCTCTTCACTTTCAAGTATTAAAAGTTTATCTTCAGAAATTCAACTTCTACAAATATAAAGACTTTACTTCACCTGCAACAACAAAATTTTGAAACTGAATCAAACCCAATTAAGAAATCTTATAAATGCTTCTGCACTCAATCTTCATATCCACAGCATAACTTGGACCTTGTTTCAAACAGATTTCATGTGTCACCCCTGGAGGAACTTTTGGGGGGGGGAGGTCTGTACCGGGCGGTACACCTTCACACCGCTAATTTAAAATGTGCGCCTGTTGAAACTCCTCTGCTGGAGGAAGTCTGAACTTTATCTACGCTATTAATTCTTTACCTTCTCAGAAGATGTCACCACGTGGAAAATTTTGAGTTTTTGAACTGTGTCATTTTTGATGTGTTTTTGTTTCGCTTGAAGTAAGAAGTGTGAACTTTCTCTCCTAGAGGACACTACTGAAGATTAACAATAGTGCACCCTAGTGCGGAGTCAAAGAACTATTTTGTTGGAGAAATTTTTATTTCAAAGGTTTGCTTCTTGTTAAATTTCTTTCTGTTATTGTTTAAGTTGGCTGTATACCCCTCTTTTTCCCCTTGTTTTAGATTTATCCAATCCCGAATTTCTTTTAGTAATTTCCGACCAATCCGATGTATCTTCCCCCAACTTGGATATGTTTCTGTACCCTAGCCAATAAAATAATTGTGGGCGGGTGTTTTCATTCCCCTAACGCCTAGAACCTTCCGCGAGAGGATATAAACTGCTGATTTTTGGGTCTCTGGGCCACTTCTGTTCCAGCTTTCAGTGTATTAAGTACATAGCAGGGGGCGGGAAGCGCCTCTTTTCTCGGCAGCGGTCAACAACAAGGTAATGGCCGATTAATAACTTCTTTCTTTGCTTGCTTAGCAGTTTAACTCTCGGAGCGGGTTCTAAGCGTTCCACCATGTAACCTTTTCCTAAATGTAACTACTCTTTTCATATTTTCTCTTTTAAAGCTACATACTGGGATAGAGAGTGCTAACCCTCTCGAGCTCCCACTCATATTGTTGTGAGGTGAACTTAGTTTTCTCAACCTATTCTTCGTTAACGTAAAACAAATTGTTCTCTTCTTAAGTCACCTCTTTAGTATGGGATTAGCCCTTGTATCAACGGCCTAGTGCCAAGTAGGTCTTAATCAAAGTGTATTAGGAGTGCAAGTTGCCTCCTCTCAAATTGTTATTTTAGAGGTCATTTAATTAACCTTCTTTTTCATTTAATAGACCTCAGTAGGTTGGGTATTTTACCCCTGTGTATATGTCCTTAGAGGACAGCTTGAAGGTGGATTTTGGTGTGGCCTGTGATTGGCTTAAACTTTGAGAGCAGATTGCTCTTTTGGAATTCGATTTTTGTATGCCTCGAGGAGGCTTTCCTGTGTAAAGAGGAGCTAGGGCTCCTCGGTATGAATGGGGTTTTCTACCCCTCTGTTAAAACTTGTGTTGGGGGTAAAACTGAGCTAATTGCCCAAGCATTGTAAAGTCAGGGCGCGAAGCCCAAAATCCTGTAAATATTGTAATTTCCCCTTTTGACTTGCTACTTTGTACCTGCCATGCTTGTTTTTTCTTTGTTTTTGAAAAGAAAATATAACCTTGTTAAATTTTAAATTAATTTTACATTGCACTATAATTTCGTAGTTTGAAACCCATTCACACCCGCACCTTCTTTCACGCATAACTACCACAAAAACTCGGTAACAATAGTAATGAAACGTTCAGACACTAAAGATACAATAGTTTTTTTACCCATTAAATAACATGAGTGCAAAAACTCTATTGACGAAACATCGATATTTAACCACATGGTCGAGCTTCAGTTCGACGCAGTCTACTTGATAACAGATAACCACAGCATGAATCGGAACGTGTTGGTAGTGTAAAACCCTACATTACAAACCCAACTAATCCCTCTAAGTCACTATTTCTTTTGTGTAACAGTATACAGATGCTCCATTTGTCACACTTATAAGTTTTGTTATACTCCAAGATCCAGCCAAACATTTCCGCAGGCAAAGCACAGATTATTGTAAAATACACTTGCATCTAAATCACTCGACACTTTGAACCACATAGACACTGACGGATATCACAATATCAGTTATATTCTATCTAAATTAATATATTTCGAGAAACACCAATAGTTTGGAAGTAGAGAAATGGCTTCTCTAACCACAAAATGATGTATGCACACTACAGTTTTGTCATGGACTTCAAAATAATCACGATGTATATTCCTAATCCATTTCTCTCTTAAATGTTCTATTCGGTAGGAAACTTAAGAATAGCTGAATGAGAGGCATTGCCACAGTTATACTAAAACCTGGTCCACCTAGTGCACTCACGTTTTTTAATGGGTAAAAACACGATCAAAACAAGCATATTCTCAAATTACTGCGTATAATTTCAGATCCTATGTGTCCACTGACTCATATAAATACACTCACACACTTATATTCTACAAATAAACTTGCATTTATCGCCAACTTTCATACGATAACAACAAACCAAAACAAACCCGCATTTCCAACAATTCCGGCTACTCGATTCGCCATCTTTGAACGATCGAGAGTAGCATTAAGGTCTGAGGATTGGAGTCGGTCTTGGCTAGTATATCTATAATACGCTAACGTGTATGTTTCACAAGACTCAAGCTCTTAAACCAGAGGGAGTTAAAAGGTACGGTTTGTACCAAAATCTTCCAAATCGTTTCAATAGTACAGGGAAATTCTTGCATTTCTTGAAAAGTCAACGGAAATATATTTATCATATGTAATCCATTTAATTACAACGTCGCACTAAGATACGGATCGAATTTGATTGATAGATTTTCGCTAGATGACAGCGACTTTCTCAGTATTATGATAGTCCGATAAGAAATGTTGTATATAGGAGGATGGGAACACGTCGCCATGTTTTATGAACTACCTTTCTTGCTAGGCAACTCATTGCTTGTTATTTGGAAATAGCAATCCAAAATGCCGTGTTAGAGATGTACTTTCATGTAACTAGGCAACTCGTTGCCGAGGAATCTGTTCATTTTCACACCAGATGGAAAAACAAAGTATGTCATATATCCACTCGCGTTGCAATGAAGATCATGCGTCATGCAAATAAATCGCATATAGAAAGACTTCGATCAAATTAATAGGCATAGGAATTTAAAAATAGAACATATTTACAGTAATTATTAAGTGAAATTATAAGTAAATGTAATACAATGCTATATGCTGCTCCAAAATAGTTCACCAGTAGTTTACCCCTCCATTACCTTCCTTCCTCTACTTTCCCCTCCAGGCTCGGGGCTTCGCGCAGGTTTGTGCCATAAGATAGTAATCCCACTTTTAGCATATGCTGTGATGAAGGGTAACAGCAAAAATGACTAAAATATGATCAAAACAATAAAAACTAGTAAAATATGCATTTACAGTATATGTCCTATATAATAAGGCTAAACATGCTCAGAAACGTCTAGTTCGTGCTTAATTACTAGCAAGGACACTTGTGTACATGTCATTTATTTTGTTGTTCAACTATCTAACATTCTGATAGTAAAATGATAACAATTTATCTCTCACAGCCATCTAAATCATACCAAATTCTTAACATCATCAATCGTTCTAACAGTATATACATGTGTCACGTGCTTTCTTCCTAAGTTTAACATTCCCTGCATTATACACGCACAAATATGCAAAACCTCTCTCCATTTTTACCTTTCTGGCTTCACTGAAAATAATCCTTGTGTTTAAAGTGAGATTTTGGTTGACGTAGATAGCCCCCCTCTCCCACAGAGGTAAGTTCATTGTCAGCACAGCTCAAGTTACGTTTAATCTCACACCTTTGGAAAACATGTCCTTATCAAATGTATTTCCACTGTATTTCGCTTTCCATATTGGTCTAGCGCCTTCCATATTGGTCTAGATAATCTGTTTGTAGCTGTAAGTTGCTCATCTTGTTCTTTAATGTATAGTTCTCCGATTTAAGGCTCTCAGTAACTTCCTTGCATGATTTCAGTTCTCCTCCATGACTCTTGAGTGGAATAAAGTTTTCCTCGAGTTTCTCATGAACCGAGATCAGTAATTCACAAAGCTCTACCTCAAGATTTCTACATAACCACATCTCATCTTTGGATCACAAGTTTTTCACATCCTCTTCCGTAAGATTTACACATGCACTATGAAATAGATTGCTGCATAACTTGCACTGAATTTTTCCATTTACATCCTGATGTGGCACAGCTTTTGAACAATTTCCACACTTACCCATTTTACAAGAGGAAATACTTGTGCTCTCTACAGGTAAACTTTCGTAATGTTGGCTGTACTCGTTATAATCGATTCAGTATAACACACTTTTACTCCTTGAAAATACTGAACACTGAAGTTGGTAATAGTTTGTCACAATCGATAGTTCACTTTGTAACGGTTCAAATCCCGTTACAAGATGATATCTGTACTTTTCTCCTCTGCGAACCATGTGACCTTGCCGCGGTGGGGAGGCTTGCGTGTCCCAATGATGCAGATAGCCGAGCCGCAGGTGCAACCATATCGGATGGGTATCTGTTGAGAGACCAGACTAACGAATGGTTCATCAAAAGAGGGGTAGCAGCCTTTCGATAGTTGCAAGGGTGGCAGTCTAGATGATTGACTGATACGGCCTTGTAATAATAGTCAACATGGCTTAGCTGTGTTGATACTGCTACACGGCTGAAAGCAACGGGAAACTACAGCCGTAACTAACTCCCGAGGACATGCAGCTCTCTCTGTATGAATGATGTACTGATGATGGCTTCCTCCCGGGTAAAATATTCCGGAGGTAAACTAGTCCCCCATTCGGATCTCCGGGTGGGGACTACACGAGAGGGGGCGATCATCAGGAAGATGGATACTGACATTCTGCGAGTCGGAGCGTGGAATGTTAGAAGTTTGAATCGTTGTGGTAGGTTAGAGAACCTGAAAAGGGAGATGGATAGGCTAAAGTTAGATGTAGTTGGTATAAGTGAAGTACGTTGGCAGGAAGAGCAAGATTTTTGGTCAGGCGACTACCGAATTATCAACACAAAATCAAACAAGGGAAATGCAGGAGTTGGTTTAATAATGAATAAGAAAATAGGGCAGCGGGTAAGCTGCTACGACCAGCATAGTGAAAGACTTATTGTCGTCAAGATAGACACCAAACCAATGCCCACCACAATAGTGCAGGTCTATATGCCTACTAGTTCAGCGGATGATGAAGAAATCGAAAGAATATATGAGGAGATAGACGATTTAATACAATATGTAAAAGGTGACGAGAATCTAATTGTGATGGGAGACTGGAATGCAGTGGTAGGCCAAGGAAGAGAAGGTAATACAGTAGGAGAATTTGGATTGGGACAAAGGAATGAAAGAGGAAGTCGGCTGGTTGAATTCTGCACTGATCATAATTTAGTCCTTGCCAATACTTGGTTCAAACACCACAAACGACGGCTGTATACGTGGACGAGACCTGGAGACACTGGAAGGTATCAAATAGACTTCATTATGATTAGGCAGAGATTCAGAAACCAGGTGTTGGATTGCAAAACTTTCCCAGGGGCAGACGTGGACTCTGACCACAACTTGTTGGTCATGAAATGCCATCTGAAGAAATTGAAGAAAGAAAAGAATGCAAAAAGATGGGATCTAGACAAGTTGAAAGAAAATAATGTGAGGGATTGTTTCAAGGAACATGTTGCACAAGGACTAAATGAAAAGGCTGAAGGAAACACTATAGAGGAAGAGTGGAGGGTCATGAAAAATGAAGTCAGTAGGGCTGCTGAAGAAATGTTAGGAAGGAAGAAAAGATCAACTAAGAATCAGTGGATAACTCAGGAGATACTAGACCTGATTGATGAACGACGAAAATACAAGAATGCTAGAAATGAAGAGGGCAGAAAAGAATACAGGCGATTAAGGAATCAAGTGGATAGAAAGTGCAAGGTAGCTAAGGAAGAATGGCTGAAGGAGAAGTGCAAGGATGTCGAAGGCTGTATGGTCCTGGGTAAGGTAGATGCTGCATACAGGAAAATCAAGGAAACATTTGGAGAAAGGAAATCTAGGTGTATGAATATTAAGAGCTCAGATGGAAAGCCACTTTTAGGGAAAGAAGACAAAGCAGAAAGATGGCAGGAGCATATCCAACAGTTGTATCAAGGTAAAGATGTAAATAATTTGGTTCTGGAACATGAAGAGGCTGTTGATGCTGATGAAATGGGAGACCCAATTTTGATATCAGAGTTTGACAGAGCTGTGAGTGACCTCAATAGGAACAAGGCACCTGGAATTGATGACATTCCCTCTGAATTACTGACTGCCTTAGGAGAAACCAGCATGGCAAGGTTATTTCATTTAGTGTGCAAGATGTATGAGACAGGAGAAGTCCCATCCGATTTTCGGAAGAATGCTGTTATACCTATTCCCAAGAAAGCCGGTGCTGACAGGTGTGAAAACTACCGCACCATTAGTTTAGTATCTCATGCCTGCAAAATTTTAACACGTATTATTTACACAAGACTGGAAAAACAAGTTGAAGCTGAGTTGGGAGAAGATCAATTTGGCTTCAGAAGAAATGTAGGCACACGTGAAGCAATACTGACTTTACGTCTGATCTTAGAGGATCAAATCAAGAAGGACAAGCCCACGTACATGGCATTCGTAGATCTAGAAAAGGCATTCGATAATGTTGATTGGACCAAGCTATTTATGATTCTGAAGATGATAGGGATCAGATACCGTGAACGAAGAATTATCTACAACCTGTATAAAAATCAGTCTGCAGTGATAAGAATCGAGGGCTTTGAAAAAGAAGCAGCAATCCAGAAAGGAGTGAGGCAAGGCTGCAGTTTGTCCCCTCTCCTTTGTAATGTTTACATAGAACAGGCAGTAAAGGAATTCAAAGAGAAATTTGGAAAGGGAATCACAGTCCAAGGAGAGGAAATCAAAACCTTGAGATTTGCCGATGATATTGTTATTTTATCTGAGATTGCAGGAGATTTCGAGAAGTTGCTGAATGGTATGGATGAAGTCTTGGGTAAGGAGTACAAGATGAAAATAAATAAGTCTAAAACAAAAGTAATGGAGTGCAGTCGAACGAAGGCAGGTGATGTAGGAAATATTAGATTAGGAAATGAAGTCTTAAAGGAAGTAGATGAATATTGTTACTTGGGTAGTAAAATGACTAACGATGGCAGAAGTAAGGAGGACATAAAATGCAGACTAGCACAAGCAAGGAAGAGCTTTCTTAAGAAAAGAAATTTGCTCACTTCAAACATTGATATCGGAATTAGAAAGATGTTTTTGAAGACTTCGTGTGGAGCGTGGCATTGTATGGAAGTGAAACATGGACGATAACTAGCTCAGAAAGAAAGAAAATAGAAGCTTTTGAAATGTGGTGTTACAGAAGAATGCTGAAGGTGAGATGGATAGATCGAATCACGAATGAAGAGATACTGAATCGAATTGGTGAGAGGAGATCGATTTGGCTAAATTTGACGAAAAGAAGAGATAGAATGATAGGACACATCTTAAGACAACCAGGGCTTGTGCAGTTGGTTTTTTGAAGGAAGTGTAGGTGGCAAGAACGGTAGGGGTAGACCAAGGTATGAATATGACAAGCAGATTACGTAGAGCAGATGTAGGATGCAATAGTTACGTAGAAATGAAAAGGTTAGCACAGGATAGAGTAGCATGGAGAGCTGCATCAAACCAGTCTATGGACTGATGACTCAAACAACAACATCTGTACTTTTATTATTTTATTATTTTATCTGTATTATTATTATTATTATTATTATTATTATGTCAGTATTATTATTTTATCTGTGAGATTATTATTATTTTGTTATAATTATTCAATTCTATTATGCAAAGCTTGTCGCTTGCGTATTTGTAATTGAGTGTATGCATATATACGTATATGTAGATTAACATTAAATCCTGTACAGTGAGAGTTTCGATGTATCATATGTGGATGTGTTTAGTTAGCACTGAGCTCACTTTCTTTGGGACTCAGCCGCCCCAGGGGATTTCACCATTACATGCAACGGTTTGAGGCGTTGTGGGAGTATGTCATTGTTATTTCTGGAGATTACGTAGCTGTGTCAACCAACGTCTATAAAAGGTGGGTGCATATTGTAGCGTCAGTCATTAGTTAAACGGAAGCTGAACAGTGAAGAAGTCTACGAGATGAAGAGACCTCAGTCGGTCAGTCAACGAGTGTGAACGAGAGATGGAGAAGACTCAGTGAGCCATTGAAATGAAATGGCGTATGGCTTTTAGTGCCGAGATATCCCAGGACGGGTTCGGCTCGCCAGGTGCAGGTCTTTCTATTTGACTCCCGTAGGCGACCTGCGTGCCGTGATGAGGATGAAATGGTGATGAAGACAACACATACACCCAGCTCCCGTGCCATTGGAATTAACCAATTAAGGTTAAAATCCTCGACCCGGCCGGGAATCGAACCCGGGACCCTCTGAACCGAGGGCCAGTACGCTGACCGTTCAGCCAACGAATCGGACAGTGAGCCATTAATTATTGGTAATTGAGAGAGTGAGACCAAATGTTGGTCGGTCACTTAGTTGAAGACACGGACGCAAGGGCTTACCATGGAGACAGAGAGGGCAACACTGGACCTGCCATGAGGTGATACCATATTGACTTACAAAGAAGTCAGATGATTTGGAGAAGAAGCAGTCACAAGGATGTATCACCAAGTTAGGCGTGACACATCTACAGTAAACACCAGATCAAAGGATTACGTCGTAATTACACTCAAAGTGTTGAAGGTACAGTCAAGTGAATCAGTGAGGGAAATATTTCGTATAAATTGTTAAATGTCCGGTCAAGAAGAATTCAAATTCATGCCTAGTTTCTTTCAGTTGCAATGTCATAATTTCATGTTCTCATCTGTTTTATCGCAACAAGACTCACTATTTTTTATATATTATTTAAAGAATATATTTTGTTCTATCAAACGAATTCATAGTTTTATTTCAATGACAGTAAAATATCTTAACCTCAAAATTAATGGGGAAACCGAACGCCAATCTCCTTTTCCCAGAACTTATATGGTATGTTGTCAAAAGTAAGCTTATTACCCCACACCCTAGAGATAGTCAAGAGTCTCATTCTATTATTGCTGCACTGAGTGATAGCTGGCGCCCTTCAAATAACGTATGTGTAAGTAAGCAGGTAAGAAGTAAGCGTGAGTCCAGGGTTCGACGATTGTGTACTTTATTTAATGAATGTTAATTTTCATAATTTCTATTTTAAATGCAGATATTCAGATTTTTCAGTATAAATTCAGATTAATATGTTTCAAAAGTTAGTCAGCGACTTAGGAAAGTATCAACTTGTCCCTACAGAAATGTTAACACTCTATGTTGGTAGCAGCATTGTAAACACTCTTCTAGATTGTACTGAATCTCCCTACGGTTTAAAAACGGATTTACAGCAATTAGTTGAGCTAAGATGGAAAAGTTTTTACGTCAGTTTAAACAAGAGTACTTACAGTTTGAAATTATTACATCTTTTCAGCCAAACATCACTATATCCACTATAAAATCTCGAAAATCTACAGCACAAGTCACTGCCTCCGTACCTCACCATTATCAACCTCACTACTGTTAATGGCATACTTAAGCAAGAGATATAAACCGGATTTCAAGAAAATAACTTACAAGGAGAGGCCATACCCTGCAGCCAACCCATTTCAACCAACTTCAATGTACCTTTGGGGGGACACTCACCAGTAAATCGTTTGTAAGGGTTTAGGTCAATACGCCTTCGTTTTCGAAAAAAATGAGCTCAAATGGCATGACGCAGGATCCGCTTCGGACAGAGTGGAGGTGATAGAACACTAAAAGGCGAAGAAATTTTACTTCAACATGTCAGGTCCTCAATCTAATAATTTCCGAAATATTGATGAATCCCCGATTCCAAGGCAACGCATAATTATATACTTGGCGAGTTACATTACAGTCTTTTCTTTTCTTTTCTTTTCTTTTCTTTTCTTTTCTTTTCTTTTCTTTTCTTTTCTTTTCTTTTCTTTTTTTTACAGCCAATCGGAGTGGTGGCCTACTGGTCACGGTCATTTTCTGCGAACGTCGAAGAAGTGAGTTCGAGTCTCTTCGCAGCTATATTTATTGTACAAAATAAAATGTTTGAGAGAACGTGAAAATATAAATGGGAACAAAGTGTAGTGGTTAGTGTGATTAACTGCCACCCCGGAGGCGCGGGTTCGATTCCCGACTATGCCACGAAATTTGAAAAAAGGTACGAGGGCTGGAACGGGGTCCACTCAACCTCGAGAGGTCGACTGTGTGTTCGATTCCCGCCTCAGCCATCCTGGAAATGGTTTTCCGTGGTTTCCTACTTCTCCTCCAGGCAAATGGCGGGATGTTACCTAATTAAGGCCACGGCCGTTTCCTTCCCCGTTCCTTGTTTCTCCCTTTCAATCTTCCCATCCCCCCGCAAGGCCATTGTTCAGCATAGCAGGTGAGGCCGCCTGGGCGAGGTACTGTCCTCGTACCTTGTTGTATCTCCCTGACCCAAAGTATCCTGCTCCAGGACACTGCCCTTGAGGAGGGATCCCTCGCTGAGTCCGAGGGAAAAGCCAACCCTGGAGGGTAAACGGATTAAGAAAGAAAGAAAGAAAGAAAGAAAGAAAGAAACTGTTCCAATGAATTCAGCAACCTGTGAAAGGTATTTTGCATACTTGCGACGTTTAAAAACATAGTACAGGAACACGCTCGCCCAGGAGATCTTTGGTTATTTTGGCTATCAAAAGGAGCACTGTTGTTTCCTTTTCAAAAGTAATTAATGACTTTAATTCAAATCGAAAGAGAAGACTTCATTTTGTGTAAAATACGATGTGATCAGATTATGTAAAATAAAGAAAAGTTTCGATTTTTGTCCATGTTGTCCGCTTGACTTTTACTTTTACGGATAAAAATCGGCCAAGTAAGAAATAAATTTGAATTAGGTTTACTTTTTAATTCTATATGGATGTTTCTTACTTTACAGAGGTTTGGTTATCATATTAAAGATATTAACTTTCAGTATTAAAGGAAAGATAGAAAATATTAAGAATAATTTTTTTGGTCGCAAATTACTCTCAAAAGGGGTCCATGGTAAACCCTGTCACCTCAACTAAAATGCTCATTTTACGCCCATGCCTACATTCAGGTGATGGGAGTATTATTGTTCTGATCTGATATTGAATATGCACCTACCTGTAAAACCTAAGGAAGTGGCTCCTAGAAGTAGTGGCTTAATGGAAAATAATATAGCAATTATTGGCCTGGAGAAACGCTAGATTTAGCTACCGGGCGAGCTGGCCGTATGCTTAGTCCCGGGCAGCTGTGAGCTTGTATCCGGGAGATAGTGGGTTCGAACCCCACTATCGGCAGACCTGAAGATGGTTTCCGTGGTTTCTTATTTTCACACCAGGCAAATGCTGGGGCTGTACTTTAATTAAGGCCACGGCCGCTTCCTTCCCACTCTTAGACCTATCCCATCGTCGCCATAAGACCTACAGCATATGTGTCGGTGCGACGTAAAAACTATTTAGCTGCAAATAAGCTCAGTTGGCAACAATGCAGACTTCTCGAGCAACAGTCTAAAGCGCTGGCACAGCACCGGATGTAAACAACGCGTACTTTTGTCCTTGGCCGCCTGCAGTAGTAACTCAAGGGGATTATGATGACGTTCTCAAACCAAGGGTTAAAGGGGGCTTATATGACCTGGTAATACAAATGAAAGCGAGGAAATCCATCAAATGAAACTGTTGACTCTTAAAATAATAAAGTGTATGACATCTATTTATAGTAAATTAATTTGACAACATTTTACTAAATACACTCAATTCTCGATTAACTGGGATAATGTAGGGTTAAGGCTTCCCGGATAAGTAAAATCGCGGTTAACCCGCAACAATTTAAATATAGAACAGGCGTACTGCAAATACAGTTAAAATTATAATAAAATGATAATAAAATTATACTACTGTATTATTGTTATTAACTTACCCAATACGTTTCAGTAAAAGTAGCATTGAGCACAAGTAATTAATGGAAAAATAAACAGCACTTTTCGTTGAAACTAATAAGTCCAAGAAATATATTCGGACTGTCTAACTTTACTGTTCATCATCATCATCATCATCATCATCATCTGTTTACCCTCCAGGTTCGGTTTTTCCCTCGGACTTAGCGAGGGATCCCACCTCTACCACCTCAAGGACAGTGTCCTGGAGCTTTAGACTCTTGGTCGGGGGATACAACTGGGGAGTATGACCAGTACCTCGCCCAGGGGGCCTCACCTGCTATGCTGAACAGGGGCCTTGTGGAGGGATGGGAAGATTGAAAGGGATAGGCAAGGAAGAGGGAAGGAAGCGGCCGTGGCCTTAAGTTAGGTACCATCCCGGCATTCTCCTGGAGGAGAAGCGGGAAACCACTTCCAGGATGGCTGAGGTGGGAATCGAACCCACCTCTACTCAGTTGACCTCCCGAGGCTGAGTAGACCCCGTTCCAGCCCTCGTACCACTTTTCAAATTTCGTGGCAGAGCCGGGAATCGAACCCGGGCCTCCGGGGGTGGCAGCTAATCACGCTAACCACTACACCACAGAGGCGGACAACTTTACTGTTTCTGAAAATAATCAGTCATGGTTTTCTGCTTTTGTGCCGGGAAACACTTTTTCTTCATTTTGCTTCTCAAGTTTCTCAAAACAAGTTTTTTGGTTATGAGAGTTTCATCCTGGCCCTCGATATACTCGACATTGGCAAGGTAGCCCCATTCGTAACTGTTTGTTGTGCTTGTATTACTGTAACTCATAACACTCGTGCGTTTTTAGTGTTTTCGATATCGCTGTTAAGCCGCAACGCGGTTGATCCGATTACGGTAAATAGAGAATTGAGTGCATTGCGCATCCAACAGAACACATCAAGCAACATTCCACGCGGAGAAATTTGTTACCTTGGTTGGTCAGAAACACTTCATTTTAAATTGCGTACACTATGAAAAGTCATCCTCTGTGGTGTAGTGGTTAGCGAGATTAGCTGCCATCCCCGGAGGCCCGGGATCGATTCCCAGCTCTGCCACGAAATCTGAAAATTGGTACGAGGGTTGGAACGGGATCCACTCAGCCTCGGGAAGGCAACTGAGCAGAGAGAGAGAGAGAGGGGGGGGGGGATCGATTCCCACCTCAGCCATCCTCGAAGTGGTTTTCGGTGGTTTCTCACTTCTCCTCCAGGCAAATTCCGGGATGGTACCTAACTTATAGACCCCGGGCCTCCGGGGGTGGCAGCTAATCACACTAACTACCACACCACAGAGACAGACTACTTGCCATCTACTATTCAATAATTCAATAGGCATTCGTAAACCAGTCTCTATGGTATGACACCATGGTTAGCCGGTTCGAGTTCCGTTGGTGGAAAACATTTTCATCATCAGAATGTTGGTCGGAATGTGGTTAACTTATGTGAAAAGGAGTGTGTTGGGGTCGAACCCGGGACTCCCTGAACCCACAATCGGTTGAGCGAATTTTGGGGCCCTCTGCAGTGCATTTTTTGGAGGCCCCTCAGGTCTGTCTAACAGAACATATTCACAGTACTAGATATTCAGATTATTACATAATTTGACACCAGTAATTTAGTTTCAGCCGGGCTGAGTGGCTCAGGCGGTTAAGGCGCTGGCCTTCTGACCCCAACTTGGCAGGTTCAATCCTGGCTCAGTCCGGTGGTATTTGAAGGTGCTCAAATACGTCAGCCTCGTGTCGGTAGATTTACTGGCACGTAAAAAGAACTCCTGCGGGACTAAATTCCGGCACCTCGGCGTCTCCGAAAACCGTAAAAGAGTAGTTAGTGGGACGTAAAACAAATAACATTATTATTATTATTATTAATTTAGTTTCAGAAACTGTATCTTTTCCTTCTAAGTCATGAGCCAGTTACCCTTTATCTCTTCATCGTTTGGACACCGGAGAAAGCGGTGGTATCAATAAAACAGCGTCTAGTTTCTTTGGCTGTAGGAAATGTCACGTACTTAGTACGGATAACTATAGGGCGTTCTTTAAATAACAAAAGCAAGGCAAACTCACCTCCGTTCAGACCATGAAGGCCCTTGGAGGGGCGGAAGGTAAAGGCTTCCACTATCCGTAACCTCGGCACTTGATGGGGTAGAGTGGTTAGCACTACGCCCGGCCGCCTTTGCCCCCAGGAAAAATCTGGTACTCAGTTTTGTAGTAGACTAAGTGAACAACGGTGCCATATGCACCTCCAGAAGTCGAAATATCGTTTCTTAAATTTTTCGACTTCCTAACGGGGATTCGAACCCACGTCCTCCCAAGTGAACCGCCTCGGCCAGGTACCCTCTTCCTTAAATAACATTATTCTAAAATGTTTGTCTATGACTTCTTGCCTATTTCCTGGATCGCTTGAATCTAATACACACTGAAGGACCTGTACTTCTGATGCTCCTTCCTTTTCGGTAGATAGTGGGTTCCAACACCACTGTCGGCAGCCCTGCGGATGGTTTTCCGTGGTTTCCCATTCTCACACCAGGCAAATGCTGGGGCTGTACATTAATTAAGGCTCCGGTCGTTTCCTGCCCACTCCCAGGCCTATCCCATCGTCGCCATAAGACCTGTATGTGTCGGTGCGACGTAAAGCAAATTGAAAAAAAAAAAACTTCCTTTCCGTGCAATTGAAAGTTAGCTGAAATAACATTTTCATTACTCAGCACTGAACATTAAATTGAGTCAACTACTTTTTTTTAGTTTCAGAAACATTCACATTCATATTCAATACGAGTAAACGGTTTTCCACAATAACTCGTGTTGAATTTTCCACGCTACCTTCTAATTATTGTACACTGTTCTTTCATTAAAATGATAACTGACGCATTTTCGCTACAATTAGTTGTTGGGGGTCTTATTACTCTACAGTTGTTCGCTGTATTTCCTATACTCGTATCTTTTGAGAACCTGATAAGTCTTTTCTATCACTGTATGTTACTGATGAACCACGGGAACAAAGCGTGGACTTCCCCGACTAACACACAATCAACAAACACGCTAACCAGACGGTGTGGTGCCCTTAGCGACGGTGCCATTAGCGACGAATTCCCATTACCAACGGACGGCTTCCTGGTTTCCGCACGTCTCAAAACTCACGAGTTTCAAAACTCGCGAGCTAAAATGAATAGAAAGTAGTATCGAAACTCACGACTACAAACTATAAAAAAAAAAACTGAAATTCAAGTTAAGAGCTTAGGAAAAGTATCCTTCCGCATGTGAGCACGTCCCCTGTTCCCCCTTCCCGTCTCGTCATAGTTCCCCATCTCCGCCACAACCAGCTTATCATTAACGCCGTGCGTCCATCTGACAAGTACAGTACTTCATTCTGAAATAGTGAAGCATCAAACGAAATCACTGCCTTTCACATAGCTGTACTTTGATTACGTACCATATCTATTTATTCCTTCATTGACCATATAAAACCTACAGATTACTGACGAATTCCGAGGCAAGAGAAGCAAGAATTATCTTTGTTTCATAATGCGATTTGTGTGAGGCACATGGAGACTTACAACATACGTATACGATTCCGCTCTCTTGCAACGACTGTCAGTGGCAGTTTCTCATAGTTAAAAAAGCAGAAAAACCCACCGGTGAGGGGGATTGCAAAATACAATGCTTCCAGGAATGTTGTAAATACTGTAGTCTCGTTATTCGGAAGGTAAAAACGAACTTATGATCCTCTCATGACAACATTTCTGTAGGTAGAGTGCGGTTGCGAATATAAAGTAAAGTACACATTATTATTATTATTATTATTATTATTATTATTATTATTATTATTATTATTATTATTATTATTATTATTATAATCATCGAATACGCCAAAGATCCTATTCCCATACCGTGTTAAGGCCCTTCCTGTTTTATTTACGGCGAGTGCTGAGCTGACACATCGTTCTTTCCCTGGAGACTTGGATTTTCCATTCCAAGCGAGCGGCGTAAACACTGTACACAGAAACGCCGACCAGCTGCGCAGACTTTTTCACGTCTTCCACAGTCCACAGTGGATTCTAATCTCGTAGGCTACTGTAAACGTTTAAAACAATTTGGTTTAGATTTTCTACTTTATTTTCCTCTACTTTTGTTAGCTTTAAAGTATTTCACAGGGAACTCAAGCGTCACAGCATCACACACGTCTTGCTCACAGCTGGCAGCCATTATGAATACTGAACAGTGAACACGCTGTTGCAGCCAGTACTGCCAACAGTTTTCTTGGATCCATCTTCAACGTCCCACCTATTATGCGAACTTATCAACAGTGGAATGAACTCGAACAAACTTACTAAGTACACAGTGCAATAAGATATCAATATCATATTAAATTATTATTATTTTGCTACATACACCACTGAGAACAATAACTATTCACAGCCATCTACGTATGAAATATAAGAGTTCGTAACGAACCCGAATAACATACAACCTGTGATATATTTTCCATATTTATACAGGGCAAAAATTTTAATTCATCAAGTCAGTTCACCAGAATATCTAACCAAACTGAAGGAAGCTCCTGACTTCAGGAACAAGTAACAAACTTAGGGAACTATTTGGCGCTGCGGAAGCCTTTTCACCGACCAGAAGTCTGACTAACATCAAAGGGACCGCTAAGGTCTTAAGTTGACTCTCAGTATAGTAGCTAAGTTAACATTCTAACGAGTCTCAAAATTCGACTGTGGACAGCAGGTGCCTGCCTGAGATTACCGTAGGAAGGATGAAGTGCACGGTGACTCAGGCTGCCTTTCAACCCATGTTTGCCCACCCACTCTTAGAATGCGATATCCCATGTATTGTTAGCAAGAATGATCACCCTACCACAGACCAAATTCTCCAAGTATAACGCCGATCTTTACTCAGATATTCTGCTCGGTGTCATCGAGCAGTGCACAACATAGAATTCGTTACTTCGCAAAAGGGTAAACTAAATTTAGTGCACATCAGTTATAGGTTTTATAAGCAGCGAAAAAACAAGTCGACCGAAACAGTATGGTTTTGGCTTAAAAGGCTGTCGTCCGCATGTGCCGGTAAAGTTATTATTGCAAGTGGCAATAGCGTTTTAATTGAAACAGCCCACCAGTGTGCCCGTGGGTTTCTGAACCTCCTGTCGCGTATACTCTGTGCGAGGGTACACGACAGGCCCACCTCTTGAAAAGTGAGGTGCCAATTACCAGAGGGCACGCAGTTCCGACTGGCGGTAACAATGGACCTTTTAGCACAATTCCGATTACATTTTCAAATATCTACCGTCGTTATGTGGGAAGAATAACTGGCCCGGTTCGGGAGTTTTGAGACTGGCCCAGCAACTCTCACTAATCCTCTTCTTGGAATTCGTGAATTTTGATACTCGTGAGTTCTGAGATGACATGCCGCTTCCTAGGGAAGGAAGAACTAGTTCTGACAGTTGAGTCACAGTGTCAGTAGCGTACAAAGGAATGCCGCCGCCTACCTAAGTAGCATACGACGTCAAGCTTTCATGAAGGAAAGGCTAAACGATTGGTAGAATATCTGTGCAGCACTGCGAGAGTAAAATTCGATGCAAGTTACAGAAGAGATCTAGGAATGAAGTATTTATGATTATATAAAACTTAAGAAGCATAAAATGCGAAATGAAATGGCGTATGGCTTTTTTTGTTTTAGTGCCGGGAGTGTCCGAGGACAAGTCGGGCTCGTCAGATACGGGTATTTTGAATTGAGGCCCGTATCGTGATGGGGATGAAATTATGATGAATACGACATATACACCCAGTCCCCGTGCCAGCGAAATTAACAAATTATGGTTAAAATTCCCAACCCTGCCGGGAATCGAAGCCAGGAATCCTCTGGCCAAAGGCCAGCCGCCAACCATTTAGCCATGTAGCCGGACCGAAAAGGTTAATTGTTAGCGCTAACCAGAACTGCGTGCCCCTTTTTCGTTAGTAACTCAATTATTTGAGGTGGGTCTGTCTTAAGAATTAGCTCAAGGTTTGCAAGACCGTACCTTCACGAGATAGTCCGCGGACGCCACTAAGTTTGCTTCCTCTGTTTTCGTTGATGCACATTACTTTGTTTTGCCCTAGTCACCAGTAGCTAACTCCCTCATAAACAGTGCAAAGCAAGGGTTACCTCTCTCTTACTTGAAATAAACTCCATAATGAATCGGATTGAACCAGAGTTATCGAACCAAATGTGTACTCCATTTTCGAGCAGGGGTTTTCCAGGGAGCTGTCACAATGAGGCCCATATTCACCAATGTCAGTAACTTTTGCTCTTATCTTAGATTTTCAAAACACGGACAATGTCATTATCTCGGATAATACCTTCTGTATTCACCATAGAATTTATAATCTCGGTTTACCAAAACTACTTTTTCATTTGGATCTGAATTTCAACCTAAATTTTTCGTAGTGACGCACAGAAAACAAATGACAACGTGCTGCCACCACTGTAAACAAGTTTTTGATTACATTCGGGATTTTCAAATAATTCGTCTTAAAATCACGTCCGCTATGAACAGAAATAAAAAAAGAAGTCTAATATAACTCTCCAAAAGAGTAAGTTGTTAAATTTGGTGGCAGAAAGCATTAACATCATAGAGAATGTTTGTTGGGTATTTAGACCGAAGGCTGGTTTAATCCTCTACAGTTCCACCAACAGCTGTCATAGATAGCCTAGGTGTCACTGAAGAGGCGTACTAGGGAAATGAGGAGTGAGGTAGTTTCCCGTTGCTTTCCTCATTGAGCCAGAAGTTGCTATTGCATATCAGTCTGCCAAGCCCACTGAAATGCATGCGCCAACCGACCCTATGAGCGACATATTCACACCATTCATAACAGGGACTGGCTGCATAACGAATGGCATTACTAGCATCATTCATACCTCAGCCACTTTCATATTGTCAAAGCCAAGGGTAAGACTGAGACAGATCAGTGAAAGTAACAAATTTATTCTAGCCTACACCAGAAGACATAGTGCACTGTAAACACTACATCTCACCAGCAAAGGCAACATAGAGAATAAGAAAACAAATTATAGCATAAACATTGTATGTTTCACTCAAAATATAAGGCAGTATTCCTTAATTCATTAAAATGGCATCCAGTCGTGTAGTCGAGAATTCATCTTCGGCCGACTTTTGTGTTGGGAATTCCAAGTTATGTTCAATCATGGATAACATTGACATTTTCGAAGCTTTAGATAACCTAAAATATATTTCAAGATCATTGTCATCATAGTCTTCAAAATGTGTAGTGCGTTATTTTTATTCATCTAGTACGTTTTATTGCATAATCGTGGTCGTATTCCTCGTCGCTGTGATTTTCTCTTTCAGTTAAAGATTCCAGCCGCCTATAGTGCCATCTTGAAAGACGTATTATCTTAGGTTTCCTATTTTACCGGCCAACCTATCTCCGGTAAAATTTTAAAGCGAGATAATAACCGTTATCCGAGGTAATGTTGTTGTTGAATACAAATGTAACTGTTATCTCGGTTTTCTGAGTTTTAAACCAAGATACACTCCAGGAAAATGGAAAAAAGAACACGAATTCGTCGACCCAGCAGAGAGAAATTTTATTGACACACTCTTGAGGATGTATACAACACACGATCACACCAACAGAGCCATACGTCTCTGAGTACAGTCGATAGGGCGTGCGCTATGTCAGCGTTAGTACCTTATATGACCTCCTTTTGCAGCAATGCAGGCTGCAATTTCCCCAGGGGGAAGATCGTAGAGGTGACGAATGTAGTCTTGCGGAATGGCCTGCCATGCAATTTCCAGCTGGTGCCTCAGTTGGTCCAGATTTCCTGCCGGTCGTGCAAACCGCGCAAGAGGACGTTTCATCCGGTCCCAAACATGGTCAATGGGGGACAGATCTGGGGATCATGCTGGCCAGCGTAGTTGACGTACACCTTGCAGAGCACGTTGTGTGACACGGGACAGATGTGAACGTGCATTGTCCTGTTGAAAAAGCACATCGCCTTGTTGGTGAATGAACGGTAGCATTACGGGTTGAATGATGGTTTGGTTACCCGGCTTCATGGTTAAATGGTTAGCGTGCTGGCCTTTGGTCACAGGGGACCCGGCTTCCATTCCCGGCAGGGTCGGGAATTTTAATCATAATTTGTTAATTCCCCTGGCATGGGGACTGGGTGTATGTGTCGTCTTCATCATCATTTCATCCTCATCACGACGTGCAGGTCGCCTACGGGAGTCAAATCAAAAGACCTGCACCTGGAGAGTCGAAGTCCTCGGACACCTACCGGCACTAAAAACCATACGCCATTTCATTTCATGATTTGGATGTACCGTGCACTGTTCAAAGTTCAATCGACGATCACGAGAGGAGAACGGCCAGTGTAGGAAATGACCCCCCACACTATGATGCCGGGTTTTGGCTTGTGTGCCTCTGTCGTATACACTCCAGACATGCACACACGCGTACAACCATTATTGGCACCAAAGTAGAAGCGACTCTCATCACTAGTCGACACGTCTCCATTCGTCCTTCCATAAGCGCCTATCACGACACCATTGGAGGCGGGCTATACGATGTTGGGGCGTGAGCGGAAGACGCCCTAACGGCACGCAGGATCGTAACCTTGCTTCACGGAGACGGTTGCGAAAGGCCCTCGCTGATACCCCAGGAGCAACAGTGTCCCTAATTTGTTGTGAAGTCACGGTGCGGTCCAATGCCACGGTCTTGGCGTGCACTTGTGCTTCGCCGCTGTTCGGACCCAGGCCGACGGGCATGTGCACCTTCTGCTGACCACTGGCGACAACATCGATGCACTGTGGAGTCCTTTCGCCCCACGTGTTGCGCACTTCTGCGGTACGACCATCCCGCAGGCCCACTATATGCCCTCACCCAAACTCCGTTAATTGCACAAACGGTTCATGTACACGCTGTCGTGGCATGCTAACATGTTGCAGACACAGACGGAGCTCCGTATGCTACGGCAAAATGGCTGCCACTGGCTCTGGCGGTGATCAACTGATGCGCAGCTTTAATATTCCGCGGCTCATAACGCGGTTCCTGTTGTGTCCACAGCACCGCGGTTTGATCATCGCATGCACTGCGATCCGGTGCAAATATATAGGCCTTATTCACTTGAGTCAAGGTGTTCTTTTTCTTTCATTTTCCCACAGTGTAAAAGCTTTTACTCGCGTTGGTGAACAAGGGCCGTAGTCAAAATTCCGTCGCTAACAGGAAACTCAGGACTATGAGCGTTTATAGTTCGTCACTAATGGGGCACTTAATGATCACGTCTGTCGCTAAGGGGAAACTCAGGACTATGAGTGTTTATAGTTCGTCACTAATGGGACACTTAATGATCACTTCCGTCGCTAAGGGGAAACTCAGGACTATGAATGTTTATAGTTCGTCGCATTGGGACACTTAATGATAACTCCGTCGCTAAGGGGAAACTCAGGACTATGAGTGTTTATAGTTCGTCACTAATGGGACACTTAATGATCACTTCCGTCGCTAACGGGAAACTCAGGGCTATGAGTGTTTATAGTTCGTCGCTAATGGGACACTTATGATTACTTCCGTCGCTAATGGGACACTTAATGATCACTTCTGTCGCTAAGAGGAAACTAAGGACTATGAGTGTTTATAGTTCGTCACTAATGGGACACTTAATGATCACTTCCGTCGCTAACGGGAAACTCAGGACTATGAGTGTTTATAGTTCGTCGTTAATGGGACACTTATGATTACTTCTGTCGCTAATGCGACACTTAATGATCACTTCCGTCGCTAACGGGAAACTCAGGAATATGAGTGTTTATAGTTCGTCGCTAATGGGACACTTAATGATCACTACATGATCCGTCGCTAGTGGGACACTTAAAGATCACTTCCGTCGCTAACGAGAAACTCAGGAATATGAGTGTTTATAGTTCGTCTCTAATGGGACACTTAATGATCACTACATGATCCGTCGCTAATGGGAATCGTCGCTAACGGGAGGACATCAACCATAGAGGAGCAGAAACTACACAGAATGGAAATTCGTGATCGATAGTTATCGACAATTGAACCAGAATTGTAATGAAGCGCGACTCCGTTTCAGATTTTACTGATCAAAAACATTGGCAATTAAGGGAGTTTGCGAGAATACATTTTCAGCAGGAAATTCAACGTGTTCTTTTTTACCAATAACGCATTTACAGGAGGGTGACGATGGGGCCCCTCCCGCTCGCCCCCCACCCACCACCTCCACCATCGCATCTGCGGGTGCTACGGGGCCTTTAAACCGGCCCTACCAGAACTGAACACCTCAAGGTTGACCATTCAGCGCAAGAGGTGACGCTCAGACTGGTATGAACGGTAACGTAATCCACCGCCAGTCATACGTCGTCTAGTCCTGCCTTATACCAAAAGAACGCAGTCACCGTTGATTAAAACTAAGTTAAGATTAAAATCAAGTTTTTATTTCTTCCTCACAGGGGAGCAACACTCTGCTCTTCAGTCGGTGGCTTGTGAGGTCAGCAATAGTAAGAAATTTGACGGCGGTGTTCTGTCGGTACGAGTTCACGGAAATAATTACCATTTAACTACGTTAATACCAGCTGTATGGATAATTTACTTGAGTTGAATTTGGCAGGGCTCATAAAGCAATACAGTGTTTTCTAAATACTAGCTGACTCAGACTGGAATACTAGGAAGACGCGAGTAAGAGAACAAAGGACTGCGACATTGCCCTGCTTGTGCTAAGAATTGCACTTTTCGTGTCGACGAATTTCAGTAAAGGTCTAATTATGTAAACAACTTTAAACATTCGCTTTGCTGCATTAACGAGAATTAGAACATTGCCACGTTGACCTGTTGGCAACAACAGTTAACACGCTTCCTGTTCTCTTCGTTTAATTGAAATTATAGAGAAAGTCTATTTCTTATATCATACTAGCGACTCACTCCGACTTCACATGGTAACAGTTTTGAATTTATTATGATAGACTGTATAAAATTCCCTTGTCGACAACATGAGTTGTTTTTCCTCCGATTGAGCAATATTTTTTACGACCCATCTGCCTGTCTCTCTGTTGGCTTGTTCCGTTCTCATTACATGATCAAGAGGGATATAAAACTTTCAAACAACGATAACCCGTATACCACCCATGAAAATTACAAAGAGTATTATTATCTTTAGCCGGCGCCGTGGTGTAGGGGTAGCGTGCCTGCCTCTCACCCGGAGGCCCCGGGTTCGATTCCCGGCCAGGTCAGGGATTTTTACCTGGACCTGAGGGCTGGTTCGAGGTCCACTCAGCCTACGTGATTAGAATTGAGGAGCTATCTGACGGTGAGATAGCAGCCGCGGTCTAGAAAGCGTAGTATAACGACCGAGAGGATTCGTCGTGCTGACCACACACGACACCTTGTAATATGCAGGCCTTCGGGCTGAGCAGCTGTCGCTTGGTAGCCGAAGGCCATTCAAGGGCTGTAGTGCCATGGGGTTTGGTTTGGTTATTATTATCTTTATTAATATTGCGACATGTTAATATGTCCCCTCCTCCTGAATTTATACTACCCTTCTTTAAATTCTTTTCAAACCGAGCGAGTGGCCACGTGGTTTGTGTCACGTAGCTGTCAGCTTGCATTCAGGAAATAATGGGTTCGAACTCCACTGTCGGCAACTTTAAAGTTGATTTTATGTCGTTTCCCATTTTCACACCAGGCTGTACCTCAAGTAAGCCCACACCCGCTTCCTTTCCACTCCAAGCCCTTTCGTATCCCATCTTCGCCATAAGACCTATCTGTGTCGGTGCGACGTAATAGCAACTTGTAAAAATAATAATGTTTTCTTTAATGCCATCTTCCGGAGAACTCTTCAATTTGGTATTCACATGGTTTACTCTTGTCTTGGTTTTCAGCCTGACAATAGGCTACCCGTCTTTCTTCTTTCGATGTGCCACCTATAGTAGTTATACCTTTGCCGGCAGTGCACTATGTCATCTGGTATGTGCTAGATCAGTTTGTTACTTTCACGGATCTGTCTCAGTCTAGTCTTATCCTTGGCTTTGACAGTATGAAAGTGACTGAGGTATGAGCGATGTCAGTAATGCCTTTCCTTATGCAGCCATTCCCTGGTATGGATGATGTAAAAATGTTGCCCATAGGGTCAGTGGGCTTGGCAGACTGATATATAATAGCAAGTACTGGCTCAGTGATGAAAGCAACGGGAAACTTCATCACTCCTCATTTCCCTACTGCCGGACTGAGTGGCTCAGACGGTTGAGGCGCTGGCCTTCTGACTCCAACTTGGCAGGTTCGATCCTGGCTCAGTCCGGTGGTATTTGAAGGTGCTCGAATACATCAGCCTCGTGTCGGTAGATTTACTGGCACGTAAAAGAACTCCTGCTGGACTAAATTCCGGCACCTCAGCGTCTCCGAAAACCGTAAAAGAGTAGTTAGTGGGACGTAAAGCAAATAACATTACTATTATTATTATTATTATTATTATTATTATTATTATTATTATTATTATTATTATTTCCCCACTACGCTTCTTCATGATGCCTGGGCAATCTATGACATCTAATGGTGGCGCTGTTGAGGATCCAACCAGCCTGCGGGCTGAGGACTGAACATACATGCCTAGCAATTAATGCCTGAACCTCTTTGCTGAGAAATGTTGATTTATAGGGTGGTTCCCCTTTTTATATGCCTAAGTAGACACTAATGGTGCTCAGTCAGCATCTAGCTCGTTGTCCATAAAAGGACCCAGACAGAGGACTAACGTTTTCCGATCACATTAAATGTATCAAAGAGCAAGCAAATGCACGCCTTTTCAAAATTATGCCGATGATAAGAGCCTTCTCTACAAGTCGACGGTAAGACCTATCCTAAATTATGCCAGTCCTTTTTGGGTTGGCGAAGAAAGAATTATGGCTGAAATTAAAAGGATTGAACTTTTCTTTCTTGTTACCAAGTTATTCCGTTGAATTTAAAAAATTCATCACTTTAATAATGCTTTGTTTGCCAGTCTGCACACAGCAGAAATGGGCGTGCCGTCTGCTTTGCTTTCATTTTCCCACCAATTATAATTTTACATATTATTCCCCTTTTTTCTCACAATATTCTGAAAAATGTAACAACATTTGTAAGGTATATGCATCAGAGCTATATTACGAAATCTGTGTATGGAATGTTTGATTGCAGAATAATTGTTTCATGTAGTAGGGATCTTTAAATCCAAAATTTGAGAAAACAAACACTACACAAACTTTAGTACAATATATCTCCTTATGTAAATTATGTACAGAAAAATCAATATATAGTACTTTTTAAAGAAGTATTACCTACCTAATTCCAAATTTTCATTAACATCTCAGTTAAATTTCATGAAAAATGGAAATAAACATTTCAAAAATGTATTTTTTTTGGAAAAACTCCCAATTGTTTATGAAATACATTTTCGTGATATCCCTATTTTTATTTAGGTGACATTCCTTCAAAGTTTCGTGAAAATCCGTACAACGGGTAAAAATATCTATCTCCTCTCTGTCCCCTTAACGGTACAGCGGGTACAGAACCGCGCGCTTCACCGTTTGACAGGTGCTCAGTGGTATGAAGAGAACAGTGACCTGCATACAAAGGCGCCCTTGCCCGGGGGCAAGGTGGGCTGCGCCCCCCACCCCCTAGCTCTCAATGAAAGGAAAAAAATCCAATGTAGTCAGGTGTTTTTCTTTCAAGAAAATTATTTAAAAGTCAGTATTACGTAGAAATGGTAGTACCGCCCCCCCACTAACAGGCAGGGGATACCGTGGGTGTCATTGTACCGCAGAATACAAGTCATCATTCATCTTCCAAAATATTAAAAATACTACATACTGCCAGGTCTAGCCCCCCCCCCCCCCCCCTATAAACGGCCATATGTGCGCCCATGTCTGCTGAGAGGGATCAGCTCGGTACCATTCAGAGCACAGCCACCCAGCTTGAAGACAAGAAGGCGTAAGTACCTTGTATGCAGATAATACCTAACCAGTAAGAGTGCAGTAGTATTTGGTGACTGAATATTTTCAAGTGGATTTCAACAAACGTATGCGGGAATTCTGGACAAAGGACCATGGAAGAAATCAGCTGAAGTGACGAGGTCGAAGGCTGGCTGAATGGACATATAATAATAATAATAATAATAATAATAATAATAATAATAATAATAATAATAATAATAATAATAATAATAATAATAATAATAAATGTCCAGCTCTGTGGTGTAGCGGTTAGCGTGATTAAATGCCACCCCCGGAGGCCCAGGTTCGATTCCCAGCTCTGCCATGAACATTTTTGGAAAGTGATAGGAGGGCTGGAACGGTGTCCACTCAGCCTCGGGAGGTCAACTGAGTAGAGGGGGTTCGATTCCCACCTCAGCCATCTTCAAAGTGTTTTTCCGTGGTTTCCCACTTCTCCTCCAGGCAAATGCCGGGATGGTACCTAATTTAAGGTCACGGCCGCTTCCTTCCCTGTTCCTTGTCTATCCCTTCCAATCTTCCCATCCTCCCACAAGGCCTCTGTTCAACATAGCAGGTGAGGCCGCCTGTGCGAGGTACTGGTCCTCCAGCCCAGTTGTTTCTCCCCGACCCAAAGTCACATGCTCCAGTACACTGCCCTTGTGGCGGTAGAGGTGGGATCCCTCACTGAGTCCGAGGGAAAAACCAACGCTGGATGGTAAACGGATTAATAAATAATAATAATAATAATAATAATAATAATAATAATAATAATAATAATAATAATAATAATAATAATAATAATAGTACCGAGCGTGTTGGGCGTGTTGGGTATGCGGTTAGGATCGCGCAGCTGTGAGTTTGCGTTCGGGAGATACTGGGTTCGAACCTGCTGTCGGCAGCCCTGAAAATTGTTTTGCAGGCAAATGCCGGGACTGTATCTTAATTAAGGCCACGGCTGCTTCCTTCTCACTCTTAGTCCTTTCCTATCCCACCGTCTCTATAAGATATATCTTCGTCGGTGCACCGTAAATCAAAATTGGAAAAAAGTATTAATAATAATAAAATCGGTAAACTATACACCGAGAGACCTTTCAACAGCCGTCGATTTTAAGAGCCCTCGACTGCTATAATCGTCTTCTAAAATGTGGTTCTTTAAATTGTGAGTTTAATCTACCGACAGGAGTCACGCGTTTCAATATCGAATGACAGCGCTGCGATTCGAACCTGTTTGAACGAAGGAGATGAACTCTTAATTGAATACCTTACACAGTTATCATTAAATTCGGTTATGATGTTCATAATTTATAACCCAAAGGCACATACATACATACACACATCAGATGGTTGAAATGAAATGTCGTATGGCTTTTAGTGCCGGGATATCCCAGGACGAGTTCGGCTCGCCAGGTGCAGGTCTTTCTACTTGACGCCCGTAGGCGACCTACGCGTCGTGATGAGGATGAAATGATGATGAAGGCAACATAGTCTACACCCAGCCCCGTGCCATTGGAATTAACCAATTAAGGTTAAAATCCCCGACCCGGCCGGGAATCGAACCCGGGACCCTCTGAACCGAAGGCCAGTGCGCTGACCGTTCAGCCAACGAGTCGGACATCAGATGGTTAAAAAGTGAGCTAAGTATTTGTATTTTCTTGTACAGGAAAGAAACGGGTGAGTTGAAAACGAACTATCGTTTGGTAATCAGATGATCGTCCTAAGAGCCTCCGTGGCTCACGCGGCAGCGCGCTGGTCTCTCACCACTGGGTTTCGTGGGTCAAATCCCGGTCACTCCATGTGAGATTTGTGCTGGACAAAGCGGAGGCGGGACAGGTTTTTCTCCGTGTACTCCAGTTTTCCCTGCCATGTTTCATTCCAGCTACATCAATTCATCTATCAGTCATTAATCATTGCCCCAGAGGAGTGCGACAGGCTTCGGCAGCCGGCACAATTCCTATTCTCGCCGCTGGATGGGGGCTTCATTCATTCCATTCCTGATCCGGTCGAATGACTGGAAACAGGCTGTAGACTTTCATTTTCATTGATCTTGCCAGCGAATGCTTTGCGGGCTGTTTCCCTTACTGTGGCCAGGTGCCAAGCAGGTTAGCAATACCACTCGTCAGAAATTCTCAGTTTGAGACGTTTTTATTGGGAATTTTATACGGGATATGGAAGAGAAGAACGTTTCAAAGACTATTCAGTAGATTATTCTCGCTGTCATTCTTACGATTATCCTTATAACAAAAGTCCGAGCTACATCTCTTAGTCTAGTCCTTACCTATAAACCACGTTTAATGGCCAGTTCTACAATCTTCCGGTAAAGAAGCAGCAAATTACCCACCGCATAAACAGTTATTTCCGTTTGACGGAATTTGAGGGTCAGTTAAAACTTTATCTACCGGAACCATGTATTTCTCGGGATATGAAACTTGTTGACTGTATTCTACGTTACACACAATGTACGTGATCTCACTGCGCAAATAGAAATGATTTACCGTGACAATGATTCGTATTGTATGGAACAAATCAGGTTATAACCGTAGAACTGATCAAATAGCAATTTTAATACCTAGCGCAAGATCCCCGAAAGGCCATGGCCTCCAAAGAGACCGCTGCTCACCCCGAAAACATGTAGATTACGTGGTGTCATGTGGTCAGCACGACGAATCGTCTCGGCCGTTATTCTTGGCTTTCTAGACCGGGGAGTTATCTCATCGTCAGACAGCTCCTCCATAGTAATCACGAAGGCTTACTACACCTCGAACCAGCCCTCAGGTCCAGGGAAAAAAATCCCTCACCAAGCCCAGAACCGACCCCGTGGCCTCAGGGTAAGAGGCGCTACCCCTTTACCGCGAGGTCTTACGGCGACGATTGGATAGGAAAGGACCAGTTGTGGGAAGGAAGTGACCGTGGCCTTAATTAAGGTACAGCCTCAACATCTGCCGGTGTGAAAATGGGAAACCACGCAAACCCATCTTCACGGTTGCAGAAGAACCTACTATCTCCCGAATACAAGCTCACAGCAGAGCGACCCTACCCGCAAAGCCACTTGCTCGGTTAGTCTGGAGATTACCGATATATCATTGTCTAGTACCTGGAGACTGTCCAACGTTTACATGTAGGTGGTAAGTTAGTACGCAACACGGGGTGCCTGATTGGGATGTTGCAGGGGTTAAGAACCCCGCGCCCCATCACATATGGTCTATTTTTCTAGTGTTTTAGCGTCGCAATAGGTAACACATCAAAGGTTTCCGGCGAAGGAGGGATGGAATAGGGATAGAATTGGGAAGGTAGCGACCATGGTCTTAATTAAGGTGCAGTCCAAGGTTTGCTTAGTGTGAAAATGGGAAACCTGGAAAACCATCTTCAGGGCTGCCGATGGTAGGATTCGAACCCACCATCTACCGAATGCAAGGTCATAGCTATGCAATCCTAACCCCACGGTCAACTCGCTCGGTAAAGTTATATTGTAAGTTTTCTTCGAAAGTTAAACTAAAGTAACCTACCTTGATATTTTGAAGTATTGTTAACATTGCTTTTCAAATAAATTTAGAGATCCGATGATAGGGAAGTCCTTACCAATTGTAAATAATAACCAATTGAGGTACGAGGCGTTGGCACTTTTCCAGAACTAGTAAATACCTTACAAACGCAGCTACTGCCTGCAATCTACGCTGCCAGCCGGGGGATGTTCAGTTGTGCCCATGATGAGCTAGGAGTGAGGGTCGAATCGTCCCCATGGAGATGCCCCCATTAGTCATTTTTTTTTTTTTTTTTTTTTGGAAATCAGTTGAAATATAGAGTTAAAGTAAGTTTTGGAAATCAGTTAAAATTATTTTTCTTTCTTTCTTTCTTTCTTTCTTTCTTTCTTATCCGTTTACCCTCCAGGGGTTGGTTTATCTCTCGGACTCAGCGAGGGATCCCACTTCTACTACGTCAAAGGCAGTGTCCTGGAGCGTGAGACTTTGGGTTCAGGGTTACAACTGGGAAGGAGGACCAGTGCCTCGCCCAGGCGGCCTCACCTGCTATGCTGGATAGGGGGCTTGTGGTGGGGTGGAGATGGGAAGATCGGAAGGAATAGAAAAGGAAGAGGGAAGGAAGCGGCCGTGGCCTTAAGTTGGGTACCATCCCGCCATTTGCCTGGAGAATTGGGAAACCACTAAAAACCACTTCCAGGATGGCTGAGGTGGGAATCGAACCCACCTCTACTCATTTGACCTCCCGAGGCTGAGTGGATCCCGTTCCAGTCCTCGTACCACTTTTCAAATTTCGTGGCAGAGCCGGGAATCAAACCTGGCCATTACACCACAGAGGCGGACACCAGTCAAAATAAGTTTTAAATGTGGTGTAGAGTCTGTACTCAAAACTAAAACTAATCATAAATGAATATTTTTAACCTTATTTTCATGTTTGTTTGTTGTTGTTGTTGCTTTTTTGCTAGTGGCTTTGCGTCGCACCGACACAGATAGGTCTTATGGCGACGATAGGATAGGAAAGTGCTAGGATTTGGAAGGAAGCGGCCGTGGCCTTAAGTAAGGCACAGCCCCAGCATTTTCCTGGTGTAAAAATGGGAAACCACGGAAAACCATCTTCAGGGCTGCCGACCGTGGGATTCGAACCCACTATCTCCCGGATGCGAGCTCACAGCTGCGCGCTCCCAACCGCACGGCCAACTCGCCCGGTCATTTTTTAAAAGACAGTATTTTGGTAATTATTAAATGGGGGTGTAATCGTTTCAATAACTTTATTTAAGTTATTCTAAAATGTTAATATTAAGAAGGACATTCAAATCAAAACGAGCGGCCGAACATTAACAAATCGATATACCTGCCCCACTTATCAGGGGCGCAACTAGACCTCGACCTTTCGAGGATCGACGGTAATCCGCAGGGGAGTGTTTTGACCGTGGGCCCAACTCGAACGTGTCCGGCCAGCCGACCTTCCAACTTCTAGGAAGCCACCAAGGAAGGGTTTTTCTTTCACACATTTATTGCACAGACTGCACCCACTCACCGTTGCTTCAGTAGAAGTGAAAGTGATCGTTGCAGGGACTCCTTTCATTCACTTGTAGGCTATACTTTTCCACAGCCGTTACAGTTGCACAAGGACCCGAAATGGATAGCGACAAATCTAAACAATTATTTCAATTCACCCTCTGTACAGAAATAGTTGACAGATAGTAAAATTCTCTTTTTTGTAGTTCAGGTCATCACTCCATAAACTGGTTTGAGGTAGCTCTCCACAACACTATATCCTGTGCTAACCTTTTCATTTCTAAGTAGGCCTAACTAATCACTAGGGATGGGAATTATAGACACGAATAGGTTAGAATGCAAACGCATTTGAACAAGGCGCAGGTGAAATCTAGCCGCTCTACAGATATGTTGGGGAGTTGCATAAATTTTAGGGGTTCTGATAATTCAGATCGATAATATTTATGCAAATCTCACCGCAGAACCGTCATGCGGGTAACATACACTTGCGCCTTGTTCAAATACATTTGCATTCTAACCTATTCGTGCCTATAATTCCCATCTCTACTAATCACCCTACATCTGCTCCAACCTGTTTGTCATATTCATATCTTGGTTACTCCTACAGTTCTTACCTCCTATACTTCACTCAAAAACCAATCAAACAAGTCTTGTGTGTCTTAATGTCTCTTATCATTCTACATATTTTGTTTTGCTTCACATCGCACCGACACAGATAGGTCTTATGGCGACGATAGGATAAGGAAGGGTTGGGAGTTGGAAGAAAGCGGCCGTATTTTGAGGTTTTTAGATTAACACATTTTGTTCTAGATCTTTATTATTATTATTATTATTATTATTATTATTATTATTATTATTATTATTATTATTATTGAGCCTGTTTTCTATCCCTCGCGTCCTTGGAATCCTGCCATTTTTAACATTTTCTCTCTAAAAGTCTCTCTCCGTTGCTTCTTCTTCCCTTATGCTCCATGTCTGTGAGAGTTGGGCCCAACCGATGATGATTTCTAATTATGAAGACATTACAAACACTCAGCCCCCGAGCCAGACAAATTAACCATCTAAGGTTCAAATTTCCGATCCGGCCGGGAATTGAACCCAAGACCCCTTGAGCGAAAGGCCAGCATGCTAACCATTTAGCCAAGGATCTGACTATGCTGATCAATGGAATACCTCGATAGTTATTCTTTCTTTCTTTCTCCGTTATGGTATTCTAGGGACCACGAGACAATTTCAATGTTTCACCCTATGTTGTTCATTCTTCTTCCTTCAATACTCCTTCATCTGCACACTATGCCTCCTTTTCCTCTTCTCGGACCATTTTGAGCCTGTTTTATTTCCCTCGCGACCTTGGAATCCTTCCATTTTTAACATTTTCTCTCTAAAAGTCTCTCTCTCTCCGTTGCTTCTTCTTCCCTTATGCTGTTCCTCTACAAATCTTTCTTGACTTCATGAATCCAGGTTTTTGTTGACTTCTTGTTCCAAAGTTATTCGAATATTTGTTTGGTTAACCTGTTGTCATCCATTCTGTATAAATGTCCAAAAATGTCAATCGCCTCTTCCGCATTGTATCTGTTATGTTTTCTATGTTCCGGTATATTTCATCATTACGTCTTGATTTCAAGAGTTCTGTAGTTCTTAGCGGACCGAGTTTTTTCCGTATAATTTTTGTTTCCAGTAATTCTAATTTATTCAGCTTGTAATTCAGTACTAGACAATCACACGCGTATAGGCATTCCTGTTTCACTACTGTGTTGTAGTGTTGTATTTTGACGTTTTTAGATAAACACATTTTGTTGTAGATAACTCGATTATTATTATTATTATTATTATTATTATTATTATTATTATTATTATTATTATTATTATTATTATATTCTTTTTGGGGGGAGTAGTTTATTTTAGTGAGCTGCTGGCTTCCGATCTGGAAGATTGAGCTTTGAATCCCCGTCGATTTGGACCGAGAATTTTAACCGCCTTGGATTAAATACTCCAACTCTGGAACTGGTGTGGCATCAGGAAGGGCATCCCCCAACTAAAACCAAAATCACCCTGGGTGGCTGAAACGACCCCAGGAATAACTGCGATAAGTTCAAGAATTTTTTCTTTTTTCTTTTGTAATATGGGAATCCTAACTAAATTATTTTAACCAGTTTTAATGCATTTTTTCTTTTGGAATATCCGCAATGTCCTGGTGTAGTGGTTTGTGTGATTAGTTTCCGTCCCTGGAGGCCCTGGTTCGAATCCCGGCTCTGCCACGAAATTTGAAAAGTGATACGGGGACTGGAACGAGGTTCACCCAGCCTCGGGAGGTCAGCTGAGTAGAGGGTGGTTCAATTTCCTCCTCAGACATCCTCGAAGTGGTTTCCTGTGGTTTCCCACTTCTACTATAGGCAAATGTCGGGATTGTACCTAACTTAAGGCCACGGCCACTTCCTTTCCTCTTCCTTGCCTATCCCTTTCAATCTTCCCATCCTC
Organism: Anabrus simplex; assembly: GCF_040414725.1. Classification (NCBI taxonomy): domain Eukaryota; kingdom Metazoa; phylum Arthropoda; class Insecta; order Orthoptera; family Tettigoniidae; genus Anabrus; species Anabrus simplex. Next base: position 826,080,637 of record NC_090265.1, read on the forward strand.
CACAAGGCTCCTATTCAGCACAGCAGGTGAGGTCGCCTAGGTGAGGTACTGGTCCTTTTTCTCAGTTGTATCCCCGGCCCGAAGTCTCATCCTCCAGGACACTGCCCGTGAGGTAGAGGTGGGATCCCTCGCTGAGTCCGAGGGAAAAACCAATCCTGGAAGTTATACGGACAATGAAATGAAATGAAATACAGTATCTGCCATTGTAACAAAATTATTTTAATTTTTAATGTACTTCCAGTATTTATGTTTCATATTGACTACATGTCCTCTTTCGTTTTAATTCTTGCTATGCGTTTTACCGACTGTTGTTGAGAATAACAGAATAACCTCGAGACTGTGATTTCTTTGTATAATGCGGAACTTTATTTCATTCATAGATGCTGGCTGATTTTGTGTTCGTGCTTTAATGCCTACTCTACCGTTCTGTGAAAAATTCCTGTGGCGTTGTTCTGTGTAGAGCATTGTTTATATGAATCATAGCGTCATTTACCCTTGTGATGTTGCCATGCTTCTGTTGCCACGAAACTACTGATAACACTTTATGTTAAACTTCTGCTCGAATACAGAGCAGCCGAGTACATCCGTATACTGTACCAAACTATAAAATAGGCTCTAAATTACATCCAGGTAATTCTGTGATTTTGCTATATTTATTTTTGTTGTTATATTACACCTTTACGTTCGTTACCAAAAGTTGAGTTCCTATATTTAATGCTTCCTATTGAGAACATTAAATAATATCAGGCTACTCAGTTTAAAAAAATAACTAGTGCAGCTTTGGGATCGTCAGTTCAAATTCCGCTCCTCTCCAGGCTAGTTCACCTTTATGACACTATTGCGAATTATTCTACAATAAGCCCAATGCAGTGACGATATTCTAGGGGAGATATGTCTCTGCACTTGCGTATACCAGGTGGCCCTCCTACCCCATATTTTCTACTTATAAGTGTCCCCCCAGCACTAATGATGAACGGGATGCCTAGTTGCTGGTTTACAAAGGAGCGCTACAATGTGCTATATTTCAAATGTGAAACAAATAGTAGGCACTTTACTGTACTCGCTCCGTAACAGGGTGCATTTTTAAACACGCCAAAGATGCATAAAATAAATTTTAATAACTCATTAAGTTATACACATACAGACATTCAAAACAAGTCATCTCCGAACCGGCCATGAAGGCCCTTGGAGGGGTGGAAGGTGAAGGTTTTCAATACCCGTAACCTCGGCACTTGGTGGGGTAGAGTGGTTAGCTTTACTCCCGGCCTCCTTTGTCCCCAGGAATTAACCTGGTACTCGTTTTTATGTAGGCTGAGTGAATATCAGGGCCATATGTACCTCCGGAAGTGGAAATCTCGTTTCTTAAATTTTCCGACTTCCTGACGGGGAACCAAACCCACGTCCTTCCGGGTGAACCGAGCACACCTTTACCGCCTTGGCCAGGCAGACTATACAGATATTGCACTCTATCAAAAAGTTGCTTGTATGTGGTATGTGGCTTGAACGATCTATTAGCTGTCAGTTGCAACCCTGCTCGGCGAAATACGTGTATTTTTTCGAAGGTTTTCATTCCTCACCCTGAAGGGGTGGAGTGGGCCACCTAGAGGGCTACGCCCTTTCTCTGGCCAAGAGATGTAGGTGGGTTGGGGAGATGTAATGGAGGAAGGAGAGGGATAAATGAAGTGAAGAAGGAGGAGATGCGAGGGGGTTTGGCTTCTTGGCGAAGGGGTCTGTAACTTTATTTCATTTCAGTATTATTTACAAAAAGTTTTATTTTTCTTTCTAGCTGTTTGTTTGTTTGTTTGTTTGTTCGTTTGTTTGACATGTACATTGATACATAAATAATACGTGTATAGAAGGCAGGCGGCTATTTGGAAACTTTTGCACATACCGACTGCGAGTTTCGGCTGCATTCCGACCAGATTCTTCATATAGGCCTATTAAAATTATGTCGATATATTGGCAGCAACTGAAGTGCCAAATACCAGCCTACTATTATGCGTGCGAAAACGAGGCTTGCTAACGCAAGGGGGCGCAATAGACGAGTAGCGCTGAGGAACGTGCACCTGCAGGTAGTAGTACCCCTGTGAAAATCATTTATTTATTTATTTATTTATTTATTTATTTATTTATTTATTTATTTATTTATTTATTTATTTATTTATTTATTTATTTATATTTAATTGCCGGTTTAGAACAGGGTAGTGAACCTCAATTACAATAAATCTAAAATTATTTAAAGTACTTATTAAATTACATTGATAAATCTTAGAACTTAATAATTAAAAATAAACTTCTTAATAACTAAATTATTCATTAAATTACATTAATACAAGTCTTAGATCTTAATAATTAAAATGAACATCTTAATTACTAAATTACTCATAAAATACATTGATACAAGTCTTAGAAGTTAATAATTAAAAATAAACTTCTTAATAACTAAATTATTCATTAAATTACATTGATACAAGTCTTAGATCTTAATAATTAAAATGAACATCTTAATTAGTAAATTACTCATTAAAATACATTGATACAAGTCTTAGAACTTAATAATTAAAAATAAACTTCTTAATAACTAAATTATTCATTAAATTACATTGATACAAGTCTTAGATCTTAATAATTAAAAATGAACATCTTAATTACTAAATTACTCATAAAAATACATTGATACAAGTCTTAGAACTTAATAATTAAAAATAAACTTCTTAATAACTAAATTATTCATTAAATTACATTGTACAAGTCTTAGATCTTAATAATTAAAAATGAACATCTTAATTACTAAATTACTCATTAAATTACATTGATACAAGTCTTAGAACTTAATAATTAAAAATAAACTTCTTAATAACTACAGTAAATTATTCATTAAATTACATTGTACAAATCTTAGATCTTACTAATTAAAAATGAACATCTTAATTACTAAATTACTCATAAAAATATATTGATACAAGTCTTAGAACTTAATAATTAAAAATAAACTTCTTAATAACTAAATTATTCATTAAATTACATTGTACAAGTCTTAGATCTTGCTAATTAAAAGTGAACATCTTAATTACTAAATTACTCATAAAAATACATTGATACAAGTCTTAGAACTTAATAATTAAAAATAAACTTCTTAATAACTACAGTAAATTATTCATTAAATTACATTGATACAAGTCTTAGATCTTACTAATTAAAAATGAACATCTTAATTACTAAATTACTCATAAAAATATATTGATACAAGTCTTAGAACTTAATAATTAAAAATAAACTTCTTAATAACTAAATTATTCATTAAATTACATTGATACAAGTCTTAGATCTTACTAATTAAAAATGAACATCTTAATTACTAAATTACTCATAAAAATACATTGATACAAGTCTTAGATCTTAATAATTAAAAATAAACTTCTTAATAACTAAATTATTCATTAAATTACATTGATACAAGTCTTAGATCTTACTAATTAAAAATGAACATCTTAATTGCTAAATTACTCATAAAAATACATTGATACAAGTCTTAGAACTTAATAATTAAAAATAAACTTCTTAATAACTAAATTATTTAGTACGTACAGTAACGTTCATACAGTTTGCAGTGTGATGTTAATTCTTAGTGTTGTGGCACTGCAAATAGAAAACGTTTTATGAATTTGGATATTGAAATGTCGAAGTCCAAGTTATTGTCTATGCTATCAGCACAGTACAACTGTGTCTTCCTACAGCTTTCCTCAGAATGGCGCGCTCATTCTTCAGCCGGCCTGTTAACAAACGACGTTACACGAATGATGACGGACATGGCTTCACGTGAGCCCTGCTTAGTCGTCTATTCATCACAGCCAAAAATCAACAGTTCTAGACCTTCAGGCAAGTAACTCAATGTTGAAAACATCCTAGAGATATGCAAAGCAAAAGCAAAGTCACCCTCGTTCGGGCCATGAAGGCCCTTGGAGGAATGGAAGGTAAAGGCTTCCACCATCGTTAACCTCGGCACGTGATGGGGAAGTGTGGTTAGTTCTACGCCCGGCCGTCTTTGCCCCCAGGAATTAACCTGGTACTCATTTTTGGTGTAGGCTGAGTGGACCTCAGGGTCATATGCACCTCCGGAAGTGGAAATCCCGTTTCTTAAATTTTACGACTTCCTGACGGGGTTTCGAACCCACGTCCTTCCGAGCGAACCGAGCATGCCTTTACCGCCTCGGCCAGAGATAGAGCTACAAATTTTAGGTAAATAAAACATGCGAGTAATAAAGTATCAGAGTATATTCCTTATTTATTTCTAAAAATTACAATCCTTTTCTTAATCATCGTTATCCGGTCGATTAGATTAGCAGTTTGCCTTTGTCTACCACTACAAGCGCTAATGTGAGTCAATGCAGAGTTTCAGTTAAGCACGTATAACGACATTCGATGTAGATATTCTTCAAAAAATAAAATAAAAGGTTTGAGGGTATTGAACCAATGAACACATTACAGAAAGAATTGTGTATATAAGTTAATTTGGCTAGGATTTGAATAACAAAGAAAACGAATAAAGAAATAAAGCGATTTTAAGCTGTTTCTCCGGAACTGAATTTATAACGGAAGTGATTTTCGATTTTTTAAGTTCGATAGAGCTATCGAAGACTCGCAATTTGAAACCTTTTGGGGCCCTTTAGTCATGTAACTTTCGGCACAATTTAGGAAATTGCTTAATTTTACGTTTTTCATAGTGTGGGGACCATTTCTTTGTCTCCTAAAAAATATTTTCTGCATTAAAACACAAGGAAGCTGAATTTTCTTGAAAACCGTTGAAGTTACAAAGCATATGCATCTGACTTTTTTTGTAGGAAATTTAACTTCAGGGCCAAATGGTGCACATCATTTTTTTTTCAAAAGGTCGAATCGTGTACCCGTTCAAAAATTGCCCAAATTTGGAACATACCCCTGTAAAATCCCCCACTAGTTCGACATGGTGAAATACAGGGTGGTCGCAACAACGTGGACCAGGTATGAGTGTAAGAGGACTGGCAAGGCCGTACCCGGGAACGTTTCTCGGAGGAGATGAGGATCCCGGAGGTCGCTTCTGAAAACAAAAACTGTAGTAACAAATATTTTTTTTTTAACTTTCAAATAGATTTTACTCAACGGGTGAAGTAGAAAGGTAAAGTCATAGCGGTCTACTGGGCAAAATACGCTTTAAGTGCATGTCTGTCATTTGTTTAAAAATGGAGGTAACAGTATGTTTCACTGTCTTCTTCTTCCACATTTGAGAGTTCGCGGGTACGAGCTGTGTAGCACGTGCGGATTTGACCATGTTATACGGTTTCGGTACTTTCATTGATCTGTCTCTGTCTTATCTATATGAAAGTGACTGAGGTATGAGCGATGCTAGTAATGCCAACCCTTATGCAGCCAGTCCCTGCTATGAATGGTGTGAAACTGTTGCTCATAGGGTCGGTTGGTGTATGCGTTTCAGTGGGCTTGGCAGACTGATATGTAATAGGAACTTCTGGCTCGGTGAGGAAAGCAACGGGAAACTATATCACTCCTCATTTCCCTAGTACGCCTCTTCAGTGATGCCTAGGCCATCTATGATAGTTCGTGGCGGAACTGTTGAGGATCCAACCAGCCTTCGGGCTGATGAATAAACATACACATACGGCCGGCTGCCCTTCCTGACGTCAACCCTATATCGAGGAATGCAATTACTATTGCGTGTTTCTGTGGTGGTTGGTAGTGTAGTGTGTTGTCTGGACATGAAGAGGAAAGCGTTGGGACAAACATAAGCATCTAGTCCCCGGGCCAGAAGAATTAATCACACGCGATTAAAATCCCCGACCTGACCGGAAATCGAACCCAGGACCCTCTGAACCGAAGACTTTAACACTGACCATTCAGCCAATGAATCGGACAACAATATGTTTCACTGTATTAAAAACATCTAGAGGTTTGCCCTTTTTAACATCTTCTAGTGGCTTTATAACATTAAAATATTCCTATATGTTTATAAAAATTGATTTTTCTTTCTTTCTTAATCTGATTACCCTCCAGGGTTGGTTTTTCCCTCGGACTCAGCGAGGGATCCCACCTCTACCGCCTCAAGGGCAGTGTCCGGGAGCGTGAGACATTGGGCCGGGGATACAACTGGGGAGGATGACCAGTACCTCGCCCAGACGGCCTCACCTGCTATGCTGAATGGGAGTCTTGCGGGGGGATGGGAAGATTGGAAGGGATAGACAAGGAAGAGGGAAGGAAGCGGCCGTGGCCTTAAGTTAGGTACCATCCCGGCATTTGCCTGGAGGAGAAGTGGGAAACGACGGAAAACCACTTCGAGGATTGCTGAGTGGGGAATCGAACCCCTCTCTACTCATTTGACCTCCTGAGCATGAGTGAACTCCGTTCCAACCCTCTTACCAGTTTTCAAATCTCGTGGCGGAGCCGGGAATCGAACCCGGGCCTCCGGGGGTGGCAGCTAATCACACTGACCACTACACCACAGAGGTGGACCCTTGTTTATATAACTTGACAATATACCGCATCATTTCGGCCTGTTGGAATTAAATTTATATTACTTAAGGTGCGTTTTCCAAGGTGCGACTATAGCCGCCACGGGCACGTGGGGTGTTTTCTAATTAGACACGACTCCAGCCGCCAGTCGCGCAGTCCAGTCCGTCAGAAATGGACGATAGCATGGGCGATTTCGTTAGTGGCAGGGCTTTCCTTGACATTTGAATGGAAGAAGAAGAATAAGAAGAAGAAGAAGAAGGCGAGGTATTGTTAATGTGGTATCTCGGCCCGAAAAGAAGGAAAGTCAACAGTATATTTGCATCGCACTATAAGCAAGGATGCTATAACATTTTAATTAACAGGCATCTTTTAGGTGATGAGACAAAGTACAGGAAGTATTTCAGACTGAGTGTTTAGTTATATTCTCGAACTTATAAAAAGTGAAATTTTGAAAACCCCGTGCAATTGGTACAATAAACCTATCAGCCCAGCTGAGAAACTTGCACTCACTCTCAGGTACGGACATTTTAATCTAAAGATGTCAAGATTAGTTTGCTAGTGGCTTTATGTCGCACCTACACAGATATGTCTTATGGCGACAATGGCATAGGAAAGGCCTTGGAGCGAGAAGGAAGCGGTCGTGGCCACATTAAGGTACAGCCCCAGCATTTGCCTGGTGTAAAAATGGAAAACCACAGAAAAACATCTTCAGGACTGCCGATAGTGGAATTCCCACAGCTGCGCGCCCCTAACAGCACGGTCAACTCGCCCGGTAAACTTCAAGTTTAACAAACCCGCTACTTAATAATTGAGTGACACAACATTAATTGCACCAATATGTTAATTATTTACATATTTAGACATGCCATTCCATCGGTGTAATTTCGTGGAAGCGGATGTAATTTAATTATGACCCAGTAATTTTGACAAAATATCATGCACGGGTGGGCTTTTATCGGCCCTTGATTGGCAGAGGGGAATGACAGAGAGATGTTGAGCAATAGTCACTTTCTGTCGCAGCGACTGCGGCCAGCAGCACTGCTCACTGCATCAGTGTGGCGGCTCAAGCCGCAATCGCCGCGAGTCGCAGACCAAATTCAAACTCCGCATGCGCGGAGTTGGAGACTTGTCGCCGTGCGGCTACAATCGCACCTTGGAAAACGCACCTTTATTCGTAGTCTTTTACATTTCATTTGAGGAGGGGCTGACTTTTTTATTTTGGCAGGCCGGGTCGTATCGGATTCGTTACGTCCCTGTAGTGATTACGATAAATGAATACTCTCATCAGTTGCTGGTAATCCACGACCGGGAGAAAAAAGCATTCATCACCACTCCTTACTTACAGTAGTTCTTGTCAACTGGAGTTGAAACATTTTCCCACAGTTCCCTGTCATATTTCTTACAGCCGATATTTTGGTGCTGAGAGAAACTGCGAAGTTACCAGTTCCGGGAAGATAGTTAACAGGCAAAAGGACACCATAAAACAATTAAATCCTAACGGGGCCAAGTGTCTACCCTGGAAATACAGTGGAAGGAAAGGACAAGCACGTAACGACCACCTCGTAAGAAGATTAGTCCCATTTTTATTGCTAGGTAAAGATACACTAGCCTTGCAGGAAACTGAAGTTGTTAGGAACAAAATGCTTCTGGCTTCACCAATGAATGCAGAGTCGGCACAAGTAAAAGGCTAAAATAATGTGTTCCAGTACTGCGAAAAGAGTATGATCTTAAAGATAGTCTGTCTGTTAGGTCATCAGCCCAGAGGCTGGTTGGATCCTCAAATAGATAGCACCACCAAAGGTTATGCGGTAATAAGGAAACCCCAAAAACCAATGGCAGCACCAAAATGAGGCGTACTAGGCAAGATGAGGAGTGAGGTAGTTTGCCATTGCTTTCCTCACTGGGTCAGAAAGTACTATTGCAGCACGACTGACCCTATGAGCAACACCTTTCATAACACTCAGATGCACTAGTTGTGCTCTGAATGTCATTACTCAGCACTACCCATACCCCAGCAACTTCCATATTGTCACAGCCATGGAGTTGACTGGGACTTCGGTGGAAGCTACACTTTACTCTGGCCTGTGCCAAGAGATGGATGCAAAAGTACTGTATCCATCAAGAAATGCCAGTACGCAGACTTACAGATTCCCACCCATTACCCCACAGATGTGGCAAAAGCGGAAGAAGAAGAAGAAGAAGAAGAAGAAGAAGAAGAAGAAGAAGAAGAAGAAGAAGGGTGGTTGGAAACAACGTGAACCGTGTATATCTCGCGCCCTTGTCATTTTATCAGCTGCTGAAGTTAGCCAATCAGATCGCTTCGTGGCCGTATTCAAATGGGCTTTGCGAGGCGGTGATGCTACATTTGCAGGTGGCTTAGCCCGGCTTGAGAGGCATGCCAAGAAATGAACATCAAACACAAACACACCGCGGGTTTCAGTCGGTGTCACAGTAGCGTACTTGCTATGGCGCGATCCTGGGTCGGGGGATACAACTGGGGATGATGACCAGTACCTCGCCCAGGCGGCCTCACCTGCTATGCTGAACAGGGACCTTGGTGGGGGATGGGAAGATTGGAAGGGATAGACAAGGAAGAGGGAAGGAAGCGGCCGTGGCCTTAAGTTAGGTACCATCCCGGCATTTGCCTGGGGGAGAAGTGGGAAACCAAGGAGAACCACTTTGAGAATGGCTGAGGTGGAAATCGAACCCTCCTCTACTCAGTTGACCTCCCGAGGCTGAGTGGACCCCGTTGCAGCCCTCATACTACTTTTCAAATTTCGTGGCACAGGCGGGAATCGAGCCGGGCCCTCTTGGGGTGGCAGCTAATCACACTAACCACTACACCAAAGAGGCAGACTTCTTTTTAATTGTGTTTTTAATTATATTTTATCATTACATTGTCTCTTTTCAATCAACCCTTAGCATTTAGAAATCAGAAAATTAGGAAAAGATCCCAAACAATGGACATAAATCGTTCGGATTAACAAAATCAGTATAACTGTTCATTACATCTCATAAGGTAGGCCTATTATATTCACACTACATTTTATATTTCCTCTTTGAGAACTAGCCTTAACCACTATAATAAATAGATTATAGTCATTGATTGTACATTAAGAATGAAACAACGAGAACTTTTAATATCTTTTCTGTAAGTAGATGAGAATGGTTCTTCTTGCAGTGTTTCCTGCTCAGTAGTTGGACAGTTGTTCTCAATGTCACGGTAGAAACTGATATGTTCATTACCAGTATACTGTAGCAATTTCCTTATGTCGCTGATCTTTGTAATACTAATGGGAAGTTTTCCATTAAATGCTTGAAATTGGAGTAGTGTCGGTAAAGCGGGACCAAGGCCAGTCGGCTTAGACAAAGCAAATATTTCTGACATTTGCAGGAAGCTGGAGATCCATCTAGACGCTGTTATAACTCAGGATGCAGAAATTCATTGTACACAGAAATCTGGAAAGATATTTTGTCCTTTTTAGCCATGTTTCTTCTAAAAGAAGTAGGTAGTTGATAATACTGATTTTCTCGCATGGATCAACGCATCTGCATTTCAGCTACAGGAGCATGGAAAAACATGCATTAAAAAAAGAGCGGACGTATCCCTATTTCCAATTGGCCGATTCAATTGATTGTCTTGATGTTGTCACTATGAATAGAAAGCATGTGGAGATAACTCTTTGGCACAAATCAGTACATTTGAAATAATAAATGAAATGCTAACAGCAAAAGTGCTCATTCGCTGTCGTTTTCTTATCAGTGGGTGCCTAGAGGGACTTTGAGATGTGGTACAGTGATTTGTGATTTGTAGAAGAGTACGGTGGGTGCGACCGTTGCCTATACTAGGAAGTGTTCTGGCATTCGCCTTACTGCAGGAGAATGGTAAACCACGGAAAACCATTATCAGTTATCAGAACAACCGACGGTATAGAGCGGCACCTCTCTGTTTCCCGAATACAGAGGTGTAGAGCCGTGGCTACCCGACTTCTGCTCGGTTGGCCGGTCGGAGTGCCGAGTTGTCGGACGCCGGACCAGCCGTGGTCTTCTCCGCAACCGCGGGCTTCAGACAATGGTGTGAATTAAAATGGGAAGAAAAGTCAAGTTATGTTTCACGAAGAGGAAAAGTCCTTTCAGATTTAATTATTGTGTTGATGGGGTGATAGTACCTCATGGGGAGCACTGTCCGGCTGCATGGTTAAATGGTTAGCGTGCTGGCCTTTGGTGAGAGGAGTCCCGGGTTCGATTTCCGGCAGGGTCAGGAATTTTCACCATCATTGGTTAATTTTCCTGACACGGAGGCTGGGTGTACGCGTCGTTTTCATCATCATTTCACCCTCATTACGACGCGCAGGTCGCCTACGGGTGTCAAATCAAAAGACCTGCACCTGGCGAGCCGAACTTGTCCTCGGGCACTCCCGGCACTAAAAGCCGTACGCCATTTCATTTTTATATTATATTATATTATATTATATTATATTATATTATATTATATTATATTATATTATATTATATTATATTATATTATAAAAAACCAAACCAAACCCAATGGCACTACAGCCCTTGAAAGGCCTTGGCCTACCAAGCGACCGCTGCTCAACCGAAGTCCTGCAGATTACGAGGTGTCGTGTGGTCAGCACGACGAATCCTCTCGGCCGTTATTCTTGGCTTTCTAGACCGGGGCCGCCATCTCACCGTCATATAGCTCCTCAATTCTAATCACGTAGGTTGAGTGGACCTCGAACCAGCCCTCAGGTCCAGGTAAAAATCCCTGACCTGGCCGGGAATCGAACCCGGGGCCTCCGGGTAAGAGGCAGGCACGCTACCCCTACACCACGGGGCCGGCATTATATTATATTATATTATATTATATTATATTATATTATATTATATTATATTATATTAACAGTAATGAAACAAGAAAAATTCCTCCATTAACACCTTTGAAACAATCCCTTAGTCTCTTCTGTTTTTACGGTTAAACTTTCCTCCCTTCACTCTGAAACTTCTCGTCACTACCACGCAGCCGAGATTCGTAAATGGAACTTGTCATCCGCGACATCGGGGGTTGCTTTCGTACGCGACCGGTAATTAATTCACACCAGAGAAACAGCGAGGCTTCGCCGATTTTCTGATCATTAGAAGGTTTAGTTTTTCGGTTCCCGTCACATTAGCTCCTTGTTAACTCTTCCTCACAAACCACAAATGTCGTATTGCACAGTTAATATTGCACAAAATTAGAGTTACAGAGAATGTTTTGCCTCAAAGGAGGAAATGTTTGCTTCGACGAATTTCTTGTAAAGGAGAAATAAATACACGTTAAGAATAGGACAAACGGCTGGGAAATTTCAATTACTTCGAGATACTGAAAATTCGAGTCATGGAGGTTCGAGATATCGAGGTTAGACTGTAATATTGTGTATTGGTCTGGGTGAATCGCGTGAGTTTAGTAAAGGTATGTTACGTTTGCATTTCATACAAGTATCCAAAAGCATAAAAATACAGTAAGGGCATACATACTTAAGCGCACATTTCACCACTTTTTGCAGCATATTTTCATGTTTATATTGGTGATTTATACAGCATATAAATTCAGTCAATTTTAACATTGAAATCTTATTTGATCGGTAACTGAGTACGAAGCTGTAGGCACCTAGTAACAATAATTCCATTAGACTACAATAAACAGTAGCGCTGCACTCAAATGGCTCATTGTGTAACCAAGTTCTGTGAATGGAGCGTGGTCGCGACCGGATGCAGGTGGCTTTGTTTACGAATTGTTCTAATCTCGAAATGTAACGTCTTGTTTGCTGCTACGTCTACTAGCACCGAATGAATGAATAGCACATTACGACTTGACCTCACGTCCACTGTCTTGTCATTAACTGTTTGTACTCCTATAACCGTTCACTCCTGTGAAACATTTACTGTTAACGCGCTTAATTGCTTTTTCCCGGAATAACACCACAATTATATTATTGGTTTTACGTCGCACGAACTATCTTTTTATGGTTTTCGGAGACGCTGAGGTGCTGGAATGTTGTCCCGCAGGAGTTCTTACACTTCCCAGGATAATATCATTTCACAGGAATATTTCATGTATATTTTTTATGAAATGAAACAATGTTATTCAAAATAATTATCCTGATGTCTTACAAGGTCTCTGTCGTGTGTATTTCCCTGATATGCGAATTTTTTAACATTCTGTACTTTTACCATTTGAGATAGTATTCATCAAGCGTGCGTGCTTCACTTTCAGATTCACTAGAAAATTCAATTCGTCTGCGTAAGGGAAACCTCATGTTGTATTTGTAAGACTTTCTTTCTTTCTTTCTTTCTTTCTTTCTTTCTTTCTTTCTTTCTTAGCCCGTTTACCGTTCAAGGTTAGTTTTTCCCTCGGACTCAGCGATCCCACTTCCACCGCCTCAAGGGCAGTGTCCTGGAGCGTGAGAAATTTGGTGGGGAGATACAACCCGGCATTTTCCTAGAGGAGAAGTGGGAAACCACGGAAAACCACTTCGAGGATGGATGAGGTGGGAATCGACCGACCCTCCCTCCCCCCCCCCCCCCCGCCCAACTTCTACTCAGTTGATCTCCCGAGGCTAAGTGGAGCCCGTTCCAATCCTCTTACCACTTTTCAAATTTCGTGGCAGAGCCGGGAATCGAACCCATGTCTCCGACGGTGGCAGCTAAACACACTAACCCCTACACTTCAGAGGCGGACAATATTTGCTGTTCACCCGGAAGAAGTCGTTAAAAACTCAACCATAGAAGCCCAAGAGAGATTTGGTTTACACTGCCATCGAGTAAGGCAAGAGTAAAACGTAACTTCGAGAGTGACGAGCAGGCAGCCATTTAGCTTCAAATTTTCAAAAAAAAAAAAAAAAAAAAAAAAATATCTGCACACGGTAGTTGCGAGCGTACGATTATTATTATTATTATTATTATTATTATTATTATTATTATTATTATTATTAGTCTATTATTATTATTATTAACTTCGATAATTTCGAACAATTGCCTCTCGGGTGCAATAATCTCATTTCCATAACATTTCAGTGATAGTCGACCGTGATTAGTTGAAACTGACACGAACTTTCAATTGTATTGGTCAGTATTCAGTGTGTTGCGGATGAGGTAAATAGTCACTGATATAAGATTATATTTCTGATTTTGTTGATAGGGTCTTCCTAACGTCGTGCTGTAAATTATTTATCGCAATGCCACTTCTAAGTTAAATATTTATTGATATTTATTACAATATTCTTCTTCATCTAGCGCTTTTCCCACGCCTATGGAGTCGCGGGTGCGAACTGTGAAGCACATATGAATGTGTCCCTGTTTTACGGTCGGATGCCCTTCCTGACGCCAACTCTGAGTAGAGGGATGTAGTCACTATTGCGTGTTTCTGTGGTGGTTGGTAGTGTGGTGTGTTGTCTTAATATGAAGAGGGGCCTAGTGGGGGATGGGAAGTTTGGAAGGGTTAGAAAAGGAAGAGGGAAGGAAGCGGCCGTGGCCTTAAATTAGGTACCATTCCGGCATTTTCCTGGAGGAGAAGTGGGAAACCACAGTCTCTGAGCTAGAAGAATTTAATCAGACACGATTAAAATCCCCGACCCGGCAGGGAATCGAAACCCTGACCCTCTGAATCGAAGGTCTCAACGCTGAGCATTCAGCCAAATAGTCGGACACTGAAAGTAATTATAATTAATTATGATAGGTAAATAAATACAGTAGTAATTATTTTCGTACTCTGTCGGTTGCTTCAATCTGCCGCACGATAGCACAAATGCCAGTTGCGCTAAATAATTACCCAGTGGCTGGTTGGCACTAAGAAACTTCTCCCCTACTTGAGGGGTAGGAGGTATTAGTAATAATGGACGTTAAACAATAAAGTTCTTCTTCTTTCTGGGCGTTTTCCAGTTACTAGATGTCGGCACTACGTATGGATTAAGTATAATTTTCGACCGAACACCCTTTCTGATACCCAGACAATGTGGAGATAGTCGCGATGATGATGGTTATTAAGGGAGAATTACAACCATCCCGTTAACGGAAATTCGAGAGGAAAACTTAACCGAATAGACATTGGTAAAATAAAGGAAAAGGGCCACAAGCAGTGTGAAAATGATAGATTGCTCTCACCGCCCAAACCAAATAATAATAATAATAATAATAATAATAATAATAATAATAATAATAATAATAATAATAATAATAATACCTACGGGATCGGAAGAGAACAAGAGTTGAGCAAAGGGGGTCGGACGGGAAAGATAAAACTTAAATATGAGCCTTGTAAGTAAGGAGAAGCAATGACAGACTCCGGTAGGGGACGCGTGATCTCACATCCCCCCCCCCCCGGCTCCCTATCTGAGAACCTCAGGAGAAGAATCCCCTGCCGCTTCAGTGTCCCCATTCGATAAGCAAAGAATACCGCGAGAATTTCCTGTGCCCCTTGGTATTGCTTCCTAGGGACCATAACAAGTGAACATTCTTTGATGACATCTAATTACACCACGTCAGCTATCAAATTTACTGAGCAGAATCATTTCTAACATTTGCTCCCTCATATGATGTGATTGTCCGCCTCTGTGGAGGCCCGGATTCGATACCCGGCTCTGCCACGAAATTTGAAAAAGTGGTTCGAGGACTGGAACGGAATCCACTCAGCCTCGGGAAGTCAACTGAGTAGAGGGGGTTTGATTCGATTCCCACCTCAGCCATCCTCGAATTGCTTTTCCATGGTTTCCCACTTCTCCTCCAGGCAAATGCCGGGATGGTACATAACTTAAGGCCATGGCCGCTTCCTTCGTTCTTCTTTGTCTATCCCTTCCAATATTTCCCTCCCCAACAAGCCCTCTGTTCAGCATAGCAGGTGCGGCCGCTTGGCTGAGGTACTTGTCCTTCCTCCTAGTTGTATACCCCAGACCTAAAGTCTCAACTCCAGGACACTGACCCTGAGGCGGTAGAGGTGGGATCCCTCATTGAGTCCCAGGGAAAAGACAACCCTGGAGCTCAAATGGATTAAGAAATAAATAAAGAAATAATAATAATAATTGTTCCCGGGGTTTTCGTGAATCACAGAGGAGAAAGAAGGTGCGGGCTGGAATGGGTCTATCTACGAGAGACAAAGATTAATTTAAAACTTTAAAATAAAGGTTATATTTCTTTTCAGAAAATTAAATGTTAACAAACAATATTTCAGGTAGTCAGGTACAAAATAGCAATTTTGATACAAGAATAGAAAACCCAAGTATTGGTAATTTACAAGTTTTGAGCTTCAAGCTCCAAATTCACAAGTTTCCATAGTCGCTAATGTTGCGTTTAGATAGATAAGGAGAGAAATATCCCTAAACACAATTTTCAAGAGCACACTGCTCCAACAGTTACAGATTTACGGCTTTCCCAAGGCACCACTCAATATTACACAAATATCAGAAAAGAGCTAACATGCTCTCCAAATTCAGCCAAGGAGATTGCGCTACCAAACTCTTACGGCCTACTCAAGGCAACCATTAACTACTACAAGACGGAAAAGAACGTCTCTCCTCAATACAATTCAACCTTTAGGCCTCTCTAGGCACAAACTACAGTTTACAATAACATATGAATTTTAGTTGATACAGGGGTATCTAGTACCCATTCTACTGGGCCTTCGTTAAAACGAACAGGTTAAGTTACTGGCCCAAACTCAAGAATGTGTGGAGGCGTACACTTGCACTCCTAGAAAACCAAGTTTAAAACCCTACTTGGGCTTGCGGCCCGATGATGCAGAGGCTAATCCCACACTACTGAGGTGACTAGAAGAACAAGTTAATTGGTAATTTCTCGGAGAAAAACAGTTACAAAATCGTAGTCACCTCAAGATAAATTGAAGGGGAATTCGAGAGGGTAACGCACTCTCTATCCCAGATTTACAATTTAAGCCTTTATGAAATATTACATGAGAAAGAAGAAAGTTTACATTTTAGAAAACAGGTGGTTACATGGTTAAAGATTAGAACCTTCCCCTCGGGTCAGCTTTGCAGAGATCACTACTTAGACGTAAAAGCCTCCTACCTGAACACACACATACTCAGTAATTCGCTGATCAAAAAGACAAGTTAGCTCGATAAAGCTACAGTTTTTATACTTGAGGGGAAGCTTCGAGAAGGCTCTGGACTAAATCCGGACACACCCTCTCATTTTTATTGGCAGATAAAATAGGTGCAAGAAACGTTTGATTGGCTGAAAAATAAATATATGGAATTTCTGATTGGTCAAAAACCAAAGCTGGCGGGATGAGAATGAAATGTTGCAAACTTAGAAGTATCAAAAATAATGAAAGTCAATTCAGTTGGGAAAACCTATAAACATAAAACTTCTTTAACTTTCTAATTATTCCACTTTGCACCAGAGTACATGACCTCAGTTTTTTAGTAGACACACCTATGGAAAAAAGTGCGAACTTCCTGTGATACACCAAAACAAAACAAATAAATCCAGTCAGTTTAGGAAACTTTAGAATAATATATTACTCTGTCATTTAGTAGTGACATCTTCTAATCAATGTCCCAACTTCATGCACTATCTGTTTCAAGATTTGTTCGGTAGATAGCGTTCCTTAAGGCGCTTCTTTTAAATGCTCGGGGATGATGTGTACCTCCCGGTACAATAATAATAATAATAATAATAATAATAATAATAATAATAATAATAATAATAATAATAATAATAATAATAATAATAATAATACGTTTTAAATTTAAGTATGAGATGAATATGAATGTATATTTGTTTGAGTATGGCTCAGTTTGTTCCTACAGAAGAGTGTTCTTTTCTAGAGAAATTCTTTAGTCAAGACAGTGTAAGCAGAAACACTATTCCTTCCGATAAGGCGTTTCAGTTGTAGAACATGATTCATAGACACGTCTCTGTTTCTCACGAACTCCGGCGATTGGCGTGTGGGAAGCAACAGTACTGAAGACGCGTCCAAAGTTAATTGGTGACAATTTTAACATCTGATTTTTTTGTCTATAAGGCAATCAGTGAAAAAGGCTGGATGTTCTATTGGCATTCTCTAAAATTCAATGACTTATTATTGGAAGTTAATTGCAAGATGAAGGTTATGCATTATCTTCCATTACACATAAGAAAATGTTATGATTGTAAAATCAAGGTTGTGCATTTAACTTTCTTTAAAGATAAGGGACATTGTAGTACAGTATTTTTGGGTATATTAGGTCGTGTTGTAAGATAGTATAAGTTGACGCGTTTCCGTTCGGTACAGAGTAATAAATAAGTTACAAGATTGTGAGTAACTGCAAAATGACCTCGATAATGTTGTGAGATGGACAGTAGGCAATGGTATGAAGATAAACGGGGTTAAATGTCAGGTTGTGAGTTTCACAAATAGTTAACGTCCTCTCAGTTTTAATTACTTCGTTCATGGGGTGAAAGTTACTTTTGGGTATCATTATAAGTACCTAGGTGTTAATATAAGGAAAGATCTTCATTGGGGTAATCACATAAATGTGATTGTAAATAAAGGGTACAGATCTCTGCAGATGGTTATGAGGGTATTTAGGGATTGTCGTAAGGATGTAAAGGAGAGGGCATGTAAGACTCTGGAAAGACTCCAACTAGAGTATGGTTCCAGTGTATGGGATTCTCACCATGGTGATTCAAGAACTGGAAAAAATCCAAAGAAAAGCAGCTCGATTTGTTCTGGGTGATTTCCGACAAAAGAGTAGCGTTACAAAAATGTTGCAAAGTTTGGGCTGGGAAGAATTGGGAGAAAGAAGACGAGCTGCTCGACTGAGTGGTATGTTTCGAGCTGTCAGTGGAGAGATGGCTTGGAATGACATCGGTAGACGAATAAATTTGAGTGGTGCCTTTAAAGGTAGGAAAGATCAAAATATGAAGATAAAGCTGGAATTCAAGAGGCAAACTGGGGTAAATATTCGTTTTTAAGGAAGTGGAGTTAGGGATTGGAATAACTTACCAATAAATTTCCAATGTATATGCTATCATTTACGAAAAGGCTAGGAAAACAACATGTAGGGAATCTGCCACCTGGGCGACTGCCCTAAATACAGACCAGAGGTGATTGATTGATTGATTGATTGATTGATTGATTGATTGATTGATTGATTGATTGATTGATTGATTGATTGATTGATTGATTGATTGATTGATTGATTGATTGATTGATTGATTGATTGATTGATTGATGCATCTTCCTACTAAGAATGTCTTCGGAGGAATAACAACGAAGAGTGAAAAATGTTAATGGCAATAATTATTGTCACTCCATAGTTACTAGACTCACGATAGAAATATTCTGTCAGAAATGTGGTTCATTCCAGGACCTCTAAAGTCCAGGAGAAAGATGTTGAAGACTAAACCATGGAGGATAGCCATGATCTAGTCGGTATACGAAACGCTTGAAGCTGAAAGAAAAGTTCTGACAATTTCTTAATTTTACAGAAGGGAAAAACTGCGTAGAAGATGGAAAATGTCGATCTATGGTTTAGGCTTCTGCCAGTGCATGATGCCTGTACCTAATGCACACTTCAGTTCACGAAAATACAAAATGCAATTCATAGACTAAAAAAGTTGCTTTTGTTATTATTGCCTAAGCCTCTTGCATCAGAGAGGTAGTCGGTTGGAACCCTACTGTCGGCGGCCCTGAAGATGGTTTTCCGTGGTTTCCCATTTTCACACCAGGCAAATGCCGGTGCTGAACCATAATTAAGGCCACGGCCGCTTCTTTCCAATTCCTAGCAATTCCTAGGCCTTTCCTCTCCCATCGTCGCCGTAAGACATATCTGTGTCGGTGCAGCGTAAAGCAAAAAAAAAAAAAAAAAAAAAAAAAAAGGTACCGGTATATCAAATGGGGTGAACTTTGGAACACTGACTCCCAGCTTTCATATTAAATCCATAAATAATTACAAAATGTTATTGCTTTTGAAAGGTATAAATCCGATTCTCAGTATGAACACTGAAACAATAATATCAAACAATATCAATGCAAGAATCATTGAAACAAAGAAAAAAATTCCAATAACAGCAGTTCAATGTAATGAAATAATGCCAAAAAATACGGGTATTATGCACATCTCCATTTAATATCACACGGAGATTTCGCACGCACCGCTTAGCCTTGGTGTGGATTGCAGAGGTCTCCTTTCAATACCAAACGGTTCATATTGCCGTCCCATTTATTAAAATTATTCTCTGGTATGATGAATGATTCTAGGTGTAAAACATTTCTCCTTAAACATGTCGTCCCTGGCTGACAAGTGCATGCGATTATCCTTAACCCTTGTTGCTATACCTTCCTACACGTTTGGCCAAAATAAACAGAGCCACAGGAAAAGGAATCATAAGCAATCATAAACCAATAGGATGATGATATTAGGCTTAATAGATGGTCTTGATGTTATGACTTCTCAGAATATTGCCAGTCCTATTCGTGCCAGACTCCAAGACGGAGAATAACATAGTGTCTTCTGGCTTTTTAATGCAATATCTGGCATTCGTAAGGAGAAACTTTGTACACCTAGAATCATTATTGAGGCGTTAGAAATTGCTAAACACCCTAAATAGAGTAGGTCATGGGTACCTGCCATAGTTAAGTATTCAACGTCTTTCTGCTTTACTCAGGAGGCCTTGGAATGAACTACATTTGTAGCAGGGTCTCTCTATCTTGAGTCAAGTTACTATGGAGAGACAATTGTCATTAACTGTTTTCAGTTTTCATTGTTATTACTCTGATGACGATCATGGTAGCAAGACGAAACGCTCGACACGACCTATTTCCCCAAAATACTTTAATTTATTTTAGAATAGAATAGAATAGAATAGAATAGAATAGAATAGAATAGAATAGAATACTTCCATCCCCTAATTTCGGTTCACCTGAAACTGGGGAAAGAGTAATCAATGATTGTAAACCAAATTTTTTTACAAGCATGAATTCCCTTATTACAATTCAAATTATAATTAAGCCTAATAACTATTTGTACTAATTTTCGAAATTGTCATTACATTATTTTTTTAAAATGATAGTCTATGCTTTACGTCGCACCGACACAGATAGGTCTTATGGCCACAATGGGATAGAAAAGGGCTAGGAGTATGAAGGAAGTGGCGGTGATCTTAATGAAGGTACAACCCTAGCATGTGCCTGGTGTGAAAATGGGGAACCACAGAAAACCATATTCAGGGTTGCCGCCGGTGGGGTTTCAACTCACTATCTCCCGAATGCAAGCTCACAGCTGCGCGACCCTAACTGCTCGCTATTTACATTTTACTAATTTTCTTGATGTTTATTAATTTTAGTAGTCGTGGAAGTCTAAGCAATATTTACGTTAGGACAAGAATTGTACATGCATCTTATTCAGTTTCCGAGTTTAAGGAAAATCCCCCTGTGGGTGGCGGCAGTAGAATAACACCCACGGTATCCCCCGCCTGTTGTAAGAGACGACTAAAAGGGGCCCCAGGGGCTCTCGACTTGGGAGCGTCGGTTGGCAACCACGGGGTCATTAGCTAGGAGTAGGAAAGAAGCGACTGTGGCCTTAACTGAGGCACATCCCCAACATGTGCCTGGCATTGCTTCCACGTACTAGTGCCAGGCTCCTTACTTCCATCTATCCTATCAGTCCTCCCTTGGTCAATTCTTGTTCTTTTCCGACCCCGACGGTATTACAGCATTCGAGACCTAGGGAGTCTTTCATTTTCACGCCATTCGTGAACGTTGCCTTTCTTTGTCCTACATCATCAGTTTCGAAGTGACGGATCTCTTCCATTTTTTCTCTCTGATTAGTGTTCTACAGAGGATGGTTGCCTAGTTATACTTCCTCTTAAAACAATAATCAACGCCACTACCACTTTTAGGAAAATTATATTTAATAGTGAAAACTACCGTAGACTCTAACACGAAAACTGTTTGGGTTGGATCCGACCGATTGTAATGTAACTTGGTAGGAGGCGGTAAAGACGTGCTCGGTTCACCCGGCTGGACATGGGTTCGATTCGCCGTCAGAAAGTCGAAAAATTTAACAAACAAAATTTCCACTTCCGGAGGGACACCTGGTCCTGAGATTCACTCAGCCAACACCAAAAATGGGGACCAGGTTAATTCCTAGGAGCATAGGTGGCCGGGTGCAGAGCTAACCACTCTACCTCCAAGTGCCCAGATTACGGACAGTATTAGCCTTTACCGTCCATCCCTCCCACGGCCTTCATGGCCTGTACGGAGTTGACTTTGCTTCTTGCTTTTAGGATTGGTCCTGGGGTTCGAAGCGATCGTAGCCGTAATTAAGATAATAATTAATGTTATTGGATTTACGCCCCACTAATTACCTGATGCTTTTTTTTTTCGGAGACCGAGCTCGATAGCTGCAGTCGCTTAAGTGCGGCCAGTATCCAGTAATCGGGAGATAGTGGGTTCGAGCCCCACTGTCGGCAGCCCTGAAAATGGTTTTCCGTGGTTTCCCATTTTCACACCAGGCAAATGCCGGGGCTGTACCTTAATTAAGGCCACGGCCGCTTCCTTCCACTTCCTAGGCCTTTCCTCTCCCATCGTCGCCATAAGACCCATCTATGTCGGTGCGACGTAAAGCAAAATAGCTTTTTCGGAGACGGCGAGGTGCTAGAATTTAGTCCCGCAGTTCTTTTACGTGCCCGTAAATCTACCGACACGAGGCTGTCATATTTGAGCACCTTCAATTACCACCGGACAGAGCCAGGATCGAACCTGCCAAGTTGGTGTCAGAAAACCAAGCGCCTCAACCGTCTGAGCCACTCAGCCCGGCAATTGGATGGCGATTCGTCCGTCGGAAGGACACGTTCAGCTTTCAGTAGACCCGTTGATGTTACTCGATAGGAGTAGGGTAAATGCCAGTAATGGGTTTCACCTTCTTACCTCAGAGTCAGCATTATTCCACTCACAGAGACACAGGTCGCTCATGGGTGTCAGTTAGAAAGACCTGCACGAGGCGAGCCGAATATGTTTTCGGACACTCCCGGCGCTGAATGTCAATAAATAAATAAATAAATGAACTGTAGCCTACCAGATGGTAGTACAAACTTACTCTTCCCTCTTTCGAAATCCGAATTCATCTGCCCCGTATGAACCCACGAGCTTGGAATCTGGAGGGATAATTTTGGTGTTGGCCGGAGACATTGGATCCCTGGCGAATAACTCAGGTTTAATTTTAAAATGTCCGGCTCCATGGCTAAATGGTTAGCGTGCTGGCCTTTGGTCACAGGGGTCCCGGGTTCGATTTCCGACAGTGTCGGAAATTTTAACCATCATTGGTTAATTTCCCTGGCACGAGGACTGGGTGTATGTGTTGTCTTCATCATCATTTCATCTTCATCACAACGCGTAGATCGCCTACGGGCGTCAAATCAAAAGACCTGCACCTGGCGAGCCGAACCCGTCCTGAAATCTCCCGCCACTAAAAGCCATATGCCATTTCATTTCAATTTAAAAATCACTATATTATAGTCTAGGAATAAAAAAAATGATGATCTCTACAAATACACGGAAAAAATCAATGTCACCATTCGAAAACGAAAGCTAAAATTCTATGGGAATCTAAAAAGAATGGATGAGAAACGGCTAACTAAGAAAATATTCTAGTAGGCCTAAATCGTTGGACTGAAAGCTTCGACGAAGTGGCTCGAGGAGGTAAAAAGATATGCAACAGAAAGTGGACTTACAATGGATATGATTCACAACAGAAAAAATTTAGAAGCCGAGTGGATAACATCAAAACATTCCAGGAGAAACTACCAAAATGTAGACGCAAATTGGTCATATCTGAAAAAGAAAGGAAGATTAGAAGTGAAAGGATGAAGAGGTTCTAGGGGGGGGAGGGAGAGAATAATAATAATAATAATAATAATAATAATAATAATAATAATAATAATAATAATAACAACCTTAGGTTCAATGCGGTCCATGGGCGGCCAAATTCGGAAACAAGAAGAAGTCTACCATTTTGTTATAAACACAGGTAAGCAGTTAAACAGCGATACAGGTAAGACGCAAATTTCGGTCTACCTGAGTTTCAATGTCGTTGACCCTGCAATGGCGGTAAAGACAGAAATCTTACGGGTGCTGTTGTCTAAGTCCGCTTTGGCTTGTTGGGGCTTTCTTAAACAGGATTAACATCCCTCTCGGAAGTTGGTGGGTTGATATTAGCTGTCCAAGAAGCGAAGGGACACCGCTATTCTACAATCGACTATCGTTTTACCTCTTCTGAGGGGATCTCCACTTCTTGGAAGGATGTGGCGGTGTCTGGACCATTGATTAGTTTGGTATTGCCTTTCACTGACTCTTCTCCCTTTTGTATTACTTCCCTTGGTCAAAACTGGTCATTTTTGCAGTAGCCTTTACTTAGGAAAAGAAACGAGATTTCCAGTTCTATGGCCCTGGGGTTCACTCATCCTACACGAAAACTAAGTGCCAGATGAATTCCTGGCGGCAAAGGCCGGTTTTACCTCCCACCCCTCCAAGGGCCTTCATAACTTTACTTTGCTTTGTTGTTAATTTGTTTGACTTCGGTAGCTGATCGGTATAATCCCCCGTTGGCCAGGATTACCGAACGTACTTAATCTTACATCCCCCTGTGGGTGGGGATGATAGAATAACGTCATTGTTATTGCCTGTCTGTCGTAAGGGAAGGCGATTAAAAGGGAGTTCCAGGGCCTTTCAACTTGGGAGTGTGGGTTGGCGATCACGGTTCACCTATCTGAGTCTGGCGTTGTTTCCTCTTACTTGTGTCAGGCTCCTCGCTCTTACCTTTCCTATCTGACCTCCCTTGGTCAACTCTTGTTCTTTTCCGACCCCGACGGTATTAGATTTGCGAGTCCTAGAGAGTTCACGCTCTTCGTGATCCTTCTCTTTGTTTTGCTGATGCCATCATTTATCGAAGTATCGGACTTCTTCCATTTTAATTCTGATTAGTGTTAGTAGAGGATCTTTACCAAGTTGTTCTTTCTCTGAAAACAGTAATCACCACCAACACTTAATTTTACGTAGCAAGGACGGGACCTGGAAAATCTCTTGACCATTCGGCTTGTGGAGGTTTCAGTAGAGATTTGTGTAAAGAAAAGAAAATATCGTTTGTGTGAATGTTATTTTTATCTATTAAGTTACAATGACTTTTCTTTATTATTAATACAGTACATTGGAATTACACATTTTTTCTTTATATTGATGTCCGGCTCTGTGGCTAAATGGTTAGCGTGCTGGCCTTTGGTCACAGGGGTCCCGGGTTCGATTCCCGGTAGGGTCGGGAATTTTAACCATCATTGATTAATTTCTCTGGCACGGTGGCTGAGTGTGTGTGTTATCTTCATCATCATGACGCGCAGGTCGGCTGCGGGTGACAAATCAACAAGACCTGCACCTTGCGAGCCGAGCGTGTCCTCAGACACTCCCGGCACTAAAAGCCATACGCCATTTCATTTCTTTACATTGATTAATTTGAATACATAAGTTACAGCACAAAATATCCACAACTTAAAGAGGCAAAATAATAACTCGTTCTACTGTTCCCAAACGTACGGAAACATGTTTGTCTCTATGCGACACTTCGATATATTTACACAGATAAAACAAGGCATTTTGCCTAACTTCCAGGCTCTTGTTATCACGTAGGCTGAGTGTACCTTGAACCAGCCCTCGGATCCAGGTAAAAATCCCTGTATCTGGGGCCTCAGAGTAAGAGGCAGACACAGTATTCGGGAGTTCGACCCCCAATGTCGGTAGCCCTGGAGATGCTTTTTCATTGTTTCCGATTTTCACACCAGGCAAATGCTGGTGCTGTACCTTAATTAAGGCCAAGGCCGCTTCCTTCCCAGTCCTAGCACATTCCTGCCCTATCGTCGCCATAATACCTATCTGTGTCGGTGCGACGTAAAGCAACTTGTAAAATAAAATAAAAAGGGAGGTAGACACGCTACCCCTTCAGCGCGAGGCCGACTGATGTTAAAGACAATAACAAACAATAAAGAAAAGGATGGTTAAAATTCACACTTCGTCAGCGATAGCATTTCGCAGTTCCTGTTTTACTGGTATTCCTTGAGCAACTTATTCACAAACTCCACATAAATGACGCTGGTCGAAAATAGACGTTATTGCTTGCTTGCTTTCTTCTTCTGACCTCCGCCACTGGTTATGCTGACGTTTAAAGTATGCATCCTTCGTGAGAAGTTTGCGGGCAGGCTGGATAGTAAAACGGTGGTGAAAGACATTAATTACTGACATTCCAGAGAGACTTCTTGGGACCAGAAGAAATGAACACCACAGCTAAAACAGTCGCAGGCACTCTATCTGCTAAATCAGCACCTACCGACCTGTAGGACTCCCGGTCTTGCAAGTTGAGAATTCCACTACGTACAGAAGAATTATATCCAGGCCTACTGTATTACAGTATCCATTTTTCATGCATTTTCTCCTAAATGTGGATGAAATTGGGTGGGAAGCACATAAATTTAATAATAATAATAATACATATTTCTAGTGGTTTCACGTCGCACTATCACATTTGAAGGTTTTCGGTGTCGCAAGGATGGGAAAGGACTAGGATTCGGAAGGAAGCAGCCGTGGACGTAATTAAGGTAAAGCCCCAGTCAGCATTTGCATAGTGTGAAAATGGGAAACCACGGAAAACCATCTTCAGGGCTGTCGAAGGTGTGATTCAAATCCTCCATCTCCAGAATGCAAGCTTACAGCTACATGATACTAACTGCACGGCCAACTCGCTCAGTGATGATGATGATGACGATAATAATAATAATAATAATAATAATAATAATAATAATAATACGAGGGTAGAGTCATAAGTCATGGCAACTATTTTTTTTCTTGCAACCAGGAGACAACACGGAAAATTTAAGATATGCATTTGGAAATATAGGACATGTAATTATGCATAGTGCCTGAAGACAAATTCTGACTTCAGGAGATTTTCGTAGGAAAGTGACAGAACAATGGTAAACAATGTTTTATTATGGTTTAGACAGCAAATACAGAAGACTACGTACAAAGGATAGGTCTCCACTGGTTACAGCCCTTCGAAATAATCACCCAAGGTCCATGGACACTGGACGGCCTGGGCGAGGCAAATCGGCAGTTGATACTCTACCCCGTTTAAACGTCTCCTCCCACCTCGCCACTGTTCTGTAGGGCATGGCATGCACACCTAATGCTTCCCGCAGCTCTGCATGGCATTGGCGTGCATTTCTGCCACGGAGAACTGCTATTGTAAAATACGATCGTTGCTCCTGCTTGTTGACTTCCATTTTGTGACGCTCTCACTCACACACTGAACTTGCGCGTCTGCATAGACCCACACTGTTGTTTATATACACCATCTAGTGGCCCCAAGTACACACCGTACGTTTCCAAATGCATATCCTAGAAACAAAAATAGTTGCCATGACTTATGACTCGACCTACGTAATAATAATAGTAATAATAATAATAATAATAATAATAATAATAATAGTAATAATAATAATAATAATAATAATAATACCGTGTGGCTCTTCCGAAGAGACCTGGTGCAGGTCTTTCGAATTGACGCCGTACAGGCAAGTCTATGTGGATAGCGCCCTACCTATGATTAATGATGAACCGACAGAGATAGGTCTGATGACGACGAAGTGATGGGTATGGGCTAGAAGTGGAAAGGGAGATACCGTGGCCTTCTGGTGTGAAAATGGGAAACCACTGAAAACCATCTTCAGGGCTGACCATATTGGGGTTCGAACCCATTATACCCCGAATGCAGTATGACAGCTGCGTGACGCGAACCGCGCACTCGTCTTTGCAGGGATTGGTGTTTATACAATTGCAGCAGCAATGCAGATGAGTCGTAAAGAAGATACTGAACGCACGACAATCAACAATAGTTACTCAGTATGAGATAAATGAAATGGCGTATGGCCTTTAGTGCCGGGAGTGTCCGAGGACAAGTTCGGCTTGCCAGACGCAGGTCTTTTGATTTTACTCTCGTAGGCGGCCTGCGCGTCGTGATGAGAGTGAAATGATGATGAAGAGACGACACATAACACCCAGCCCCGTGCCAGCCAATGATGGTTAAATACCCGAACCTGCCGGGAATCGAACCCGGGACCCCTGTGACTAAAGGCCAGCACGCTAACCATTTAGCCACGGTAAATACAACCGAGTCCGCCTCTGTGGTGTAGTAGTTAGTGTGATTAGCTGCCACCCCCGGAGGCCCGGGTTCGATTCCCGGCTCTGACATGAAATTTGAAAAGTGGTCCGAGGGCTGGGACGGGGTCCAATCAGCCTCGAGAGGTCAAATGAGAAGAGGTGGGTTCGATTCCCACCTCAGCCATCCTGGAAGTGGTTTTCCGTGGTTTCCCACTTCTCCTCCAGGCAAATGCCGGGATGGTACCTAACTTAAGGCCACGGCCGCTTCCTTCCCTCATCCTTGTCTATCCCTTCCAATCTTCCCATCCCCCATCAAGGCCCCTGTACAGTATAGCAGGTGAGGCCGCCTGGGCGAGGTACTGGTCATCCTCCCCAGTTGTATCCCCCGATTCAATGTCTTACGCTCCCGGACACTGCCCATGAGGCGGTAGAGGTGGGATCCCTCGTTGAGTCCGAGGGAAAAACCAACCCTGGAGGGTAATCAGATTAAGAAAGAAATACAACCGATATAAATCTTTATGGAGGACAATCCCAACGACTGGGTGAAAGTTGTATAAATGATAATTAATTAGTACATTTCTATGACGGAAGTACGAATAAAACATGCATACATTATATCACATACAAAGGTAATATCTAAAACCAGCTAAAGAACTCGTCGTTGAAAACTTAATCAGTGTAATGTATAGTTTTGAATGCCATAAATAGAGATATTCCTCCCCAAGAGATTACATAGATGGGTCATAAGTAATGCAAGAGATATTTTAAGGCCAAATCCCTAAAAATGAGAGGGGAAAATGTACAATCAGTTAATTCTATTCTGAATACTACAATAACACAAGTTCAGTTATATTTTAACGAAGATTACGTTTGTAAATAATAATAATAATAATAATAATAATAATAATAATAATAATAATAATAATAATAATAATAATAATAATGGTATTGCCTTTACGTCCCACTAACCGATTTTAAGGTTTTTGGAGACGCCGAGATGCTGAAACTTAGGCCCGCATGAGTTCTTTTACGTGCCAATAAATCTACCGACACGAGGCTGACGTATTTGTGAGCACGTTCAAATACCACCGGACTGAGCCAGAATCGAACCTGTCAAGTTAGGGTCAGAAGGCCAGCGCTACAACAGCCTGAGTCACTCAGCCCGGTGATTATATGTGTTTTAAAGCTACCTTATCTATGAACACAGTTCTTGGGGACCATGAAGTTCAGTCCCTGAATTTTCGGGAAACAGAAATGGCAGAGCAGCATCTTCCTAAGTCGCTTTTGAAGAATTTACTGCGGGAAACTGGTACTTTTTTACAACACGAAATATGGTGATGCGTTTACGATTTATCCTATAACATGCCCATATATGGGGATGCGTTTCCATGTCTGGGAAATTACCAAACAAGTTATCTCAGTGCGTTACGGCACAGCCTGTAACGGCTATTTCAGGAGACGGCTGGGTTCGAATCCCCCGTCCGCCATCCTCGGAAATGGTTTTTGGTGGTTTCCCATTTTAATTTCCAGCCAAAAGCCGGGATGGTACCTTTTTTTCATGGCCACTACCACTTACTATCCATCCCTAGCCCATACAATTAGAATTACCCCCATAGTTAACACCCTAACACAGTAGTAGGCCCTACATGTAGCTCACTCCCATGGGGTGTACCGGGATAAGGAGCTATAGGTCTGGCGAGTCGAACATGTCCTCGGACCTCCCAGCACTACAAGTCTTGCGCTAAAAAATAAAATTTGAAAACGTTCAAGGTAATCATAAGATACTTTGAAGTTTCGTGAGGTCATGTTACATAATCAAACCACATTCCAGTATATACAGCATGGAACGTAACTGATGCACCAAATTAACAGAGTACATCTTGGAGAGTGGATGACAATGCCGTAATTTTCAGGTCTCTTGCTTGCACCGTTACGCTAAAACTTGGGAGAAAGGAGACGAACGGTGTATTCCGAGCTGTCAGTGGAGATGGATTGAAATGGCATTGTTAGACGAATAAGTTTGAGTGGTGCTTTTAAAACTAGGAAAGATCACAATATGAAGATGAAGTTGGAATTCAAAATGACAAATTGTGGCATATATTCATTTATAGGGAATTGAGTTAGGTGCTGGAATAATTTACCAAGGGAAATGTTCGATTAATTTTCCGAATTCTCTGAAGAAATTTACGAAAAGACTAGGTAAACAACCGATAGGCAATCTGTCACTTCGGCGATTCCCTAAATACAGATCGGCGGTGCTTATCCACTCGGTCGCTAGCGGCGCGAAATCAGCGTGGTCGCATCCGGCTCGGTCGCTTCTGGCATGTAACACTCGAAACATTCCGTTTAGTCGACCAAGTCTTCCCAGCCCAAAGTCTGCAAAATTTTTGTAATTCTAATCTTTCGTGGAAAATCACCCATAACTAGGGTTAGAATTTTGATGACATGCCATCTTTTAATTGGTTCACAATAGACATTTGCTAACTTGTACAGAAATCCTGCTCATAGTTCCCACGTCGTAGAAATGGTCATTGTTTGGTCATTTTTGGTCATTTTGTAATTTTGGGTCATTTTCTAAACTTATACATCATTATTTAGCCATTTTATGGGATTTACTATACTATTTTCTACTTCTTGAGTAATTTTCTTACATGTTTGAGGATTTTGAAGCATTTTCGCGTGTGGTAGGATGAATATGGAGACTTGAGAATATTCACAACGCTTTGTCAATCTGGGAACTACAGAAACTTTGTTCACCACTTACTTCTTGGAAATTCCACGTGAACGTAAACGAAACGTAAAGAATTGCGCCTTGTTTTCTTGACATGGCTAAAGCCCAAACGTTCATCATAATGTCTGTAACATAGGCTAGTTTTAATATTCATCTTAGTAATTTTTCATTTTCCTTCTAGATTTCATATCGCACAACATGAGACTGGACGGCAGTTGATTTCCATTCAATTGTCTGGCTGGCATTAAATCAGTTTGATCTATATTTGTGAATTCGTAACATTTTAGAAGTTTTTATATTAAATGGAACAACAATTTTACTGAGTCAGCTGTCATAATTTTTGCATAAAACGAATTTTAAGGATAGAAGAAACGTGTAATTACATCATCGTCATTTATTGCGACTTCATCACATTACATCTAGCGACTTCTTCATCTGGTGATGATTCAACATGCACTTACTTTAATTTATAAGTACAGTATATCGTAAAAAACCTTCTCCTCCTCGGTTTTTTCCTCGCACTCAGCGAGGGATCCCACCTTTACCGCCTCAAGGGCAGTGTTCTGGAGCTTCAGACTCTGGGTCGGGGGATACAACTGGGGAGGATGACCAGTGCTTCGCCCAGGTGGCCTCACCTGCTATGCTGAACAGGGGCCTTGCGGGAGAATGGGAAGATTGGAATGGATAGACAAGGCAGAGGGAAGGAAGCGGCTGTGGCCGTAAGTTAGGTACCATCCCGGCATCTGCCTGGAGGAGAAGTGGGAAACCACGGAAAACCACTTCGAGGATGGCTGAGGTGGGAATCGAACCCACCTCTACTCAGTTGACCTTCCGAGGCTGAGTGGAGCCCGTTCCAGCCCTCGTACCACTTTTCAAATTTCGTGGCCTCCGGGGGTGGCAGCTAATCACACTAACCACTACACCACAGAGGCGGACTCGTAAGAAAACCTACAACAACAAGTTTTCCAGTCAGTGACCGGCTCAGGGATGGGATGAATGAAGCCCCCATCTTGCGGCGAGGATAGGAATTGTGCTGGCGTAAATGCGGCCAGTATCCAGTATTCGGGAGATAGTAGGTTCGAACCCCACTGTCGGCAGCCCTGAAGATGTTTTTCCGTGGTTTCCTATTTTCGCACCAGGCAAATGCTGGGGCTCTACCTTAACTAAGGCCACGACCGTTTCTTCGCACTCCTAGCCCTTTCCTGTCCCATCGTTGCTATAAGACCTATCTGTGTCGGTGCGACGTAAAGCAACTAGCAAAAAAGCGAAGCCTGTCGCACTCCTCTAGGGCAATGATTAATGACTGACCGATGAAATGAAATGATAGTGGAGAGTGTTGCTGCAATGAAAGATGACAGGGAAAACTGGAGTACCCGGAGAGAAACCTATCCCACCCCCGCTTTGTCCAGCACAAATCGCACATGGAGTGACCGGAATTTGAACCACGAAACCCAGCGGTGAGAGGCCGACGCGCTGCCGCCTGAGCCACGGAGGCTACTACCGTATATCGTATGAGTGGGAATTTTATTCATGTTTTGTAACTTTTAGTAGCCTATATTCATTTTAAGTTAGTAGTAGACAGCTGAAGATGGCCTAATACGGTCGAAACATGTCCTGTTATTTAATACGATGATTTTACAACTTTGAAATGTAAATAAAGTTATAGGTATTGACTAGATGGACCCAATATACTAGTTTCTCAACTCATACAACTCGATTAGTAAATATTGATCCTAAAATTTAATTTATAATTTGTCATTTTTTAAGTTTTCATGGTGGAAATCCATCCTGTTGTAACAACATCGTCAAACGATCGTGCAAGGGCACATCCTCCAGCAGCAGTGGGAGTTCCTGACACAGAAAGTGCAGGTAGCGTGGGTCCGTCCAATGGCCCTCAAAGAAATAAGGTCCAATCAGGCGATCCCCCAAGATTCCACACCAAACATTCACTCCCCATCGTACTTGATGGGCCGCCTGTCGCACCCAGTGAGGATTGTCCGGACTCCAATAGTGCATGTTGTGACGATTGACGTTCCCATTATTGTGGAAGTGCGATTCGTCCGAGAACAAGACATGCGATACGAATGCTGCATCATTGTCCAGTCTGCCTAATAGCCGCCGACAGAACTCCATTCGAGTTTCGAAATCACGCCCATGGAGTTCTTGGTGTAGCTCAAGATGGTATGGATGAAATTTATGTTCATGCAGTATTCGCCAGACGGACGCTGGCTGGTGTTCACCTGTCGTGCAATCGCCCTTGTACTGATGTGTGGATTATTACGAGCTGCCTCCAGAACGGCCTCTTCTGTTTCACACGATGTAACGGGCCTATCGCGGACTGGTGGCTGGTTGGAAATCACGCCTGTTGTCCTTAGGCGTCTTTCAATACGGCGGAATGTCGTAGCAGCCAGGTGTCGCCTGTCGGGATACCGTTTCTGATACAGACGTAGTGCCTCGCACGCGTTTTGTCTTGCTTCCCCATATATGAGGAGCATGTCAACGTATTCTTCTGTGGAAAACATGCCGAATGACAGCAGAGATTACAGTACACTGAAGTCCTGACCAGCGGAGTATGCGCAGGGCACAAGATGAATAACAGCATCATTCTACTGTTTGAATGTTGCAAACGTGGGCCTGTGTTTACGTATTCAAACTTCATACCGATGCAAAAATATGCTAACGAAGCAGGATTCGAACCGCCACTGGAACATTCCGTCAATTGTTAGGCGAATGCCTAACCGCATCCGCTTTGCTACACTGCTAGAAAGATGCTGGTAGTACGACGAGAGCAGAGTATATACGCCGTCCGGTTCGGTGCTTAAGGCATTAATTATTGCACTGTTACTTAGTTTTATGCACTGTTTCCCCTTTTCGTTACACCCGGTCACTAGGCACGACACATTAACGTATTTACATGGTAAAAGGACGTTGCTACATGATTTCAAGGCGTCATGTTTTGCGAACGTATGATATAACATTTCGATAGCGTTCAGAATCGTGTGCAAAATGTGCTCACTGAACATTAGTACCATACAGTACGCCTGTAGGGAAATAGCACCTCTATAACCGTGTGCACGTTAGTTGGGCTGCAGCGAACGATATTGGAAGGGGCTGCTGAATCATACTGTATATTTGCAATATTTTACAATTTGTTTTACGTCGCACCAACACAGACAGGTCTTATGGCGACGATGGAATAGGACAGCGCTAGGAGTGGGAAGGAAGCGGCCGTGGCATTAATTAAGGTACAGCCCCAGCATTTGCCTGGTGTGAAAATGGGAAACCACGGATAACCATCTTCAGGGCTGCCAACAGTTGGGTTCGAACCCGCTATCTCCAGAATGCAAGCTCACAGCTGCGCGACTCTAACCGCACGGCCAACTCGCTGAGTGATTCTTGTTTTAAGAAGAAATGCAACTGGGCAACCATCCTCTTTTAACACTAATCAAGGGGGAAAAAAAACGGAAGGTTCGTCAAATGAACGTATCGGCCAAAGAAAAATAAGGGCCACGAAGGGCGTGAAAATGAAATCCCTCCTAGGCCTTGAATGCTCTAATAACGTCGGGGTGGGAAAAGAACAAGAATTGGCTAAGGGAGATCCGATAGGATAGGTGAAAGTAAGGAGCCTGGCACAAATAAGTGGAAGCAATGTCAGGACTTAGCTGAGATGGTCGCCAACGTACGCTCCCAAGTTAAGAGCCCCTGGGGCTGACAGCTACAGCAAATCAAGTGGATTGGATGATGATGATGATAATGATCATGATAAGAAGAAGAATACAGTAAATATAATAATAATAATAATAATAATAATAATAATAATAATAATAATAATAATAATAATAATAGCCCCTATGTTGACAATTGGGCTGCAGTGAGAATTGATGGTAGAACGAGTTCTTGATTCAAGGTAGGCCTACTTACAAGGGTTAGACAAGGCTGTAATCTTTTACCTACCGAGCTCGATAGCTGCAGTCGCTTAATTGCGGCCAGTATCCAGTATTCGGGAGATAGTGGGTTCGAACCCCACTGTCGGCATCCCTGAAGATGGTTTTCCATTTTCACACCACACAAATGCTGGGGCTGTACCTTAATTAAGGCCACGGCCGCTTCCTTCCCACTCCTAGCCCTTTCCTGCCCCATCGTCGCCCTAAGACCTATCTGTGTCGGTGCGACGTAGAGCAACTTGAAAAAAAAAAAAAAAAAAAAAAAAGAATGTCTTACTTTTGTTGCTCAAATTTTACATGGATTCAGTTAGGTGAAAATGCAGTGAGCAGTCTGGCCTATGCTGGCAACTTAGTCTTTATGACAGATTGTGCCGAAAGCCTGCAGTATAATATCTTGGAACTTGAAGATAGGTGCAATTGAGTATGGTACGAAAATTAGCCCTTCGAAGACTAAATTGATGTCAGTAGGTAAGAAATCGAAGAGAATTGAACGTCGCATTGGGAATGCAAAGCTGGAACAGGTAGATAATTTCAAATATTTATAATGTGTGTTCTCCCAGGATGGTAGAATAGTGAGATTGAATCGAGGTGCAGTAAACCTAATGCAGTGAGGTCGCAGTTGCGATCAACAGTATTCTATAAGAAGAGTCAGCTCCCAGACGAAACTATTTTACAACGGTCTGTTTTCAGGCCATCTTTGCTTTATGGGAGCTGGGTGGACTCAGGATATCTTATTCATAAGTTAGAAGTATCAGGCATGAAAGTAGCGAGAATTATTGCATATACAAACGGGCGGGAACAATGGCAAGAGGGGACTTGGAATGTGGACATGAAGTTGTACGTATAAACCGGCTTCGATTATGGGGTCATGTGAGGCGAATGGATGAGGATAGGTTACCCAGGAGAATAATTAACTATGTAATGGAGGGTAAGAGGAATAGAGGAGACTAAGACAACGATGGTTAAACTCACTTTCTAACGATATAAGAGATATAGAACTAAACGAGGCCATACAAAGAGTTACAATTAGAGGATTGTGGCGGCGATTAGTTAATTTACAGAGGCTTGCAGACTGAACGCTGAAAGGCACTGCAGTCCATAATGAATATGTCTGATGTAATAATAATAATAATAATAATAATAATAATAATAATAATAATAATAATAATAATAATAATGGTAGTAGTAGCCTACTAGTCACTTGTTCATTTACCCCCCGCCTCTCTCCCCACGAAATTGAGATAGATTATGTCTAGTAACCGAAAGAACGTGCAATTTGATTTATGGAGACAGACCTACCTAGTATCTGCAATTAACAGGCGGGAAGTGCGTGTCATTGCAGTAGACAAGACATCACTTCGCACGAGAGTTGAAGTTATCACATCTTGTAAACATGTTAGTCTAATGAGGATTTGTTCCTCCAAACGTTGATTTCTCCCTTCGTCCTTTTCTTCTTTCTTTCTTATTCACGTATTTTTCTTTATTTTCGCTCCGTGTTCATAATGGGCGGGCTTATGATACTTCATCCAATACCATTTGTTGTAATGAAGCTTTGTGATTGGTCGTTCTGGGTGGCTGGATGGGAGGGGTTGGCACAGACGGCCAGCTTAACTGAGGGGTGTGTTAGTTGCGGTCATCCGTTCATTGCGAGTGCGTATGCCATGGCTGGAAATTTGGTTCAAGAAATGCTGCTGAGGATTTTCATCCAGGATTGGCCTATGGGGCAAGATTTTCAGATATTTCTCGGACTTATCAAGCGAGTTGTGCCTGACCCTGATTGGCTGGAAATTCCAGTCTTTCTAGACTTTCTGGGTTTATTGAAGGAATTGTGTCTTGAATTCATTACACCGGACATGGTCGATACGCTAACCATCGACGATCTTTTGATCTACCTCAAGCATGTAGATACATACATTTACCACCTTTGTCGGCCTGAGCAGAAGGTGCATAATTTTGGCTGGTTTCTGAGGTGCTTCAAACGATTGCTACCTGAAGATGACGACAGCGATTTTCTTACTGATCTGGTCGGAAAGTTTGAGTCGGTACGTGCAACATACTTTTTAAGTGTCTTTCGTACTGTAGTGCATGAAGCTTCCTTGCAAATGTTATGCCTTTGTCCTTCCTGTTAGTTACATGTTGAGTTATATTAGTATGAAACTTACAGCAGAAAATCAAACTAGAAAACAATTGTAGAGCCCAGGGGAATAATCTTTTAAGTTCTAAGAATCGAAGTTTATGATTTTAATGTCACAATTCTTTAAAGAATGTGCTTATTGGCGTAGAATAGGAACTCTAGAATCCTGATGAATATGACAAACTTTAAAATGTTTTAAAATCATGTGGTAAAAAAGAAAGTACCCGGGGCAAGCTTAATTAAAGTCTTGGAATTACTTTGAATTATTGTTTGACGGTTGACTACCGTGTTCTTTGGTATACTGTATCGGCTACTATTTAGGAGAGATGAGACGTGCATGCCGAATGAATCAAGACTAGCTGTAGGGAAACTTTACGTTTAGCTCTTAACGAAACAATATAACTTTCAGTTTGTCGTAACTCACGCGGCACAAACCAATTTGTGTTGATGTTTCTGTCCGGTTAAGCTAAAATCAAAATAACTAAGTCCTGTATTGAAATGAGTGCTTATTTCTTTAGATTGTTAGTTTTGCGAATAATTGCATGACTAATGGGTAAGGTATATATTGGAGGGGAGTTTTATGAAGTTTTTCAAGTTTTTGCGTAGCAAAAGCAGGCTTCTGTGACTATTTTAATAAAATATGTCACGGGAATACTTCAGTGGTATCCTCAGGATAACTGAACAAATTTCTTACGTTTAGTCTAGAGCGTTGTAATTCTCAACATTAGGCCTAGCAAGATTTAAGCCTATATGGTTGTTTCATTCTGAATTTTGTGAATAATCGTGGGTTATGTATTGAGGAAAGTAAAAGCTAATGGGAGTAAAATAAGTAAGCTTGCGTGACTTTTTTGTTGTTGTTGCCATATTTATCATGTCACTTGAAGGAAATTGTTAATGTGAACTTAGTTTGTTTCTGAAATGTAGAACTTTGCATTTATCAACATTAGCATGTTCTGTTAGCCATGTCGTTAGTATCAATGTGGCGGTAGTAATGACGACAATAAGCTGTTGTGGTTTATAGCGGTCCGAGTAACCGCATGTCCGTTTTTCTTTTTTTTTCTTTTTGACGGGAGAAAGAGTACGGTAGAGAGAGAGTACATTATATCGGACGAACTTGAGAATATTGATTGAGAACTCACGTAAGTATTATTTTTTGTTCACCACAGATGTAGCAAATGATGAACAACTTTAATATTCAAGTACAGTCGAACTTCGATATCTCGAACCTCCAATACTCGAATTTTCAGTATCTCGAAGTAACTTGAATTTCCCGGCCGTTTGTCCTATTTTTCACGTGTATTTATTTCTCTATTACTCGAAATTCGGTTACACGAATTTCTCGATTTCTCGAAGCAAACATTTCCTCCCTTGAAGCAAAAAATACTCTAACTCGAATTTTGTGCAACATTAACTGTGCAGTACAGCATCTGTGCTTTGTTAGTCCGGAACAGTTAACAGGTAAAGAAAGACCGGGTCATGAATGGAATGAATGAAGCCCCCATCTGGCGGTGAGGATAGCAATTGTGCCGAAACCTGTCGCACTCCTCTGGGGCAATGATTAATGACTGACAGATAAAATTATATGATATTGGAGATTGTTGCCGGTATGAAAGATGACAGGGAAAGCCGGAGTACCCGGAGAAAAATCTGTCCCCCCTTCGCTTTGTCCAGCACAAATCGCACATGAAGTGACCGGGATTTTAACCGAGGATAACATTTATCGACCACTGAGACGTCGTCGTCATCGTCCATGTTACATAATTATTACCTATGTCCTTTGTTGAGGGCTACAGAACCAGACGTAGTAGGCTATATACGATTCTTTATGAGCGGTTGTTTTTATAACTTGGGCAAAATTGTTTCGTAATGAAAAACATTTTAATGGTGATTTTCTGAAACCTATAATTATTGTTGCCGGGCTGAGCAGCTCAAGGTGTGGAGCGCTAGTCTTCTGAGCCCAAATTGGCAGGTTCGCCCCCGACTCAGTCCGGCAGTAAGTTTCGTGTCGGTAGATTCATCCTGCAGGTCAAAATCCCGGCACCTTGTTGTCCCCGGAAACCATTCTTGAACGTAAATCCAAT
This sequence comes from Anabrus simplex, assembly GCF_040414725.1. Taxonomy (NCBI): domain Eukaryota; kingdom Metazoa; phylum Arthropoda; class Insecta; order Orthoptera; family Tettigoniidae; genus Anabrus; species Anabrus simplex. The sequence continues at coordinate 826,119,212 of NC_090265.1, forward strand.
AATATTATTATGCTATATTTAATGTTATTCTCAAATGAATTTCTTAATAAGTTATTTCACATGATTTTAAAATTAAGTAACGTAACGTCAAAATCATTTACCCCAGGGCGCTTCAATTCACTTCATGCATGCAATTGCTTGGGGAGGTGCTTGACAAAACTGTTTCTAGGGTATTTGAAGATTGTGGTCACTGTTGCGCGGTAATAGCCTATAGCATGTTTTTTTCCTAGTTATAAATAGTCTAGGTTTGCAATCACGAGGATTTGAAAAACTACTTTGTCAGTCAGTTCCTAAAGGCAACATGGGTCACTGTTTGGGCTACCATATTTCCGAAAGAAAAAATGAGCACTTAGACATTTTAGTAAAACATAACCTTACATAAACTTGCTTGGCGCTAGATCACTATGGCACAGCTTTACTAAACCCCATGGTGCGTATACATCTCTGGTAAAACCCCAATTAGAGTATCATTCTACTGTATGGGACCCTTACCAGGATTACTTGATTCCAAAAGTGGGAAAGATCCAAACGAATTTAGCACGAGTTGTTGTGGGTGATTTCCAACAAAAGAGTTGCGTTACGAAAAAGTTGCAAACTTTGGACTGGGAAGACTTGGGAGTAAGGAGACGAGCTGCTCGAATAAGCCGTATGTTTCGAGCTGTAAGTGGAGACATGGCGTGGAATGACGTTAGTAGAGGAATAAGCTTTAGTGGAGCTTATAAAGGTAGGAAATATCGTAATGTGAAGATAAAGCTGAAATTCAAGAGAACAAATTGGGGCAGATATTTGTTTATAGGAACTGGAATAATTTACCATGGTTTATATTCGATAAATTACCAAGTTCTTAGAAATCATTTAAGAAACGACTAAGTTAATAATTTATAAGAAATCTGCCATCTAGGCGGCAACAAAAATGCAGATGATTGATTGATTGATTGATTGATTGATTGATTGATTGATTGATTGATTGATTGATTGATTGATTGATTGATTGATTGATTTCATCCTGAATCTTCTACGTGATTTTGTCTCCAAGATTTCCCGTCATTTAAATACAGGGTTATTCTTAAACACGGCAACACATTCAAATATTGAGCAGGTCTTAATTTTTCGAGATAAAGCAATATAACAAACGGCAAAGTTAAAAGAAGCATTGTGACGAAGAGTTCAATGAACTTAGTAGTCCTTTTCCACACTGTTAGGATCACTGATCACTCTTCCCTCAGATTCCCTACAGTGCACATTCAATGGATCTCTCTCTTTCTTTCTCTTTTTTTTCACAACTTCTTTGCTTTACGTCACACCGACAATGGGATAGGAAAGGCATAAGCGTGGGAAGGAAGCGGCCATTGCCTTAATTAAGGTACAGCCCCAGCATTTGCCTGGTGTGAAAGTAGGAAACCACGGAAAACCATCTTTAGGCCTCCCGAGAGTTGGGCTCGAACCCACTATCTCACGGATGCAGGCTCACAGCTTCGCTCCCCTAACCGCGCTGTCAACTCACCCGGTGGCTCTCTTTTCAGCACATAGGCCTACCCATGCTTACTCGGAAAATTGAGTGAAGAATTTTTTCTCTTTGTTTCCTTTATTTTCAGTTCGTCCTAATGGAAACGTTTTTAAATAAATGTCCGTGGTTTCCGTTTTTCACACCAGGCAAATGCTGGGGCTGTACCCACGGCCGCTTCTTTCCAACTCCTAGGCCTTTCCTATCCCATCGTCGCATAAGACCTATCTGTGTCGGTGCGACGTAAAAAGACACTAGCAAAAAAGTGGATTAAGGTCATTTTTACTGTCGGTTGCCCTTCCTGACGCCAACCTTATGTCGAGAAATGTCTTCTTTCTTTCTATTTCTTAATCTGATTATCCTCCACGGTTGGTTTTTCCCTCGGATTCAGCGAGATATCCCACCTCTACCGCCTCAAGGGTGATCTGGAGCGTGAGACTTTGAGTAGGGTGGGGTGACACAACTGGGTAGGAGTATTCCTCACCAGTTGTATCACCCGACCCCACGTCTCACGCTCCAAGGACACAGCCCTTGAGGCGGTAGGGGTGGGATCCCTCGCTGAGTCCGAGGGAAAAGCCAAACCTGGAGGGTAAACAGATTCAGAAAGAAAGAAAGAAAGAAAGAAAGAAAGAAAAATGTATAGGACGAGGAGTAAGGGACTGAAATATAGTCTATTATCAAAGAAAATATTCAATAAATTTCCAAGTTCGTTGAAAACGTTTAAGGAAAAGCTAGGTAAACGATAGCGATTCTGCCAGCTGGGCGCAGTGTTGCCAGCGTGGCGAATTTGTCTCTAAATCTAGCGACTTGTGATCATTGAAAGCGACTAAATTTAAGCGTTAACGACTAGCGACCAAACTGGCAAACAGTGTAATCTTGAATTTTGAACTTTTGTGTTTCAGGAAACCATTTTATCAAATATTTTGTCCACCTGAATGACCAGTGTTATTTTTAATTTATTCGCGTTTAGTAGTCAGCACTGCCTTCGACACAGAAACGAACGTACTTCCCCGATTACTAAACTGACAGGAGTTGTGGCTGTAACGAATGTTGTCATTGGTATTCAGGATTTCACGACCTTGGTTTAAGCCAATAGTGTATCGTCTTGTATTTAAATTAAATCTTCACTGCACGCTGCAGCCAGTCAGTCCCCAGAAGCATTGTGATTTGTAGTTTCTTGAGTGTGGCAGTGTTCAAAGTTATATTATGTTTCTTTTTCTTGAGGTATGATTTCTTTATGGTGTTTATATCGAGTTTGATTATTTAAAAACAGTTGCAGCGAATGTAATAATTTTATATTATACAGTAGTATAACGTCGTCAGTAATTTTTTCATACTTCTCCGGCGCATTCTTTTTACAGGAAAGAAAAATATTGATTTGCCAGTGTTTAAAAGTAACTTGGGTACCGAAAATGGGAATCCGACCCAAATTATAAGTAAGAGATGGCTTGCTGTCGTGGTTAGCGACTCAACAAAAGGCTTTTACAAATACTGTCCTGCGGTTATATACGTATGCTAAATCGACTAACTCAACACAACAGAAGCTAAGTTTCAAGCCTCCAACAGAAGGTTAGTCACGAGTTGCCGAAGAGAAGTGAAGAGAGTGTGAACATTGTTCATTTCTAACAACAAACCACTTAAGTGAAATGTGAAAGAATAGGGCAACCAGACGTTCTCTTTCTTTTCGGACATGTCCTCCTTTTTAGACCACTATTCGGGGTCCGGGTAGATTATTTAAAAAACGAAGTGTCTTACCCTTTAATTAATCCGCTAATTTTGGGATAATCTTGTTTTTTTGTTGCTAATTGTTTACGTCGCACCGACACAGATAGGTCTTATGGCGACGATGGTGTAGGAAGGACCTAGGAGTGGGAAGGAAGCGGACGTGGCCTTAATTAAGGTACAGCCCCAGCATTTGCCTGGTGTGAAAATGGGGAACCGCGGGAAACCATCTTCAGGGCTGCCGACAGTGGGTTTCGAACCCACCATCTTCCGAATGGAAGGTCGCAGCTGCGCGCCCTTAATTAACCACACAGCAACTCGCCCGGTACATGTATTGCACTTCAGCCGTGGATATTTGGAAAACCAACATTATACACAGAGGAAAAAACAAGTATTTTTTTCATATTATGCAAGTGGATTAATTCCTGGTTTTTAGTGCAGAGAACATGGGTATTTTTCTGTTTTTAGTGCATAATAATCCACCCTCTACTCATCACCGACAGGAAAGTATGAATTTTAGATGAGAATTTATGAATGCTACAAATGCAATAACAAGAGGGTGAATTCAGAATGGAACAGTCAGAGATTTCGCGCCCTACTGTACTTGTCGACAGATTTCGACAGTAGAGCACCGAACGTAAACAAGCATTAGTTTCAAAAGAAGAAACATTACTGTATTAATCGCTATTAATCAGTTAATTAGCATGTCAAATAGCTTTTAAAATACCGTATTCACTTAAAAGATGGCGGCCTCTCACCACTGGGTTCCGCGGTTCAAAACCCGGTCACTCCATTTGAGTATTTTGCTGGTCAAAGCGAAGGCGGGGCAGGTTTTTTTCCGGGTAGTCAGGTTTTCTCTGCCATCTTTCATTCCAGCAACAGTACAATATCATTTCATCTTCACCTGCCATTCATTAATCATTGCCCCAGAGGAGTGCGACAGGCTTTGGCAGCCGGCACAATTCCTATACTTGTCGCTAGGTGGGGGCGTCATTCATTCCTTTTCTGACCCGGTCGAATTACTGGACACAGGCTGTAGATTTTCATTTTTCACAAGGCGCACTGTGGATTCACTAGTCATTATTTTAGTGATACCTCGCTCGAGGGCAATTGTTATAACTTCATGAAAGTCAGTCCGATTAGAAAAACAAATATTATTTTGGAACCCTATATGAAACCTAAACCTGTTATCCAGTCAATGACCGGGTCAGGGATGGGATGAATAAAGCAGATATAGGCTATTAGTAGCCTACGATGGGGTCGCCACTCCCAATGTGATTTATTAATGACTGATAGATGCTATGAAATGAGAATGGAGAGTGTTGCTGGAATGAAAGATGACAGGGAAAACCGGAGTACCTGGAGTAAAACCTGTCCCGCCTCTGCTTTGTCCAGCACAAATCTCACATGGAGTGACCGGGATTTGAACCACGGTATCCAGCGGTGAGAGGCCGTCTGAGCCACGGAGGCTACACTTGGAACCCTACCTATAACACTAAAAAAATGACTTTAAAATCATTTGAGTTAGTGGACTACCCAGGACTACCACATACCGATACACACTGTAAATTACTTTGTCAGCCACCATGCACGACCGATTCCCTGGTAACATACACATATAAAAATACAAAGTCACCTCCGTACAGCTCATGAAGGCCCTTGGAGGAGTGGAAGGTAAAGGCTTCCACCATTGTAGATGGGGTAGAGTGGTTCCGCCTTTGCCCCCAGGAATTAACCTGGTACTCATTTTTGTGTAGGCTCAGTGAACATCAAGATTATGCACCTCCGGAAGTGTGGAAATCTCGTTTCTTAACATTTTTCGACTTCCTGACAGGGAATCGAACGCACTTCCATCTGGGTGAACCGAGCACGCCTTTACCGCCTCGACCCCTCACACGAAATAAAGAGCAGCAATTATGCCAAAATCATAAAACTGGGAAGTGCTCCAGAAGGTCAAGAAGCGTGTAGGTCACAAGCACTTACAGTCGCATGTTGACCTACGTGCCTCAGAATCTCCGGAAAAACTTCAGGGGTTGTGCAAGTCTCGTAAGAAGCTGAGCAAGTCTCCTCACTTACCTCTCCACACTGCCATGTGTCGTCTGCTAATCTCCTTGTTAGATATCACCCGCCAGTCGTCAGAAGTACAAGTAGGCTACATTCAGTTTCCGCAGCAACTAACTCACAAATTTATTCACAAGATAACTACAGTAAGCAAACTCGTGTCCTCGTACCGAGGTGGTGCAGCTCTTTTCAGACACATCCCCATTTTAGGTGAGTTGCTCGAACCATTTTAACCACATACCAGCCCTCCTGCCATTCTTAAATTTCTGGCACTACCGTGAATCGAACCCGGGTCTCCGAGGGCGGCAGCTAATAACACTAACCATTACGCTACGGAGGCTGACAAGATAACCACAGTGTACCATACATAATTTATTTGGCATGTTAATTACCAGGGATAAATATCTTACAAATAGCGACAGTAATAAAGAATAATAAGCTGGGCTGAGTGGCTCAGACAGTTGAGCCCAACTCCGCAGGCTCTAACCTGAGGCAGTCCGCTGGTGTTTGAAGGTGCTCAAATACATAAACCTCGTGTCGGTAGATTTACTGACACGTAAAAGAACTGCGGGACAACATTCCGGCACCTTGGTGTCTCCGAAAACTGTAAAAGTAGTTGGTGGAACGTAATACAAATAACATTATTATTATTATTATTATTATTATTATTATTATTATTATTATTATTATTCTCCGCTGACAGCTCGCAACATACCACTTAGTCGAGCAGCTTGTCTCCTTCTCCCAAGTCTTCCAACTCCAAACTTTGCAACCTTTTCGTAACGCTACTCTTTTGTCGGAAATCACCCAGAGCAAATCGAGGTGTTTTTCTTAGGATTTTCTTCCAGTTCTTGAATCAAGTAATCCTGGTGAGGGTCACATACACTGGAACCATACTTTAGTTGGGGTATTACCAGATACTTGCCCTCTCCTTTACATCCTTACTACAACCCCTAATTACCCTCATAACCAGGTGCAGAGATCTGTACCCTCTATTTACAAATCCGTTTATGTGATTAACCTAATGAAGCTCTTTCCTACCTACGTAGGTACTTACAGTGACCCTCATAAGGAACTTTCACCCCATCCGTGCAGTAATGTTTAAACTGAGAGTACTTTCCCTATTAGTGAATCGCACAGCGTGACTTTTAACCCGTTTATCATCATACCATTGCCTGCTGTCCATTTCACAACATTGTCGAGGTCTTTTTGCAGTCACTCACAATCTATTACTCTATACAGTATAAATTCATCCGAAAAAACCTTACCTCTGATTCCAGTTCTTTACTCGAAAATGAAAATCCTCAGTCTGTTTCCAGTCATTCAACCGGGTCAGGAATGGAATGAATGAAGCCCCATCTAGCTGCGAGGATAGGAATTTTAAAGGCTGCCGAAGCCTGTCGCACTCCTTGGGTCAACATATATAGTCCGGCGCCATGGCTAAATGGTTAGCGTGCTGGCCTTTGGTCACAGGGGCCCCGCGTCCGATTCCCGGCAGGGTCGGGAATTTTAACCATAATTGGTTAATTTCGCTGGCACGAGGGCTGGGTATTTGTGACGTCTTCATCATTTCATCCTCATCACGACGCGCAGGTCACATATGGGTATCAAATCAAAAGACCTGCATTAGGCGAGCCGAACTTGTCCCCGGACACTCCCGGCACTAAAAGCCATACGCTATTTCATTATTTCAACATATATAAAAGAAAATAAAAAGGTCCAATAACACTGCCTGAGAAATTCATCTCTTAATGCTTACAGGATCAGATAATGCTTCACCTACCCTAATTCTCTGAGTTCTATTTTTAGAAATATAGCCACCCATTTAGTCACTCTTTTGTCTAGTCTAGTTGCACAGTGCAATAGAAATATACATCGTGTTCGGGCGCAATGTACCTGACGAGCATAAGTATGGATTATGTTACTACTATTGTGAATATTTATAAACTACTGAATTATTTCAGTATCAAGTTAGTAAAATAAAATATTCTGGTGAACTGGCCGATATGGGTTTAAAGGTCACGCGGAAACAGCAAACTAGTGAAAGGTGGAAGTAGCTAGGTCCCCGCGACTGACGAATACGAGACAAGAATTAATACGTGTGTCAGTCAGACGCCCGACGGACGGTTAACATCAGTAGTGGTCACACCGTGCGGAGGCTTCTGCGCTAGTACTGGACAATGGATATACAAATGAACACATGCATTAGGATATCGTTTTTACTTCGCAATACTTCCCACATTTTCAAATGGTACGGAATGTCCCCTCCTAAATATTTTGAAGTCATTAGCTGACACTTCGCTGGTAATCAGCCGGTCTAGTGGTGCGAAATGTCCTAGAACCGCCTATACAATGCCACTTCGGCATATGTATGAGCGTAGTTTTGTTACAATTTCGTACCCCCTCAGCAGGTACTTTTGTGGCATTCACGTAGGCCTTATTTTACAAAATGTCCATACCGGGCGAGTAGACCGTGCGGTTAGGGCCGTGCAGCTGTGAGCTTGCATCCGGGAGATAGTGGGTTCGAACCCCACTGTCGGCAGCCCTGAAGATGATTTTCCGTGGTTTCCCCGTTTTCACACCAGGCAAATGCTGGAACTGTACCTTAAATAAGGCCACGGCTGCTTCTTTCCCGCTCCTAGGCCTTTCCTATCCCATCGTCGCCATTAGACCTATCTGTGCGGTGCAACGTAAAGCCAGTTGTAAAAAGAAATGTTCATACTTGTTCGAATTTTGTTGCAATTTGTGGTGCCTGTTGACTGTTACTGTAATTTGAAAAGACATTATTGGTTGCGGATGTGGTCTTAAGCATTTCTAGGAAATCGAATCCAGTTGACTCACCTTGACAGGGCAAGAACTCTGGTTACGAAAGATGATCTGGTGTAGGGATTCATGTTGACGCTGTTTACCAGACCTTGACCTTACCCCCCCACCATCCACGGTAAGATAAAGCGTGTTCAAGAATGTATGGCCGTAGTTCAAATAGTTCTGCAAGCATTATCGCTTAGCTGAGAGCGTTGCCTAGAAACGGTTAGAACTCTTTTTAACGGCCAATGTGTTGACTGTTTTGACGTTTCTTTCCTGCGTTAAACGTAACATCTCTGTCTGGTGACATTTTAAAACATGGGATGATTCGAGTCGTTGAAAGAGATATTGCTCTACCCGCCCTGCTTGATAGTATTGCTAAATTCTTAGCCCATCGTGGCTGAGGACGTAAACATGTAAAAAAAATGTGTGAGGCGACCTTTTACGGCCTCCGAAAGCTTCTTGGTAAAAAAATAAAAATAAAAAATGAAAATTTACGAAACATATTTCATAGCTCGTTCCAAAAGTTTTTAATGTCCGACTTCTTGGCTGAATGGTCAGTATTCATGTTTTCGGTTCAGAGGGTCCCAGGATCGATTCCCGACCGGGTCAGGGTTTTTAATTGCTTCTGATTAATTCTACCCGGCCAGGTAAGGAATGTTTACCTGGAACTGAACGCTGGTTCGAGGTCCACTCAGCCTGCGTGATTACAATTGAGAAGTTATCTGCCGGTGGGATAGGGGCCCCGGTGTAGAAAGCCAACATTAATGGCCGAGAGGAATCCTCGTACTGACCAAACGACACTTCGTAATCTGCAGGCCTTCGGGCTGAGCAGCGGTCGCTTGGTAGGCCAAGCCCCTTCGGGGATGTTGCACCATGCGGTTTGTTTGGAATTAACCTGGTACTCACTTTTCGTGTTGGCTGAATGATCCTCAGGGCAATGTCCACCTCCGGAAGTGGAAATTTCGTTTCTTAAATTTTTCGACTTCCTGACGTGGAATCGAACACACGTCCTTCCGGGTGAGGAACCGTGCTCGCCTTTACCGCCTCGGCCAGGCAGCCCCTAAACAAGTTTAAGTATTTATTTCGAAGCTTGCATTTTAAATATATCTGTTTGCAGTGCGTAGAATTTAAATCCGTTAACATTTCCATTAAATGTCAAATGTCAGCTTGCATTCGGGAGATAGTAGGTTCAAACCCCACTGTCGGCAGCCCTGAATACGGTTTTCCGTGGTATCCCATTTTCATAACAGGTAAATGCTGCGGTTGTACCCTGATTAAGGGCACGGTCGCTTCCTTCCCATTCCTAACCCTTTCCTATCCCAGCGTCGACATAAGACCTATCTGTGTCGATGCGACGGAAAGCAAATTGTAAACATTTATAGAAAGGCAAATAAAGAATGGTAATAGTTTTGAAAACTTAAAGAGAGATTAAAAACGGTGTCTTTCTCTTCTTTCGTTAAAACTTTATCCTCCAGAATTACAAACGGTGTCTTTCACTTCTTTCGTTAAAACTTTATCCTCCAGAATAACATCAACATTAAACGGTCACTGACGTCTCCTGTTGATGTTACTGTTGCAAACAATTATTATCTACGTCTATTAATAAGAGTTCAAGATCTGTTTCTCCTAACGATCTTTTACCATGAATTAGACGAATCTAGCGGGGGGATTTAAAAAATACGATCCCTTTCCTAATATTGAATTTATGCATAAGCCTATTACTTGGCAAGTTAAGAATATTCCAAACTGGATATTAAGTGCAGCATTTTGAGACAACACAGTGCAATTAGAAATGGCCGAAAATAACTCTTGGAGACGTATCAAAATGGTTCGAATCCCGGTAGCTTCGAGGGGATATTCACTAGACTATTACAAGGCAGCAGAAAGGACATTCGGTCTTAAACCCCGCCCAAGATATGTGGTTCGAATTAAGGGTTACTGTAGTCATGTCCTAGTTCGTGAATCATGGGCAACGGCTAAGTCGCCTGCTGAGTGGTCCTGTGAGTTGGAATATTAGTTGCTATGGAACATGAGTGGGCATCTCGGATTTATTCTGATTCATGGCTCTCCTTGAGCTCATTATTCTGCGGAGTCACAGTTCTAATGTACGTTATTTTGTCACCTTTCAGAATCAATGAATCAATCAATCAATCAATCAATCAATCAATCAATGATCTTCCTTTAGGGCAGTCGTCCAGTCGGCAGTTTCCCTAACTGTTGTACACCTAGTCTTTTCTTAAATAATCGCAAAGAATTTGGAAATATAATCTATATCTATTAATAGGCCCTACAAGTTAAATATCTCTTCTTTCTCACCATCTTTTACCATGCATGAAAAAATCCAAAGGAGAATTTAAAAAGTACGATCACTTTCCTAACACTGAATAAGTTTGTGCATAAACCTATTACATGGCAAATGGTTTCAAAACTTCTGCAGCTAATTTGACTGTCATTTTCAATGCCCAGCCATTTATATGTAGACTTCTGATTTCTTTCCTAAGTCCATACCGTCATTTTTGCTTCAACTCCTTTCAGTATCTCAATAAAATCAAATAATAGTACGAAATTCTTGTATTTACTTTCGTAACTTGATCAATAACAGACAGCAACCGGTCTGTGATGTAGACCAAACGATATGGCTGTCACGAATGCCCATTGGCTTCAATTGTCGAGGAGTGTAAAAACAGGTTTGTACCTTTAAAGGTGGTAAGGAATGGTAAAGGCCCACCGTATTATAATAGAGAAATAAAGAGACTAAGAAGGAGGTGCAGATTGGAAAGAAATAGAGAAATGGCTATGGAAGTAGGGAGAAATTGAAGGAACTTACTGGGAAATTAAATCTAGCAAAGAAGACAGGGGTCCTCACCAGGATTACCTCATTCAAGAACTGGAAAAAAATCTAAATAAAAGCAGCTTGATTTGTTCTGGGAGATTTCCGACAAACGAGTAGCGTTACAAAAATGTTGCAAAGTTTGAGCTGGGAAGAATTGGGATAAAGGAGAAGAGCTGCTCGACTAAGTGGTATGGTCCGAGCTGTCAGCAGGGAGATGGCATGGAATGACATTAGTAGATGAATAAGTTTGAGTGGCGTCTTTAAAAGTAGGAAAGATCACAATATGAAGATAAAGTTGGAATTCAAGAGGACAAATTGGGGCAAATATTCATTTATAGGAAGGGGAGTTAGGGAAGGAATAACTTACCAAGGGAGATGTTCAATCAATTTCCAATTTCTTTGAAATCATTTAAGAAAAGGCTAGGAAAACAACAGGTAGGGAATCTGCCACCTGGGCGACCGCCCTAAATGCAGATCATTGATTGATTGATTGATTGATTGATTGATTGATTGATTGATTGATTGAGTTATGGCTACACATTGGTGAGGTGCTCTATCCTACCTTATTCTATGCCCGTTGGCTGGTACAGACGGTTTTGCTAATATGGCGACGGGCACAAATCTTGTCCAAAGCGAGCAAATGCATTGCAATACGTGTCGCCTTCTCTATGTTATTCTGTGCTCGTTTTTAATCACCTACAGCGAAGGTTCAGACACAACATTTTATTTTCAAAGTACCAAATTCACAGTTGTGTGGATTTCATTGTTTTTTTTTAAATTTTTTTAAAGGGGGAGACAACAGTATATATATATCTGATGCGAATTTCAGCTGTTGAAAGATACTCGTTTTTTTTTTTTTTTTTTTTTTGTCACTGTCGCTGTGAATGAGAAACGGAATGGGGATTTTATTATAAAAGATGTAGATGCTGCTTTTAGGAATTCATTTTTTGCTTGCTAGGAATGGCTTTTGGGTCGAACAGAATTTTTGTGTGTGCACAGTTTATTTACAATATTTGCGTGCCACTATGATTAGGGTGGTGAAGGCAATCCATTATGTGACTTTGTTTGCCCAATATTGGACGTCAAAAAATGTACATGAAGTTCCTCAACAAAATGCATGAAACAGTATGGCACATCACAATAGGCACTTCTGGCAAAAGCAATATCTGAACAATCGCCCAAACCACACTCATGAGCTGAAAAATCAAATGACACTTTAAGCGATATGTGCGGGAGTATGGTACCCAGTCGCCCCCAAGTGAGGTGGCGACTTAAGAGCCTTATTGAAGAGACATCCATCTCTGAAACATACAAGGCTAGTATAAGTGGGGAAATGTCAAAGGACCACCCAAAATCCGTTTTCTTGAATGTGTTTTTCGACAGTATCGAAAATAACTGGAAGTGTATACTGCTATGTGATTCGTGGAGTACTCACAAGGACACAACATTAAAAATAAATGAATCCCACTGGCACTATCGGCCCCGAAAGGCTTTCAGCCTTCTAAGCGACTGCTGCTAGCCGGAAGACATGCAGATTATGAGAAGCAAGTGGTCAGCGCGAGGAATCCTCTCGGTCGTTATTCGTGGCTTTCTAGACCAGGACCACCAGCTCACCGTCAGATTCCTCCTCAATTGTAATCACACAGGCTGAGTGGACCTCGAACTACCCAGGTCCAGGTAGTTTAAGAGGCAGGCGCGCTACACTACACCACAGAACTGGGTGGCACACAACATTAGTAAATTAATAATTTGCGGGTAAAGACTATGAATGCACCATAAACAACCACAAATACATACAGCATTTCTTCCAGCGGTAGGCCTAAAAAATGTATGCACGAAGGATAACAGACTATGTAAGAACTCCTTGCAGTGATTACGATACTCTACTAGGAAATCGCATTTTCATAATCAGTTGTCTGCTCCAGTGTATCGCCCTGTGCTTCAGTATTCTCGGCGTTTCAACTCACCCTCCTCCAAACTTACCAGCGCTGTTACGGACAAACGAAGCGGTACACGATAAAATGCCTTCGCAAACTTGTTTAGAATCGTGAGATGGGTCTTTGTACACAGTTTTACGAATGAATTCCTGTTCGAGCCGTGAGTCTTATCTCGTTAGACCATATGATTGCTCCCCCTGTGGGTGGGGGCGGTAGAATGACACCCACGGTATCCCCTGCCTGTCGTAAGAGGCGACTAGAAGGGGCCCCAGGGGCTTTGAACTTTGGAGCGTGGGTTGGCGACCACGGGGCCCTAAGCTGAATCCTGGCATTGTTTCCACTTTCTTGTGCCAGGCTCCTCACTTTCATCTATCCTATCCGACCTCCCTTGGTCAGCTCTTGTTCTTTTCCGACCCCGACGCTACTAGGTTTGGGAGGGCTAGGGAGTCTTTCATTTTCACGCCCTTTGTGGCCCTTGTCTTTCATTGTCCGATATCTTCATTTTTCGAAGTGTCGGTTCCCTACCATTTCCCCTCTGAGTAGTGTTATATAGAGGATGGTTGCCTAGTTGTACTTCCTCTTAAAACAATAATCACCACCACCATATGATTGCTTGCTTGTTTGCTTCTCACAGCTTGTAGTAATCCTTGCATGAATGTAGTCCTGTTGTAGAATTTTCAGAGCTTTTCAACCTTAATTCATGCCTCCCTTCCCTTCCCCCTCTACCTGACGCAACAGCCTACTGGGGCCCAAGACGACTGCTGCATAGCCAGATGACCTGCAGTACTTGAGGCACACGTGGTCAACGTAACAACATAACGACATCCATCCGTTTGCATTCGCGAGAGATGGGGTTCAAACCGCACTGTCGGCAGCCCTGAGGATGTTCTTCCGTGGTTTCCCATTTTGACACCAGCCAAATGTTGGTGCTGTACCTTAATTAAGGCCACGGTCGCTTCCTTCCCAATCCTAGTCCTTTTGTATCCCATCGCCACGACAAGACTTAACTGTGTCGGTGCGATGTGAAAGAAGTATGTTCCAGCTCTATGCTTAATAATAATAATAATAATAATAATAATAATAATAATAATAATATTACGAAACCAAACCCAAACCCCTTGGTGTAAGAGCCCCGAAGGGCCATGACCTACCAAGCTACCACGGTTCAGCCCGAAGGCCTGCAGACTAGGAGGTAACGTGTGGTCAGCACGACGAATCCTCTCGGCCGTTATTGTTGGATTTCTAGATCGGGGCCGCTATCTCACCGTCAGATAGTTCCTCAGTTGTATTCCCATAGACTGAGTAGACCCCGAACCAGCTCCCAGATCCAGGTAAAATTCCCTGACCTGGCCGGGAATCGAACCCAGGCGCTCATCCGGGTAAGAGGGAGGTACTATATTCATACACCGTGGGGACGACAGTAATGATGATGATAATAACAGTAATGATGATGATAATAATAATAATAATAATAATAATAATAATAATAATAATAGTCTTAACAATAATAATGTTATTTGCTTTGCGTCCCACTAACTACTTTTTAAGGTCTTCGGAGACGCCGAGGTGCCGGAATTAAGTCCCGCAGGAGTTCTTTAACGTGCCAGTAAATCTACCGACACAGGGCTGTCGTATTTGAGCATCTTCAAATACCACCGGACTGGGCCAGGATCGAACCTGCCAAGTTGGGGTTAGAAGGCCAGCGCCTTAACCGTCTGAGCCACTCAGCCCGGCAGTAGTAGTAGTCTAATAATAATAATAATCATCATCATCATCTTCTTACCGTATTGCAAGCACGTGGATTTGTCTCCATTTAGGCTGCCTTTGTGTCAATTTTTACGTTCCGTTTTACTCTCCTGACCTCTGTTGACAAACTGTGGCCAGGTTTCGGTGAATTTTGTCCAAAAGAGTTAACTTGTCGACATCGTCAGTTAAGAGTGCAAAATAGACTTTCTTCCAGTCCATTAAAAATCAAAGTGCCTCTGCCGGGTTTGATGGCAGTGTTGGTGGTGGTAATTATTGTTTAAGAGGAAATACAACTGGGCAACCGTCCTCTTTTAACACTAACAATAATGGCGTTTGGCCTCCGGAGAGGCCTGGTGCCCTACCTAAGATGATTTCTAATGGTGAGGACGGCACACGCACATACTAAGCCCGAACCAGACAAATTAACCAATTAAGATTAAAACCCCGGCTCGGCCTGGAATTGAACACGGGGCCCTCTGGATCGAAGGCCAGAGGGCTAACCATTTACCCATGGAGCTGAACCTCTTAACACTGATCAGAAGGGGGAAAAGAAGTGGGCCGACATTTCGGCAAAAGAGAGGGAATGAGGCTAGAGCCCTGCGCGGATATACAAAATAATATCCGCGTCCGCGAATGGTTAACCGCATCCGCAAAATGGTTATCCGCGGATATTGTAAATATTTAACTACAGTATATTACACCCATTGTATCCCTTTCAGACCTGAAAGGAAACTGAAGGCGTGAATTTTTGTTTGTATGTCAAAACTGACTAAAATGCTCCTCAATACACATATTGATAGTTTCATCATCATCATCATCATCTGTTTACCCTCCAGGTTCGGCTTTTCCCTCGGACGCAGCGAGGGATCCCACCTCTACCGCTTCAAGGGCAGTGTCCCGGAGCTTCAGACTCTTGGTCGGGGGATACAACTGGGGAGAATGACCAGTACCTCGCCCAGGCGGCCTCACCTGCTATACTGAACAGGGGCCTTGTGGAGGGATGGAAAGATTGGAAGGGATAGGCAAGGAAGAGGGAAGGAAACGGCCGTGGCCTTAAGTTAGGTACCATCCCGGCATTCGCCTGGAGGAGAAGTGGGAAACCACGGAAAACCACTTCCAGGATGGCTGAGGTGGGAATCGAACCCACCTCTACTCAGTTGACCTCCCGAGGCTGAGTGGACCCCGTTCCAGCCCTCGTACCACTTTTCAAATTTGGTGCCAGAGCCGGGAATCGAACCCGGGCCTCCGGGGATGGCAGCTAATCACGCTAACCACTACACCACAGAGGCGGACATATTGATAGTTTCTTTTACAAAATAAAAACTAACATCCGAAAAAAAGGACCCACACAATTGTGCGTATCAAAATTCAAAACCTCGTTGTATCACATACGATGATGTATCTTCAAAATTTACGTTCACTAACCAATGTACACACTTCATTGAATATATTCCGGTATTCAGTAAAGCTTCTAGATTAATATAAACGCAATAAATAAATACTTACTTTTGGCACTACTGCTTCTCGCCATCTCGCCGATCAACTGTGCTTTTTAAACTCTTCTTCCTTCGCCCTGGCGGTCAAGCGCATACTAAAAACAATTGAAATAGACGCCACGTGTCCCGCATAATCACTGCAGTCCGGTCTAGCACCGAAAAAACATCAAATACGGTCAGGGTAAACAAAATACGAACCCGCACAATTGTGCGTACTCGGTCTGAAAGGGGTATTGAAACGATAGATCTGTTAACATAATGCAATATGCCTGACACATGGCACCAGAACCGCTACAGTCATAGGTTTATGAGGGATCTTCTCTTGCGACTACTACCGACGTACTGACCTTTGTTCCTTCCTTCCATTAATTGCTGACAGGAGCCAGTTAGGTTTAGGTCAGATTAAGGGCTTTGTGGTCTCAAGATACTAACTTCGCGGATATCCGTGCAGGGCTCTAGGAATGACCACAAAGGGCATAGAAATGAAGGACTTCCTGTGCCTCACAAGAGAACAAGGGTTGACCAAGGGAGGTCGGATAGGAGCCTTTCATTAGTAAGACAGGAGAAAGGAGACGAGCTGCTCGACTAAGCGGTATGTTCCGAGCTGTCAGCGGAGAGATGGCGTGGAATGACATTAGTTGATGAATAAGTAGGAAATATCACAATATGAAGCTAAAGTTAGAATTCAAGAGGACTAATTGGGGCAAATATTCGTTTATAGGAAGGGGAGTTACGGATTGGAATAACCAAGGCAGATGTTCAATAAATATCCAATTTCCTTGAAATCGTTTAAGAAAAGGCTAGGAAAATAACAGATAGGGAATCTGCCACCTGGGCGACTGCCCTAAATGCAGATCAGTACCTACTGATTGATTGATAATGCCAGACTCACCTAGTGAGCCGTTGTCTCCAATCCTCGCTCGCAATTTCAGAGCCCCTGGACCCCCTTTCAGTCACTTGTTACGACAGGTAGGGGATACCGTGGATGTATTGTAGACCCCACCCCACCCCACCGCCGGGTTTGAACCCGTGATCTTGATATCTCGTGGCCGACACTTTACAATATTGATCCTCAGAGAGAGAACTTTCAACCTTCGGGGCCTCTTCGTAGGCAAGAAATGAGCATGTAGTATAGAGAGAAGATCTATTACATTTATTGAGCTCATAACCAAATTAAACCAAACATCGTGACTGATGGGCCTTGGCCTATCCAGCGACTGCTGCTCGAACTGAAGGCCAGCGCAGGTGACGCGTGGTCAGCGTAACGAATCCTCTCAGTCGTTATTTTTGGCTTCCTAGATCGGAACCTCTATCTCTCCGTCAAGCAGCTCCTCAATATTGTTCTCACGTAGGCTTCGTGGACCTTGAACCAGCACAGGTAAAGACCCGTGATCTGGCCGGGAGTCGAACTCGGGACCTTTCGGCAGGCTCACTACTGCTTAAGGGCACATAAAATGTATTCAACTTTGTTCCTTGATTCTCTATTCCTGTGATGAAATTGTTCTTTTCCCACCCACCTAACGACACAGAAAATTGTATCTCCCATCCTCCTAGTGCATGCATATTATCTTCTTTTATTATTTGAAGATTCAATCCTAGTCGGTCCTGAGTCCATTCCAGAGTTTCTAGACAAATGAGTTTATTGAGAAACCATTTCATGGTTCTGCTGTTGAGAAACACTAGCATCTTTAGTCTTTGTGTCCGTCCGCTTTTGCTTTTAGCAAATAGACGTGTGGAATATGGGATATGCTTGACGTAGAGCAAGTACCGTACCAGCAGTATGCAAATATTCGATTGTATTGTATCAATTTAGGCCTGTTCATGGTGAATGCGACTTTTCTCAAACTGTTCTTCTTTGATGTAGGTCTTAGTGGATTCCGAATGGGAAGTCTTTCCTGTGCACGAAGGATTGTACAGCACTGAATCTTTCTGGAGCAAGCTACTCATTTTTGCTGAGTTCACCAAGGTATTTACTTTTTCAGATTTTCACTTATTCTTTTTACTATTTATATGGTATCACGTTACTCGACTTGCGTGAAGAAGCGATGTCAGCTCTGAGGGCCAATAACGGTGTTCTCACTTTGGGTGTATGCAAACTCCTAGACATTGTACGAGGTTGATAATTTGTGACATTAAGTGTTCATTTAAACTCCCGAAATGGGTATCGCCAGTGGTACGCAAACTCTTTTAAAGCAGCAATGGAACGTTGGCGACGTTGCGCATGAAATCTAGACAAAACGACCTCGCCACATCAGTGTTGCCAATTTAGCGGATTTTCCGCTAAATTTGGCGGAATTAGAAGACTGTCGGCGGAAAAATATATCATTTAGCGGACAGCGGATTTTTTGGCGGAATTCTGGATTTATTGTAGCGGAATTTAGTGTTTTATCCATTTTACGCTTTTTTAAAATTTGTACCCCAATCTATCTCCGAGCTATTCCGTTTTTCTTGTCAGGAGCTAGCAGTCACATGAGGAAAACATGTTATTTGGATTTGATGTTATAAGATCATGGTATCATAAAATTTAATGCGTGGGGAAAGGTTACTTATCTCTTAGTTAACGAATGACGGCAGATAATGAAACTGTGAGAGAGTAGCATTCATATTTATGTTATGAAGGAAGACCGTTTAATGAACTGGCCTGTTCTGTGTATCGCCCTTGAGGTAGGGAATTTACCTAGTTTGCACCCGGCAGTAAAACGCCTACTAGTTTTACCTCGCCGGCTCGCAGGCAGGGGGTTAATCCCAGTGAAACTCACAGATCAGGTGAGTGCAGACATTTATTATTATTATTATTATTATTATTATTATTATTATTATTATTATTATTATTATTATTATTATTATTATTGCTCATTTTTATTGCTCGTTATTTGAGTTCGGATTTCTTGGCGGAATTTTAGCAGATTTTTAGTAGTATTTAGCGGATCTTGAAAATATAAGTTGGCAACACTGCGCCACACACCGCTACACTTCAGCGGCAGCCCGGTATCTATCAGCGGCTTTAACAAGCATCACTTAGAACTCGGTCTCCGTCTCCGATATTGAGACGATATTGAGATTCGACTGTATATCGATGTAATAGCCAATTCACATACAGTTGATATATTTACGAGTGTCTTTCAGAAACTAAAAATTGACACGCATATGAAAACGGGAATTTTCCTCAGACCGGCCCTTTAAGACGATCGTCTCATTTGAAAAAAAAATAGTTTGACGGGATAAAAATGTTGGAAAAACATATCTTATTTCAGCAATTTAAGAAAACTATGAATTGCAATTATTGTATTCGTGTCAGCGTTGTTCAACCAGCAGCCCGCGGTCGCATGCATCCCTTGGACTGATATTTTATGTCCCGCGATGCGTTAGAAAAGTTTGACATTCGTGCGTGAGTTCCTTACTCATGATCGTTATAACTGTATATTATATAGGCGCTATGCCGAGGATTTTGTACAGAATGTCCGATGTAATATTCTCATGTAACAATGGGCAACAATGAATGAGATGAAATAGCTTCACTGACTTTTGAGCATAAAATAAGACTGCTTTCATTAGGATGTGTTCGATCCTGGCTCAGTCCGGTGGTTTTTGAAGGTGCTCAAATATGTCATCCTCGTGTCGGTAGATTTACGAGCACGTAAAAGAACTCCTGCGGGACAAAATTCCGGCACCTCGGCGTCTCCGAAAACCGAAACAGTAGTTAGTGGGACATAAAGCCAATAGCATTATTATTATTGTTATTTGAATGTGTACGCCTGTTTCTTCGTTAGTTGCAGGTGTACTCCAGTTGCTTACTGTTAGCTGAGGGGGTTCAGTTTTCGGTTATTTTGTGATAGTGTTCTATTAACAACCTTAGTTTTAATAAGTTGTTATAATGGTGAAGTTTAACAAAACGCCTAGTTCTTTGATAAAACGACGGAAGATTGCAGGATGAAATTGGTCATACCTATTTTTTGGACTGTGTAAAAGATACTTTTCTCAACAACAGGAGAAAGACATTAATTTCTTCAAGCTTTTTGTCTGAAACTCAATTTTTTCTACTGCCTGATTTTGGACTTAAAATGTCACCCGTGTTTGCAAGTACTTAAGTTACCTCTGTGAAAGCGTCTTTTAGAATATGATGTGCATAAAATCACATTAAAGAAACTCTATTTCTAATTACTCTTTGAAGTATGCACTTTTATTATTGCAAAGTACAAAGTCTTTCTGTTCCACCATGTTCTAGGTATTTTCAATTTCTTCGCAAAGTAAAAAGTCTTTGCGTAAGAGTGAGTAGATCAAGTTTTTACCATGAACAAATTTTATAATACTCTATGTTTTTAATGTTTTATTTTTTACGGTGAAGACGATATCATTGTGGTACCGGTAGTTTTAAAGTTTTGATTTCTGATAGTGGGAAAGAAGGATAATTACATGAAGCTGGCTGTGCTAGAAGTTGTCAAGAAGAAATGGAACATCCTTTTTCGCGACTTTAAAAATAATATTGGGAGAATTATGACCATGTCTATCAACATAAACCTCTTCGTGCTCAGTACGAGCAAAGAATTTAACGTGAATACCGCCCACACACAGAAGGAAAGCCACCCTTCTTTAGAAATTATTTCGCTACATTATCAGGCCAAAATACTATGTTAGGAAATATTACATTTAATATAGCATCTACGACTTTAGAAACATTACTGTTAATTGTTGATTTTGATGTCCAATGCATTGCTGCTACACCGCACCAATGTAAGCATATAAGAATTTGTTCTTTTTTCCGAAAGGGATTGACTTCTTTTTGCTGCAGGTTTCAATAAATGACCAATCATTTTTAAAGCATATAGTCAACTTGTATTTTTCTTTTTTTTGTTTTGCTATTTGTTTTACGTCGCACCATCACAGATATGTCTTATGGCGACGATGGGACAGGAAAGGCCCAGGAATGGGAAGGCAGCGTCCGTGGCCTTAGTCAAGGTACAGCCCCAGCATTTGCTGGTGTGAAAATGGGAAAACCACGGAAAACCATCTTCAGGGCTGCCGACAGTGGGGTTCGAACCCACTATCTCCCGAATACTGGATGCTGGCCACACTTATGCGACTGCAGCTATAGAGCTCGGTTCAGCTTGTATTGGGGGTAACACGAAAACACTCGCGAAATTCCGTCGAAGTGAAGTTATGAAAATCCTGTATTTGTACATTCCCATGTTGAATTCTTCATCACTACCCTCACTTAATGATAATAAAATCTCTCGTCGTAACATGTTTATGTCACTAAATCAAATTCTGCACCAAGAAACTAGTGTAGATACTTATTAATTAACAGCTGTAAAGGGAATCGACTCTTTGCAGGATTTCTGAAAAAAAAAAAAGAACTTTTCACTTCATTTCTTTGCACCTTGCATTTCTGTACCGGTGGAGGAACATAACAGGCATGAACAGTGAAAATATTACCAACTTTTCACTTTGCAAGAAAAATCTGAAAAGTGATGGTGGAACAAAATCTGAACTGAAAAATGCATAGTGAAAAGTTGCGAAGTTCGTTCGTGGAACAGGCCTCACTGGACAGCGGTGTTTATTCTGTGGCGACAGAGAAAATTTACATTTTTAACCATGTCCATGTTCGAGATTACTTACTACAGACCGATTAATCATATTTGTACGAACTGGTTTGTTAGTACTAAAACAGTTGTAACGGAAACATTTTGTGCTAGCAAACAGCAGTGAAAGTAGGGTACTTAGTGTAGTGCAGTCTTTCAGTTCACGCTGCTCCTCGAAGATAACATACTAGTTATTGCGGAATAGCTCTGGAAGTTTTATATTACCCTCCACCAAGTTTGTGTAGTAGTTTACATACCCTAATCATTTTGTTGGAGTTTACAAAATGTCTAGGAGTTTACCAATTTGGCGCACTTGGTAGTAGATCTGATGTCCTCAATATGCCCTTTATGGAAAATTATATGGTATGGTATTTTCTTGTGGTATTTGACTCTTTTCTTGCGGTATTTGACTCTTTTCTTGCGGTATTTGACTCTTTTCTTGCGGTATTATTTTACAAAATTTGTGTGAGAGTATATTTTGATAAATATTGTGTACCAGTGGCGTACGCTGATATTTTTAGACTGGTTATTCTAATAATATTTATACCATGTGGAGTGACCGCACTGTTAACGCGCTACGATTATGGAGGCAAACTCTACATTCTGGAGATGAGTGATTTCGAACCCCATCGCGACTGTCCTGAGAATGGTTTTCTGTGGTTTGCCATTTTCACTTCTTCCAGACAAATTCTGGGGCAGTTACTGTTCCTCGGCCATTGCCAATTCCTTCCACCTTCCTGCAGAGTTTTATTCACCCTCATTTATTTAATGTTCATTAGCTCCTGAACTGAGATTGCTGTCGGGAAGAGCATTCGGCAGTAAAAGCTTGCCATACATTTCATCTCACCTCATCTCCCACCCCGTATTGGGAAGCAGGATAATTCTAATACAGATTATTATTATTATTATTATTACTATTATTATTATTATTATTATTATTATTATTATTACCCTTCTTTCTCAATCCGTTTACCCTCCAGGGTTGGTTTTTCTCTCGGATTCAGCGGAGGATCCCACCTCTACCGCCTTAAGTGCAGTGTCCTGGTGCGTGAGACTTTGGGTCGGGAGGTAAAACTGGGGAGGAGGACCAGTACTTCGCCCAGGCGGCCTCATCTGCTATGCTGAACAGGGACCTTGTGGGGGGAATGGAAGATCGGAAGGGATAGACAAGGAATAGGGAAGAAAGCGGCCGTGGCCTTAAGTTAGGTACCATCCCGGCACTTGCCAGTAAGATAATTGGGAAACCACGGAAAACCACTGCGAGGATGGCTGAGGAGGGAATCGAACACACCTCTACTCAGTTGACCTCCCGAGGCTGAGTGGCCCCCTTTCCAGCCCTCGTACCACTTTTGAAATTTCATGGCAGAGCTGGGGATCGAACCCGGGCCTTCAGGGGCGGCAGGTAATCACACTAACCACTACACCACAGAGACGTACATTATTATGACTATTATTACTACCGGTATTATTATTATTATTATTATTATTATTATTATTATTATTATTAGAGTAGTGGTATTAGTATTATTGTTTAATATCTGTGGGGCGTGATAAGCTCAGCCGCTTAGCTGCCAACTTCCCACTCGGAAGATTGTGTTTCGAATCCCGGTCGATTCTGGGTTGAGACTTCTCAAAAATCACGAGGCGCCAGGAAGGTTATACGGTCTTCAACCCCCGGCCAAAACCAAAATGAACCTGGGTGGCTTCAGCCACCTCAGAAATTATTGGGATGAAAAATGAAGATTCGCTGCCTGTTTCCAGTCATGTGACCGGATCAGGAATGGAAAGAATGATGCCGCCATTTAGTTGTGAGGAAGCCCGTCGCACTCCTCTGGAACAATGACTAATGACCGACAGATGAATTAATAATAATAATAATAATAATAATAATAATATTAATAATAATAATAATGATGGCGTGTGGCCGATGAATTCTAATGCTGAGGACGGCACACACACCCAGCCCCCGAGCTATTAGAATTAACCAATGAAGATTAAAATCCCGGACCCACTCGGGAATCGAATCCGGGACGCCGTAGAGAAGGGCACGCTCACTAACAATTTAGACATGGAGCCGGGCGACAGAAGAAATGAAGTGATATGTCTAGTGTGTTGCTGAAATGAAAGATGACGGGGAAAACTGGTGTACCCGGAGAAAAATCTACCCCGTCTCGTCTTTGTCCAGCCACAAATTTCACATGGACTGACCGCGAGGCGCGCTGTCGCCGGAACCACTGAGGCTCTACCACAAATTATTCGGATAAGTTGAAGACAGTATTAATGTTATTTGCTTTACACCTCACGAACTACTTTCACGGTTGTCGGAGACGCCGAGATGCCGGAATTTAGTCCAGCAGGAGTTCTTTTACGTTCCAGTAAACCAACAGGCAGGATCGAACCTGCCAAATTGGGGTCAGAAGGCCAGCGCCTCAACCGTCTGAGCCGTTCTGTTTAATATTTCAATTTAAAAAAGGGAAACGTTGAAATATTCGGTGGGGGAGGGGGTGTAATGTCGATCTACCAGCATCGTTGCCGAAGAATTTGGTCCTTAAAGCCTTGAAAGGTTCGCTGTCAATAATGAGACATAATCTATATATCAAGAATGCAATCGGTATACTTTGTCCTCATGGGCAAAGCAGTTATTTGAATTAATTTTTATATAAGGAGGACTTTTGTTCTACTAAGGCTATGTCTTAATCACATTACAATTCTAGACGTCAGAGGTAAACTATCACAAATGCAAAAACGAAAATTTTGAAGTTTTTAAAAAAATCGTGCGTGGCTTCTTTTGGTCGTCCGTTATGGGTACAGTATTGTATGTTTCTCAGGAATTAAGATAAGCTATGTGATACTATGGTATGTTTAAAGAGAACCCAGTGGTAGACAGAGGTAAATGACCATACAACAGTTCAAGCTTACACCGTCTAGCGCACTCCTTATTGTATTGGTTCTTACGATAGTTTACCATGGACAGAACTGTCGATTCGACCTGTCTTAAAGGTAGCCTCAGCAGCAAGTGTACAAATGATTCACCTATTAAAAGCAATATTTTATTGTTATAACTTAAGGTTTTAAAAATAATGTATGAATTAGAAGTGATACAGTGGATAATTATCTGCAAGAATGTCTTACATTTGTATATAACGAAAGAGAAATCTTCACTTAGAACACAAATAATAATATGAATAACAACAATATCAGTAAACATATCAAGAACATATTTCAAAATATAGGTGTGATTTCGTCTATGACCTTTATTTAAATGATCTATTACACATGGTGATGAACCAACACACTGTCCACCATCTTGACTGATGTTCCATCCTTACACCACGGAGGACAAAGTTCTGCTGGCTATAAATCAACTTGAAATTCAAATTTAAGACATAAGATGACACCACAGCATAGGAGCGTGATGATACATTCTATTTCCACTGAAATCTCACTTTTCAAAAATGTGTTGGTTGACTGAACATACACATCCTCATTCTGGAAGGGTCTTCAATTATGTTTTAGAACGTTTTTAATGAGTCTTTGCTCCTATAAAGGGTTTAGTTAAGAACTTGACGGAGTTAGTGGGGTGACATTTTGAATAAGGAATGCAAGCACACAGCTACATGACCAAAACCACTTAGCTAACTCGCTCGGTTTCGCCTTTCAATAGAATGTACAGATATACTAGAGAAGACTATCAACATGAAACAGATAATAGAAAAACCATGTGTGCCAGTTTTTATCTGTTTTCTTGATTACAAATAGCCTTCTGCTCTGTTGCTTGGGGAGGGTTGTGGGAGGAGATTGATGAATTTGGTATCCCTTCTAGTTTGTTGTCA
Organism: Anabrus simplex; assembly: GCF_040414725.1. Classification (NCBI taxonomy): domain Eukaryota; kingdom Metazoa; phylum Arthropoda; class Insecta; order Orthoptera; family Tettigoniidae; genus Anabrus; species Anabrus simplex. Next base: position 826,144,731 of record NC_090265.1, read on the forward strand.
CTTATGAAAAGTCTGTTGTATGTATGTTGGGTATTCAGCCGGAAGGCTGGTTTGATCCTCTGCAGCTCCGCCAACAGCTGTTAAATAGCCAAGGCGTCACTAGGGAAATGAGGAGTGAGGTAGTTTCCCGTTGCTTTCCTCACCGAGCCAGCAGTTGCTATTACATATCAGTCTGCCAAGTCCACTGAAATGCATGTACCAACCAACCCTATGAGCGATAGTTTCACACCATTCATAACAGGGACCGGCTGCATAAGGAATGGTATTACTCGCATCACTCATACCTCAGTCACTTTCATATTGTCAAAGCAAAGGATGAGACTGAGACAGGTCAATGAAAGCAACAAATTTGATATATCCCATACCAGAAGACATAGTGCACTGTAAACACTACATCTCGCCAGCAAAGGCATATGAAAAGTCTGAATGAATGAAATTCCCTGACTTCTCGGAATGTTCGGCGGGTTTGCATCTTGTCCCCTATACAACATCTACAGCAGCGAAGACCCGCACGAATCAGGCTGTCAACTTGCACGATCTAAGGACTGGGTCTAAAGTGAAGTCACACAGAGCTAAAGTAATAGTACCTTAGAAATATGTGTATAAATAATTCATTATTATATATGTTAGAATTATAATATTTTCTTATAAGCAGTTGTAAAAGGTAATCCTAATATTAGCAGTGGGAAGTTGTATTGTTGTAGAAGAAATAACTAATTGAAAATTCAAACCGTCCGCCTCTGTGGTGTAGTGGTTAGTGTGATTAGCTGCCACCCCCGGAGGCCCGGGTTCGATTCCCGGCTCTGCCACGAAATTTGAAATGTGGTACGAGAGCTGGAACGGGGTCCACTCAGCCTCGGGAGTTCAACTTAGTAGAGGTGGGTTCGATTCCCACTCGCCATTATCGTGGTTTTCCGTGGTTTCGCCACTTCTCCTCCAGGCAAATTCCGGGATGGTACCTAACTTAAGGCCACGGCCTTACTTCGCATCGACACAGATAGGTCTTATGGCGACGATGGGATAGGAAAGGGCTAGGAGTGGGAAGGAAGCTGCCATGGCCTTAATTAAGGTACAGCCCCAGCATTTGCTTGGTGTGAAAATGGGGAAACTACAGAAAACAGTGGGGTTCAAACCCACTATCTTCGAATACTGGATACTGGCCACACTTAAGCGACTGCATCTATCGAGCTTGGCATAAACAGATTAAGAAAGAAAGAAAGAAAGAAAGAAAGAGCGCAATTAAGCGCACCGGTATCGGTAGTTAGGGAGAGAGGGGTGGTTCATACGGATAAGCAGGGCGGAAGCCCATACCGTCTATTACCATTACGCTGCCTAGCTTTCGCGATACATCGCTAATGAGTGAAAAACGAGGATTTAACCTTTTTTTCCTCTTCCCTCCGCTTCTGGGGTGTCAGAAGGGTCAAGTGGGAGCTAAGTTATGGGCTTCGCCTGTGGGCTATAACACGGGTCACAACGGTTTGTCTGGAACGTGTCATTTGTCACCACTCTAAAAGCTGCTCTCACTGAAGTCTGTGTTGCCAGAGGGAAGCTAAGGGGACCGGGAGCTAAAAACAAAACCAAAAAGAAAAAACAATACAATAGAATAAAAATACTGCAATAAATTCTGAACCAACTGATGTTTTTCTTTTGTAACTTTAATCATCTTGCTATAAATTACATTCATTAGCCCCAACAAAATATGAATAGTTTCTAAAATAAAATAGTTACTATTTCTCTTTAACATTGGCGCCAAGTTCATTAAAATGGATTTCTCGAATTTAAATAGAGCATGAATTTTTTCTTTCCCAGGGCGTGTACATACAGCGCTTACTGGTACATCCACTATGCAGTAGCGGCGATTATAGGGGGGGGGGGGGGCGGCGCATATAATAAAATAATAATGTGGAGAAAACATTACATCTTTATTCCATTTTAGCCGGCTGACACTATGAATTATTAAAACGCATTTTGTACAAGCCCTGTTGTCATATCAGCTAAATATGTCCTTTTCTTTCTTTCTTAATCTGTTTACACTCCAGGGCCTTATGGTGGGATGGGGAGATTGGAAGGGATAGACAGGGAAGGGGGAAGGAAGCGGCCGTGGCAGAGCCGGGAATCGAACTCGGGCCTCTGGGGGTGGCAGCTAATCGCGCTAACCACTACACCACAGAGGCGGACGCACAGCACATATATCTATATATATAAAAGCAAGTCGGGCTGGAGCGATGTATATATAAATATTTAAAAATGAAAAAAGACGTGAATTAATGAGGCACTTCCAGAAATCTCAGAAATTTGAAACTTGGTACGGGGGAAACTGATGACCCCAGGATCCCTAGAAAAATCGGAAATTCTCAAAATTCCCTGAAGGGGGCACGCTGGGGGGGCTCAAATTTTGGGCTCAGCATAAGAACACAGTCGTATAGTATATCCAAAACGATAACCTATAGGTTTCGTGGGCTTAAAAAGTTTCGGGAATTTCCTCATTTTTATCCCCTATCCCCCCAAATCAAGATGGCGGCACAACCTGCCAGACGAGGTAGACAATTGAAATTTGGTGAAATTATAGCTTTTGGTCCCTAACCGACGGGAAAATTTCAAGATGTTCAAATTTTTCACTTTTTACCCCTAAAGATATCGAAATATGGAGGCAATTTTAATGACTGTGCAGACATTCCTTTTGAGCAATTTTTTGGCTAAACGGTAAGTCGTAACTCAAAACGGATGGCACAATGTCCCTTCAATTCGGAGTGATCTACAACTTTGGTCCTGTGACATTTTGTCGTATCTCTCTCCCTTATACGTTAAATTTGGCCGTATTTCTGGATTGTTCGTAAATTTGGTGATTTTTACAAGTATATTTCATTGTTTGACACACTTATAAGAATGATAGGATCATCATGTTAGGTGCGCACATTGGCACGATTAAGGGACATATGTGTACCAAATTTCATGATTCTAGCTTATACATAAGTAGGCAAAATGTAATGTAAAATGTTAAAAATGCACCCAAATTTCACCCTATTCAAAATTTGAACTCAATTTACCCCCTTAATGTGGGAGATACGAGGATATGGTTTAGCAACAAACATTTAGAGCAATAAATGGGGCGTCTGATGGCGCAACCCGTTTCTTAATATCATAAACCGTTTAGGAGATATGAATCTCGAAGTGGAAGTCTGCACTTTTCAACGTGCTCATGCTTATCCGTCATCTATATATATAAAAGCAAGTCGGGCTGGAGCGATGTATATATAAATATTTAAAAATGAAAAAAGACGTGAATTAATGAGGCACTTCCAGAAATCTCAGAAATTTGAAACTTGGTACGGGGGAAACTGATGACCCCAGGATCCCTAGAAAAATCGGAAATTCTCAAAATTCCCTGAAGGGGGCACGCTGGGGGGGCTCAAATTTTGGGCTCAGCATAAGAACACAGTCGTATAGTATATCCAAAACGATAACCTATAGGTTTCGTGGGCTTAAAAATTTTCGGGAATTTCCTCATTTTTATCCCCTATCCCCCCAAATCAAGATGGCGGCACAACCTGCCAGACGAGGTAGACAATTGAAATTTGGTGAAATTATAGCTTTTGGTCCCTAACCGACGGGAAATTCCAAGATGTTTAAATTTTTCACTTTTTACCCCTAAAGATATCGAAATATGGAGGCAATTTTAATGACTGTGCAGACATTCCTTTTGAGCTATTTTTTGGCTAAACGGTAAGTCGTATCACAAAACGGATGGCACAATGTCCCTTCAATTCGGAGTGATCTACAACTTTGGTCCTGTGACATTTTGTCGTATCTCTCTCCCTTATACGTTAAATTTGGCCGTATTTCTGGATTGTTCGTAATTTTGGTGATTTTTACAAGTATATTTCATTGTTTGACACACTTATAAGAATGATAGGATCATCACGTTAGGTGCGCACATTGGCACGATTAAGGGACATATGTGTACCAAATTTCATGATTCTAGCTTATACATAAGTAGGCAAAATGTAATGTAAAATGTTAAAAATGCACCCAAATTTCACCCTATTCAAAATTTGAACTCAATTTACCCCCTTAATATGGGAGATACGAGGATATGGTTTAGCAACAAACATTTAGAGCGATAAATGGGGCGTCTGATGGCGCAAACCGTTTCTTAATATCATAAACCGTTTAGGAGATATGAATCTCGAAGTGGAAGTCTGCAATTTTCAACGTGCTCATGCTTATCCGTCATCTATATAAATAAAATCGTAACGACCGTGTGTCTGTACATTGATTATTTTGGCGAAATTTCCGTACAGTTATCCGTTTCAGGTGTAATAATGACCATCTGCATCATTTTTAGCTTTGGTGTCTGTTTGTCTGTTTGTTTGTCTGTTTGTCTGTTTGTCTGATTTCTATAACTTGAAAACTACTGGATATATTTCCACCAAACTTCATATTTAGAATCCACCTGTCCTTGGGTAGGTTTTAGCGCAAAAAATAAAATCGTAACGACCGTGTGTCTGTACATTGATTATTTTTTCGAAATTTCCGTACAGTTATCCGTTTCAGGTGTAATAGTGACCATCTGCATCATTTTTAGCTTAGGTGTCTGTTTGTTTGTTTGTTTATCTGTTTGTCTGTTTGTCTGTTTGTCTGTCCTTCTATAACTTGAAAACTACTAAATATATATTTCCACCAAACATCATATTTAGAATCTACCTCTCCTTTGGTAGGTTTTTAGCGCAAATGTCGTTTCTAAATCATTGAATTGAGTGGGGATTTTTACGAAACCGAAACCGTGATTTTGCACTCCCTCAAAGTATACACAACCGAACTTAATGGAAATCAACCTGCCTTAATGAAAATTAATTTCAAAACCTTTTTTTTCTCATGTGCATCATTTCGATAACAGGATTTAGTAAGGGAGATATCATTAACGGACCGTTTTTCGGTACAAATCCCAGCGGACTTAACGCATGAGCGGGTGCGTGTAAAGCGTACAACTTACAACTTGAAAACTAACAAGATATTTGAACCAAATTTTATATATAGCATCCATCTGTCCAAGGGTAGGTTTCCTTGGTGTCAGTTAGTTAGTTAGTTTGTTTGTTTGTTTCTTTGTTTGTTTGTTTGTTGGTCTGTTTGTCTTTCTCTAACTTGAACATTACTGGATATATTTCCACCAAACTTCATATTTAGAATCCACCTGTCCTTTGGGGAGGTTTTAGGGCAAATATTGTTTCTAAATCCCTGAACTAATTGGAGGTTTATACGAAATCGAAACCATGATTTTGCACTCCCTCAAAATACACACAACCAAACGTAATGGAAATCTACCTGCCTTAATGGAAATTAATTTCTAAACCTTTTCTTCTCATGTGCATCATTTCAATCACTTACAGGGAAGATAGTATGATCAAACTCTACACGAACATTGGCCCACCCAGTACCCATATGTGAGCCAAATGCTATGTCACATAATTATCCGAAAAGTAATGCAATGTAAGATATTCTTACACAAATTTCAACGTTTCTGATTCAATCTGACCCATGAATAGATTAGATGCGAGAAAATATCATAGGACCAGCCATTTAGATCGCTAAATACTGCGCCTTACGGTACAATCCTTTGTCGATATGACGTACCGTTTAGCAGCAGTTAATCTGTAAATGAAGGTCTGCAATATTGTAAACATTCATATACTTTCGTACGTCCATCTGTATATATTCATGGATGTCGATTTGTAGCGATCGAGAAAGGATGTGTCTGCTATTGTAATCAGTACTCCCTACACCGACTTTGACTGCTGGCAGTAGGAATGGGGTCCTTCTCCAACTCCTGTGTACCTGGCATTAGTAAGGAGGGTCTACCATTTTAATGAATAATTCACTTTTCGATTTGTCTTGCAGAAGGCAAGGGATCATGCAGTTTTGTTCGAAAGTCCCCTACTCTATTGTGTTTGGCTCTAGGCCAGGGTGCCCGCCATTATAAACAAATGTTCCAATCTAAAATTTGACTAGCATTAGGCATAGTGGTCTGCTATTTTCATGGAAACTCACTAATTCTGTGTGACTGGCAGTAAGCTGGCTAGCAGCAGTAAAAAGGGACTGTCATTATAATGATAACTGCACAACTCAATTTTGACTGGTGGTAGGGAAGTTGCCTGGTATTATAATAAAAACTCCTCAACTGTAACCTGTCTGAAAGTAGGAAATGGGTCTGCCATTGTAACTAAAACTCCCCAAATCGATTGCGACCGCGCAGTAGGCATTGGGGCCTGCAATTATAATGTAAACTTGCCAACTCGATTGTGAATGGCAGTAGGCAAGTGAGCCTGGCGTTATCATCACAACTCCGCAACCCTCACTTTACATTGGAAACAACGTATGGGGACCTCCCCATGCTATTTCTCGGATAAGGCTAAGAGACATGCAATTTTAAAACAATCTCATTTGCTGCACGCACAGTATTTACGTCGATATCCGTATACAATGTAGAATACCGTAGCGAAGCACGGGTACGTTTGCTAGTTATTTAATACGCATTACATGTTTAATAGAAATAACACCAATAGCCATACTGTACGGTAATGTCATTTACTTCTTCCAGTAATCCAAAATTGTACGCTGGACGTAACTATCCCCATAGGTACGATTCTGAATTAAAATGTGGCCATGGCAAATAATGTCGATCACTTTCGCGTCATTATAAATACTTATATTTGTAACTGTGCCAGCTCTTTTATGTACTGCCCCAATATGAGCATTAGCTCATTGGATCTTGGAAACAATAAAATTAAAATTGTGTAAACTTATCAGTGATTGAGAAGTGGTGTAGTTATGAACAAGTATTAAAAAATAGTGATTGTAGTAGTATTCAGCCGTCACCTTATTAACTTACAGAATTGCTTCTGTACTATCTAAGCTGCTGGTGAATAATCCGGCAGCTTCAACAATTCCGTAGAATTATTTCAGGCTATATCTTATAGCTGATGGTCATCTGAAATTAGCAGCCGTTGATGGATGGCCATGACCAACAGACATATTTATGATCATTTTATTTTCGCAAAGCGATTTTTTTTTTACAATTTTTTGAACAGTTCCCGTTCTGTACTGTTTGTCGGTGTGGTATTTCAGCATCGCATGGTTGAAAAAGCGATTTTTCTACATCTCCCGACTTTTTGTTTTCGAAGGTTGACAGGTATGGATATTGCATTGCACTGCACTGAAAATGGCTAGTGTTTTTTTTTTAAATTTGCATCATATGTGTAAAAATGAAGCATAGACATTTTGTGTGATATCTGGTCTACATTACATGTAACAAGCTTTAACAACTTCATTTTAAGATAAATACCCGTATTGAGAATACAATCAAGTAGCGAATATTTAAGAATAGCTTAAAATATTTAAATGGTTATTGCTAATAATTTACTTTAAATGTTCTTGTATATAAAAGTGTTTTTAATTTATCTTTCCAGTCTAATGTAATTTTTGTATTCTGATATATTATCGTAATTTATTCTAGCTGATGATGTTCCTTAGGGGAAGAAACATGTACTAGATGTAATAAATTATTCTGTTCTAACGTAAATTTGTTTTTCAATGAACTACATTTATTGCATATTGATTAACATTAGTGGCTGAGAGGAAGTTGGATGTAAACCAGTGTGGTTTCAGACCACAGACGGGCTGTCAGGATCTGATTTTCAGTATGCGCCAGGTAATTGAAAAATGCTACGTGAGGAATAGGCAGTTATGTTTATGTTCGTGTAGTGGGGGACTGGGATTAAGGGTAGATTATTAAAAGCAATCAAAAGCATTTATGTTAACAATTGGGCTGTAGTGAGAATTGATGGTAGAATGATTTCTTGGTTCAAAATACTTACAGGGGTTAGACAAGGATGTAATCTTTCACCTTTGTTGTTCATAATTTACATGGATTAGCCTATCTGCTGAAAGGTATAAAGTGGCAGGGAGGGATTCAGTTAGGTGGAAATGTAGTAAGCACTCTGGCCTATGCTGACGACTTGGTCTTAATGGCAGATTGTGCCGAAAGCCTGCAGTCTAATATCTTGCAACATGAAAATAGGTGCAATGAGTATGGTATGAAAATTAGCCTTTCGAAGACTAAATTGATGTCAGTAGGTAAGAAATCCAAGAGAATTTAATGTCAGATTGGGGATATAAAGCTGAAACAGGTAGAGCATTTCAAGTATTTATGGTGTGTGTTCTCCCAGGATGGTAGAATAGTACATGAGATTGAATCAAGGTGCACTAAAGCTAATGCAGTGAGCCCGCAGTTGCGGTCAACAGTAGTCTGTAAGAATGAAGTCAGCTTCCAGACGAAACTATCTTTACATAGGTCTGTTTTCAGATCAACTTTTCTTTACGGGAGTGAAAGCTGGGTGGACTCAGGATATCTTATTCATAAGTTAGAATTAACAGACATGAAAGTAGCGAGAATGATTGCTGGTACAAACAGGTGGGAACAATGGCAGGAGGGTACTCGGAATTAGGAGATAAAGGCTATGTTAGGAACGAACTCGACGGATGAAGCTGTACGCATAAACATGCTTCGGTGATGGAGTCGCGTGAGGTGAAATGGGGGAGGATAGGTTACTGTTACTCTGGGTATGGAGGGTAAGAGAAGTAGAGGGAGACCAAGGCGACGAAATTTAGGCTCAGTTTCTAAAGATTTAAAAATAAGAGGTATAGAACTAAACGAGGCTACAGAACTAGTTACAAATAGAGGATTGTGGCGGCGTTGAGTAAATTCACAGAGGCTTGCAGACTGAATGCTGAAAGGCATAACGATTTATAATGAAGACGTATGTATGTAATGTATGTATGGATGATTAACATTAATGCATTGTATTTCTGTTGTATTGAACACATTGCATCCTGTTTAATACATCATACTATTCTTAGTAATTACCTCGCTTCAGCTCACCTTTTTCGCGAACCAGTGGTGTTCAAGTGTGGCGCCTTTTGTTGTGGTACACATGAAGGCTTTGAAACTCTTTGCAGCACTGAGAATTGAACCAGGATAATCTAGGCTGAAGTTCCATCGGTATCACTTTTTTTCTGATAAAAATGATGGACTTTAAAGGTACTTACTTTTGCTTCCAGGGGAAGGTGTTTCCCTACGGCCTCGCTCGGTATATTGGGAACTTGAACACGTATGGGTACAGCAACATGGGAGGCCTGCCGAACACCTTGGCTGAAACTGTCGGTGAGTCCTTCTCCCTTTTTAAAAATATTTTCTCATTCTATCTTGCTGTTTCACAGTGTTTTCAGGAACCATGGTTTGGGATTGAGAAGTCACGTTCATAGCTGTTTTATTCTTCAACATTCTGAAAATTGTGCAGTGCTACTCTTTTCTTGTTTTCTACCTTAGCATTATTTTTAGACTTTGTGTTTGCGAACCTTCCTCACGTTGTGTGGTTTTATTGAAACTAAACTTACTGATAGGGGCTGCCTGGCCGAGGCGGTAAAGGCGTGCTCGGTTCGCCCGGAAGGACGTGGGTTCGAATCCCCGTCAGGAAGTCGTCAAATTTAAGAAACGAGATTTCGACTTTCGGAGGTGCATATGGCCCTGAGGTTCACTCAGCCTACACCAGGGGGCAAAGGCGGCCGGGCGTAGAGCTAACCATTCTACCCCATCAAGTGCCGCGGTTTACAATGGTGGAAGTATTTACCTTCCACTCCTCCGAGGACCTTCATGGCCTGTACGGAGGTGTCTTTGTAAACTTACTGAAATCTAGGGAAAGGATCTTTCGCCACTGATAGGCTAGAATGCAAACGTATTTGAACAAGGCGAAGTATAATCTAGGTAGTAATGGGAAGAAGCAGTTTTACATCTGGGAACTAGTTCATTCACTCTCACTCCCAAGAAAGAACTACTTCACGAACCACTTCAAAATGAGTAATTTTCCCACCAGAGCACACTGCAACCGCTGAAGTAGTTCGTCCGCGAACAAGTTCCTTCCCATTCCCTTCGCACTCGTGAAGTACAATTCGCGAAGTGTTCTCGAGAGACGAGCGAACACTTCACAGGTCATTCGTTATGTTTTTTGGTCTGTGTGTATATATATATAGTTCGTGAATTACATCTTGAGAGACGAGTAAACACTTCACAGTTCGTAGGAGTGAAGTAGCTCCGGAGAACTAGTTCGTTCGCGAACTACCCGTCACTAAATCTAGGTCACAGGTGTTCAGCTGGGCGCCAGTTGAGGCTAGCCCAGTGCGGCCGGGCTGGCCTGACGTAAATGCGGGCAGCTTACGTAGCAAGCATACGTCACAGTGAAGCGAGAAAGCGAACGCACTTTGCAGGGAAGGGAACAGTGACGTTCGATTGTCATTACGAAGCTCTCCTCCACTGCTCAGCGAAATGCTGAATGGGATACAGTATTTAAGAAAACCGACCTTTTCAAGGTATCCTGGTTTGATTTATACTGTGCTCGACATAAACAAATAGTTTTATTTTCTTATATTTATACATTCAAAGAAAACTAACATGTTATAAACTGTGTGTTACAATTTACAAATATACAGGGTTTAAGCTTTCAAGCTACGATTTACAATGCCTTGGATGGGGATGACGGAATTTCTATTTCTTAAAAAGTAAAATTTCTGTCATTCAGCAGAAAGTAATACATTTACATAATTCAACAAAGTTTACTTTGGCCTTAGAATTGGAAAAGACTCATGAATACATACATGGGGGGGGGGGGGATGTATTGTATATAGCGGGAATGGGAAGGAGAGTCTTTAGAGTGTTTGGCACAGGGGCAACAGCAACAATAAGGGGAACCCCAAGAGAGACCCGCATCCCACCCCTAGTAGACACCGTTTATTGTCAGCCCGGCGAAGAAACATCTTAACCAGTACCCCTGAAACTGCCAATCGAATAGGAGTGACTTGTGAGCATCTTGCGAGTGCGTGATGTCACAAGCCACACTACCTGGAAGATGAACACGTGACGTTGCCTTGCTGGTCTCTTCTCGATGCTCAGGGTTGGCCAAAATCTACGCCCAAAAGTTAGGTGATTCCCATCTCACCCGATTAAGAGGATGGTTGCCTGGTTGCACTTCCTCTTAAAACAATAATCACCACCAATACCACCTCACTCGATTCTAATGATCGTGAGTTTACGTGCGTGTGTATGCCAGCCCTTTGTTACCGTTTCCTGATACGGGGTCGGAGACGAGGTGAGATGGAAATATATGGCATGTTTTATAGTCTGATGTCCTTCCTGACGCCATCCTCAGTTGAGGAGATAAAGAAGATTAAATGGTTGATCGTGAATGAAATCGGGTAAGGATGTGGAAGAAATCGACTGTGGCCTTTGAATAGGAACTGTCCCGGTATTTGCCTGGAGTGAAAATGAGAATCCACAGAAAACCATTCTAAGGACAGCCGACAGTGGGGCTCGAACCCACTCTGTTCAGTCGTTCATTCGCTTCTCTTAATTGATTTGACGTGAAAACTGGGATATAGTTTTGTTTGTGAGGCATAGAGACAAATTGATACACTAACCAATCTCGCTTCACAATTTACAAAAAATATTTCAGATTTAGAAAAGTCTTCTTTCTTTCTTACTTTCTTTCTTTCTTTCTTTCTTTCTTTCTTTCTTTCTTTCTTTCTTAATCCATTTACCGTCCAGGGTTGGTTCTTCCTCCGGACTCTGCGAGGGATCACACCTCTACCGCCTCAGGGTCAGTGTCCTAGCGTGTGACTTTCGGTTGGGGAGATCCCACTAGGAAGGAGGACCAGTACCTCGCCCAGGCAGCCTCACCTGTTGTGTTGAACAGGGGTTTTGTTGGGGCTGGGGATGGGAAAATAGGAAGGGATAGACAGACAGGAAAGAGGTAAGGACGAGACCGTGGCCTTAAGTTAGGTACTATCCCGTTATTTGCCTGGATGAGAAGTGGGAAACCACGGAAAACAATTTCGAGGATGGCTGAGGGGGAATCGAACCCCCATCTACTCACAAGGAAACCCTTTCATCTGTAAGTCTCCGATCTGACTGAGATTTAGTACGACGACTTCGGTAGGAATATTTTATACAGCCATATCGAAAATAGATGGCTAATCGTTATATTTAGTACTGGTTTTGAGGAGTGAAAGTTTGCTCCTTTAAGCACTGCACAGACAGGAGTGAGCGACGGGAAGCAGTAGCGGCGATTGTGGTGGGAGGGGGGGGGGGGGGGGGGCGAGGGGGAGCAGTTGCCCTCCACTTTGTGGAGAAAAATATTTTAATGCCATTTTAGCCTTTTTTTAAAGTTTCGTCAGACTGAAGAACCTAACAGTTATTTAAAAATTTCTCCTGAAACTAAGAATTATAAAAGAAATTAAGTTGTACAATCTCTAGTGTTTTTCCACCTCATTCTTTTCTTTAATTTATTTAATCATTTAGGAAAGTACTCAGCGAAAATGCGCACAAAATGTCGTTCGTTGAGGCTAACCGATTCGTACAGCGCCACAGCAAGTAGAGGAGAGGAGACTCGCGCAGCAAGTACTGTGAGGAAAGGTCATCATCATCATCATCATCATCATCATCATCATCATCATCTGTTTACCCTCCAGGTTCGGTTTTTCCCTCGGACTGAGCGGGGGATCCCACCTCTACCGCCTCAAGGGCAGTGTCCTGGAGCTTCAGACTCTGGGTTGGGGGATACAACTGAGGAGTATGACCAGTACCTCGCCCAGGTGGCCTCACCTGCTATGCTGAACAGGGGCCTCGTGGGGGATGGGAAGATTGGAAGGGATAGGCAAGGAAGAGGGAAGGAAGCGCCCGTGGACTTAAATTAGTACCATCCCGGCATTTGCCTGGAGGAGAAGTGTGAAACCACGGAAAATCACTTCTAGGATGGCTGAGGAGGGAATCGAACCCCCCTCTACTCATTTGACCTCACGAAGCTGAGTGTACCCCGTTCCAGCCCTCAAACCACTTTTCAAATTTCGTGGCAGAGCCGGGAATCGAACCCGGGCCTCTGGGGGTGGCAGCTAATCACACTAACCACTGCATCACAGAGGCGGATATAATAATAATAATAATAATAATAATAATAATAATAATAATAATAATGAACGAAGTATAGGCCCTACTGTGTAAGTTCTGCACAGGTAGGGCCTGCACTTTTCTGAGAAACAACTGAATCTGTTTAGATGTAGTGTTTGTTGTATCTACAGGGTTTATACCTACAGGTATATGGGATGTGAATTATATGTCGATATAATTACATTTTCTTGATAAGAAATGAGAGGATGCATTAATTATTCTGAATGACTATACGTTCTTTGTTAAGGGGTATTGTATGGAATATCGGTGATATAGATCAATTTTTGTGTATGTAGGCAACGATTTTTATAGGGCGCCTACATTCACGGATGTAAGATAGAAATTACAGCCCACTCCGTCCTTGCACTCGGAGCTACTGTTGCGAATAGGAGGCGGCCCTCCGGTTAACCTCCGGAGCTCCGTAACTGCTTTGCCTCCATCGGTAGTACCGGAGATCACCGGAGGAGCGCTGTAATCGTATTATCCGATTTAATCAACAGGAGGACCGCCTCCTCTTCACAGCGCTAATTACTTCCCTAGCCTCGGCTTCCCGTCGCTCACTCGTGTCTATGCGATGCTTAGATGAGCAAACTTTGACACCTCAAAGCAGGTACTAAATATACGACTGGGCATCTAATTTTGATATGGCTGAATGAAGCATTCTTACTGAAGTCGTTGTAGGCTACCAAATTTCAATCAGATCGGAGATTTACAGGTGAAAAGGTTCCCTTGTCAGTTGACCGCCCGAGACTGAGTGGACACAGTTTCAGTCCTCGTACCACTTTTCAAATTTCGTGGCAGAGCCGAGAATCGAACTCGGACATCCGGGGGTGGCAGCTAATCACAATAACCACTACACTACAGAAGCGGGCTTTAGAAAAGTCTGCCTGCTTTATTTCTTTGTGAGCTATGAAAACTCGTAGTTACTCATCATTCACTTCCCATAATGCTGAATCATCAGAAGATGGTTTAGAAAGCTTTATGAGAGTTTCTCCTTCTCGTTGTTGAATAAAGTTGTGTCGCTCTGGGATCGTCACACTTGTCGATTCACTGAGCTCTTGTCGAGTGCAAAGGCTGTCCCAAAGCATCGTCCGGCTCCATGGCTGAAGGGTTAGCGTGCTGGCCTTTGGCCACAAGGGTCCCGGGTTCGATTCCCGGCAGGGTCGGGAATTTTAACCTTAATTAGTTAATTTCGCTGGCACGGGGGCTGGGTGTTTGTGTCGTCTTCATCATCATTTCATCCTTATCACGACGCGCAGGTCGCCTGCGGGAATCAAATCAAGAGACCTGCATCTGGTGAACCAAACTTGCCTTCGGACACTCCCGGCACTAAAAAGCCATACGCCATTTCATTTTCATTGTTACATTTAACAGCATTGTCATCAATCGCGGTCTTGGTACAACAGCCCGCCTAGTGGCCATGATCGTTAAAGGTCTATTCACACATATCCGTGACGTGTCAGTGCCGTGACGTGTCATTTCCGTGAAATTGCATCAGTGTCAGTGATGATCCATATCGTTCCTTTGAATCTGACTGTCGTGTCCACACTTGTCCGGCGCAGTGCCGTATTTTCTGCGTCAGTATCCGTTCCGTGATATTGAGTATTGTTGCCAAGATATTTTTGCTGCTTCACGGACGTGTTCTGCTGTGAAGTTTGTACGCGCTAGTGAATATTAAATGAGCAACGTAAGTTCAATGTGTGTGGTTAAGTAAATATTTGTTTCATTGTATTTGTACTGTATTATTCACTTGCCTCAGACCTGCTAACCATTCTCTCGGTATTATCGCCTTTCTCCAGCGGGTGTCTTGTCGTTTTAAATGAACTTCCAGTTTACTAAGCAATATGTTAAAACAATTTTCAGACATTCGGAAATATTCAGAATATTTAGTTTAATTAGTTCCTTAAACAAGGTACCCACTTGCTTTTTTTAAACTGACACTGTTCCTCTTCACCTAGAATTATAGCAATAGCCGCCAATTCCTCGTCCGTAAACTTTGACATCTCGGCAATCATTGAACTGAAACTGAAACAATACTGATAGGTGTGGATAGCCATCACTGAGACGTCACGGCACTGACACGACACGGATATGTGTGAATAGACCTTAAGGCGTCATCAAGTCTATAATGGTCTGACAACGTGGTTAACCGGTTCGAATCCGTCGGTCGAAAAATATTTACCATCAGGATGTTGGCCGGCAGGGTAGGATAGGTGGTGATATACAATTTTAACCCTGGAGTGGTCGCTTGGGTTTTGTCAATATTAATGGTCGCACCGGGTCTCTCAGGCCCATTTTTTCTCAGTGTTTTACTATTAGATGTTTATACTTTATTTCCAATTACAGTATTATAGGACGTTATTTCGTTTATTTTAATGTAGTTTATGACTACAATATTTAACTATCCCGTTTCTGAACCAAAAATGTATTTTATAACTACACTGAAAAAGTGATTGTTTTCTGTTAACTTGTGACAGGTAAAACATGGTAACAGTAGAATGTATTTTACATCATTTTTTTCACTTTTTCCTGCATCTACATGCACAAAGCAACACTTTCATCTATTTTCTACAGTCTTAATAAAACATATTTTTGAGAACTTCAAACTTGAACTATTGGTACAAAAATATGGATTTTTTAGGTATGTGTGAATTATGTGTCACAATTCATAAAATAAAAATCAGATTAGTTTTAGAAGCATCCAAGTACAGGGAAACGTCACTTTAATCAATTTCTATGCACATTCTACAGACAAGTTGTCCATGTTCTCTGCAAATGAAATTTTGGCACTTTGGGCAGATGAAGGATGTCTTCCTGTCATCGTATGTTGGGCAGAAATGACCAAGAGCGTCTTCATCTTCAGATTCCTCCAATATGTAACGAATCCAGGCAGAATTAGCTCGATCCATTGTTACACAGAAGAAAAAGTGTACTAAACTAACAATGCAGAGTTTGACAACAAAGACCAACGTTAACAGTCGCACCGGGTCTGCGAGACCCTAAACAGCCTGTACGCGCAAAATTTCCAAGGTAACTGAGTGCTGGCTACTGTGTACGTTTGAAGGTCGGGAGCCAAGAAGCTACCAGGGATGGGGAAGCGCTCGGTGCATTACAACAACAGGAACACCAATAAGTATGTCCGCCCGGGTCTCGTAGACCCACTGCGACCACTCCAGGGTTAAATCGCTAGTTTGGGTGCCAAAAGCCTGGATTCAATAATTCTAAACCTTTCCGCAGAGTGAGGGCATATGATGCTGTTGATGGTGATTCGTCCGTCCGATGGGGACGTAAAGCTTTGAGCAGACCCCTAGGTGTTATTCGACAAGTGCACGCTACGTGCCGATACCGAATTCCACCCTCTCCCTACCTCGTTATCATCATCATCATCATCATCAATCATCATCATCATCCCGCATCCATACGCGAGTGGGCGAGACGTTCTGTTCACACCTACTCATTTCAATATCTCTTCGTTTGTGACTCGATCGATCCACTTCCTCTATAGCACCACATTTTAAAGGCGTCTGCTATCTTCCTTTGTGCAAGAGTTATCATCTATTGTTTCACTCCCATACAATGCTTCGTTCCAGAGAAATACTTTCAGAAACGACACTTTGGCACGTATATTCATGTTTGTAGTGAGTTAATTTTTTAAAGCTTTCTTTGCTGAAGGTGACCTTCATTTTATGTCTTGCTTGCTTCTTCCTTGAATGCGCAATACTCCATACAGTGGGAGACATCTGGCAAACCTAAATCGAACCATGCCCTTCCCTTCCTCTACCCCACAGCCTTTCAAATATATTTAGGGTGAAAAAAAAAGAACTCAAACAGACTGTCTCCCAGGATTTTTTTTCCCCAGGCACGTGGTGTTTTGGCGCATTGTACTGGAGAGAGTTTCATTTTCCCGTAGAAGCAATAAATTTACAGGTCCTTGTACTGCCACATTGCAGGCCACCACCTCCACCCTCGCCGAGATGACATCTTTACTACACTAGCCGTGCCTGCTGCTATATCCACTTGAAATGTGATAAGTTCGAGAGAATTCCTTTCACACAGAGAGGGAAAATTCTTCGTCCTGCAGTCAGGGGAGGATATTTAGTAAATTAAACCTTGCTTAGACTTAGGCAGTAGTAGTAGCAGTAGCAGCGAATTCTCCCAATATTGGAAGACGTTAAGCAAATAACTCAATTCTTCTGTGGGCTCTTCTTATTTCTCCAATAGGCTTTCGTTCTTCCGACCACTTTGGTCTGGACTGCTATTATTGTGGTGGCTCTGATGTAGCCTCCCAATTATTTACTTTATGTCTAAAGATGTCTCTTTCTAGAATGTTTGTTGAACTTATGTTTGCGTTTTTGAGGTCCTTTAAAAGTTCGTTAAGTCAGGGTGTGGAGTTCTTACGTGCGGTTACATAATTATTATCCTTTTTTCTCGATCGATTTTCTGGTAATCTAGTGAGATGACCGAAGAATTTAATTTGTCTTTTCCTAATGCCAATTTCGATGTTTGAGAACTTTTCTGTTGTTTTGGTTGATTGTAACCTGTAACCGTCTTGGGTGTATCTTGATCCTAAGATTTTCCTAATGATCTTCCTCTCTTCCTTTTTTTCTTGATTTCTTCACCGAGCTTGATAGCTGCAGTCACTTAATTGCGGCCAGTATTCAGTATTCGGGAGATAGTGGGTTCGAACCCCACCGTCGGCAGCCTTGAATATGGTTTTCCGTGGTTTCCCATTTTCACACCAAACTGAACCTTAATCAAGGACCGGGCGGGTTGGCCGTTCGGTTAGGAGCGCGCAGCTGTCAGCTCGCATCCGGGAGATAGTGAGTTCGAACCCCACTGTCGGCAGCCCTGAAGATCGTTTTCCGTGGTTTCCCATTTCCACACCAAGCAAATGCTGCGGCTGTACCTTAATTAAGGCCACGGCCGCTTCCTTCCCATTCCTAGGCCTTTCCTGTCCCATCGTCTCCATAAGACCTCACTGTGTCTGTGCGACGTAAAGCAACTTTCATGCTTAAGTCTTTTGATTTCAAGTTCTTATTTTCTGTTGACTGCCAGTTTTTCACCTGCGTAAAGGACTGTTGTTTTTATGACGGTGTTGTAATGCCGAATTTGTGTATGTCTTGACATTAATTTGTTGTTGTAGATGTTTTGGACTAACACTTAGTGCTTTTTTAAATTCTTGAAGACGAGTTTGTTGTGAGATCTCTTTAAGGCTTCTCGGTTCGATAAATTCTCCGACGTATTTAAAGTAAGGGACCCTGTCACTTGTATCATATTTTGTTCTCAGGCTCTTGAACATAATAATTTAGTTTTCTCGAATGATATCTGTAGTCCAACCTTGCTTAGAGTTAGGTCTTAAATATTCGTTTTCGCCGTCTATGGACCACGTTTGACAATCTTTGCAGTAGTTTTAAGCCTTCTTTGCGTTCACTTTCTGCGAGTCTCTTTTCATCCTTTCTCCCACTTCCTTCTTCTGTTCCTTTATATAGGACGGTCTTTTCTCACAAGCGTTTCCTCAGTCTCCTCGAATCCGCGGAACTTTTTGACGAGTTGTCTAAATTGATTTCTGTCCTTGACATTATCTCCCGGAAACTCCATCGTCGTCAAGTCCAACCTCACTTCTCTGTATTCCTCTTCCTGAAGAATTCAAAGATTCTCTTCGCTAATCTGGTACTCTCCATACTCAACAAGTGTCCATAGAACTGTAACCTTCTTTTTCTCATCAGTTAAACACCCCTTCTGTTCTTTGATACAATTATTTCTTAGATTTGAGTCTCCTCTCCTCATTCTTTTACGTATGGGCCCAGAGTTTTTCTTGGAATTTTTCTTTCTCTCTTCCGGATTCTTCAAACCACCTTTTTCTAGGGGCGTTGCAATTCGGGGGGGGGCGGTAATGGGGGTTAGAAACCTCCTCCCCCATGGAACTTTCACCAGAAATAAGTAAACAAAACCCCCCTGACCAAAGGCCAGCACGCAAACCATTTAGCCATGGAGCCGGACATTATTATTATTATTATTATTATTATTATTATTATTATTATTATTATTATTATTATTAGTTTTGTCCATTCAAGGAGTGCGTTGGAACTTGTTAGTTGGCCTGATAGATTTCGTCTTCTTATCCTCCCAACAACACTGCATCTTACATCACTCTATGACGGGATGTACCAAATTGCCTGGCCTACATGTTGAAAACATCCACGTAAATCAATCAATCAATCAATCAATCAATCAATCAATCAATCTTCATTGATCTGCATTCAGTTCTGTTGGCCAGGTGGCAGATTGTCTATCAATTGTTTATCCAGTCTTATCCTAAATGACCGGGTTCGATTCCTGGCAGGGTCAGGAATTTTAACCATAATTGGTTAATTCCCCTGGCACGGGGACTGGGTGTACGTATCGTCTCCATCGTCATTTCATTCTTATCACGACGCGCAGATCGCCTACGGGAGTCAAATCAAAAGCCCTACATCTGGCGAGCCAAACTTGTCCTCGGACACTCCCGGCACTACATAAAAGCCATCCGCAATTTATTATTTTTTTTTTCATAAATGAATTCAAATAAGTTTGAAATTTATAAAACATTTCCCATGATAAATTATTTCAGTCCCTAATTCCTCTTCCTATAATTAATATTTGCCACAATTTGTCCCCTTTAATTCCAATTTTATCCTCATATTATCAACTTTCCTACTATTAAAATCTTCACTCAGGCTTATTCCTCTACTAATGTCATTCCACGCCATCTCTCCGCTGACAGGTCGGAACGTACCGCTTAGTCGAGCAACTCGTCTCCTTACTCCCAAGCCTAAAGTCTGAAACACGATGCACTTGATTATAATCAGTCATGATTCTGTATATTGATGAGTTCGGTATAAAAAAATATATCCAGGAATCTAATGGGATTTACATGACGAATTTTACTGTCGTTAATTGTATTATTATTACTTTATGGAGGAAATACAGACCCTCTTAATTTGTTCTGTGTGACAGTTTCCTGATATTAACAGCTTTGAGTGTTAGAGCCTACAATTGGTAGTAGGGATAATGACCAACCCTCTTGCAAGAAACATATTTAAGAAATTTTCACCTTTATATCAAATATGTTGCACTTGTCAGACCCCAATTAGACTATTGTTGTAGTGCGGGGCTGTCCAACATTCGTTTGCACTCGGCCACATGGCTAAATGGTTAGTGTGCTAGCCTTTGGTCACAGGGGTCCCAGGTTCGATTCCCGGCAGGGTCAGGAATTGTAACCATAATTGGTTAATTTCGCTGGCACAGGGGCCAGGTGTATGTGTTGTCTTCATCATTATTTCATCCTCATCACGACGCGCAGGTCGCCGACGGGAGTCAAATCAAAAGACCTGCACCTGGCGAGCCGAAGATGTCCTCGGACACTTCCGGCACTAAAAGCCATACGACATTTCATTTTACTCGACCATATTCGCATGATAATTGAGTGCCTGAGTAAGAGAAAGGGCTAACGCACGAAAGGAAAGTTTCGAGATAAATAAGGTTTTATTAGATTGTACAAAACACACATCAAAATTGGTAATTTAAATATCAACTTATAGTCTTTAAATTAATTACATATCAGTGTAACTCAGAAAATTAAGAGTAGATTAACTTTTTAAATTTAATCGCAATGAAACGATATTAGTTTAAAAGTAATACTGTATGCAAAGAAGATAATACTATAAATTTGGATTTTCCCCCGTCTTGGTTTTCGGTACAATGCTAAAAAGAGAAAGATGTTCCACCTATTCAATACAATAATATTGTTGCATGATTTTTTCTTTTTTTTTTTGCTAGTTGCTTTACGTCGCGCCGACACAGATAGGTCTTATGGCGACGATGGGACAGGAAAAGGGCTAGGCGTGGGAGGGAAGCGTCCGTGGCCTTAATCAAGGTACAGCCCCAGCATTTGCCTGATGTGAAAATGGGAAACCACGGAAAACCATTTTCAGGGCTGCCGACAGTGGGGTTCGAACCTACTATCTCCCGAATACTGGATACTGGCCGCACTTAAGCGACTGCAGCTATCGAGCTCGGTGTTACACGAATTAATGTAGCAACATATTTAATATGTTATGGGACCGGTTTCGACATATGTCTATGTCACCATCAGCCGACACAAAAATGGCAAGAAGTCAACACAATTGTAACACTTACGACACTTTTCTTGAATTAAAAATAGAAGTTCATGTAGAGGTTCTTGAGCACTCTTGCTGTAGATCTTGAGGTTAAAAACAATGATGCAGTATAATTCACAATTGTTGTTATTCAAGGAATAAAATTTGTTGCTAGGTAACAAATGATATGATTTTGTTTTAGTACTTCAAAAGGTGGATAGTGGTATATATAAAAACTCTTAGAATATGAGACTATAAGTACAGATATAGATTTTATGAGATCTAAGGAAAATAAAATAAATTAAAAATAAGAAATAGAAAAGTGAAAATGGTAAGGTAAGTAATTTTATCAAGATCTTCAATCACTTTCCTAGTGGTTGGTTTGAGGCTTAAATATAGCCCGTGATGCACTGCTGGAATGTATGGCAGTAGACGAAGCAACTCTCTGTGTTTTAAGTGATCAATATCCTTTCCTGATGGGTACAGGGTAGACAGGTTTTCCCGTGCTTGATTCGACACTTCGTTTGTAAGCAACACTTTCATCTTTATGTTCTTATTGGGCCTTCCAGGTTGTTTTCGGAAAGTATGAACTTTTGTCCATGGCTCTGAATGTGAGAATGAGAACTTGAACAAAAAACCTGACTTGTCTTTTGTTATTTTTATTATTGTTATTTCTCTACTCAGTACTTTTCTACCCTCAACACTTAGTTTGTCCTTCACTATAGTGTTTAGGAGTGTTTTTTAAATCCTTAAAGTCCATGTCCACTATTGTAAATTGTTTTTTGACCCGGTTCCTTTTAAATTGCCTTCGGTTCAGAATGTCCCGGGTTCGATTCTTAATTCTTCTGGCCCGAGAACTGGTTGTTTGTGTTTGTTCTAGCACTTTCCTCTTCATATTCAGACAACACACTACACTGCCAACCACCCCAGAAACACGCAATAGTGATTACATCCTTCCGTACATATAAATAAATAAATAAATAAATAAATAAATAAATAAATAAATAAATAAATAAATAAATAAATAAATAAATAAATAAATAAGTTTGGCATCAGGAAGGGCGTCCGGATGTAAAACAGGGCCAAGAATAACAATAAGAATAAGAAGAATACTCCAGCTGTAACCCAGGAATTTCATACGACAGGGTTGTCTGGCATCCGGGATTTGTCATGTCCTTATTTAGTCTTCTTCTACCGCTTTTCCCACCTGTGGGGTCGCGTGTGTGAACTTTGTCGGACAAGTGGAGTTGTCCCTGTCTTACGACTGGATGCCCTTCCTAACGCGAACATTATATGGAGGGATGCAGTCACTACTGCGTGTTTCGGAGGTGGTTGGTAGTGCAGTGTGTTGTCTCAATATGAAGAGGAACGTGTTGGGACAAACACGAGCATTCAGTACCGGAGCCAGAGGAATTAATCAGACGCGATTAAAATCATCGACCCAGCTGAGAATCGAACGTTGAACCCTCTGAACCGAAGGCCTCAACACTGATCATTCAGCCACGGAGTTGGACGCTTTGCTTCAGCGTATACCCTGCAAACATTTTGGGAGTACAGCGCTGGGTGCGACGTAAAACAAATTCCAAAGAAAAAACCAGCATAGATTTAACAATCCGCTACATAATCAAATCGTACTAATGCTGATATTGTACTGCAGTAATCAACTACCATTAAAGGTAAACGTGCGCGAAAATTAATTGATTTTCTAAATTATCTGTAGCTTGAACATTATTTGAGTTAGAATTATAAAAACTTTGCACCCTGATTTAAAATACATTGTGGTTAGCTAATCAGGTAATTTAGAAAAAAAAAAAATTCTGAATACAAACATTTCAAACTTGAATTTTGGTCATATTGATGTAAGTTACCTTTCTGTACATACTTTAGGAGGCGGCTTTTATCGGCTCGGATCTGGAACGAAACGATAGATGTATTTATGTAAAAAAAAAAAAAACTAATAATTATAATGGGTTGTTGAAGAGAGAGCCAAGAACCAAACAGTCATGTCACACTATAATAGATGCCACTCGCTCATGCCTGTCTTTCAATCTTGGAGACGACAGCTTTAAGAGGGTAGCATACTATTAGTATGATGCTTAGCAGCAGACTCTTAATATTGTTGTCGTCGAGAGAGGTTAGTGGTTTCACACGTGGTTGGTCGGTGTGGTGGGTGCTTGAGATAGAAGTGATGTGTTTATTACCTCACCAGACTTTCACCAGGATTAATCTACTCCACCATAACAGTAACAGAAAAAAATCAGGTAATCATGAAATGCCACGTCTATAAAATCATATTCTAACAAAACTGTCCTTACAGAAGTTACTCACTTACCGAGCGAGTTGGCCGTGCAGTTAGGGTCGTGGAGCTGTGAGCTGGGTTCGAGCCTCACTATCGGCAGCATTGAAGATAGTTTTCCGTGGTTTCCCATTTTCACACCAGGCAAATGCTAGGGCTATATCTTAATTAAGGCCACGGCCTCTTCCTTCCCACTCCTAGCCCTGTCCTGTTCCATCGTCGGCATAAGATCTGCCTGTGTCGGTACGACGTAAAGCAAAATAAGTAAGTCAGTAAGTAAGTAAGTACCAAAGTCACTTAAAGCCTGTTTTAACTTCAGCAGTCAATTGACTATTCATTAAGGAGAAAATCCTTTCAACACTGGTTCTGTGCTCTTGTAAACAAAACGAACAAACAAACGGCCAGTTTCAGTAATTCTGAATATTAGAAACATTCAAGCTATTTGGGCCTTTTCAATCGAGAAATGGTAGGCAGACTTAGGGAGGAAAAAAATCATATAAAAATTATGTGTAACGATACCTTCAGTAGAGCCGGCCCCGTGGTGTACGGGTAGCGTGCCTACCTCTTACCCGGAGGCCCCAGGTTCGATTCCCGGCCAGGTCAGGGATTTTTACCTGGACCTGAGGGCTGGTTCCACTCAGCCTACGTGATTAGAATTGAGGAGCTACCTGACGGTGAGATAGCGGCCCCGGTCTACAAAGCCAAGAATAACGGCCGAGAGGATTCGTCGTGCTGACCACACGACACCTCGTAATCTGCAGGCATTCGGGGTGAGCAGCGGTCGCTTGGTAGGCCAAGGCCCTTCAAGGGCTGTAGTGCCATGGGGTTTGTTTGTTTTGTTATACCTTCAGTAGTAGGAAGGAAAGATCCTTCCTTTATGGTTGCCGGGGGTCCACCAGCCGACCCACCCACCCACCCAGTACTTTCGTCGACTTTGTGGCCTGTCAACCGATACCGGTTTTCACAGCTCTATCTTAATAAGTGAATTTCCATGCTTGCTTTAGTGTGTGGAGTAGGGGTTCAATTCTGACGAGGTCATGGCTGGCCAGTATGTGGCCTGGCGCTAAGTGCAGGTTTTAAAGCAGGATGACCTTTGGCATCTTGAGTTTTGAGGCCATCGGTCTCGTAATTGCCTAGCTGGCTGACAAGCGGGTTGCCTACGTTTTAGGCAGCCGCTTGTAGAGCCTCCCGTCTTCCTTCCAGAATGGCAATGTGACATTCGTCATGAATGTCGGTATTTCTAGTGTACCAATCAGCCCCTGTAATAAGGCGAAGTGCCCGGTTTTGGACGACTTGTACCTTGTACAGGTTGCTGTTGGCGGCAATGCCCTATACAGGAAAGGCATACTCGATCTCGAGTAGCGGCCTTATCATGGTGACAAACAGCAGGAGCTTGTTTTCTGTAGAGAGGTTATTATTAGCGTTAAGTAAAGGGAATAATTGTGATACCCTTCTGTGGGCGATGACCGAAATTTGGGATGCATGCTGGCGAAACGCCAGTCCTCGGTCTAGGGTTACGCCCAGGTACTTCGAGGTTGGGGACCATCTGATGACTTCGCCAAAGAAGTTTAGACCGCCCTCAAGTCTCGAAGTCCGCCTGGTGAAGAGAGTAGTGTGACTCTTAGTTACGTTGATTTTGATTCTCCGCTGTTCGAACCAAGGTTCGGGAGTGGAGAAGCTGTCCTGAAGGTAGGTTTCTATTCTGGGGGCCTGTCATGAGTCCACGGAGATTGCCGTGTCGTCAGCATATAAGTAGATTTTAGCCTTAGGGGGTTTAGGCATGTCGGAGATAAATAGTTTGAACAGACAGGGGGCAGTCACGCTGCCTTGGGGCACACCCGCCGTAATACTACGGGCGGATCGGCTCCATGGCTAAATGGCTGTCACAGGGGCCCCGGGTTCGATTCTTGGCAGGGTCGGGAAATTTAACCATCATTGGTTAATTTCGCTGGCACGGGGGCTGGGTGTATGTGTCGTCTTCATCATTTCCTGCTCCTCGCGACGCGCAGCGTCTACGGGCGTCAAATAAAAAGACTTGCACCTGGCGAGCCGAACATCCTCGGACACTCCCGGCACTAAAAACCATACGCCACTTCACTTCACTTCACTTCACTTCACTTCACTTCACTTCACTTAGTACGGGCGGATGACAGCGCCTTTTCACCGAAATTCGGAATTTTTGTCTGAGAGGTAGCTCGTAGTTTGAGCGGTCGAATGAGGTGGGAATCCGAAATCTTTCAATTTATAGATTAGTCCCTCATGCCAGACTTTATCGAAAGCTCTATAGATATCAAGAATACAAACTCCTCTGTATCTGTTGTTATTAACATTTTTGGTTATGTTTTCGGTCGAGTAGTTGGTGAGTCGTAGAGTGCTCTTTCCGGAAGCCAAACTGTTCATTTAGCTCCAGATTGAGGTCGTCTATATTCGGCTGGAGACGGGATAGGAGGATCATTTCGAATAGCTTCGAGATGATAGATAGGAGAGAAATGGGTCTGTAATTCTGTGGGAACGTCCGGTCAGATTGAGCTTTGGGGAGCATTATAACTTTCGCTGTTTTCCAGCAGACTGGTAAATGAGCGAAACGAAATATAGCATTAAATAACTTAGTGAGAAAGGTAAATAGCCTTTTTGGGTGGTGCTTTAGGAATACTGCTGAAATCCCATCCAGGCAGGGGCTTTTCCTGTTCTTGAGTCTTTTAATATGGGACATGACCTCAGCGGTAGAGACGAATTTGAATTCCACAGGCGGGTGGGGGTGGTCTATTTCCAGTAGATCTTCCTCCACCTCGTCTATGAAATCCTCATTCACAGGTTCAGCATTAGAAGAACACGTAGTTTCTAACGTGTCCGCCAGTGCTGCCTTTTACTCATCAGTGTAGGCTAACCCTCTCTGCCTGTGTAACGCGGGTATGCCTATCCTTTCGCCTGTAAATTTCCGTGCCATGCGGTAGACGTCAGCTGAGCTTAACTGGGATAGTTTAGACTGGAATGCAGCTCTACGGTGGTGTTTTGGGAGAATACGTAGGTTACGCTTGTGTCTGTTCCAGAGCGCCTTCATTCGAAGGTTCCTTGTGTTCATCCACAAGGCGCGAATCCGGTTCTTCAGCTTAATAACTTGGGAGTATCTCCGCAGGCAGCGAGGTAGTTTTAGGCTTCCTGGTAGAAGGTCCCACGACGGAAGTTTCAGCAGCATTCCCAATGGCCGTCGTAATTACTTCTGTTTGGAGGTCGATGTCCTCGGCTGAGTGAATGCTAGGATTGCCAGTGATAGTCTCGCCCAGTGCATTGCGATAGCGTTCCCAGTCTTATAGTGCACTGGTGTAGCGGGATAGTATCAGGGTCGTGCTGAGGGGCGGTGTCTAGTGTGAGGACGGATTTATGATCGGAATCTAGAAAGTCTTGAGTAGTAGGACATAGGAATAGGTTAAGGTTGCGAGAGAGGGAAGAATGTTCGGGTTGTAGGAGTAATAAGTGGGTTTATCAGTGGAGTGAGCTAATACATTGTTGTTATCGCAGTACGTGGCGAGAATACGGCCTTGTTGTGTAGTAAGACGGCTCTTCCCCCTGGTGTTCTTGCAGTTTAAACCTCCCGCGAAGATTACTCTTGGTCTGATTCGTAATATGGAGTCAAACTCGTCCGTGTTAAGCTCAGCATGAGGCGGTAGGTAGCACGATGCAACAGCTAAAAGTCCTCGAATGGTCTCTACCTCCACTTTAGTGGCCTCTAGGGCTGTAAGGCCACCTGGGGTTGGTAAGCGAGTGTGTTTTAGTGTATTTTTTAAAGTGAAAATGCACGTACCTCCGCCGGATCGATATCCGGGTCGGTCGTTTCTGTACAGAACGTAATTCTGAAGGTGTACATTTAAATGAGGTTTAAGTTGAGATTCCCTAACTACAGGTCTGCGTGGTGTGTGAGGGCTCGCCCACCAAATTGAGCTGTCTTGTGGAGGATGGAGTCTTCGTTCCAGAAAGACTAAGTAAACATTTCACAAACGTAGCCGTAAGACAAATTTAAGTGCTCAGCAATCTTTTTTTTTTTTTTGGTTTGTTTTATGCCCCCCTCTGAAACCCCAACCTACTGGAATTTTTAAAAGTTATAGCTAAGACCCAGAGGCATGACTTAACGATTAACGGGCCAAAACAATGTTTTGAAGTGATAAAGCGAATTAAAGCTACTTTTTTGGCGTGTGGCCTCCGGAGAGGCCAGGTGCAGGTCTTTTGATTTGACGACCGTAGGCGACCTGCGCGTTGTGATGAAATTATGATGAAGTCGGCACATACACCCAGTCCCTGTATCAGGGGAATTAACCAATTATGGTTACAATTCCTGACCCTACCGGAAATCGAATCCAGGACCCCTGTGACCAAAGGCCAGCACGCTAACCATTTACCCATGGAGCCGGACATTAAAGCGATAAGGTAAATTTAAAGCGAAATTTGTTTTTCGATAAGTGCGAAACTCTCAGCGAAATTCATAGAAATATTCGCTCCAGTGACAAACTGGTTAGCAGAAATAGAAGGCACAGTACTACTGAAAAGGTAAAATCCCAGGAGCATTTATTTTGAAAACTATGTTTATTGCAGTCATCTTTTTTGAATTAGAAAGTCTAGTTATCCATACTCCCACTTGCAGTGTCAATTGAAGGGATGACTGTTATTGCTAATACAGTACTGAAAATGAAAATCCACAGCCTGTTTCTAGTCATTCGACCGGGTCAGGAATGGAATGAATGAAGACCCATCTAGCGGCGAGGATAGGAATTGTGCCGGCTGTGAGAACCCTGTAGCACTCCTCTGGGGCAATGATTAATGACTGACAGATTATATGAAATGATATTGGAGAGTGTTGCTGGAATGAAAGATGTCAGGGAAAACCGGAGTACCCGGAGAGAAACCTGTCCCGCCTCCGATTTGTCCAGCACAAATCTTACATGGAGTGACCGGGATTTTAACCACGGGACCCAACGGTGAGAGGCCGACGCGCTGCCGCCTGAGCCACGGAGGCTTAATTGCTAACACTCCTCTTGCAAAATGTTTGTGCTTTGGTTGTGATCGAAATTGAAAAGCACGTGTGTCCAAATGATGTCAAGATGTCATTTGGAATTCTGAATTATATATTTCATCAAACGAATGTAATTCATTTCAGTCAGTCATGGGGAAAAAAAAGCGCATTTATCTTTCTGTTCCTTGATCATCCGTTGATACGGAGAGGTTTTATTCAAAGTACACTTTGATTATCAATGACCGGAGACAACTCATGAAAGTGAACTGCATTGTAACATGTGCTATGTTATCTTTCACAAAATAAAGGAGTATGAGGGCGTAGTCGCAATTACAAGGTAGGTCTAATTTACTAACACCGGGAGAGTTAACCGAGCGGTTAGGGTCGCGCAGTTGTGAGCTTGCATCCGGGAGATAGTGGGTTCGAACCCCACTGTCGGCAGCCCTGAAGATAGTTTTCCGTGGTTTCCTATTTTCACACCAGGAAAATGCTGGGGCTGTACCTTAATAAAGGACACGGCCGCTTCCTTCCCACTCCTAGGCCTTTCCTATCCCATCGTCGCCATAAGACCAATCTGTGTCGGTGCGACGCAAAGCAAATAGCGCTGGCCTTCTGGCCCCAACTTGACAAGTTCCATCCTGGCTCAGTCCCGTGGTATTTGAAGGTGCTCAAAAACGTCAGCCTCGTGTCGGTAGATTTACTGGAACGTAAAAGAACTCCTGCGGAACTAAATTCCGGCACCTCGGCGTCTGCGAAAACCGTAAAAGTAGTCAGTGGGACGTAAAGCAAAATAACATTAATTATTAATTAATTTACTAACCTTCATTAGGACTATTATAAAGAAATGATGAATGTTTATCAATAGCGGGCGGGTGTTGATGACCAAAATATCACCGAAAATGATCAATAAAATACTTTTAAAATCATGGGAAAATGCCAAAATTAAGTAAAAAAAAAAAGACTTTAAAATGTTTGACCAAACTGAATTCTGCCCTAGCGAGTTGGCCAATAGTTAAACCACAAGCCCACTGTCGGCAGGCCTGAAGATGGTTTTCCGTGGTTTCCCATTTTAGCAGCAGGAAAATGCTGGGGGCTCTGTACCTTAATAAGGCCATAGTCACTTCCTTCCCGCACCTAACCCTTTCGTATCTCATCGACGCCATAAGACTTATCTTTGTCGGTACGACGTAAAACAAATTTTAAAAAACTTAGCAGAAAACCAACTAAAGTGAATTCTGGTGACTGTAAAATTCCTGTTCCATTCACTGCACAGCACTTATTTTTACTGAAGCAATTATCTCCTGTCCGCCTCTGTGTAGTGGTTAGCGTGATTAAGGCCCTCGACACACGGAGCTACTCATTAGAAACGTGACTGGTTTGTAACCGGGGTCACAAACTGGTTGACGGACACAGTGCTCGCCCGTCCTGTTGACACATATTACCACTACAGTCTAAAATGGTCATAACTTCTGAACTATTCATGCAAATAATGTCCTGATAAGGTTGTTGTAATCCTTATAACATACTGGAGGAGGTCAAATAATTTATTTTGATGAGGAACTCGAAGATAATATCGAAATATTTATTTAATTTTAAGGAGTTATATTTTTTACCGCGGACTATAGCATAAAATCGCTTCTAGAGGGCAGCCGGTTGGAAATAGATATGTGCCATAGCGGACTTTTTTGGTATAGGTTTCTATGCTCTACATTTCGTCCACTTACACTTGGGGTCTATCGTTGATGGTTCACGCAGCGTAAGCCAAGAAAGCAAGTGACCGACCGACCGACCGACCGACATTTTTGTCTCTTTCTACGTATTTACTGTATATCGGATCACGGATACATATTTTTATAGTGGTTCACTACGTGAACAGTGTTCGTGTTGTCAGTATCTGAAGTAGAACCACTGTACTGATTAAAATGCAGTCAACATATTATGGAAACGTGTGTGGTGCTATAAATTGTTGGCACGTGAAAGAACTCCCGTGGGACAAAATTACGGCACCTCGAGTGTGAAAATGGTAAACTATGGAAAACCGTCTTCAGGATTACCGACAGTGGGATTCGAATCCAGTATCTCCCGGATGCAAGCTCACAGCTGCGCGACTCTAACCGCACGGCCAACTCGCCCGGTGGCGCCATTCGACAGCGAAATACAAATGTGAGAGAATGTGTGAGTGCTGAGGAAAGTGTGCTAATAACTCTCAGGTAAGAAAAGTGAATTTCATTTTTACAACAAAAAAAAAAATTAAAAGCTTAGAAAATAATTCTATGCTTTCTCCGTAATGTCCTTTCTTGCGTAATCCTTCAGCGTCCAATTGTACGGTACGGGGTGTATTTCATACTCCCACTAACTTTACGTTGAAAACTTGTTCGCTCGCCATCGTAAAAAGGCACTCGATCACTGGGAACTGAGAAACTAAACTCGCTGGTGACTGGCTCCGCGAGTCACCTGGAACTGATTACAAACTAGTTACTAACTGGTGGCTTTCCAGGAAATACACAGGAAGTGTCACTCCAGTACGCGGCCGGAAACTTCAGTTACCAATCAGTTACTAATGAGTAGCTCCGTGTGTAGATGGCCTAACTGCTACTCCCGGAGGTCCGGGTTCGATTCTCGGCTCTGCCACGAAATTTGAAAAGTGGTACGAGTGCTCGAACGGGGTCCACTCAGCCTCGGGATGTCAAATATGTAGAGGTGGGTTCGATTCCCACGTCAGCCATCCTCGAAGTGGTTTCCCGTGGTTTCCCACTTCTCCTCCAGTCAGCAAGGATGGTACCTAAACTCAAGGCCAAGGCCGCTTCCTTCCCTCTTCCTTGTCTATCCCTTTCAGTCTTCCCATCCGCCCCGGAAGGCCCCTGTTCAGCATAGCAGGTGAGGCTACCTGGGCGAGGTACTGGTCCTCCACCCATGTTGTATCCCCCGACCCGATGTCTCCAGACACTTCCCTTGAGGCGGTGGAGGTTGGATCTCTCGCTGAGTCCGAGGGAAAAACCAAGGTTAAGCAGATTAAGTAAGAAAGAAAGAAAGAAAGAAAGAAAGAAAGAAAGAAAGAAAGAAAGAAATTATCTCCTAATTTTCTTGGAAGTGTATGTAACATAGGCATTATTTAAATCCCTCCTGACCTAGTAACTATTGGTCAGTTTGTTCATGAAATTTATTTTGCAAATTTTAACCATATGTCACAAAAATGTAACATTTTATTTGTTAGTTGTCAGTTGTGGATATTCATAAGTCTTCCAATAAAGAATACATGCATAGATTTTAAAAAGTTCTAAAAATTCTTCAAAAGCTTTCTTGAAAGGTGAAGTAATGACTGATCAGCTAAAAAGCGGCAAAAATGCGAAAAAATACAAAATAAAAACGCGTAATTATCCTTCATTATATCGTGGAATGAATTTCTATACTACTGAGCAACGTTCTAATTCAAAGGGAGAAAAGATGACACTTCAACAATATCCGCCTCTAACTATCAATATTATTTTTTTATGAATAATTTCAGAAAATGTTTGAAGTGAAATTCAAGCGATAGAGCAAGTTCTGTTTCGCGCAATAACGCGGGTCTTTCGCGAAATCCTACTTTTCTTTCCAATATTTCATCAACTATAGAAGAAATGATTCTGTTTACAAAGTCATATAACATTTGTTAATATTTAATTTGGCGAAAAAATCATGCCTCTAAACCCTACGTGCCTTTGTGGCATTTGAGTTTAGGATAAACTGAACCCGGTATAAGCTGTTATTTGTCCTATCCGATATAAAAACTATATGTCAGGTTAAATCTAAAAGTACAGACGGAAAGACGATTTTTTTAAATACATATTATATTAAGTGTATTATTTCCACTGATTAAAGCTATTACAGTAAACCCTTTGTAATAAGTCTTGCATGCTACGTGTTTTGAATTGACACTGATATGGTTTTGAATTGACACTGATATGGACGTACTTTTTTCTCCAACACATCACTGCAGGCACAGTTGGAGCCTTCTGGTCGGAAGATGACTGTGGTGTGGACACCTTTTCTCCTCCAACTCCAGGTAATGTGAATTTTACAACTTACTAGCTTTATCATCTGCATGCACCGGAACATAGTGAAGTAGTACCTCTTGTGTGGCTTGTGATACTTACTTAGTATTCTTAACTTGCAGAGTTCTTGTGCTTAAAATTTTGGTAGTGGAGATTTTGTATTTAAATTTGTGCAATTTATTAGCAAAAGGACAATAATTATGAAGTAATAAGGCAATTTAAAGTTGCTGGATAGTTTTATGTGATAGATATACGTTTGTAATTCATCTTTATGAAGACCTCTAATAGAAAATGAATAATATTCTTTCGTTTCCTGCTCCCAGATTGACTTCAGAGACAAAATAATCCCCAATTTGTAGAGTGTCAGCATTTATCTGACAATCACTTGTTCCTTCCGATATTCCATAAAGTGGAGAAGGAATTATTCTTATCTGTTTACAAAATTATACAATACAGCATTTCTTAATATGCCATTTGGCTCTGTGTTTGTATACGAATTTGATAAATGCTACTCAACACAAACCCAGGAATGTGCAGGCTTGGCTCAGCCCGCAAGCAGCCAGTGCGCCTGCGGGCTGGCAATAACAACCGGTACTTCCTCGCTAAGATCTTGAATTCGTCGATTCACTGTCCATCTTGATTTACTGATTCATATTGTTTTATCAGATTTGGATGGAATTCTTCCGCCCCCATTTTTAAACAACTTTTGATCAAATCTCCATCTGATGAACTTCGTAATCGTTTTGCCAATTAAAGAGAAATGTAAGAGAGGCGGACGGCTGGCTCATTGTTTATGGTATTCAAATTTCATTGTCCTGAAGGTAAACATAGTGACGTAAACTTACCCTTACTTCAAATAATTCTTATATATGGAAATTTCAGGTTTCAGATTTATTTATTTATTTATTTATTTATTTATTTATTTATTTATTTATTTATTTATTTATTTATTTATTTATTTATTTATTTATTTGTTTACAATGTGCTAGTAATGCACAACAGAATGGCATCGTCGTAGTTAGTGCGTATTCAAGCTTTGAACCATATTTAATAGGGTAATATGATAAGGCATAAACTAATCATAATTAGGGCCCGGATGTTTTTATGACATGTATTTTATTTCTTTATAGTATTTCCATGGAAAATACAAGTTAAGCATGATTTTATCTACGGTGACTGAAATTATGCATTTTTCACGGGTCATTTAAGTCATATTTTGGCTCTTTTAACGTTTTTTGTCATTTCCGGTAATTTTTCATATTATGGCCACATTTCCCCGTGAATTTTCGTGTTTTTTGTAATTTTTTTCATTTTCGCGTATGTACTTTCAGTTGTCTCAGGGATTGATTTTTCACATCTCTTAATTGTTGTCCATAATTTCTTACAGTTATCTTTTATAGAAATATATATTTATGTGACTTAGGGGGGGGGGGTAAGCTGTATAGAAAGAGACAAATGCGTGTAAAGCGACAGAATAGTGAGCCTCAATTGAACTCTAATGATTTGACGTATCTCAAGTATGGCCCGATAACATCCTGCGAAGTTGAGCGGTCTTCCTCCCGTTACAAGGCAATGTTGCGTGAAAATAGAAAATTTCTGTGTAGAGTTGAGAATTACCTCTGGAATGAGTAATTAAATAAATTCAAAACACATCCGGGCCCTAATCATAATCATAAACTCTGGGATATGTGAATATTATACCTACCTCTTGGTTGATTATTTCCTCTTTTAGTCTCTTTATTAGTGCTAGACGATCTTCATCGTTGTATTGATCGTAATCCTTGCTATGATAAACGATATAGCGTCATTTTAGATTAAATTCCGTCAGTTTGTTCAAGGTCTTATGACAAATTAAACATTTTGCCAACCCTTGAGCGCACATAGGCTAAACAAGTACAATGCTTTCCACTCATTTCGAAACGACAACGAATTCGGGAGTCTCCGCTTTGAATCTTCCGCAATAAGCACTATTATGTTAACTGAGACTAACTAAGCCCCCATACACGATCCCACACCGCCACTTTCCCATCCCATCGTCGCCATAAGGCATATCTATGTCGGTGCGACTTAAAGCTCATTGTAAAATATGAGATGTGTCTGTTTTTTTGTTTGCTCCGAATAAGCTCGAAAACTTCTAGAAATACGTAAATATATGCATTGTTAAATATTATTATTATTATTATTATTATTATTGTTATTATTCTTGATTATATGCAGTCGTATCAGCACACACTTTATTAAAACATAACCGGTTTTCGGACACTAAGGTCCATCATCAGTGTTAAAATTTAAATTTAATTTCACATGAGTGTGTCGTCAAAATGAGTTAAAATGAGTTTGAATTGTAGCCCTGTTGACATCAACTGTAAAATAAGAAAAAAGAAAACAAGTGTAAAATTATGAAATTAATACATATAAACTTATAATGTTGTTGTAAAAGGTATGGACATACCATAGGTAAGGCTGGCTTTTCCTCGTGCTCAGGCTCTTGGTCGAGTACTAACAAACGTTCAGCTTTAACTACTGAACCGCGCTGCAAGCACATGATGTTACGTCACCTCACCGTTTCGTTGGAAGCACCTGATGTTACGTCAACTCAAGAGTGTAAACAAGATGTTGCTTGCGACTGTTTCATTTAAAACTTTATCTGGTTCCCTTGTCTGCGCCAAAAATATCTCAATGTTTTCACGTGTATTTAATTCAAATCCATAATTACCTTTAAAAATTAACTTCATGTCCTTTTCGATCCCTAAAAAGCTGTGGTTATTGTTGTAAATGTGTTCCGCAAAAGCTGAATATTTGTTGTACTTTCGTTGTTAGTTTATATTTTTATAAGTTAACCTGTGGCTAGTTGCACAGTTCTATTCTGTATTTAACACGTGCATTTGTTGAGGTTATCGTCAAAAACTGATGAATTTGTTGGTTATGAAATCTCATATTTATCAGCAATGACGTGTTATGTCTTAAATACTGGAATTATTAGCACGAGCTTAGTCAAAGTTTGTTCAATTGCATTAGGTATGCATGTTTATTAAACACTCAGTGGTATAAAAGGGTGATATGCCGCAGATGAAGGTAACTATGACAACGCAGGGTACTTCGTAATTACTGCTTTCGCCGCTTAAATGTCAGACTCCAGCTCTCTTGGCCCAACTATAGGTGTTACTGGTAGCCTAAGTTTTATAGAATATCTTTGAGGGACCCAGTTTTGTTCCTTGCAGGCGGGCCCATATTATATTCGTCACGGCGCTGGTGTTAACGAATAACGAACACACTTCGTGGTAGTAATCCTGTTCAAAGCATCTTCTTTGCACTAAAATTAAGTCATTCCACATTGTATTTATTTGGACGTAATCACGGACAGACCACGTTCTACGATATTACTGTAAACACCAAACCATGTTGTGCTGGGTGTGCGGATATTTCCTACCACGGATATTCCGTACCACTTTTTTTTTGAGGACATTTCGTACCACCTAGGTCGTTATCTACCTGCGAACGGTTTTCCCATCCTCAAATATTTACACCAGGACAATCCGTACCACTTGATGTCTTAGTAGAATTCCATCTGCACGCCAGCGGGCGTAATAAACCCGACAGGCACACTTTAGAAATCAGAAACAAAAATAATTTACAACATTTGCTGAAGAAAACTTCTATATTATTTTAATAATTGTCCTTTAAACTATACTTATCAGTTACGTATAATAAAGTTGATTTTGTTAAGTATAAATCATGAAACAATACAATAGAAATACACATCGTGTTCGGGTGCAACGTGCCTGACGAGCATAAGGATGGATAATATTACTATTATTGTGAATATTTATAAACTACTGCATTATTTCATTATCAAGTAAGTAAAATAAAACATTCTGATGAACTGGCCGACATGTGCTTGATAGTGTTGGCTACTGAATGCATGATTCGAAGCAGTGTATCGATGCATTCAAGTGTCCGAGTGAATCGATTCACAGGAACGGCGAGCTCACGGCACACGATTCAGCTTACTCCTAGTGGACAGTGCTGAGTGGCGCACTCACTGGACGTTGACGGGGAGCCGAGCTTCCGCTGTAGCGAGACAATGAATCATGGCACATCGAAAGAATCGTGAACGAGCGCGGCTCAGTGAGACACAAGATACACACGGCTCCTTATCGGCTCACTGGACACTGGCTGAGAGCCGAGCTTCCGCTGCAGCGAGACAGTGAGCCATGGCACACCGAAAGAATCGTATGCTATAATGGACTCTCGAGCTCAGCTCATTTGAAAATAATACCCATTTGCATTCACTGTCCTCTTCTTACAGGGAGGTTTAAATAATAGATGGATTTATTTGCAGTGTTAAAAAGGTAGTCACAACATAATTCTGAAGTAGCTAGTAAGTAGGTAGGCTATTAGGTTATACTATTTATTAGTTTAATGAATCTTATATTATAACTTAGTTGACATTTGACAATTAAACTCGACTCTAGCCTGCCCTATGACTATGAGTCATGGTCATGACCACTCAAAAGAACCTGTTTTATATTGGGAAGAACGGCTCAGTATTCTCTCAGTTCATATGTCACATCGTTGCACAAGACTTCAATCATATGTGGACAGACGCAATAACAGTATGTTGAATCAGAAAGCCAGCGGGCTACTGTACATCTCGGGTAGCCTATACAAAATATGACGATTAAAAAAAATCCTCAGCTGATAGAAAAATACTTTTATAAAAAGCCTGAGCGAGTTGTCGTGCGGTTAATATCGCGTGGCTATGCGCTTGCATTCTGGGGATGGTGGGTTCGAATCCCACCGTCGGCAGCCATTGAGATGGTTTTTCCGTAGTTTCCCCATTTTCACACCAGGAAATGTGGGACTGTACCGTAATTCAGGCCATGGCTGCTACCTTTCTAATCCTAACCTTTCCCACCCTGCGTCGCCGGAAACCTTCGATGTATTAGAGTAACTATCATTTTTTCTAAGAAAGGAGTTCATAGTATGAAGACCAGATGGCAGCTGCGAGCACTGAATGCTGTTGCTGCTGTCTTACCAGCACATACTACACAGATGCAGTAGGAGCGGTGACCAATGAGCCGTGAATCGGATCACTGTATCGATTCAGTAACGTGAACGGAATCAAATGAATCGAATGTCCCATCACTAGTGCTTGAAGGTCACGAGGAAACAGGGAACTACTGAAAGGTGGAAGTAGGTAGGTCCCCGCGACTGACGAATACGAGATAAAAATTAACACGTGTGCCAGTCAGATCAGTTACGCTCGATTGAAAATTAACACCAGTAGTGGTCACACCCTGCGGACGCTTCTGCCCCAGTAGCCAGTAGTGGACAATGAATACATGCAGTAGGATATCGTTTTTACTTCGCAATATTTCTCTTTCATTTCAAGTGGTACGGAATGTCCTCTCCTAAATATTTTAAAGTCATTAACTGACACTTCGCAGGTAATCAGCCGGTCAAGTGGTACGAAATGTCCTAGAACCGTTATGATGATGATGATGATGATGATGATGATGCTTGTTGTTTAAAGGGGCCAACATCGAGGTCATCGGGCCCTAATGGTACGAAATGAAATAACAAAAATTCAAATTCATACACTGACTAAAATAAAATAAAAAATGTCATGAAGAAGGAATGGATGGACATGAACCCTACAAAAAACAAAAACAGTGGATCAGACTCAAAAAGAAGGTAGTTAATTAGAGTATTACTGACCAAGGGACCATTTATAAAGCACAATGATGCTTGATGTCTGAAGGGGTGCTAAATTCACGCCTGAGGCCCCACAGAATGGTACATGTCGCGAGTAAAGTAGAACCGTGGTATTTGTCATTTTGGGGTGCTGATCAAAAGTAGCGAAGAATCACGGTGGTCCACACAAGATGGTACTACTCACAAGTATTGCAATTCGTACAGGGAACGCAGACCTATGGTGTTTCTCACACAGTGGCGCCACTCATAGCCAACGCAAACCGGTAAGGTTCCTTGGGTACCAATCACAAGCAACGCTGACCCACGGTGCCGCTCA
This sequence comes from Anabrus simplex, assembly GCF_040414725.1. Lineage (NCBI taxonomy): Eukaryota > Metazoa > Arthropoda > Insecta > Orthoptera > Tettigoniidae > Anabrus > Anabrus simplex. Next base: position 826,183,283 of record NC_090265.1, read on the forward strand.
TATAGCGGTACAACTCACAGGCTACGCCCAGACCCGCGGTGTTGCTCACATGGGTATAACGCACGGGTACTGGAATCCACCAGGCCAGGCTTTTTACTGCAACTAATCACAAACCTATTTCGTACCAATTTAGTGATACTACTCGCAAGTACATGCAACCCATGGTGGTCCCCGCATGATGGTACGAATCAGAAGTAGGTTCATGGTCCTAATTCAATCATCCCTTGGTCGCCCCTTTTAGTCGCCTCTTACGACAGTCAGGGGATACCGCGGGTGTATTCTACATGTGCGTCCCCCACCCGCAGGGGGTAGTGTGTTTGGTCCGCGAGAAGTATTTTATTTCCCTCAAGTCCACCAGCAAGCCGGTTAGGACCCCCCTATCCACCACCTGAGACGCGCCACGTGGGAGTATCACCTCTCCCCCTGCTACGCCAGCGTAGTAGGTTCGTGGAGAACCGTTATGCTGCCATCTCTTGACTGTCCGGCTAGTTGTTTTCAGTGTTGCCAGTTGTCTAGGTTTCAGTTGAGCAACATTTACAGTTTTCCTTTTGACCATAGAGGATGTTTTTCGGTAACATCAGTTTGAGAGATCATCAGGTCTTTTCTACAACATTTTGATCTTCACGGTATCTACTTTCCCTTCAATATTTAAATTTGGGTGGGTCAGAGAGGTACGCATTTTTTTTTCTTTTTACAAGTGGCTTTACCTCACACCGACACAGATAGGTCTTACGGCGACGTTGGGACAAGAAATGGCTAGAAGAGGGGAGGAAGCGGCCGTGGTCTTATTTAAGGTACATCCTCGGCATTCGCCTTATGTGAAAATGGAAAACCACGGAAAAACATCTTCAGGACTGCCGACAGTGGGGTTCGAACCTACTACCTCCTGAATACTGGATACTGGCGTACGCAAAAGTGGACGTACTTCTGATGTACAGTGCATCCCGTGATCCTTTTTAGATTACTGTCGGCGGAAGCAGAGGGGGTCTCGACTCGAAGTGGCCACGGCTCATCCGTGGTCCAACAGTTCTGCATTCCGACCGACCAACCGAGCAGATGAGGAGTGGTCACGGGTCTACGCCTCTGGTTTCGGGAGGCGGAGAGGGGCTGGACCCCATTGTCGGCAGTCCTGAGAATGGTTTTCCCATTGGCGAATGCTGGGAACAAGACGTGGTCTACCACTAGACTTAGGTTACCGCTTTTCGATAGTTTGTTTAGTGAATGGCAAGTCCTAAGCGTTGTGAGCTGCACCCAATAGCCAACGGAGTAGCTTGGTGTGTTGTCAAGGCTGCTTCAAAAGCTATTGCTCTGGCTTCTGCTACTGCCGGCTTTGTGGCGAAATGCCTTTGGTCCGATGGGCCCAGTTCAATTCTCAGAATCAACACCCTTGAACTTTTTTTAATTCCTCTGGCTTTGGGACTGGGTGATTATCACGTTTCATTTTTTTGTTTTTGCTATTTGCTTTACGTCGCTTCGACACAGATAGGTCTTATGGCGACGATGCGATAGGAAAGGCCTAGGAATACCTTAATTAAGGTACAGCCCCGGCATTTGCCTGGTGTGAAAATGGGAAACCACGGAAAACCATATTCAGGGCTGCCGACAGTGGGGCTCGAACCCACTATCTCCCGATTACTGGATACTGGCCGACGGCAGCTAACATGTAGAATTTTACAGCATTACCAGCAGTCGTACTTATCATTCACTGGTTTAGTACCTTCCTCAGGAGATCAGTGGTGGTGTCCGACGCGTGATCACAGGTTCGATTCCAACCAGCCACAGAAAACACTAAACCTGAAAGACTGCATTTCATTTCAGCAGATCAACCTATAAAAAGAACAGTATATTATTCCTATAGCAGTAGCCTGCAGAGTCTTTCTACAAGGATGTAGACGCGAAAGGGAGTGAAATACCAGCACTCTGTTATCTGTAGAATTACGTCAGAAGTATGAGATGAGGAACGCACGTGTCAATTCAAAAACTTCCGGAGAATGTCGGGTCTTTGAGTCTCCTTCGTTAGCAATGGCGATCTGATGGACCGAAGCTAGCACATCTATTCCCCCGGTCGCCGGACATTCACCAGCATGCCGTGCGAGGTGTGGCGAGGGGAAAGGGGCGCAGTGCCCGGGCTGCAATATCTTTCTCCGATGCCTTGCACTCAGAAATACGAGCGACATTTTATCTCACTGCGTTCAAGTTTTGTAAATGGAACAATGTGTCAGATGCTTCCATTATAATGTGCTTTAGATTTCCATCGTTCTCATATGAGGTTAGGGCTTCACCAATAGCCGTGGTAGCCCTCAGTATACGCCACTGGGTTTTCTATTCTTCTGCACTAAGGTGAATGCCGGGGAAGTTCCTAGTATAGGCCACCTTCTCGGATGCAAATCTCCTGGCTTGAGAGACGGCGTCACCGTCTAGGAGGCCCGCCTCCCTCTTCAGGGGAGGAGTGAAAACAATTAATAGTAATATTGACTACCACCGAGTAGAGTGGGCTTTGAGCTTCAACAACGGCCAGTTTTACTAGCCTTGCAGCACTACACTCGGGAGGGGGAATTGCTGGTGTCCACCGTCGACTGTCCTGAGGATGTTTTTTGGTGGCTTTCCATTTTCCTGCACTAAGGCAAATGCCGGGAGAGATTCTTTAGTTTCATAGGCCACCGATACTCTCTCACCTCCTCCCCACCTTAATCGTAGAGCACAAACCCTAATTTAATAGTACATAAACACAAACCCTCGTAAAATTTACGACTATATATTTCCATGATGATAAAATGTAATTGCACACAAAATGTAATATAAGAAACATGTATTAACATGTAAATTATTTTACAGAGTGTTAACTCCTAGTTTTTCAAGTCCCTGGTGTCTCATTTACAGCAGTTAGTGCAAAGATTTACCCTATGTTCCTTGCGATACGCGCAGTGACATTCGTTGCAGTATGTTGTCTTTTCTTTTTTCTTTTTTTCCTAGGGGCTTTACGTCGCACCGACACAGATAGGTCTTATGGCGACGATGGGATAGGAAAGGCCTAGGAGTTGGAAGGAAGCGGCCGTGGCCTTAATTAAGGTACAGCCCCAGCATTTGCCTGGTGTGAAAATGGGAAACCACGGAAAACCATCTTGAGGGCTGCCGATAGTGGGATTCGAACCTACTATCTCCCGGATGCAAGCTTACAGCCACGCGCCTCTACGCGCACGGCCAACTCGCCCGGTGCAGTATGTTGTCGTCATTCGCCTTTTCTGAGCAGGAGAGATGTGACAAATAGTTCTCTTGGCAGTAATAACCAATCCTTTACGTTGGGTAGATGAACTGTCACTTAGAACACGCTGTATAATTTCTCGTAGATGTGTTTGTAAGCTCGGTTTTTCCAGTCTCTTCGCCATCCATGGCTTGGTGAGTTCTTCACTTAGACGTGTGAGCAAGTATTTTCTCGGCAACTTGCGGCCAAAATAACAGCACGCGTTACTTATCAGTATGTGTATGACAAGTTCTGTGGTTCTAAATACTTATTTCATTAAGAATAGTGCTGTAATGTAACTTTGTTACAGAACTTACCTTTCTAAGTTTAGCGTACGTAGTCATAAATCGTCGTAAATTTTACGACGCAACAATCTTTAATTTGAAATCAACAGACTCACTCTAACAATGCATGCACACTGACGAAGCTCGCGATATTGTAGGAAGCTACTGAGTAGGACAACAACGTGGCGCGAAAAGCCTAGCAGATAGAGCCGTGTTGCCAAGTATGCGTCGTAAAAATTACGAGGGTTTGTGTTCTAGGTTAAATAACGTCTACAAAATATTGTCCTTGGACCTAAGGGAGGGTGATGCCCTCTATGAGGCCCACTGTCCTCTTTAGGGACGGAATGAAAACTTGTGTAGTAGCTGTAGCATAGAAGATGCATACATATATCATCATGATAGACTCTTATGCCTTTCATCGTTCAGTCTGCAAATCTCTGTGAATTTACTAATCGCCGTCACAATCCTCTATATGTAACTAGTTCTATGGCCCCGTTTATTTATATACCTTTTAACTTTAAATCGTTAGAAACTGAGTCTACTCATTGTCTTGCTATCCCTATACTTCTCTTACCCTCCATGACAGTCCATTATTCTCCTGGGTAACCTATCTTCCTCCATTCGCCCCACATGAACCCACCACCGAAGCCGGTTTATGCATAAAGCTTCATCAAGCGAGTTCATTCCTAACTTGGCCTTTATCTCCTCATTCCGAGTGCTCTCCTGCCATTGTTCCCATCTGTTTGCATAAAAAAAATATTCTCGCTACTTTCATGTCGGTTCCTTCTAACTTATGAACAAGATATTCTGAGTCCACCCAGCGTTCACTTCCATAAAGCAAAGCTGATCTGAAAACAAACCGATGTAAAGATGGTTTCGTCTGGGAGCTGACGTCCTTCTTACAGAATACTTTCTGTTGATCGCAGCTGCGAGCTCAATACATTAGCTTTGCTATACCTTGATTCAGTCTCACTACCATCCTGGGAGAACACACATCGTAAATACTTGAAATGCTCTACCAATTCCAGCTTTGTATTCCCAACCTGACATTCTATTCTCTTAGGTTTCTCACCTACTGGCATCACTTTAGTCTTCAAAAGGCTAATTTTCATATCATATTCATTGCGTTTATTTCAAGTCCCAATATAATTATTAAACTGCACAATCTGCCATTAAGGCCAAGTCATCAGCATAGTCGAAACTGCTTACTACATTTCCACCTAACCGAATCCCTTCTTACCACTTTAAACATTTCGGTAGATGATGCTATGAACAGCAAAAGTGGAAGATTACAGCCTTGTCTAACCTCTGTATAAACCTTGAACCAAGAACTCGTTCTACCATCAATTCTCACTGCGGCCCAATTGTCAACATAAATGCATTTGATTGTTTTTAATAACGTCCCTTTAATCCCATAGTCCCCCAGTATGGCGAACATCTTTTCCCTCGATACTCAGTCATGTGCTTTCCCTAGATCTGCGAAGCATAAACATAACTGTCTATTCCTGTTGTAGCAGTTTTCAGTTACCTGGCACATACTGAAAATCTGATCCTGACAGCCCCTTTGTGGTCCGGAATCACACTGGTTTTCATGCAACTTCCTCTCAACCCTCTTCCAAAATGCCTTTGAGCACCTTGCCTAGTATACTGATCAACGAAATGCCTCGATAGTCGTTGCAGTCCTTCCTGTTCCCTTGATTATAGATCAGAGCAATTACTGCTTTTGTCCAATCAGAAGATACCTTACTAACATTCCATGCTAATCTTATCACTCTATGAAGCTATTTTAACCCCACCTGCTCAGTACGTTTCATCATTTCAGGTCAAATATCATCTACCCGTGGTGCTTGTTTTATGACAATGAGAGTTTATTTACCATGCTTGCCACATCATCAAACGCAGTTTCACCAACATCATTGTCCTCCTCGGTTGTTCGCGAAGTCATCAGAAAGATTTCCTTTTACTTTCGGAAGATTTTCAGAAGATCCCTTTCGCCTGTCCAGCGATTCCCTAGGATCTATTATGAGTTCACCTGATTTACCCAAAACACTACGTTTCCTTTTTCCCTCCCTTCCTAAGATTCTTTATTACTGTCCAGAAAGGTTTCCCTGGCGCTTGATCTAGCCTTTCCAGATTATTACTGAAATCGTCCCATGACTACTTCTTGGATTCAACAATTATCCGTTTTGATCTATTTCTTTCATCTATGTACAGTTCCCTGTCTGCATCAGTCCTTGCTTAGAGCCACTTCCGATAAGCCTTCTTTTTTTGTTTACAAGCTGCTCTCATTCATCATTCCATCAAGATGTCTGCTTAATACCATTTTTACACACAGTTGTTCCTAGGCATTCCCTTGCTGTTTCTACTGCAGCATCCCTGTAAGCCACCCGTTATCTTTTCATTCGCTTGCCAGCTGATGGAGCCGGCCCTGCGGTGTAGGGGTAGCGTGCCTGCCTCTCGCCCGGAGGCCCCGGGTTCGATTCCCGGCCAGGTCAGGGATTTTTCTCTCGACCTGAGGGCTGGTTCGAGGTCCACTCAGCCTACGTGATTAGAATTGAGGAGCTACCTGACGGTGAGATGGCGGCCCCGGTCTCGAAAGCCCAGAATAACGACCGAGAGGATGCGTTGTGCTGACCACACGACCCCTCGTAATCTGCAAGCCTTCGGACTGAGCAGCGGCCGCTGGGCAGGCCAAGGCCCTTTCAAGGGCGTTAAGTGCCGTGGGGTTTGGTTTGCCAGCTGATGGCACTGTTCGACATTTCTTTGGCGGTGGACTGCCCCTATGCTTCCATTGCATCGATTGTTGTTTCGTTTGTGGCTCATGGTAATGGAGCCATGTCTCATCACCAGTCACAAGCCTAGCCATGAAGCCGGCTGAATCTTGATCATGGCATTGCAAAAGTTTCGTCTGCAGGCAAGAGTCTAGGCACCCGCGTGGATGACACCTTCCCCAACTGTAAGTGGCCGTGCACGATCTGCTGCAGGGTGTTTCGGCTAATTCCCGTGGCTGCCTCTATTTCCGTAAATGGGAAGCATTTTTTTCTCTTGGATGGCCTGTTCGACCCGGGCAGTGTTGGCTACTGTTGTCACTTGTCACATTCCTTCCATAACTGGTTCCCTTGTCCACCGATGTGCGCCCTGTTTTCCAACCTTCCACCCAGTTGTAAACTGTTTTCCGTGACGGCGCATGTTTTCCACAGACTGCCACCAAGAGCTGATCAATTTCTGCAGTGGTCACGCCTTCTTCCCATAGGAACCAAGTCGTATAGCGCTGTCCCTGACGGTTGCTTTCCATGTTGTCTGCTCCTACGCTGACAGTGTAGTTATGAAATGGCTATGACGAGTGTATTCGTTGGCTCCTGTGCGTGTGCTGCTACCAACCGGTGGAACAGGACACTAGGTTACAAGTCACCACCTTCAAAAGTTAAATGTGAACCATACTCGGACGTACAAAAAATAAAATGTAAAACAATATAGTACGCCCCTCGTACAATAAAATAAGGAAGATTATAGGAAAGAAAATCAGGGAGGCTAAGGAATTTTGGACGATGGAGAGGTGTCAAGAAATCGAAGACCTACAAAGCAAATATGTGTTTAATTTGCGTAAGAAGGTAAAAGAAGTAACACATACGTTCGACTACTGAATACAGCAAATAGACTGACTGCCAGTGAAGAGGAAGCAGAGGAAGAATGGGTGAACTACGTGTAAGGTCTGTTTCGAGAATGGAACAAACCCAGTTTGAGTAAGTACAGAGCCCGGACCTGAAATTTTGATGAGTGAAGTGCAGAGGATTGTAACTTTATTAAAAAGTGAAAGAGCAGCAGGTCCAGACGATATTCACCCTGAAGTTCTAAACTTACCTGATGAAAACAGTGTTAGATTAAACCAAGTTTTGTCATTACATATACAGGACAGGATACATCCCACAACAAAGGCTTAACTAAGTTGTAATACCTATTCCTAAGAAGCCAATTGCCACTAGGTGTAGCCAGTACCGGCTCATTAGTTTCATGAGTCAACTTCTTAAATTGTTTGCAAAGATGATGCATTTCAGAATTCATATAAAAGTGCGAACTGGTCATAGGTGACGAACAATTTGGTTTCCGTAAGGACTTTGGGACACGTGAGGCCGTGTTCTGCCTAATGAAACTTTTTTTTGTAGAGACCAGTCTAAAGATGTATGTAACTGCTTCATTGATTATGCCCGAGTCCGAGCATTCGATTTAATCAAACATTCCGAACTCCTGCGAATTCTGAACACATTAGGTATAGATAGTGAAGATCTTACATTCGTCTGAAAGCTGTATGGACATCAAGAATTGGAAACTCCGAGACTCGCGCTACCAGGATCAAACAGGGAGTACGGCAAGGATGCGTATTATCTCCCCTGCTATTTAATATGTACTCTGAGTAGATCTTCTGAACTGATGGACATCAAGAATTGGAAACTCCGAGACTCGCGCTACCAGGATCAAACAGGGAGTACGGCAAGGATGCGTATTATCTCCCCTGCTGTTTAATATGTACTCTGAGTAGATCTTCTGAACTGATGGACATCAAGAATTGGAAACTCCGAGACTCGCGCTACCAGGATCAAACAGGGAGTACGACAAGGATGCGTATTATCTCCCCTGCTGTTTAATATGTACTCTGAGTAGATCTTCTGCTCTTCTAGAAGTGGAAGATACGAGTAAAAAGTAACGACATTTTCTTCAACAATCTGTAGTACGCAGATGACACTGTTATCTTCGCCGGCAGTACTAAAGGTCGCGGTGTCTGGTAGACAGAATTGTAGCAGAGGGGGATAATCTTGGCTTAAAAATTAACACCGACAAGACAAAGGTGATGGCTATTACCAGAACTCGTAACACGCACATTCTTATGGAAATTTATGTGGAGCAAGTTGAACAAGTGGCCGAGCTGAGTGACTCAGACGGTTGAAGCGCTGTCCTTCTGAGCCCAACTTGGTAGGTTCCACGTGGCTCAGTCCGCTGGTATTTGAAGGTCCTTACATACGTCAGCCTCGTATCGGTAGATTTACTGGCACGTAAAAAACTCCTGCGGGACAAAATTCCGGCATCTCGGCGTCTCCGGAAACCGTCAAAAGTAGATAATGGGACGTAAAAAGAATAACATTATTATTACTTGAATAAGTACGGTAGTTTAAGTACATACTTTGGCAGCTGGATTACTGAGGACTCGGACACAGATTTAAAGATCCGTGTACGAATAGAAATGGCTTCGTCAAATGCTGTGTATATTGAGTGCTTTCGAACGGCTCTGAAACATGGACTCTGAAATGTAACACCATTAATAAAATAAAAGCCTTTGAGATGTGGATGTTCCGAAGGATGTTACGGATCTCGTGGACTGACCACGTCTTCAATGCTGTCGTACTCAGGCGCATGAGAAGGGAACGAATGTTGATGTGTACAAACAAGAAAAGAAAGACAGCGCACCTTGGGCATATTACGAGGAATGATAAGTACAACCTGCTGAAAGTGATCATGCAGGGTAAAACTGATGGACGTAAAGGTCGCGGTCGACTGATGAACTTACGGGACTGGAGAAGACTAGATTCGAGTAGACTGATGAGGGCAGCCGAACATCGTGGGGACTTCGCTGTGATTGTGGCCGATCTTCAGTAATGGAGAAGTCACTGAAATGAAAATCCACAGCCTGTTTCCAGTCATTCCACCGGGTCAGGAATGGAATGAATGAAGCCCCCATCTAGCGGCGAGGATAGGAATTGTGCCGGCTGCTAAAGCCGGTCGCACTCCTCTAGGGCAATGATTAATGAATGACAGATGAAATCAAATGATATTGGAGAGTGTTGCTGGAATGAAATATGACAGGGAAAACAAGAATACCCGGAGAAAACCTGCCCCGCCTCCACTTTGTCCAGCACAAATATCACATGGAGTGACCGTGATTTGAACCACGGAACCCAGCGGTGAGAGGCCGGCGCGCTGTCGTTTGAGCCTCGGAGACTGGAGAAGTCACTATAAGAAGAATAATAATTGGAATAAGCAGAGCTACGATTTTGATGACATGTCATCTTTTAGACATGATATAGGCTTTTGGGCTTAATGGCGTGTCAAGAAAATAAGGTGAATTTCTTGAAGTTTCGAAGAGAACTTTGCTCTGCGTCATCAGAAGAATATCTGGACTGTCCACGAGAAAGGCTTCTCAAACAATGAGGTTTGAATTTAGACGTTATAATAGAAGTTGAAATGGTACGTTCGTTCGTCACCAGTTGGCTCCCCGGACGCGGTACAGCGCTAGCGTTCGAACCGGAAGTTGGCGGAACCATCAGAATCAGTCTGAGAGGGTCACATAACACGTGTGCGCACATATGTAGGTATGACATTGACACAAGCCTATAATGAAACATCTGCGATGATGAACGTACGAATTTGGAAAACACCGAATCGAGATAACAATAGTGAAGGGACAGGGAAGGGAACTATCTACGTAAATCCTTAGTGGCTGTCAACCAGGTATTACTTAATTGATAGCCAGTGTCCCTGTTGAAATTGCTAGGATTTCTATGTATTTCCACAGCTTCCCGTATAATCCTGGTCCTGTAGTGTCCAGTGTGGGTAAGAGCTCGAGCATCTTGGAACATGATATCATGACCCGACGATAGAACGTGCTCACCTATTGCTGATTTGTCTGGCTGGTTGAAACGAATATTACGTTCATGTTACTTGATACGAGTACCAATGGACCGGCATGTTTGGCCAATGTATACCTTACCGCAAGTACAGGGAATTTCGTATACCGCAGGATGTAAAAGTGGGGGCAATTTGTCAACATGCCATCTTTTAATTGGTTCACAACAGACATTGCTAACTTGTACATAAATCCTGATCATAGATCCCACGAAATTTATTGTCAGTTTTGTCATCTTTTGCCGTTTTGTACTTTTTGGTCATTTTCTAAAATTACACGTCTTTGGGCATTTTATGGAATTTAGTCAAACTTTTTGAGTCACTTTCTTACATGTTTGAGGATTTTGAAGCATTTGCGCGTGTGGTGTTGGATATGATCGCAACTCTAAGTGAGGTTGAGTACGGAGACTTGAGAATCTTCATAACGCTTTGTCAATCTGGGGACTAAAAAAAAAAATCTTTGTTCACCACTTTTTTTTTAAGTTGCTTTACGTCACACCGACACAGATAGGTTTCATGGGGACAATGGGGCAGGAAAGGGCTAGGAGTGGGAAGGAAGCAGCCATGGTCTTAATTAAGGTACAGCCCCAGCATCTGCCTGGTGTCAAAATGGGGAAACCACGGAAAACCATCTTCAGGGTTGCCGACAGTGGGGTTAGAACCCACTATCTCCCGAATAATGGATACTGGCTGCACTTGAGCGACTGCAGCTATCGAGCTTGGTCGATTTCTTGTAATCAACCAGCGTCTCAACTTTAGGTATCAAACTTACTATATTTGTAATATTGATATAGCAACAATGTTAGTACACACAAACTGCAATACATCGTGAGATTGTTTAATTACATTGTTTAAGTTCTGCTGGCAAATAAGGGACCGTTTCTCTAGTCCCTTTATTGTAACTTGTGATGCGTAGTTGCTAGATTTTGCCGTCGTCACAATGTTACAGGTGATCTTTCTTTCTTAATCCATTTACCCTCCAGGGTTGGTTTTTCCCTCGGACTCAGCGAGGGGTCCCACCTCTACCGCCTCAAGGGCAGTATCCTGGAGCGTGAGACATTCGGTCGGGGATACAACTTGGGTGGAGGACCAGTACTTCTCCCAGGCGGCCTCACCTGCTTTGCTGAAGAGGGTCCTTGTGGGGGATGGAAAGATTGGAAGGGATAGGCAAGGAAGAGGGAAGGAAGCGGCCGTCGCCTTAATTTAGGTACCATCCCGGCATTTGCTTGGGGGAGAAGTGGGGGACCACGGATAACCACTTCCAAGATGGCTGAGGTGGGAATCGAACCCACCTCTACTCATTTGACCTCCCGAGGCTGAGTGGACCCCGTTCCAGCCCTCGCACCACTTTTCAAATTTCGTGGCAAAGCCGGGAATCGAATCCGGACCTCGGAAGGTGGCAGCTAATCACACTAACCACTACACCACAGAGACGGAGTGCAAGTGATCCAGGCAGAAATATCATTATGACTTCCTGAACGATTTTATTTTATGACTTTAACCCAGGAAGCTTAAGAAATATTTAACTTTCCAGTATTCACAAAGGTATCTGCAGCTTTATAATCGTACTTGAAATAAGTTTACACCCTATTTACAACAACATAAGGATGGTTTTGTTAGCTAAATATGATTATTGTTTCTAAATCTATCGGCTCAAATATCTGTTTGCACTCTAATATTATCAGCTGACATCTTGACGAAGTTATCTTATCACAGTGAAGGCAACTGTATCTAGTGAACGCACATTTTTTATTGCACGCACTACTGTGATAGGACCAACCCCTTCATCATTAGGCCTACAGGGCGGGTTGGCCATGCTCTTAGGGGCGCGCGGCTGTGAGATTGCATCCGGGAGATAGTGGGTTCGAATCCCACTGTTGGCAGCCCTGAAGATAGTTTTACGTGGTTTCCCATTTTCACACCAGGCAAATGCTGGGGCTGTACCTTACTTAAAGCCATGGCCGCTTCCTTCCAACTCCTAGGCCTTTCCTATCCCATCGTCGCCATAACACCTATCTGTGTCGGTGCGACGTAAAGCCAGTAGCATAAATAAATAAATAAATAAATAAATAAATAAATAAATAAATAAATAAATAAATAAATAAATTAATTAATTAATTAATTAATTAATTAATTAATTAATTAATTAATTAATAAAAGTACTTCCTAAGGCATTTTTGCCTCAAGCCCTTTACTCATGCATTAGGTTGTTACATATACCCTTTATTAACTGAAAATCCTGAAATGTTCAATTTTGGCACTTGGACTCGTTTTAATATATTCAATTGATTACCAAACCAAACCCCATGGCTCAACAGCCCCGAAAGGCCATGGCCTACCGAACGATCGCCGCTCAGCCGAAGACCTACAGATTACAACGCGTCATGTGGTCAGCACGACAGATCCTCTCGGCCGTTCTTCTTGGCTTTCTAGACCGGGGCCGCCATCTCACCGTCAGCTAGCTCCTCAATTGTAATCACGTAGGCTGAATGGACCTCGAAACAGCCCTCACATGCAGGTAAAAATCCCTGACCCGGCCAGGAATCGAACCCGGACCTCCGGATAAGAGACAGGCATGCTACCCCTACACCGCAGGGCCGACATTCAAATGATTGCATAAATAAATCCTCAAACAACCTGGTGTATTAATTGTCATGTCCTGCTCTTACTTATATAATATTTTCACTGATATTCATGCAAAATACCAGTGTTCTGTATCTGCTGCTCTTTTGATTAATAAGCATGCAGAACTTGTGAACTAGTGATTGCAGTGCTGGACCCTTGACTTTTTGTTTTCTTTTCATATACTAGGGGAAAGAAGACTTTTGGAAGACATGCATGTTACCTATCAACCTATGGTTGAGTAAAACTAAAAGGAGTATAATATTTGAATCTTGTCATTGTCCTAATATCAAAAGAGTGTTACGTAGCTTACAGCAACTTAGGTTTACCTTGTCCACTAATGTCTATTAAAACTAACCCATCTGTACTGTGTGTTTTTCTCGATGAACCATATAGGAAATCCGCTTAGCAAACCGTGGATGACGACCACCGAAGATTCGGAACCCAACTTCCCTCCAGATGAAGGCAAGTATTTTTTTAAATTACCGATATACCCCTTTTTTGGCACTCTGTGCCTCTAAGTACATGTATGTGTTTTGTATTTTAATTTGTGCTGAACCTAATACCCAACCTTTCCTCTGTGTTTCTGTGCTGCACCGTTCAGGAAACCCACTCAGTCCACCATGGTGGCAGACCACTGACTTGGATGCCATGTTTGGTGCTGCTAAAGGTAAGTGTATTACATCTATTCATTCTTTTAGAGTACAATATAAGTTCGATTAAACGCAGATGTTGGAGGACTTGCTTTACCCCCGAGTTATGTAGAACACAATTTAATGAAAAGCACTGAAGCAAAAATACCTGTATTCTACTTTCCAGTTTTCACACCATCGATTATGTTCAATTTATCGTTTACAGAGTTACATTTTTCTGTTTTTCATAGGACCTGCACCAAACTTAAAACTCGACTAAAAAGGCTTGTTTGACAAAAGCTACGTGTGCTGTAAAAAAAAGTAGTAATGAACTAACAAGTACAATTGCATTACATTCTTTTAAAGTAGTCAACAACAAAGTCTATTACGTTTTGCCAAATGTCTAGGGGCCGTAGGGGACCGGTGAAGGGCGTTCTCTGTTGGTGACAGCGATGGAGTGCCCTACTACGCGGAGTACAGAAGCCTCGTCAGGAAATCTGCGACCTCGGAGTTCCTTTAACTTCGGAAATAGGTCGAAGTCACAGCGACTTATGTCCGGTGGGTAAAAAGTGTGTTCCAAGACCTTCCAATGTCACCGTTGCAATAAGAGCTTGACACTGTGCATTGTCGTGCAACACGATAGGGCGACCGTCTCGTAATAAACATGGACGTTTGCACCGAATCGCCGGACGCAGATGTCGCTCCAGAAATCGGTAATAGTAGTCACTGCTGTCTGTACTCCCTGAGGCACAGCACACGTAGTCGTATGCCACAGTCAGCATAAGCTTCACCCGACTGGGTTCCTGTCGAAATTTCTGTGGACGTAGCGAACCTGGGTGACGCCATTCTTGACGCTCGTAGTCTCATGTTCACGTCTCATCTGTCGTGACCCTAAGGGATGTACAACAGACTGAGGACTTGGGTTCGGAGTTCTGGGAGCGTATAATCAGATTGGCAAATCTTAATTATCAATTATATTCTAACACTGAGAATTTTTTTTTTTTTTTGCTAGTTGCTTTACGTCGCACCGACACAGATAGGTCTTATGGCGACGATGGGATAGGAAAGGGCTAGGAATGGGAAGGAAGCGGCCGTGGCCTTAATTAAGGTACAGCCCCAGCATTTGCCTGGTGTGAAAATGGGAAACCACGGAAAACCATATTCAGGGCTGCCGACAGTGGGGTTCGAACCTACTATCTCCCGAATACTGGATACTGGCCGCACTTAAGCGACTGCAGCTATCGAGCTCGGTTGAGAATATTCACACACATATATATAATTATATATATACAACACAAAATCTCTGACACCAATTACTCTCAATCCCTTCTCAACTTCCGATCTATGAGAAAGTCTTTAAGTCTTTTTCCTAGTACACACAAAATACATATAATACATATATTTACTGGTTGAATACTTAACTACGGAGTATCGCTGATTCTTGTCCAGCTGACGTCTTCACTCTTCTCTTCTTGCCTTCGCCTCTTCTGCGTAGATATCCCTGGATCTCGTTACTCTTCACGGCGACGTGACTTCTCCCAATTAAAATTGAACTGCTAGTCTATAAGCTTATTCCAACACCACTTTGATAATCGGTGTGGAAAACCCTTGTGATTGTTTACCAACAAATCACACTCAGTTCGAGAGCCTGATATCCCTCTATCTTACTATCACTTTACTGCGTACTGCGACTGAATGCTAAGTCTACCAGCTCTCCAACAGTTCTCCCTAGTTGATTATTCACTTCTCTGCGCGATACTGCCTACCGTCGAAAAGCCTCCTTCGAGGGATGAAAGTCAAGAAGCCTTGTTGTTTACAAGTTACCCAGTTATATAGTTTCATCTATTCTTTCTCGAATAATCCCACTGATTCCTATACCACCACCGCAAGTCACTAGTTCACGTCACGACTGCACTGTTCTGTGATTGGTTCTTTCACATGGAACCACCCAGTCACGTTGCATTACACACATTGTTCCAGAACACTTTGGAAACTGTTTCTACGACTCTTACACGTAACTCTGTATATTTCCAACCCAAAAGAAGTGCGTATTTGACTTACACAATGTTTCACAATATTGAGACACAAAGCTCTTGGCTTACGAGCTCCAAAGCAACATCGAATATTCTAAATCCTTCTTTGAAATATTCTGTTATTTCTCTTATTATTAATACAATCATTCATGAATTATGCGTTATGAAGACACATAAACTCTCCTATAATTTCCCTTCATATATACATGCGCTCATATGCCTGCTACTTTTTAAATCACAGGCTTTCTACCCTGGAGGTCGCGGATTCGAATCCCATTCGAACCCGTTCGCTCTCTCTCGTTAATACGCGGAAGGCGCGTCGTGAGCCGTCGTTCACGACACATCAAAGGCGACAATACGCTGCAGATGTTCGTCTCCTTCATTGCGAAATCTCTCCAGGTGGATGCCAGCCAGTGCATACCGGTGCCACTTCCGTACGTCGGTGAGTTGATTTCGAACCCAACGGAACGCAATTTTCCTCATTTTAAGACATTTCGTCAGCATGTGCCACACCGTTTGATGACTGCGGCCAACCTCTACGGATAATTCCCGGACACTCTGTCGATGGTCTACCGAAACGAGACCACTCACGATGTCAATCTGATCTTGAGGAATGGCGGCCGGCATGTGCGGTGCAAATTCCGAGTCTTATTCCGACCCGCACGAAACACCTCGACCCATCGTGCTACCGTCCTACACGGTAATGCATTCTCGCCACAGGCTTCGCGTAATCCTTGATAACATTCTGATGCATTTTTGCCATGGGCAATCTCGATTTTAATCCACGAACGCTGATCACTTTTTGAAAACTTGCTTTATAGCGGTGACATCGACACTCTTCACTTCAACGCCACACAGCAACAACACCCGTCAGATGCTCACTACACTACACATCGCTACCTGACCGTTCCCATATCCTATTTGCGCACGCCCTGCCAGTGTTTGACTACGTTGCCACTACTGTATTTTCAGCCCTTGTATAAAGCAACACTGTCACTTATATTGTAAGCACGGGTGCAGGCAAACAAGTTTTACTTGTTGAGGGAGATGGGGGAAGATCATCTAATAAATTTCCCCTGTGTAAACAAAAGCTTGGCAATTTGTTCACGTCCCGTTATTTTTGTGAATAGACGGGCATGCAGTTTCTAAAAACCCCATCCAGTCATCTCTTGAAGTCCACCTTCTTAGCGCGGAGTCGTTAACGGTTATAGATAGTAATACAGAAACCCTCTCTGCAGTTCGTTACTGCATTTAAAAAATAAAAATGTTAATTATGATATTTTTCTGGAGACATACTTTGCACCACGAATCGGTGGTGAATCGACCACGTTTAAACGGATTTTTACTGGATAAAGTTGCATTTCTGTGCTATGTGCATTGGGATGTTTAGAACTGTCTTACAGTTGGGCTAGGAGAAAAATGTAAGTCTACTATGCAAGCATTCCTAGAATCCCCTTTGATCAGCTCGTCACCACTGTCGCCAGAATAGATCTTTGGGACAAAGGTGGATTTAACATTTTAGCGCCCGGAGGCACAGTAATGGAATAAGGATGTAACCAACAACTTTTTGAAAAATGATATTTCAGTGGAAATAGGATGTATCATCACGCCTCTATGCTGTGGTGTCATCTTATGTCTTACATTTGAACTTCAACCTGGTTTATAGCCAGCAGAACTTTGTCCTCCCTGGTGTAAGGATGGAACATAAGTCAAAATGGTGGACAATCCTTGTGTTGGTTCATACCAGCTGTAATAGATAATTTAAAAAAAAGGCCATAGACGAAATCACATCTGTATTTTTATATATTTTCTTGACATTCTTATTGTTATTGTTATTTTTATTATTACATATTATTTGCTATCACTTGTATTGCAATTGCATGTACAGGATTTATCTTCTGGGGTCGGTAGATGCAGAGTGGGTCTCGGCCCATAAGTGGCCACGGCTGGTCCGTTGTCCAACAGCTCTGCACTCTGACCGGCCAACCGAGCAGAGGAGGGGTGGCCACGGCTCTACCGTGGCTCTATGCCTCTGCATTCGGGTGACCTCGCTGCTGGCCCCAGCCGTCGGCTGTCCTGAGATTGGTTTTACCATTCTCCTGCACTTAGGCGAATGCTGCGACAATACCTAGTATAGGCTACGGCCGCCTCCGAGCATCTCCTTCACCGTAACAAATCTCCCGGCCTGAGAGACGGCGTCACCGTCTAAGAGGCCCGCCTCCCCCTTCAGGGGAGGAATGAACACATTTTAGTAGTAGTTAAAAAACAAACCAAACCCCATGGCACTACAGCCCTTGAAGGGCTTTGGCCTACCAAGCGACCACTGCTCAGCCCGAAGGCCTGCAGATTACGAGGTGTCGTATGGTCAGCACAACGAATCCTCTCGGCCGTTATTCTTGGCTTTCTAGACCGGGGCCGCTATCTCACCGTCAGATAGCTCCTCAATTCTAATCACGTAGGCTGAGTGGACCTCGAACCAGCCCTCAGGTCCAGGTAAAAATCCCTGACCTGGCTAGGAATCGAACCCGGGGCCTTCGGGTAAGAGGCAGGCACGCTACCGCTACACCACGGGGCCGACGTAGTAGTTATCTTCTGATATATACAAAAGTAAGCCATACTTGCAGATTGTTTTCCACTGTATCACTTCCAATTCACATATTATTTTTAAAACCTTACGTAAGTTATAGCAACAAAATATTGTTTTTAATAGATGACTCATTTGTACACTTGCATATGGAGTTGATTCAAGTAGTGTATACCATAAAATAGACCCCAAAATTTTTATTTCTTCTGAAAAATTACTGATTTGTTGCTTACAATCTTATTCCAGGGAGATCTTCAATTATAGAGAGAGAGAGAAAAAAAGGAACAATAGTCACGTATTTGAAATAGGCTTAATTACCGATCAAGAAACATTTAAAATTTCACAGTACCTGGTACTTTTTCAAAGATGAAATTAAATTCACCAAATGGATTTAGGCCCTGTTGACCATACAGCCAAGTACATGCTAGTTTATACAAAATATGTCATGTTACGTAGGTTTTTAAAACAAATATTAAATGATTGAATGAATGAGTGAAGAGTGAACAACGGACCACACGCAATTTTATTTACTCGTAGAACTGGAAATTTATAATAGGCGCTGTTCATTTTATTCATACACTGTATTTGGATGCGTAACTAGGAATTTAGTACACATGGTGTGATATTTGAAAATTAATATCAGTTAAATATGTTATGCCCGCCCCGTGGTGTAGGGGTAGCGTGCCTGCCTCTTACCCGGACACCCCGGATTCGATTCCCGGCCAGTCAGGGATTTTACCTGGACTTGAGGGCTGGTTCGAGGTCCACTCAGCCTACGTTATTAGAATTGAGGAGCTATCTGGCGGTGAGATAGCGGCTCAGGTCTAGAAAGCTAAGAATAACGGCCGAGAGGATTCATTGTGCTGACCACACGTCACCTCGTAATCTGCAGGCCTTCGGGCTGAGCGCCGGTCGCTTGGTAGGCCAAGGCCCTTCAAGGGCTGTAGTACTATGTTTTTTTAAATATGTTATAATAGCCTGGTACACTTTCTTCTCTCTTGAAGTTGCTGTAACTGTTGAAGTCTCCTCAGTAATGTAGTTCGATGGATTCGATGTAAAATGATTTAAGCCTCCCAATGACTGGCCGTTACAGGAGAAATATGGAAGGTGATGACACTAGTTCTAAATCATGGGTGTCAAAGCTTGCCCACCGTAAGCAAAATGCCCGTACTAGAAATACCTATCCACCTAAATCATGGGTGTCAGAGCTTGCCCACCGTAAGCAAAGAGCCTGTACTAGAAATACTTGTCCACCTAAATAATGTGTCTCAGAGCTTGCCCACCGTAAGCAAAATGCCCGTACTAGAAATACCTATCCACCTAAATCATGTGTATCAGAGCTTGCCCACCGTAAGCAAAGTTCCCGTACTAGAATTACCTGTCCACCTAAAATACATGTGCATGAGGGCTCAAGTCTCTTCTCCTCTGTCGGCTTATACTTCCCCACGTTGCTGACTCAGGGCTGTGAACGTCTGGCGGTGACGAAGTTGTGACACTTGCACGGAGTGACACTTGCACGGAGATGGAATGTGTTGACACTTGCACGGAAAGCCAAAAATACCGGGAAATTACTAAGCATGGCTATTTCAAACAGTGACACTTGCACGGAAGCCCAAGGAGGTTTGGAAAACCAGAAACAGGGGAGGGGAAGCCCCACCCGGTAAGTGGAATTCATTGCTACAGTTGATACCTGTGTGACAACTAGTGTTCCGTGTTGAACTGGTGATAATTGCTCTGCAGCTATGGAGTTCACTGAGACTAAAGGTGTACAAATTGTACTTCAGGCTTGCCTGCTCCAAGCTGCTCTGCAACAAGCAAAGCAGCTTAGCTTGAGAGTCAGCGAAGCAAGAGTGCACGCGTACTGAGCGCGTTAGTCATAGCAAACCAAAACCTGGGTTTCCCTAAGCCTGACAGGTTGCCTGGGACCCGTTCGGACTGCCGGACTTGAGGAGAGCGAACGTGAAGTTTGCTATCGATGCGACGTGAATGTGCCGTTATATGTTATTGTAGCTACATATTCCGTCGAGTGCAGCTCTGTTGTAGTTCGAGGTGCAACCAGCAGGAAAATGAACAAGTCAACCGTAAAGGAAATCGAAGAAAAATTAAAAAAGTGGTGAATTTATTCTAGCAACAAAACAGGGCTCAAGTCTAGCATGGGAAAAAATTCATGTGTTTATGAACAGGTATCAAATAAGCCAGTAGGTTACTCGCAATGCAATTTTTGCCAAAAGCTACTCAGCACACATTCAGGGACCTCAAGTATGTTGCGACATGTCTGCAAATTTGACCCAAATGTTCCACAGTCTAAAAATATTTTGAAAGAGGACAAGGACTTCGTGACTGACAAGTGCGTGGAAATGTGCGCCAAGGACTTGAGACCGTTTACAACTATTGAGGGCGAAGGATTTTTAAATTTAGGGCAAACGCTGATAGAAATGGGCAAAAAGTATGGCTCAGTGGATATTAAAAATATTATACCCTCTCGAGTCACAGTTGCTAGGAAGGTACAAACTTTCGCGGACAAAGTGCGCAGTAAAACGCTTCCCGACATAGTACATGCTATTAAATCTGGTATCTGTGCGAGTACCACTGACCTGTGGACAGATAATTACAAGGGTGTGCACTATATGTCTGTCACAATGCACTATATAAATGCAGATTGGTCTCTCAATAAGTATGTATTAATGTGTTCGGCCTTCCCTGACTGTCCAAAAACTAGTGAAAATATTCGCAGTGAATTGGAAGATCTTTTGGAAGGACATGGCGTTTCTCATGAAGATATTTGCAAAATTACATTTGTAACAGACCAGGGAAGCAATATTGTTAAGGCCCTCAGCATATACAAACGTCTTCCATGCATGGCTCATATTATTAATACGGTCTTGAAGCATGTTCTGAGCGAACTCTTTTTCAAAGAAAGTGTTCCTAATGTGTTAGCTGTTATCCATTCAGTGAAATCTCTGGTTTCGTACTTTAAGAGAAGAGGCCTATGTGTGAGGTTACAATCATCTTTGAAACCGTATGTACACTGACTGACAGTGACAATGCAACACCAAGGAGGAGTGGTTCGAAAGGGATGAAAGTTGGGGAAAAAACAGAGACGGCACGGATGAATAATTGATGTTTATTTCAAACCGATATGCAGGTTACACAATGCGCACGGCATCGACTCAGTAGGATGTAGGACCACCGCGAGCGGCGATGCACGCAGAAACACGTCGAGGTACAGAGTCAATAAGAGTGCGGATGGTGTCCTGAGGGATGGTTCTCCATTCTCTGTCAACCATTTGCCACAGTTGGTCGTCCGTACGAGGCTGGGGCAGAGTTTGCAAACGGCGTCCAATGAGATCCCACACGTGTTCGATTGGTGAGAGATCCGGAGAGTACGCTGGCCACGGAAGCATCTGTACACCTCGTAGAGCCTGTTGGGAGATGCGAGCAGTGTGTGGGCGGGCATTATCCTGCTGAAACAGAGCATTGGGCAGCCCCTGAAGGTACGGAAGTGCCACCGGCCGCAGCACATGCTGCACTTAGTGGTGGGCATTTAACGTGCCTTGAATACGCACTAGAGGTGACGTGGAATCATACGCAATAGCGCCCCAAACCATGATGCCGCGTTGTCTAGCGGTAGGGCGCTCCACAGTTACTGCCGGATTTGTCCTTTCTCCACGCCGACGCCACACTCGTCTGCGGTGACTATCACTGACAGAACAGAAGCGTGACTCATCGGAGAACACGACATTCCGCCATTCCCTCATCCAAGTCGCTCTAGCCCCGCACCATGCCAGGCGTGCACGTCTATGCTGTGGAGTCATTGGTAGTCTTCTGAGCGGACGCCGGGAGTGCAGGCCTCCTTCAACCAATCGACGGGAAATTGTTCTGGTCGATATTGGAACAGCCAGGGTGTCTTGCACATGCTGAAGAATGGCGGTTGACGTGGCGTGCGGGGCTGCCACCGCTTGGCGGCGGATGCGCCGATCCTCGCGTGCTGACGTCACTCGAGCTGCGCCTGGACCCCTCGCACGTGCCACATGTCCCTGCGCCAACCATGTTCGCCACAGGCGCTGCACCGTGGACACATCCCTATGGGTATCGGCTGCGATTTGACGAAGCGACCAACCTGCCCTTCTCAGCCCGATCACCATACCCCTCGTAAAGTCGTCTGTCTGCTGGAAATGCCTTCGTTGACGGCGGCCTGGCATTCTTAGCTATACACGTGTCCTGTGGCACACGACAACACGTTCTACAATGACTGTCGGCTGAGAAATCACGGTACGAAGTGGGCCATTCGCCAACGCCGTGTCCCATTTATCGTTCGTTACATGCGCAGCACAGCGGCGCATTTCACATCATGAGCATACCTCAGTCACGTCAGTCTACCCTGCAATTGGCATAAAGTTCTGACCACTCCTTCTTGGTGTTGCATTTGCTCTGTCAGTCAGTGTATATCTTTGCTTCTAAATTTCTCGAATTATAAATAATACATTATATTTATGGTCATATTTCCATCAACTTTCATTTTTTTATTTAAATATTCAAATATTTTTGTTCAAGGAACGTACGTTTTATTAAGTAACTATTTTTGACAGAAATAAATATTATTTGTTAATTAGTTACATAAGACGTCTGAATTACGAAATAAACTTTGTAATGATTAACATAATACTAAATAACCAGATAAAATAATATTTGTGTTGACGAATCCTGTATAAATTCTGGCATGTAACAACCCCTTTCCTGTCTGCATTCACGCGAGTCTCACATCAGCACAATGAAGGAGCAAACATAAATTAACGCAGCAGGAAGAAGAAAGCAAGCAAGCAAGCTAACCTGAGGCCTGCCCAAGTTGGGCTGAGCTTGACCTGGCCAGGAGTGCAGCAGCCTGCTTGTACTGTTGTTTACGTGCGGCTACCTTGCTTGCCTGCTCTCCAGGCAGGCATGGGCAAGTTAAATGCGGAGTTTGTACACCTCTAACTGAGACCGCCTTTATTGATTTACCACGGACATCAGTATATTGTGGACTATACCAATAAAGATCAAATGACATATTGGCGGTGCATATATTTCAAGAAAAGTAAATGTAAAGGAAGAATAACAACGAAAGGTAATACAGTTTTAGGCGAGACAAGTCATTAAAATGCGTAGACTTTCACGACCACTAAATGACATTATGATAATTATTTGGGGATATTAGGTCGTGTAATAATAAATAAATACCAGCTGACGCTTTTCGATCCTGCGACCTGGATCGTCTTCAGAGCAACAACAAAGCAAAATGGCTACGGTCACTTCATAGTAACCAGACTCAAGATAGAGAGACCCTGTTAGAAATATAGTTCATTCCAGGGCCTCCGGACGACGCGACGAATGAAGTGAAAAAAAAAAGTGTAGTAAATGAAAAAAAAAAAAGTGCAAGGGAAACAGACAGTATGATTTCAACAGTTTACACTGGAGAAGTAGGCCAGCAGTTCAATAGAGGCTATGACCTTGTGACATCGCCGCCATCACATAGAAGTGCCAAACAATCATTACAACGCATCCGACGGAAAAGAATGGGACCTACAAAATACCCGATCAATTCTGGAGGTGCAATAATACAGGAAAGGCACATAACAATGAACGACGGTGGAAAATTCCTACTTGATGACAACAACAGGGGGCTTAAAGACAGGATATTACTGTTTGCCAGCGAGAAAGGAAAATCTGCTTCTTTGTCGACGGGACCTTCAAAAGTTCAAGCAAGCAGTTTAGGCAGTTATTTAACATCCACGCCGATCTTGGAAGTTCTTGGAAAGAAACCAACACGATACCAGCTGTCTACGCGCTGTTACCAAACAAGAAACGGGAAACTTTATGCTCGTTTCTTCGAAACTGTTAAAAACAACGTACCAGGATGGGACCCCGTGACACCCTGTAAAACGCTGTTTCCTGAAGCTGAGATTTTTGGTTGCAACTATCATTTTTGTCTATGGAGGAAAGTATTAGATTGTGGCCTTGTTACTGCGTACAGGGAAAATGAAGAAATTAGACTTCATATTCGAATGTGTTCGGCACTAGCGCACATTTCCCTAGAAATGATTGATGATGGTTTGCTTTGTATTCAGGAGAGCTCCCCTGAAAATCAGAATCTACAGGTGTTTTACGACTATGTCGTCGATCAATGGCTGGATAACGAGCACATGCCAAGTAATTTGTGGAAGGCGGCATCGGACCAATAACGTTTCTGAAGGCTGGAACCAAAGAATAAACACTTTAATTTAGAGAGCCCACCCGAATGTATCTTCGCTGATCAAGACTCTTCGAGATGACGCAGAGTACTACGGTCACCAATTTGACAGGATAGTTTTGAATATCGATGGGAAGATAAGAAAAAACAGCAGTGAAGATCGATGAGAGTATTTCAAATGTCTTAAAAATACTTGAAGTTGATGGCAAAATAAGATCATTCCTAGTTTGTGTTGCTTACGCTCAGAAACTGCAGTGAAACTACCCTGGAATATTACAGGATTTGTAAATATTGTAAATATACAAATATTCTGAGTCTTAATTAATAAAGAGAAAACGTGACAGTGGAATATCACTGCATACCCATGCAAATATCTTGAATCAGCACTTAAAAAATTAAAAAAACTTGACGAACTTGCACAAAGTGAAAAAAATATATCTATGAGGAACGCAAAGAGACTACCTCCCCGTGCTGTTCCCTGGAAACGGCGCCAAGTCGGCTAAATGTCTCTTGCAATGTATAAAATTAACCAGAAAAACAAACTCCATGGCGCAACAGTCCTTGAAGGGCCTTGGTCTACCAAGTGACCGCTGTTCAGCCCAGAGGCCTGCAGATTACGAGGTGACGTGTGGTCAGCACGACGAATCCTCACAGTAGTTATTCTTGGCTCTCTACACCAGCGCCGCTATCTCGCCATCAGATAGCTTCTCAGTTCTAATCTAATCACCTCGAACCAGCCCTCAGATTCAGGTAAAAATTCCTGACCTGGCCGGGAATCGAACCCGGGGATTCCGGGTAAGAGGAAGGCACGCTACTCCTATACGATGGGGCTGGCATTTATAAAATTAACAGTTACTTATAAATTGCATCTAAATTTACTACCGTGATTACCAGAGCTAGGATTTTTGATTACATGTAATCTTTTAATTGGTTCTAAATAGACATTGCTAACTTGTACAAAGATCCTTATCATAGCTCCCACATTATAGAAATGCTAATTACCGAGCAAGTGACCGTGCGGTTAGGGTCGTGCAGCTGTGAGCTTGCATTCGGGAGATAGTGGGTTCGAACCCCATTGTCGGCAGCCCTGAAGATGGTTTGCCGTGGTTTCCCATTTTCACACCAGGCAAATGCTGGGGCTCTACCTTAATGAAGGCCACGGCCGCTACCTTCCCAATCTCCCACCCTTCCGTCGCCGAAAACCTTCGATGTGTTAGTGCGATGTCAAACAAATAGCAAAAAAATGGTAATTTATTAGGTCATTTTTGTCATTTTTTGCCATTTTGTATTATTAGATCATTTTATAAAGTTGTAAGTCATTATGCGGTCATTTTATGGAATTTATTGTCCGATCCCATGGCTAAATGGTTAGCGTGCTGGCCTCTGGTCACAGGGGTCCGGGGTTCGATTCCCGATATGGACGGGAAGTTGAACCATAACGGGTTCTGGGTTCGTTCCGCTGGCACGGGAGCTGGGTGTACGACCCGCAGGTCGCCTACGGGAGTCAAATCAAAAAGACCTGCACCTGGCGAGCCGAAGATATTTTATACTTTTTGAGCCATTTTCTTACATGTTGAAGCATTTACGCGTGTGGTATTGGATTTTTAGGAGAGGCGAGTCTTTATGTGCATCTTCGTCAAAGTACCTATCAAATTAGATTATTATAGGTATCCAAAATGTATTTTAGTACGACCATCCTACTTCTGACTCATCAGGTAGAGTGAAAGTTCCGTGCAAGTGTCACCATCCTACTTCTGACTCATCAAGTAGAGTGAAAGGCTCCGTGCAAATGTCACTCCGTGCAAGTGTCACTCCGTGCAAGTGTTCCAACCCCGGCGGTGACAGGCTCCAGTTACCGGTTTTGGTAACCTGGATACCTGGCAACTCTACATTGCCGCAGCAAATGTACAAAAAGAACCACTTTTCCCTTTGCGAAAATCCAATGATCATAAATACAGTATGTCTCCTGGTCATGGCCAGCCATTACCGGCTGCTAATTTCAGATGGACCGGGCGAGTTGGCCGTGCGCGTAGAGGCGCGCGGCTGTGAGCTTGCATCCGGGAGATAGGGGGGTCGAATCCCACTGTCGGCAGCCCTGAAGATGGTTTTCCGTGGTTTCCCATTTTCACACCAGGCAAATGCTGGGGCTGTACCTTAATTAAGGCCACGGCCGCTTCCTTCCCACTCCCAGCCCTTATTATTCTTATGGGATCCGCGCTAAAACAGTTTGATACACTACCGAATGTGAAGACTTGTTTTTCATCTTGAAGAACGTTCACCACAATAAGTCGTTGATTATGTTCCAAAAAATATTAATTTTGTTCAAACATCTGTGACGACGCTTGAGCCCGGATTTTCAGGTTTTAACCTATTTTTTCCTCGCTATTTAATGAATAAATTTCAAGATATACAGTATATTAGTTTCACACTTCCTGAAGCAGAATATGTGAATTTCAAAATACCTAAAAAATACCTAAATGAGGGGTTGACACCTAAAATAAACTAAATAGCTGTTTAACCTTCTTCAATTGATTAATGTTATTTTTCCTTCGAAACTTACAGTAAAATTATTTTCGCCACTACTCTAGTCGTCTGCAGAGAAAATAGCAGGCAAAGAGCGTGATGAATGGTTGCTGCAATACTTGACTTATTTGTTGTACAGTGAAGCAATGCCTAAATTGAAAAATGCCTACTACCTTTTTATTTCAGGTTAAATGTAACCTCCCATCTGGAGCAGCAAAAATGTGCAGCTGTGGACGTAAAGCCCCTGGGAAAAAAAAAAAAAAAAAAAAAAACCAGATGGCAACCAGCTATACGACGTAGTCTTCACGTTTACTATGGATACACTTCTGTCACACATTCTGTTAGATGTCAGTACGCCCATCTCTATTGCTATAATAGTAGACTGAGCGTTGGTGAACGTTAAGTGCCGTTGTCCGTAGTAGGCCTATGCGTGCGCCGCCACTAGCCCATGGACAATTGGAGACGCCTGATTTGGAGTGTTGACCACGCTATACTACGTGGCAGCCGATGGGAGGGTTTGGATATGGCGAATGCTAAGCGAACGATATATTGCGAGCACCATGTTCATATCGTCGACAATAATGTTGCCTTTACAATTAAGCCTTTCAGTTTAAAACTTCTTTTAGTGAACAGTTAAAAGTAGAGAATAACTTATGCGAACTATTGGTACTTTGACGTAGTTAGCATCTTTACCAATTCCAACGCCCATAATGATGGCCAGTAGGGAAGAACAGTAAGATGCACATTTGACAGGATGAATGGCTCAATCTCTTGTTAACAAACCTTCTCGCCTATTATTCGTATGGCCAGAGCGATGATATCGGGCTCGTGACAGAAGTTTTCCGACAGGAAACTGTACTTCAACTGACGGATTTACGAGAATATAAGTGGCGACATAATTACTTTCACGCTGTTCAAGGTGACATCTTCCTGCATGGCTGCCAAAGAACTATTTTGATGGAGAGATGACGCAACTTAAGGGTAAATGGTGACAGCTATGCATGTAATTTATTCATCCTGGCACATATTTTTCATATAGGAGCGTCCTCATGCGATTGGATCTTCTTAGATTGTATATACTCCCATTGCCTGGACGAGGCGGTAAAGGTGTGTTCGGCTCACCCGGAAGGACGTGGGTTCGATTCCCCGGCAGGAAGTCGATCAATTTAAGAAACGATATTTCTACTTCCGGAGGTGCATGTGGTCCTCAGGTGCATAAGATCCTGAGGTTCACTCAGCCTATAAGTACCAGGTTCATTCCTGGGCGCCGGGCGTAGAGCTAACCACTCTACCCCATCAAGTGCCGAGGTTACGGATAGTGTAATACTTTTCCTTTCACCCCTCCAACGGCCTTCATGGCCTGTACGGAGATGACTTTGCTTTTGCTATCAGAGGATCTCTTTTTTTTTTTATTTACAATTTGCTTAACGTCGCACCGACACAGATAGGTCTAATGGCGACGATGGGGGAGGAAAGTGCTAGGAGCGGAAGGAAGCATCCGGGCCCTTAATTAAGGTGCAGCCCCATCATTACTATAATGCTGTATTATCCAGATACATGTAGAAACATGAGTTTTGTAGATTTTGTCACTGTAGTTTGTGTATATGTAACCGATATGTAAAGATAATAGGCAACTTGATATTTTTGGAGTTCAGAGACCAGGAAGAGGCGACGCTCACGCGGTACAGATGAGCCTTACACCTTAAGTGTCGTATTTCTCTATTAGTTCACAACTTACAAATTCTTCTTTCACCAATATGAATATTCCGCCTCCAATCGAATCTATCCTATCTCTACGATAAATACTTCAGTTTTGAGAGAAAATTTTCGCGTTGGTAATGTTACTTTTCAGCCATATTTTAACTTCTATTACTAAAATCTGATGATTTTAAAATACTGTACCGGTAGATGTATTTTTCTTTCTTTTCTCGAAAGAGATAGGTAGCAGGTTTAAAAGACACGATTCCGAGAAAGAGATACTGAACGAACG
Organism: Anabrus simplex; assembly: GCF_040414725.1. Lineage (NCBI taxonomy): Eukaryota > Metazoa > Arthropoda > Insecta > Orthoptera > Tettigoniidae > Anabrus > Anabrus simplex. The sequence continues at coordinate 826,212,093 of NC_090265.1, forward strand.
TACGCCGACATATACCAAAAAGTATGCAAATACTTCAGGTTTGGTTTTTTTTTTTTTTTTGAAAACAATGAAAACTGCGCCTCAGGGGTATGATACTTAATGAATGTACAAAGTTTTTATTTATCTACAGTAGCTCTGTCAGTTTGCATGATGTGTGTCCGCTGTATTACCGCTTATCACTTTTTTGACACGTTTAATGTATATAATAGTGATGGGGTAATCGAATATTTTTAAAATACTCGAATAACCTCCATCAAATTATTTATATAATCGAATAAATAATCGAATGAGTTTCAAATATCATTCAGTTGTATCGCATAGAATATTCGGATGCGTCATGAATCAATTTTTCGATTTGAGTGTTTCGGATGGATAATCGATTGAAATAAGAGAATAGATGAACTCTTATAAAAAATAGAATTACGCATTTTCCCAAACGTATCCCCAAATCTTGAAACTAAATGAGTGAATTAACTGTCTTATTATTTTTTTTTTTGCTAGGGGCTTTACGTCGCGCCGACACAGATAGGTCTTATGGCGACGATGGGATAGGAAAGGCCTAGGAGTTGGAAGGAAGCGGCCGTGGCCTTAATTAAGGTACAGCCCCAGCATTTGCCTGGTGTGAAAATGGGAAACCACGGAAAACCATTTTCAAGGCTGCCGATAGTGGGATTCGAACCTACTACCTCCCGGATGCAAGCTCACAGCCGCGCTCCTCTACGCGCACGGCCAACTCGCCCGGTAATTAACTGTCTTAATAACATCACTTTTCATTCGATTATTTCGAAAGCATTCACTATTCAATTGCCTCATTCATTCGAATGGAGTTCCGAATGAATAATCGAAAAAATAATCGACTTGAAAAGTTCACTGTTTGATTGCCTCATTGTTTCGAATGGAGTTTCGGATGGATGATCCAAAAATAATAGAATGTTAAAACTGTTCACTGTTTGATTCATTCCAATGGAGTTTCGAATGAATAATCGAAAAATATTCACTATTCGATTGGCTCATTCATTCGAATGAATAATCGAAAAATAATCGAATAAGCGATTATTTTGTATTCGATTATCCCATCACTAGTTAGTAATACTCTTAATACTTGCTACCTATCCCTAAAATGCTTAAGTTATATTTTACCTTTTTAGGTCACATTTAGCTAATTTTTAGAGCATATTAGCTTGCATATTTTGTACTTCTTTAGGTTATAAACTTCCGAATTCTACTGATTACTGTCATTCTCACTACCAAAATTCCTAAGGCATAAGAGGTCACAAAGTACACAGTTACGACGTCTGAAAAGAAGAAAAGTAAAGATTCAAAATTAACTAGTAGACTATATTCTGTTTTACTTCCTGAAGGTTTTGGTTCTTGTAGCTGAGAGGTCTGATTTACAGATAGCAATTAATGCACAAGAAAAGATTTAAATTATAACTGTTATTTTTGTAATTTCTTTTGAATTTCAGAAGACACTTCTCGGACAGCCTGGTCGGTTCCTGAGCCAAGCTACTATGCTCAACTGATCGATGGTGAGTAAGGACTTTTCATACTCTTTTTTTGACTTTAAGGGATGATTTTAATTCCAACATTCGGATCAGGAATATTGAATAGATACAGTCCAAAGATATTGGTAATAGATTAGGAAATAACAAAACATAAATGAAGAAAACAGGAATGCAATGAATGAAGCCCCCATCTAGCGGCGAGGATAGGGATTGTGCCGGCTGCCGAAGCCTGTCGCATTCTTCTGGGGCAATGATTAATGACTGACAAATGAAATGAAATTATGTTGGAGAGTGTTGCTGGAATGAAAGATGACAGGAAAAACCGGAGTACCCGGAGAAAAACCTGTCCCGCCTCCGCTTTGTCCAGCATAAATCTCACATGGAGTGACCGGGATTTGAACCACGGTATCCAGCGTTGAGAGGCCAGCGCGCTGCCGCCTGAAATTTGGTGTGCTTTAGCTTATTTAGTTTTAGTGTAAGTTAAAGTTTTGAATTCACTCTTTTCTTTGGCGAAAGGATCATTTTGTTTCATGATCGTGCATGAAGATACGCTGGGATGCCTTTCTTGAGGTAGCAAGATTATTCACGTGAAAATCTCATCCACGTGTCACAGGTACTCGAAGGCCGGTCGTCCGGGTGGGAAGCCAGCAACAAAATCATTGCGCTATCATGTTTCCCACATGATGATGATTATTATTATTATTATTATTGTCCTCTTGCATTTAGGAGTTAGTGGGTTCGAACCCCGCTGTCGGTAGCCCTAAGGTGGTTCTCCGTGGTTTCCCATTTTCACACCATACATTGTTTGCAGACCATTGGCCTAGATGATGAACATTGCTTCTTGTGAACTAACCTTCTGGCAAAACAGCAGTTTGTTAGCTGGAAACTACGAAATACTGGTACTCATCTAAGGTTTCAGCATTGTCACATGGACTCACAGGAGTAAGGTTCTGTCATTTTTCTTCTCCGATAGTTGAGTTTAGAGAGGGTTTATGACTTCATCACTGGGGCCCGGATTTTTAGGTGGTATAAACATTAATTTTAGGTTTCTTATATGCTTAACATACAGTAGTTGTTTGTAGGTTTTGCTTCATCGATGCGGCCTTGATGAATTCATGGCCGGGTTGATTAGCACGTTCGATGGGATGTTTGTGTCCCAACACTTGTCATAGGCGAAATTGCCAACTGTGCAAGATATAAGCGTTTGCTTATTGTAGCTAATGGCCTTATTTCTCCTAGCTTCACTAGTAATGTCCACAGCTGCATATTTTTGCTGCTCCAGATGGGAGCTTACATTTAACCTGAAATAAAAAGGTAGTAGGCATTTTTCAATTTAGGCATTGCTTCACTGTACAACAAATAAAGTTAGTCAAGTATTGCAGCAACCATTCATCACGCTCTTTGCCTGCTATTTTCTCTGCAGACGACTAGAGTAGTGGCGAAAATAATTTTACTGTAAGTTTCGATGGAAAAAAAAAAAAAACATTAATCAATTGAAAAAGGTTAAACAGCTATTTAGTTTATTTTAGGTGTCAACCCCTCATTTAGGTATTTTTTAGGTATTTTGAAATTCACATATTCTGCTTCAGGAAGTGTGAAACTAATATACTGTATATCTTGAAATATATTCATTAAATAGCGAGGAAAAAATAGGTTAAAACCTGAAAATCCGGGCTCAAGCGTCGTCACAGATGTTTGAACAAAATTAATATTTTTTGGAACATAATCAACGACTTATGTGGTGAACGTTCTTCAAGATTAAAAACAAGTCTTCACATTCGGTAGTGTATCAAACTGTTTTAGCGCGGATCCCATAAGAATAATAAGGGCTGGGAGTGGGAAGGAAGCGGCCGTGGCCTTAATTAAGGTACAGCCCCAGCATTTGCCTGGTGTGAAAATGGGAAACCACGGGAAACCATCTTCAGAGCTGCCGACAGTGGGGTTCAAACCTACTATCTCCCGAATACTGGATACTGGCCGCACTTAAGCGACTGCAGCTATCGAGCTCGGTGAGACTACTTTCAATAGGAGTGGTAATTTCATTCATTGAGCTGAAAGCTTGGTCACTCAATGCAATTGTGTGACTGCTGGCAAAAGGGAAGGAGATCGTCTGTAATTTTCTCTTCATTCTTGTCTTCCTTGTACTGATTAACTATCAACTAATAATACGCAAAACCTTTAGCTATGGAGGCGGACAACCCTATGGTTAAAGCAATCAATGTTGCAGAATTCTGAAAAGGCAAGACATGATTTTGGTTCCAAAATCGCTTGGTGACAGTGGCCATTAGTGTCTTAGTCTGTATGGTCCGACACCGTGGTTAGCCGGTTCGAGTCCCATTGGTGGAAACTAAAAATGTCACCATCAGAATATCATAATGTTCTGGGTAATTTCCGGAAAAATAGCGTTACGAAAATGTTGCAAATTTTGGGCTGGGAAGACTTGGGAGAAAAGAGACAAACTGCTCGACTAACTTGTAAGTGGTATGTTCTGAGCTGTCAGGGGAGAAATGGCGTGGACTGACATTAGTAGATGATTAAGTTTGAATGGTGTTTTTAAAAGTAGGGAAGATCACAATATGAAGATAACGTTGGAATTCAAGAGGACACAATGGGGCAAATATTCGTTTATAGGAAGGGGAGTTAGTGATTGGAATAACTTACTAAGGGAGATGATCAATAAATGTTCAAATTGTCGGGCTGAGTGGCTCAGGCGGTTAAGGCGCTGGCCTTCTAACCCCAACTTGGCAGGTTCGATCCTGGCTCAGTCCGGTGGTATTTGAAGGTGCTCAAATACAACAGCCCCGTGTCGGTAGATTTACTGGCACGTAAAAGAACTCCTGCGGGACTAAATTCCGGCACCTCGGCGTCTCCGAAGACCTTAAGAAGTTAGTTAGGGGAACGTAAAACAAATAACATTATTATTATTAATAATGTTCAAATTCTTTGCAGTTATTTAAAAAAAGACTAAATAACTAACACATAGGGAATCAGCCACCTGGGCGACTGCTGTAAATGCACATCAGTAGTGATTGATTGATTGATTGATTGATTGATTGATTGATTGATTGATTGATTGATTGATGTTAGCCGGCAGGTTATGAGAGCTGGTGGTATACAATTCCGAATCACTAGATGATGATAATAATAATGCTATTGGCTTTACATCCCACTAACTACTTTTACGATTTTCGAAGACGCTGAGGTGCCGGAATTTAGTCCCGCAGGAGTACCTTTTTGTGCCAGTAAATCTACCGACACGAGGCTGACGTATTCTAGCACCTTCAAATACCACCGGACTGAGCCAGGATCTAACCTGTAAACTGGGGTTAGAAGGCTAGCTCCTCAACCGTCTGAGCCACTCAACCCGGCCTAACCACTAGGGTGAGTGGCAGACGCCTGGATTCAATTCCAAACCTCTCTGCTATGTTCATATGGAGTGAGGGCATATGGCGATGTTGACGGTCATTCGTCGGTCGGATAGAGACGCTTAGCCTTGAGCAGACCCCTTGATGTTATTCGTCACGAGTAGTCTATGTGCCGACAACTTGTTTCACCCTCTCCTTGCCTCACCATTATTATCATCACACCCAGACCCACCCACGGTAATCAATAATAATAATAATAATAATAATAATAATAATAATAATAATAATAATAATAATAATAATAATAATAATAATAATAAATTATTATTATTATTATTATCATTTCGTGCGGCTATTTCTAGCCGAGCGCAGCCCTTGTAAGGCAGACCCTCCGATGATGGTGGGCGGCATCTGCCATGTGTACGTAACTGCGTGTTATTGTGGTGGCGAGTGAGCTGCAGGGGGCAGCACAAACACCCAGCCCCCGGACCATTGTATTTAACCAATGAAGGTTAAAATCCTCGACCCGGCCGGGAATCGAACCCTTACCCTCTGAACCGAAGGCCAGTACGCTGACTATTCGGCCAAGGAGTCGGACACAGTAATCAATAATCATATAGAAAGACCTGCACCAAGTGAGCCGAGCATGTCCTCGGACACACTCGGCACTAAAAGCCATACGATAAATAAACATTTGGTTCTCGTAATTTACTCCAAAGGTCCAATACGAAGCTTCTTCGGCATGAGTCAGAGGGACAACCACTACAGACGCGTCTGCAGTGTGATAAAATATTGGCATAATGTCCTTGGTCGCTGCCCGTTCGGCTTATTTTTTCTTGGAAGTGTGCGCCATCATTTATAAGGTCATATCGCCAAAGTTTTCTGTTACGAAAGCTGGGAGGTATGTGAAAAAGTTCATTGCCTGGGTTCAGAAAAATGTATTAAGAGAGTCGATATTCTAGCCACCGGCAAGCAGAAACACCACACGTACCGGGCGAGTTGGCCGTGCGCGCAGAGGCGCGCGGCTGTGAGCTTGCATCCGGGAGATAGTAGGTTCGAATCCCACTATCGGCAGCCCTGAAGATGGTTTTCCGTGGTTTCCCATTTTCACACCAGGCAAATGCTGGGGCTGTACCTTAATTAAGGCCACGGCCGCTTCCTTCCAACTCCTAGGCCTTTCCCATCGTCGCCATAAGACCTATCTGTGTCGGTGCGACGTAAAGCCCCTAGCAAAAAAAAAAAAAAATAAAAAAAAAAAATATTGTTGGCAATAGGTGAACAACAGCCACAAGACATGAACCTGGAGGAACAGTCGGCTCACTCCTCAGGAATACACTACTGATAATAATGATAATACTAATAATAATAATAATAAATGTAGGGTGACCTACGGCTGAGACTTAGTTTTGTCGGGTGAACTACAAATGTGTAACCAGAAATGTTTTACATGCCGATTTCATACGACATGGAGTGTCGAATAGATTTTTTTCTTTTCGTCAAGAATCCCGACTACTGCCGTTTTGCAACCCACGTTGGGCCTTTTTTTTTTAATGCGACTGCTTTAACACTAGTTCGCCCTGACTTGTCTGCATTCTATTTGACTACCCCAGTCCTCGACGGCCCGCGGTCATTTCGTCCGCGCGGACAGTCTACTTCCTGTTTGACTGAGCCTTTTACGGTTCATTGGTGGGTGTGAGAGGAATAATTATTGAACAGTGATGGTTGATATCGGGAGGACATTTCAATTAACGAAGAACTTCTTATCAACGATTGGCGAGGCGGTGATAGGAAAGCTAGTCCTTTGCGCAGCAAGTCTTAAAAAAAGACCGGTTACAATCTGGACGGATTGTGTCGCGGTAACATATTACCGCCATCGGCAGTAGTGGCGCGTTGAATACAGTAGAATCGAAGCTTACATACAGTACTGGGCGGAAGAAAACATTCGCGCTAGATTTGCCGCTGGCGGTAGGTGTGCAGCCGCGTGCAGCCACCGCCCCTGTCTCGGTAGTGGCGCAAGTGATCAAACAGGTGCTTACACACAGCAGATTTTCAGCCGCCTTGCAATGTAGTCTACTTATACGTATGGCGTGGTGTAGTTCAGAACCGTCTCGTAATTGCAACATGAGTGAAGTGGTGACAGACCACGATATCTTTGGATCGAAGTGCTACCAGGAAAGCTTGGTGACGAGTGTGTCTGGAGAGGTACTTCGATTAATTGGACGATGAAGAAAACTTTTCACAGCATATTGAAACTATTTTAATAATTAGACAAGAGACATCTGCTATTTTTTAAATAATAAATGGTGTCCATTTCTCTGCCCATATGAAAAACGCAGGAGCGAAAATGTACTTTGGAAAATTGCAGTCGCTTAAATGCGACCATTATCCAGTATTCGAGAGATAGTGGGTTCGAACCCCACTGTCGGCAGCCCTGAAGATGGTTTTCCGTTGTTTAGTATTTTCACACCAGGCAAATGCTGGGGCTGTACCTTAATTAAGGCCACGGCCGCTTCCTTCACACTCCTAGCCCCTTCCTGTCGCCATAAGACCTGTCTGTGTTGGTGCGACGTAAAGCAACTTGTAAATATAATATACTGTATACTAGCAAGATGCCCGTGCTTCGCTACGGCTTTAAAATTCATGTTATTATTCAAAGTTTTATATTTTGGAGAGTCCACTGTCAGCTGAGCATGTAGAATACGTCCTCAGTTCGTACGTCAAATAGTTTTGGGGGAATGATTAGTTATTTTATAATCTACCACTCACTTGAACCCCGTACGGAAGAATTTGAATGTTTTAAACAGTATCTTATTTAGCTCGCCTGTGGCCATGATCGTTAAGGCGCTGAAGTCTAAAAACGGTCTAACACCGAGGTTAGCCGGTTCGAGTCCCGTTGGTCGAAAAATATTTTCACCATCAGAATGTTGGCCGGCAGGGTAGGGGAGGTGGTGGTATACAATTTCTAATCACTAGATTAGCCTGGATTAAATTCCAAACCTCTCCGCAGTGCTCATATGGAGTGAGGGCATATGACGCTGTTGATGGTGATTCGTCCGTCGGATGGGGACGTTAAGCCTTGAGCAGATCCCTTGGTGCTATTCGACAGGAGTAGGCTATGTGCCGGCACCGGGTTTCACCCTCTCCCTACTATCATATATCACGTCATTCATTTCATCTCTCATTAACTCCTCTGATAAGGTTGACGTCAGGAAGGGCATCCGGTCATAAAAAACCGCCACGACAAATTCATCTCACCTCATACCCGACCCCGTAGGGAAACGGGACAAGGGTTGGACAAACAAACCATATCTTATTTAACATCCAGGACGTAAAAGTGACCAACCTGTGAAATTTTGATTTTATACGTCGAACAGTAATGGGGGAATGAATACTACTTTTTTTTTGCTAGTGGCTTTTGCCTGGTGTGAAATTGGGAAACCACGGAAAACCACCCTCTGGGCTGCCGACAGTGGGATTCGAAACCACTATCTCCCGGATGCCATCTCACAGCCGCGCGCCCCGAACATCACGACCAACTCGCCCGGTAGAATACTTTTTTAAGGACTGAATGTTTTAAAATATTTTTTAACATGTAGGATATAGAAGACCACCCTTCATAAAACGAAGTTATATTCGTGCCTGAAACTGTTTTGGAAGGATGGATATTGTGTTTTTGAGAGTCATCTACCATCTAAACCCCTTAAGGGAGAAACATTTTGATGTATACTGTATTTTACATCTAGGACATAAAAGAAGAGGGGCTGCCTGGCCGAGGCGGTAAAGGCGTGCTCGGTTCACCCGGAAGAACGTGGATTCGATTCCCCGTCAAAGAGTCATAACATTTAAGAAACGAGATTTACACTTCCAGAGGTGGACATGGTCCTGAGGTTCACTCAGCCTACACCAAAATAAGTACTAGGTTAATTCCTGGAGGCAAAGGCGGCCGGGCGTAGAGCTAACCACTCGATGACTTTGCTTTACATAAAAGAAGACCCTTCTCGTTAAATTGCAACTTTTAACACCAAACGGTTTTGGAGGGATGAATAATTTACTTTACGGAGCTAACCTTATATCACACCCAGGATTTAAAATATATTTAGAATTTTGTTTCGTACGTTAAACCATGTCCGCCTCTGTGGTGTAGTGGTTAGCGTGATTAGCTGCCACCCCCGGAGGCCCGGGTTTGATTCCCGGCTCTGCGACGAGATTTGAAAAGTGGTACGGGGGTTGGAACGGGGTCAACTCAGCCTTGAGAGGTCAACTGAGTAGAGGGGGTTCGATTCCCACCTCAGCCATCCTCGAAGTGGTTTTCCGTGGTTTCCCACTTCTCCTTCAGGTGAATGCCGGGATGGTACCTAACTTACGGCCACGGCCGCTTCCTTCCCTCTTCCTTGTCTATCCCTTCCAATCTTCCCGTCCCCCATAAGGCCTATAGCAGGTGAGGCTGTCTGGGCGAGGTACTGGTCCTTCTCCCCAGTTATATCTTCGACCTAAAGTCTGAAGCTCCAGGACACTGCCCTTGAGGCGGTAGAGGTGGGATCCCTCGCTGAGTCCGAGGGAAAAACCAACCCTGGAGGATAAGCATATTAATATAGATAGAAGACGTTAAACCATTTAGGAGGAAGGAATGAATATATTTGTTTTCGGATCTTAACCCCCATTTAACTCTGAGTAGTTTACATTTATTTCCCACCTTCTGTTATTTAACACCTAGGATATCATTTGATATTTTATTCGTAATTCAAACGGTTTCATATAAACGTATATTTTGTCATCATTCCTCATCCCCCAGTGATAACTCCTTAGGGGTGTATTGTTTTAAGTCCACTTCAACTCCTTTTGCACCCCACTTAAGTTGATTCCCTCCCCCCAACAAAAATGCTTGTTTCTTTTTTAAAGGAGATTCCAAATACCAATTTTCACGTTCGTAACATCGTAAGCTTTCGAGATATAAGTATCCCAATACAAAGAATTAAACTCATTTTTCAATTCATTTACGCGCCCTTAATTGGATTTTCCTAAAACAAAAGAATACATGTTTCTTTATTTTTAAAGAAGATTCCAAATACAAATTTTCATATCGGTAACATATTCAGTTTTTGAGGTATAAGTATCCTCATAAAAATAATTCAATCCTTTTTCAGTCCTTTTTACATCCTCTTTAAATGGAAATACGTGTTTCTTTATTTTTAAAGGAGATTCCAAATATCAATTTTCAATTTTGTAACATCTTCAGATTTTGAGGTACCAGTATCTTAATAAAAATAATTCAACCCCTCCTTCAGTCCTTTTTACCCTCACCCCCAAGTGATTTTTCCAAAAACAAAAAAGTACATGTTACTTTATTTTTGAAAGAGATTAAGAGCACCAGTTTTTACCTGTGTAACATGTTCCGTTTTTCTGAGATAACTCATACACCAACTCCACCCCCCTTAAGTGGATTTTCCGAAAACAAAAAATACGTGTTTATTTTTAAAGGAGATTCCAAATACCAATTTTCATGTCTGTAACATCTTAAGTTTTTGAGATATAAGTATCAACATAAAAATAATTCCACCCGTTTTCAAGTCCCTTTTACAAAGCCCCCTCCCCCAGCGCCACTGAAATTCTTTCTCCGAAAACAAAACAAATACGTGATACTTTTATTTTTAAAAGATCTTAAAAATACCAATTTTCACGTTTATAATGCGTTAAATTTTTATATATACTGTATATATGCTCATTTTAAAAAATGTATCCCCTTTAAAACTCCCCTTACGTGAATTTTCAGAAAACAAGTTATGTGTGCTCCTTTACTTTTACAGAAGATTCCAAACACCAATTTTCACGTCTGTAACATATTACGTTTTTGAGATATACTCAATTTTAAGAATTCACCCCCTTTGTCACTCCTGTTCACCACCCCTTAAGTAGATTTTTCAAAAACAAAATATTCGTGTTTATTTTTAAAGGAGATTCCAAATAGCAGTTTTCATGTCTTTAAACTGTTCACTTTCCGAGATATAGATACACTCATTTTAAAAATTTCACCCTCCACCCCATTTTTACCCCCTTAGTGACGGTATATCCAAAACTCTTCTTTTAGTGAGCACCTACATTGTAATATGAATCTTTCTCCAGAAGTTTTGGCTCGCCGATGATGAATCGGTCAGGACAAGTTATTATTATTATATATATATATATATATGTATAGCTGATGTACCCGTGCTTCGCTACGGGATTCTCAGAAAGACTGACTTTGTGGTTTTCCTAACTGAATTCAACATAGGTCATTACAAAAACGTCGGTAGGAATGTAGCGTTTGAAAGCAATGTTAACATATAAAATACTCGATCAAATGAAAACCGCACACTTTCTCACTTTCAATGAACAGTACTACGGTGCCGATCTAACAGTCAAAAGTTCCAGAGCTGGAATAACCAGGTTGCAGACTGCCGTGAACACTCCTCTGTCATTATTCCGTTAAATATGCACACTACTCATTCCAGTGCCTCAGAGTAGGGTTGAATAGCTCGAATGCTATGATGAACCAGTGTGTTATGTACCAGTAATATCAGTAAATGGATGAACCAGAGGAATGGCGTGCTAAAGAAGAAAGTTATCTAACTCCCCAGCTACTTCCCGCCAATATACAGGCAGGCGTTTACAATCGGTACGACCAGGCGAGTTGGCCGTGTGGTTAGAGGCGCGCAGCTGTGAGCTTGCATCCGGGAGATAGTGGATTCGAACCCCACTGCTGGCATCCCTGAATATGTTATTCCGTAGTTTCCCATTTTCACACCAGTCACATCAGCCTGTACCTTAATTAAAGCCTAGGCCGCTTCTTTCACACCCCTATTCCTTTCCTATCCCATCGTCGCCATAAGACCTACCTGTGTCGGTGCGATGTCAAGCAAATTTTAAAAACCTTGGTATGCTGCAGTAATCCTATCTATCAGGGATGAGTAGAAACAGAAGACAAAAAATCACTGGCGTAGCCAAGGAGGGGGGGCAGGGGGGCCGCCCCCCCAAAACAAATGTTTCCTGAAACTAGAGCGAGGATCAGCCGTTGTTTTACGTACGGTACGAACAACTTAAAAACTTACGCCGAAATGTTAAATTAACGTAGCGACAAAGAATCTGCTAGCAAGGCTCAGTGGGGCCGTACATAATTCTCAATGTTGGTATTGCTTGAATAAAAGGAAAACACTTAGGATTGTGATGCGCGGGGATATTTCCCTGTAGAGGCCTCAGTATTGGGAATGTAACGGTGTGTTCACAAATGTCAAGACATGAGTAAAGGGGCAATTAGCAAGGGATTCTCAGTAGGGGGCCAGAACGTGATCACCGAGAAAACGGGGCCCACGGCCTTAAAACAGCTGCAAGCTTACAACATCGTGTCAGCTTTTGCATATCGGTTCCCGGAAACAACAATGTCCTAGGGATCCTCGGGTTGTGCCGTGGTTGAGAGATGTGTTGTGTTTAAGTTGCAGCATTGGAAATACTGTGAAAGGATTGTTATCTGGACTTAGTTCCTCATTTCTTGTCGCTGAGAAGCCAGAACTATGCGCATCCTTGGTAAGTTATGAAAATGGTTTTTTTTTTTTTAAATTCTAACAGTAGCAAGACAATCGCGGATTCGTGCCTAAGCTCGATAGGCAGGCCTATAATTTTGTCAAATGCCCGGGAACGAATTGGAACCTCAAATGGCGCTATCAAAAGTGCGGGTAACTATTTTGTAATTGGTGGGCGTGATAACTTATTTCAAATGGTTTTATCTTCTCACCAGGACGGCCCAGGCTTGAATCGCAGTCGTTGCATGCCACGTTTTAAAATGGGAAGTCACGTTCTATTGATACGGATTCTACTTAAAACACTAGATCCCGTCCCTTACCTTTCTTTATACTTTTGAGCCATAATCCCATCATTTACGGTGGTGTATCTTGAGTATCCAACCATTCTTCTGGCTTACCTTGTGCCATAAATGGTGAGTGGATGCAGTGGCGTACCCATAACATAATTTCAGTTGGTGGGGTGTAAGTCCAGGCCAGTAGCGTTGATACAACTTTCCTTGGAAGGGGTTGTGAAAATATTTTTTAAATTTTTATTTAGAATTTGCTTTACGTCGCACCGCAGGTCTTATGGCGACGATGGGAAAGGAAAGGGCTAAGAGTGGAAAGGAAACGGCCGTGGCCTTAATTAAGTTACAGCCCCAGTGTTTGCCTGGTGTGAAAATGGGAAATCACGGTAAACCATCTTCAGGGCTGCCGACAGTGGGGTTTGAACCCACTACTCCCGGATGCGAGCACAAAGCTGTGCACCCCTAACCGCACGGCCAACTCGCCTGGTGGATATGAAAAGAAAGCTTGTCCTACTGATTGCGGTAAAAATGAAATGGCGTATGGTTTTTAGTGCCGGGAGTGTCCGAAAACATATTCGGCTCACCAGGTGCAGGTCTTTTGATTTGACTCGACCTGCGCGTCATGATGAGGATGAAATGATGATGAAGACAACACACACACCCAGTCCCTGTGTCAGCGAAATTAACCACTGGTGGTTAAAATTCCCGACCCTGCCGGGAATCGAACCAGCGACCACTGTGACCAAAGGCCAGCACGCTAACCATTTGGCCATGGAGCCGGACACCGAGTGTGGTGTCGGATCTTCAGTAGATACTGATGGTTTTGACTGTTACCATGTACGATCATAGCTTCTGTACTCTTAACATAAACCGGCTGCATTATTGAAACTGTTTGTAAAATTGATAATGTCGTTCTTCGTTTATGTGGAAGTAGAATCTTCATTTAATTTGTCTTCTTATAAAAAGAAACCACTTTGGTACTACGCCCCGTGAAGGTGACTACCTTCCAGGTCGTAGATATTTCGATTGCGGGAGACTATGTCCCACTCTATTGCCACCACAAACAAGCCCCGTATCTTCCCCATCCCATGCCTTTCTTAACTCCGTCAGTGCCGGGAATCGAATGCAGGATGCCTTAAGTCAAATTCTAAAATAAGAAGACCTAAAAGTAACCAGCAGGCCCCGCGGTGTAGGGGTAGCGTGCCTGCCTCTTACCGGAGGACCCGGGTTCGATTCCCGGCCAGGTCAGGTATTTTTACCTGGATCTGAGGCCTGGTTCGAGGTACACTCAGCCCACGTGTTTATAATTGAGGAGCTATCTGATGGTGAGGTGGCGGCCCCGGTCTAGAAAGCCTAGAATAACGGCGGAGAGGATTCGTCGTGCTGACCACACTAGACCTCGTAATCTGCAGGCCTCCGGGCTGAACAGCGGTCGCTTGGTAGGCGATGGCCCTTCGGGGCTGTTACGCCATGGAGTTTGGTTTGGAAAAGTGAACAGAGAAGGAAGCGACACCCCTGCAGGCCTCTTTAGCTTCCAGCTAGTTCTTTTGTCCGGCCTCGTGCATTTAGGACAGTTGGAAAACGTACGCCTTATTAAATGTTCCTCATAAAACCATTGTAAAAATACTAACTGCATCTATTTACAACAATAATCACAGACGCTTCATTTTCATGTGGCTCAGTTGGTTGAGTCGCTGTTATTTTGAGTCCAAGTTTGCAGGTTCAAATCCCGGCTTGGGTCGGTGGCCCTTAAAACGGTGTTGAAATTGCAACAGCTCCATGTCGTTGGTTTCTGGCACGTTAATAAAAATTATAGATACGAATATTAGCGTCACAAAACTGTAACTTTATACTACGGTGCTTTTGCTTTACGTCGCACCGACGCAGATAGGTCTTATGGCGACTGTGGGATAGGAAAGGCCTAGGAGTGGGAAGGAAGCGGCCGTTGCCTTAATAATTAAGATACAGCCCCAGAATTTGCTTGGTGTGAAAATGGGAAACCATTTTCAGGGCTGCCGTCAGTGGGGTTCGAATTCACTATCTCCCGGATGCAAGCTCACAACTGTGTGGCCCTAACCGCGAGGGAAACTAACAGGAGAAGGTAAACTCTACCTAGCATATGTTGTGACGTGTATTTTTCTTTACCAACTAACAAAATACGTATCTATACGCATACCCTCCATTCTATATTTATGTATTTATTTATTTGTTTGTTTATTTCTTTATTTATTAGTGCCTTCTGTACAGTGGCGAAGTTAGGGCTCCAGGCCCCCTCGTACACTTAACCACATACTAATCGGAAAAATAAAATACTGAGATACTTAAAATAGTTAAAACTACATAAATTGATAGAATTGAAAGTAAATTTAAATACATTACTAACTAAATTAATATTATAATTAATACTAACAACTCTTAAAATGACTAATCCTCAAGCACGCACACATTCATACTTCAACCATTCAGTCAGCTGTCCTCAGCAGGCAGTCTCGGCAGGTGACCTTAAATCGTGATTAAAAAGAAGTTACTTTCTCTGACCTGAGCTGGTAGGGTATTCCATAATCTGGCGACAGTCACCACAAATGATCTATTAATTTTATTTGTGCGTCCGCCTCCGTAGCGTATCGGTTAGTGTTATTAGCTGCCGTCCTCGGGGGCCCGGGTTCGATTCCCGGTACTGGCAGGAGGGCTGGTATGTGGTTGAAATGGTACATGCAGCTCACCTCCAATGGGGGTGTGCCTGAAAAGAGCTGCGCCACCTCGGGATGAGGACACGAGTTTTTTTTTTTTATTTGTGCGGTGCAGTGGAATAGAAAGAATGAATCTAGAACGTGTATTTAAGTTGTGAAACAATGATAAAAAGATGAATTTAGAAGAAATATACAGTAGCTGACTTTCAGCTACCACTCTAAACACCATCGTTAAAGTGTGTAGCTGCCGACGTTTATCAGACATCAGCCATGAGACAGCCTGATAGTATGGGGTGATATGAACATCGTACCCGATAATGTAAATAAATCGCAGGCGGGAATTCAGTGCTCGTTTAAGTGTTTATTCTCTCGTCATGTCAACTAAAACAGCATCACAATAATCAAGAATAGGGAGAATGAGTGTCTGTATTCGTTTGGCCTGTAGCTCAAATGGAAATACATCCCCCTGCCGCTTAAGAGGGTGAAGAACTCCAAAAATTATTTCTTTCGTGTGATCAGACCAATCAACTGTTCCATTCATCATTACGCCGAGATTTGTAACCGTCTTATTGTAGGGAATAATGTTACCATTCAGTAGGATAGGCGGGATCTCAACATTGTTTGAGCAGCACAGTAATTTTCGTGATCCAATTATGATTGCCTGATATTTTGTGCAGTTTAGTATAAAAGAGTTTCGTTGTGCATATACACTGAGTCGTCGGAGGTGATTGCTAATATCTTGTCTTGCAGTGTCGATATACACTGACTGACAGAGCAAATGCAACACCAAGAAGGAGTGGTCAGAACTTTATGCCAATTGCAGGGTAGACTGACGTCACTGAGGTATGCTCATGATGTGAAATGCGCCGCTGTGCTGCGCATGTAACGAACGATAAATGGGACACGGCGTTGGCGAATGGCCCACTTCGTACCGTGATTTCTCAGCCGACAGTCATTGTAGAACGTGTTGTCGTGTGCCACAGGACACGTGTATAGCTAAGAATGCCAGGCCGCCGTCAACGGAGGCATTTCCAGCAGCCAGACGACTTTACGAGGGGTATGGTGATCGGGCTGAGAAGGGCAGGTTGGTCGCTTCGTCAAATCGCAGCCGATACCCATAGGGATGTGTCCACGATGCAGCGCCTGTGGCGAAGATGGTTGGCGCAGGGACATGTGGCACGTGCGAGGGGTCCAGGCGCAGCCCGAGTGACGTCAGCACGCGAGGATTGGCGCATCCGCCGCCAAGCGGTGGCAGCCCCGCACGCCACGTCAACCGCCATTCTTCAGCATGTGCAAGACACCCTGGCTGTTCCAATATCGACCAGAACAATTTCCCGTCGATTGGTTGAAGGAGGCCTGCACTCCCGGCGTCCGCTCAGAAGACTACCATTGACTCCACAGCATAGACGTGCACGCCTGGCATGGTGCCGGGCTAGAGCGACTTGGATGAGGGAATGGCGGAACGTCGTGTTCTCCGATGAGTCACGCTTCTGTTCTGTCAGTGATAGTCACCGCAGACGAGTGTGGCGTCGGCGTGGAAAAAGGTCAAATCCGGCAGTAACTGTGGAGCGCCCTACCGCTAGACAACGCGGCATCATGGTTTGGGGCGCTATTGCGTATGATTCCACGTCACCTCTAGTGCGTATTCAAGGCACGTTAAATGCCCACCGCTACGTGCAGCATGTGCTGCGGCCGGTGGCACTCCCGTACCTTCAGGGGCTGCCCAATGCTCTGTTTCAGCAGGATAATGCCCGCCCACACACTGCTCGCATCTCCCAACAGGCTCTACGAGGTGTACAGATGCCTCCGTGGCCAGCGTACTCTCCGGATCTCTCACCAATCGAACACGTGTGGGATCTCATTGGACGCCGTTTGCAAACTCTGCCCCAGCCTCGTACGGACGACCAACTGTGGCAAATGGTTGACAGAGAATGGAGAACCATCCCTCAGGACACCATCCGCACTCTTATTGACTCTGTACCTCGACGTGTTTCTGCGTGCATCGCCGCTCGCGGTGGTCCTACATCCTACTGAGTCGATGCCGTGCGCATTGTGTAACCTGCATATCGGTTTGAAATAAACATCAATTATTCGTCCGTGCCGTCTCTGTTTTTTCCCCAACTTTCATCCCTTTCGAACCACTCCTTCTTGGTGTTGCATTTGCTCTGTCAGTCAGTGTATTTGAAGATAGCATAGGGGTGGTGTATGTTATTTCGTGTCACAGATGGTGTGTCATTGATATATATACAAAAAATTAGGGGTAACCTGTGTGGTAACACTAAGTTTCATTTTCCATTTAGAGGCTTTGTCGTTTACTGTTACACGCTGTTGACGGTTACTCAAATAAGAACTAAAAACCTTAAGCGCGGCCAGGTCGAAATTTAGCAGTTCCATTTGCTTTATCATAGTCGAAATTACTATAGTGTCAAAGACGCTACTGAAGTCAAGAAGGATAAGTATAGTGAGCAGTCGTTTGTACATAGCGTTTCTAATATCTAGGGGCTGCCTGGCCGAGGCGGTAAAGGCATGCTCGGCTCGCCCGGAAGGACGTGGGTTCGAATCCCCGTCAAAAAGCCGTAAAATTTAAGAAATGAGTCTTCCAGTTTCGGAGGTGCATATGGCCCTGAGGTTCACTCAGCCTACACCAAAAATGAGTAACAGGTTAATTCCTGGGGACAAAGGCGGCCGGGCGAAGAGCTAACCACTCTACCCCATCAAGTGCCCAGGTTACGGACATTGGAAGCCTTTACCTTCCAACCCTCCAAGGGCCTTCATGGCCTGTACGGATATGACTTTGCTTTGTTTCTAATGTCTTCAGTTACCTTCAAAAGTACTGTCGCGGTACCGTGATCTTCTTAAATCCAGATTGCAAGGGGTCCAAAAGAGCATCTTTATTTAGGTATTCCAGAACTTGCTCGTATACTAAACGTTCAAAGGCTTTAGAAAGCGCAGGGAGTATGGACATAGGACGATAGTCAGAGGTTGATTGTGGGTCTAAACTCTTAGGTACCGGTATAATATTGGTTGTTTTCCAGACAGGAGGAAAAGTTACGTTTTAGTAAACAGTAGTTCAGTATGTGCGTCAGTATAGGCAGGACAGCACCCATAATGTTATGTATAAAAGTAGTCTTTGATTCAGTCGAGTACAAAGCCTTTTTAACCTGATTTTCTCTGACACTGTGAAATATGAATGGCAGATTGGCTGGAGGGGAGGGCGGAGAGTCGGTGCAGTTCATTGGGGTAGGTAGTGTAATCGTTCAGTTCGTCAAGTGGAATGTCAGGAGTTGTCTATCTCTGTTGATGTTTTCCTATTCCCAGAGCTCTAAGTTGGTCCCATGCGCGATTAAAATGTAAGTTGTTAGCTAAATTCCGGAGATATATACATTTTTTATTTCTGATTAACTGTTTTCTGCGATTTCTTAAGATGCGGTAAGATTCGAAGTCTGTGTCATCTACGGTTTGTTTATAATGTTGAAATAACGAGTCATGGTGGGCCATCATTCTCTTGGCTTCATCATCTAGCCATGGACAAGAAGGGTGAGAAACCTGTATTCGACGCGCGCGCGTCTGTATGTGTGTATTTTTTCTTTGCCGTATTATTTGTATAAAATGTCACTTCTTTACTCCTTATCACATGACAATTATTATAATAACATTACCGCATTTATTCTAAGCCAGCATATTGCATCTTTATTCAAACTGTTCATTCTTGCATTCATTTCACTTGTACTCGGAATGTATGAAATGCTGCTGTTATGTTGGGATGGGAGTAACAGTGGTACCCTGGGGGGAGGGGGGTTCGTCCAAGGAGTCCAGACACCCCAGGAGTTTTAACGAATGTACTTTTATTAAGCATTTTATATATAATGTACCGGTATATTAATATTAGCTTCCGGAGTCCAACTCATTGGCTGAATGATCAGTGTTGAGGCCTTCGGTTCAGAGGGTTTCGGGTTCGATTCCCGGCCGGCTCGGGGATTTTAATCGCGTTTGATAAATTCTTCTGGCTCGGGGACTGGGTGTTTGTTCCAACACTTTCCTCTTCATATTTAGTCAATATACTACTCTACCAACCACCAAAGAAAGACACAACAGTGATTACATCCCTCCATATAGGGTTGGCGTCGGGAAGGACATCCGGCCGTCAAACAGGGCCAAATCCACATGTGCGACACAGTTCGTACCCACGACACCACAGATGTGGGGAAAATCGGAGGAGGAGAAGAAGAAGAAGAAGAAGAAGAAGAAGAAGAAGAAGAAGAAGAAGAAGAAGAAGAAGATTACTATTCGCTTCCGGAATCCGCACGAATCCGCCACTCTTACTGGATCTTTTTAGGTATTCTACACCACCTAAATTCTGGAAGTTTGGATACCTATAAAAAAAAAAATCTGGATGAATGCCCCCCCCCAAACTGAAATCCTGGCTACGCTACTGCAAAAAACACATTACAACAAACAATGGTCAATGTAATATTATTGTTGATAAAGTTTATGAGCCTTCTATATTGCAGGCCTTCACATTAGTTTTCTTTCAACTCTGTGATATTAGGGCGTCTTACAAAATTATTTATACCGTAGCCTGTAGTTCCTTATTCTCAGACTTTATGTACCTATTTTCACTAAATTCTGTTTACCCATTTTCTCGTGACTCGGCACTGATGTGGACCTAATAACAAAAATCCAAATTCATGAATATCTCTGTGATTATATGCGGTACGGTAACAGTGTATAAGACATAAGTGATCGGAAATTTAATAACTTATTACATAACTACTACTAACTTATGACATAACTCAAGTTATGTTAGTTATGTAGTATTCATCGATATAACCACTAATAACATAAATAACTTATTTGAGAATTACATTTCAGGTCTTCCCCTAAACTACCATTTCACTCAGCGTGAATAAAATAATTTATAGCCTAGATTGTAGTGGTTAATCACCCGACTTTACATACCGATTTTCATGAAATTCTCTTCAGCCGTTTTCTCGTGATGCGTGTACATACATACATACATACATACAGACAGACAGACAGACAGACAGAAATTACAGAAAATTAAAAAATGCATTTCCTTGTTGCTGTGGACATGACCGATAACGAAATACCATTCTTTTCAAATTCTAAGCAATGTACAGACAAAACTCTTTATTTTATATATATAGATTACATTTCAGGCCTTCCCTAAACTTCCATTTCACTCAGTGAGAATAAAATTATTGATTGCCTAGATTATAGCGACTTATTCCCCGACTTTGCATACCAATTTTCGTGAAGATATGGCCACTAATATAATAAATATTTGAGAGTTAAATTTTAGGCCTTCCCTTAAACTACCATTTTTCTCAGTGTGAATACAATTATGTATAGCCTATATTGTAGCGACTTATTTCCCATCTTGTCTACCGATTTCCATTAAGATACGACCGCTAATAATATAAATATTTGAGAATTAAATTTCAGGCCTTTCCCTAAACTACCATTTCACTCAGCATGAATAAAATAATTTATAGCCTAGATTGTAGTGGTTCATCACCTGACTTTACACTCCGATTTTCATTAAATTCTCTTCAGCCGTTTTCTCGTGATGCGTGTACATACATACAGACAGATGGACAGAAATCATGGAAAAGTAAAAAAATGCATTTCCTTGTTACTGTGGTCAGGACCGATAGAGAAATACCATTCTTTTCAAATTCTGAGCAATGAACAGACAAAACTTTTATTTTATATATATATATAGATATATTGGAAAATACATGGTTAATATGCTGTACGTTCTACAACACACACTTTCCATGGATCTATATTTTTGCAAACCTCAACGTAATAATGGGTAAATTAGCTTTTCAGGTGACATTAAGTGAATATGAGTAGTGACACTTCTGTTATATTCAACAAACTTCAGCCCATTGTATTCTTTAAGCTTAAACTACTAAACTCAACTTAATAATAATTCATACAAGGCAAGGTTCCTGACGCAAGTTTTTAACAATACCCGTTGTTAGTCTGATTTCTCCACATTTCATTTTAAAAAATCAGCTGACTTGCGGTAATGATTTGAATGTCTATTTTAAGATGCCTAAGGCTTTGAACCCGCTATCATGGGATCCGGTGGCCGACTTTTATGAAACTTGACAAATAGCCCAAGTGTTTTACAATTCATTGTGTGCCTTAGATGATTGTCATTATGGCATTCTAATGAGAGATGGAGGGAGGGAGGTTAAGCAGGGAATGAAATGGTTTCCTGTTAATATGCTGATAACGGTCAATTTTAAGGATTCCGGGCGCATAATTATTTCAACCTGCTCCACTTTAAGATAAATCTACTTGCTCTCTTGATAAACCACCACGCTCCGCATTGCTTCGCTTCTAAATTGACGTTTCGCAAAACAAAATTGAGCATTGCCTTACCTCTGTTGGTAGCGCGCTACTGCCGCAAGAACAGCTGTTGCAATACGGTCGCGGTGAACAGCCCTCGTAAAATGTAATACCTTACTCAGAAAAGCTAATGAATCAGGATTGAAAACAAATTCACAAAAACTACACTTACTAACAATATCTGACATTTAAAACAGAATACATTATCAAGAATAAAAAAGAATGAGGAAATAACATATCACTCACCACTAATGGCTGACACAGGAAGGACGGTATGGACTACAAAGGGAACACACCACTGATCTCAGAGCCACTTTCTTGCCACTTGTCTTTCCCGAACTACAATGGGACATGCTAAATACGCATGAACCAAGTAGGCCCACACCAACAACAAGAAAGAGGACCTTAGAACGGCCATTGGACTGCCATATTTGAATCAACTTGAGTGCTGCGTCCGCCATATTCTAAGCGATCAGATGAAGTGGGAGTGGTAATGAAGCAAGTACAGGCCCTGTGGGAAGAAATACCGCTTCACAGTTTTCTTAAATAGGAAAGCATTCAAAGATGCACAATGTCTGTTTAAAAGGACTCTAAAAAAAAAAGGAAATTAACACATTTCCAGTGATTACAAAAGAAATGACAATACATTGTCATTAAGCATATATAACCCTACTTACAGGGAATGAAAATGTAGAACAGAAAACCTTGAACAAAATAACATAACACCGAGGAATAATTCATATGACTTTGATAAAAATAATACATGGATTTGGCATTTTGTATGGATTCAGCCTAATTTTACGGTTGGATGCCCTTCCTGATGCCAACCCAAGGTGGAATGATGTATTCATTAATGCGTGTGTCTGGTGGTTTGTAGTTATATTCTGTTGTGTGTAGATGAAGAAGGTTATCCAGTCTTCAATCCAGAGGAATTACCTATCAACTACCCAGTTTAAATCCTTGACCCGGTCGAATTCGGGGCCCTCTGAAACCAAGGACAGCACGCTGATCATTCAGCCAAGGAGCCGGACACTAAGCAACTTAGCAGGTTCGATTCTGGCTCAGTCTGGTGGTATTTGAAGGTGCTTAAATTTGTCAGCCTCATGTCGGTAGATTTACTGGCACGTAAAAGAACTCCTGCGGGACAATATTCCGGCAAGTCAGCATATCCGAAAAAGTAGTTAGTGGGACGTGAAACTAATAATAATAATATAATTTACGTAAAATAGGTATTCTAGAGCCATGGAGGTTTGAGGTGAACAATGGTGTAATAAATTATCCCATAATAATAATAATAATAATAATAATAATAATAATAATAATAATAATAATAATATGTGGATCAAGCAGTTGTAGGATAAACAATTTAAAATAATTATTTTAAAAGAGGACAGTCCTTCTTGTGTTAAATGATTTTAAATCACATACTTTCCTGAATAATTCATTTCAATATTTTTGGACGAAGATTCTGGTAATACCGATTCATTTATTTGCCTTATGCTGCACCCACTCATACACATTTTATCGCTACGATGGAATAGGACAAGGCTAGGACTGCGAAGGAAGTGGCAGTAGCCGTAATTAAGGCACAGCAGCCCCCGGATTTGCCTGATGTGGAAATGGGAACCACGGAAAACCATCCATCAGGACTGTCGACGGTGGGATTTGAACTCACTATATCCCGAATGCAAGCTAAGAGCTATGTGCCGCGAATCACGTAGCCATCTCGCTCAGTAGTAGTGATGATGTAGGACTGAAAGTCCTCATGTTACTCCATATCGTTGGCAGAGGGGATGAGGTGAGTAGGAAATTCTAAATATTGTAGGTGTGGTGTTGGACAATAAGCGTCTTGTATCATCGTTGCTCTCTATGCATTTATTTTCAAAATGCTGGGGGACAATGTTCTGTAGGATACCATTTAAAAATAAATATTAGTTTTTCGTCCTACTGACTACTTTGTACAGTCTTCGAAGAAGCTGAGGTGCCGGTGTGTTGTCCCGCCGCATTTCCTGTATAGACCGGCAAATCTACTGACATAAGGGTGACGTAGGCTATTTGAGCACCTTCAAACACCAAATATGCCAACTTGGGTTCTACCGTCTGAGCCACCCAGCCAGGCAGAATACCGTTTATCGTGTTTGGCTGTTTGGGCAGTTCCTACAAGAAAATAAAAGTTGACCTATGGTACACATGCTGGATTGAGCTGCACGGGCAAAGTAATTCTGCTAAATGCTAAAAACTGTGTACTTTAGTAAAAAGAAAAATCATGTTTGAAATGTGATATATCCTTTATGTTTTCTCTACAATTTATGCAATAGGATGCTGCAGACATTTGAATTGTGAATTGCTCAAAGGGCGTAAGTCCACATTTTGGCGGTTTTCACTTATATGTATGAATCTGTTCCCCTGTGTTATACCCATCCTTTAGTGCTAAAAGACATTACATCCGGGACAATCTCGAGCTTATTCAGGGTAGTCACTTCTTTCATGGAGTGTTAAAAGGTAGAAAGTCCTGGATGTGTTGTTTTTTTCCCTACATTAGGAGTTTTGGGAAACACACATTTAAGCTAATTCAGCCAAGTATAGGAGACATTACGCTTCCATATAACTTGGCCCACCCTGAGGGTTTTGTTCCCATCCACACTAAAATGTTGAAGGATATTGAGCATCTCCTACCATACATTCCGCAGGATAAGGAGGAAGACAATTTCATAAAGATGGAACAATGTGTATGGTTTGGAGGATGAGGGTGATGAAGACTGATTATACTATACAAGGTTTAATGGTCAGTTTTAAAAGAATAAAGAGGGTAAAACTAAAAACATTCTGTATTGATATTAAGGAGGATTGCTAATGTGAGTATTTCTTGATTTCTTTCTCTCTCTTGGTGATATTTCAGTATTAGCATGTGATCATGTAAATAGGTACTTGTTGGCTTAGATAAACTTTGTACTTTCAAAAAAATATATATATTCTTCAGAAATTGACTGTGTTTCTATTAATGTAAACGGTTTATATACTACAATTACCAATAAATACTTTGTTTGATATCCCAAATAAAGGCTAATTTTCAAAGAATGGCACTTTTAAATGCAAATGCAATAAGTAAAACTGAATGAATTGCTAAAAAGACTTAAGTCAGTGCACTTTAAACACAACAAAATGTATACAAAATTAACTTGATATTCAATTTTTGGAGTTATATAGGTCAGTCAGAAGTAGCTAAACTTATTACAAAATGCGTTTGCTTCCATAATGCAGTAACGTAGGATACAAACAATTTTTCTCAGTTTTCTTAGAACTAGGTTAAATGGAATCACATCCTTTTAACAATTCATGATTCATTTATTTGATCTAATCTATTAAAAGTAGCGGACTGTAATAAGCAGAACCAGCACTGAACAGAACAAACTATATGGACGGCGCTTTAACTATGGCGTCGCTATATCGTTTTGGCACCACCAAGAGCGCTGTAGCAGCCATGTTAGCCTCTCTATAGTCTTATTTCTAGCTTGTTGGCCTACACTAACCAATACACAGACGTAAAAAAAACTACAACTATTTTTATACACTGAACTATTAAACCTGTATTGTATTAACTTATTCTATGCTAAATAGTAATACGCTATACTGTACTAGAGAGATACAGACTAATATGAAAAACACCAATTACTGAAGAAAAATGGAAAAGATCGCGAACCGTACCGAATACCCATACACGCTCAGCAAAATTGGTTAACCACAGGGTGGATGTAAATATTAAGAGTTGGCAACTAGGTTTCGAAATTGCACTCTGCCGATATCAGTCGATATGAACGGCAGCTTGGAATTGGTTGGATGTCTGTGTTTCAGTACATAACCACCAGACAGAACCAAAATCAGCCAAAACGTCAATTTAGAAGTAAAGCAGTGCGGAGTATAGTCCATTATACACTGACTGACAGAGCAAATGCAACACCAAGAAGGAGTGGTCAGAACTTTATGCCAATTGCAGGGTAGACTGACGTCACTGAGGTATGCTCATGATGTGAAATGCGCCGCTGTGCTGCGCACGTAGCGAACGATAAATGGGAAACGGCGTTGGCGAATGGCCCACTTCGTACCGTGATTTCTCAGCCGACAGTCATTGTAGAACGTGTTGTCGTGTCCCACAGGACACGTGTATAGCTAAGAATGCCAGGCCGCCGTCAACGGAGGCATTTCCAGCAGACAGACGACTTTACGAGGGGTATGGTGATCGGGCTGAGAAGGGCAGGTTGGTCGCTTCGTCAAATCGCAGCCGATACCCATAGGGATGTGTCCACGGTGCAGCGCCTGTGGCGAAGATGGTTGGCGCAGGGACATGTGGCACGTGCGAGGGGTCCAGGCGCAGCCCGAGTGACGTCAGCACGCGAGGATCGGCGCATCCGCCGCCAAGCGGTGGCAGCCCCGCACGCCACGTCAACCGCCATTCTTCAGCATGTGCAAGACACCCTGGCTGTTCCAATATCGACCAGAACAATTTCCCGTCGATTGGTTGAAGAAGGCCTGCACTCCCGGCGTCCGCTCAGAAGACTACCATTGACTCCACAGCATAGACGTGCACGCCTGGCATGGTGCCGGGCTAGAGCGACTTGGATGAGGGAATGGCGGAACGTCGTGTTCTCCGATGAGTCACGCTTCTGTTCTGTCAGTGATAGTCACCGCAGACGAGTGTGGCGTCGGCGTGGAGAAAGGTCAAATCCGGCAGTAACTGTGGAGCGCCCTACCGCTAGACAACGCGGCATCATGGTTTGGGGCGCTATTGCGTATTATTCCACGTCACCTCTAGTGCGTATTCAAGGCACGTTAAATGCCCACCGCTACGTGCAGCATGTGCTGCGGCCGGTGGCACTCCCATACCTTCAGGGGCTGCCCAATGCTCTGTTTCAGCAGGATAATGCCCGCCCACACACTGCTCGCATCTCCCAACAGGCTCTACGAGGTGTACAGATGCTTCCGTGGCCAGCGTACTCTCCGGATCTCTCACCAATCGAACACGTGTGGGATCTCATTGGACGCCGTTTGCAAACTCTGCCCCAGCCTCGTACGGACGACCAACTGTGGCAAATGGTTGACAGAGAATGGAGAACCATCCCTCAGGACACCATCCGCACTCTTATTGACTCTGTACCTCGACGTGTTTCTGCGTGCATCGCCGCTCGCAGTGGTCCTACATCCTACTGAGTCGATGCCGTGCGCATTGTGTAACCTGCATATCGATTTGAAATAAACATCAATTATTCGTCCGTGCCGTCTCTGTTTTTTCCCCAACTTTCATCCCTTTTGAACCACTCCTTCTTGGTGTTGCATTTGCTCTGTCAGTCAGTGTATTCTATAAGCAATACGTTTTCTAACGATGAATGAATTACTTAGGGTACTTACTTACTTTCTTAAATGAATTGAGTGGTGCTTGAGATTACTCTTCATACTTACTTTCTTACCTACCGTACATATTTACTTAAATCAATTGAGTGGTTCTTGAGATCACTCTTCATATTATACAGGGTGGTCGCGAACTACGTGATCTGGGTATATGAGCATAAGAGGGTTGGTCATACTGATAAATAGTATGAAAAAATAATATGATATCTCGTGCCGTCATTATTTTATGAGCTACTGAAGTTAGCCAATGAGGTCGCTAGCAGGCGAATTCAAACAGGCTTTGTGAGACAGTGTTGCTAAATCTATACGTGGCATAAGGCCGTCTTGAAGAGCACCAGTAGAAGGAAAAGACTTACCAGGGGAGGGATATGAACAAGGACATCCAAGCTCACAAGATCACACCATAACAATTACGCTGCGGTGAGACCAGTTAAAGCCCACGGTGTTCGTGTTTGATGCTGATTTGTCGGCATTGCTCTCAAGCCATGTACAAATTTAGCAAGTCCGCCTCGCAAAGTCTATTTCAATTCGCCCACGAAGCAATCTGATTCGTTAGCTGTTACAACAACAACGTCGCGTAATATCTGGTCATTATTTTCAAATTATTTATCAGTATGACCAACCCTCTAACGCTCATATACCCGGCCCACATTGTTTTCGACCATCCTGTATATATGAACAAATTCAGGAACTTCCTCTCTTTATGATAATTAGTAGATACTTCTTTCAAATCAATAGAAGTGTTCAGATGATCATTTTTGTGTCAAAGTGTATTAACTTGTATGTTAACTTCCATTGTATTCACCTGTGGGTTTAATGTTATGGTATTTTCTTCCAAGCTGCCCTACTTCGGGGTTAGGTGAGTATTTTCTTTTTCCTATGCACAGCTCTTAACGCATCTTTTTGTTTACTCTTTATCTCAACCCTAGCTTCTTGTGAGTTAAGACATTTCTTTCTGTATTGTAGGTGACCTGGCAGACCAATTGAATGACCTGAGTCTGAATGGGGCACTAGACCGCAAGCCGACCAAACGTCCTCCACCCACTTACTTGTGCCATCTGTGCTTCCGCAAAGGACATTACATCAAGGACTGCCCGCAGGTAGGTCCTTGCTACCTGTGTCTGCAGAGGGACTGCATCTTCGTCCAGGATGGCTTCCAGGTATGTGTGCCTCTCTGTTCCCTCTGTCCCTGTGAATGCTCTGTGGTAATCCTTGATCCTTTCTCCCTATCTCTTATCCATACCTTCGACTTTTTATTACATGGTCTGCGATTCCTGGGGATGCCACGAATCTGTAATTCCACAGGAGCAGCAGTGGGGAAGCAAGTAGCCATACTGGCATAGAGACATTGTATCATCAGTCCATTATTCATGTTTGAATTCTCATGTTATACTAAAAGAATCTGATATTTTCCCAGGAAGTGCTACCATATGGTTCATTCACAGAAAGAAAGGGTGTGATAATGTGGGATGGAAATACATAATTGCAGAATTATCCAATCTTTTCATTGGTTCATAGTCAACAGCAGTCAAATACACAACAGACCATACATGTCCCCAGAGGTAAAAGTTAAGGGTGTTCAAGTCAGGAGATTGTGGTGGCCAAGCAGTCGGTTCCCATCTATCTATCCAGTACCCAGGATAATATGCTTATGGTTCCTGTGAGCAAAAAGACTAAAGTATGCTGTAGCACCATCATCATGCATGAAGTACGGCTGTTGATGGAATGCTTGTGGTACAAGGCATATTTGCATGTTTTGTTTGTTTCAAGATATAATATGCTCATAAGAAATAAAGGCAACTGATAGCGTTTGAAATCAAATGGCTAAGTTTTATAGTGCATATAAATGCATATATAACCTATTTAATATGACCATATTCTTAGCACACAGCCGGGCTGAATGGCTCAGACGGTTGAGGAGCTAGCCTTATGACCCCAACTTGGCAGGTTCGATCCTGGTTCAGTCCGGTGGTATTTGAAGGTGCTGAAATACGTCAGCCTCATATCGGTAGACTTACTGGCACGTAAAATAACTCCTGCGGGACAAAATTCTGGCACCGCGGCGTCTCTGAGGAGCATAAAAGTAGTTAGTGTGACATAAAGCCAATAACATCATTATTATTATTATTATTTAACACGCATGCATATCAATGCATAACTGCAGTTTTTATTATTATTTTGTAGAAAACAACAGGTAGGCCCTATACTTTTCATTCAGATCAGCATAACAATGCAAAGAAATGAGTATGTTAAAATTCATTCAACACTGCAAGCCTTTAAGCAGTATTAACAGGAGCTTGACAATGTATACATTTATTACGGTGGTGATGGTAACCGGTTCGGATGTTGGAATCATACAAAAAATAATCTTTAACGATACCTGAAGTAGCAGAGAGGAGAGATCCTTCCTCAGTGCTTGCCGGGGATCAGCCCACCTGCCGCATAATGTATTCTTACTTGTATAGGCCTGGAAGAATTGTAACCATGGCAGCCTGAAAGTAAACAATGTCACCATTTTCTTCATTCCTATAGTCTTGTCACTAGCCGGACCGAACCTATCCAGACCATGGTCTCTTACGCAGTAATATTTTGTAGTTTTAATCTATCTTTCATCGTTGTCATTCATTTTTCGTGTTATTCATTAGCTGTGTATAATCCACCAATACTAGCAAGCCTGTTTGGTGCATTGCGAGCTTGTTGGATCTATAACCTACACTTTCATTTCTTCATTGTATGAAGACCATTAACCACTAGAAATCATGCCACAAGAAAAAAGAAAAAACCCACCTAAATTAATTCTACTTCAGCAGTGGACATATGGAGAATCAGTGTTACACACAGAAGGAAAAATATAATTTTGCAGAGTATGCAATAGTGCATATATTGCTGTTTTTAGTGCATAGATGCATGCATATATTTTAGTGCATATGAATCACCCTCTAGTAATCAGACAATGAAGTATGCAAGAAATCTAAGTAGTTTTGTTCAGAAGCCTGCCCAGAAGAATGCAGGGTCCCAATAAGCAATCACCAGGACACAGTATCATGAATGTGGACCTAAGGTAGGTTAGACCCATGTCAATTATTCGCCAGGCTAAGTGGCTCAGACGGCTGAGGCGCTGGCCTTCAGACCTCAACTTGGCAGGTTCAATCCTGGCTCAGTCTGGTGGTATTCGAAGGTACTCAAATACATCAGCTTCATGTCAGTAGATTTACTGGGTCATAAAAGAAATCCTGTGGGACAAAATTTTGGCACCTCAGCATTTCCGAAAACCGTAAAGGTAGTTTGTGGGATGTAAAACTAATAACATTATTTATTATGATTTGCAACGACGTGATTACTTTTGTAACAATTACAATGGGGAATATACTCTCGGACAATTCTGTAATTATGCATCTCAAAGCCCATGTTGTCATAACTCTCTCCCCCCCCTTGCTAGGGATCTATTCCTGAAATTTTGCCTTTGAGTTTTGACACATCCCATATAGGTATACTTTGCCATTATATTGATCACAACCAAATTCTGAACCCTGCTGGAAATGCTGTCCTTGCATTGATATATACTTATCTTCCTTGTGTTATACATAACACTTACACCACTAGACTGATCACAAATAAATATTGCATAGAAAATCTTAGTATCTTGTGGATGATGCCGTCCTTCTTACATTTGAACACTGCTTCTCATCTGCCAGGTGGCCTGTTACGGTCTCAATCCATCTTTTAGCTGGATATTCAATGGATCGTCACCTAGGTTGGTATCGTACTACTTTCTTTGGAACTCGTTCACTGGGCATTCTGTTGATGTGGTCCCACCGGTTCTTCCTGTACATTCCTATGTAATTTAATACAGGTTCTAATTTTAGTTCTCATCACATTTCTGTTCTCTTCATGATTCCATGGTGGGTATTCTGCTGTGCATCTCATAAATTTCATCTCAGCAGCTGTGATCCTGGTTTCATGTCTCCTGATTGTTTCCTTGAATCCTTTTAGCTTTCTTTTGCTACTGAGGCACCTTTCTTGAGAAAACCCGCCTGGTGGCCGTGATCGTTAAGGCATTGAAGTCTAAACGGTCTGACACCGATGTTAGCCAGTTCGAGTCCTGTTGGTCGGAAAAAATTTCATCATTAGTATGTTGGCCAGCAGTGCAGGGGAGGTGGTGATATACAATTTCTAATCACTAGATTGTGTGCCAAAAGCCTTGATTAAATTCCAAACCTCTCCACAGTGCTCATATGGAGTGAGGGCATATGACACTGTTGATGGTGATTCGTCCGTCGGATGGAGATGTTAAGCCTTGAACAGATCCCTTGGTGCTATTCAACAGGAGTAGGCTATCTGCCGGCACTGGGTTTCTCCCTCTCCCTTCCTACTATCATATATCACATCATTCACTTCATCCTATTAACTCCTCTGATCAGATTGACACCAGGAAGGGCATCTGTCTGTCTGTTAGGTCATCAGCCCAGAGGCTGGTTAGATCCTCAAATAGCACCACCAAAGGTTATATGGTTATAAGGAAAACCCAAAAACCAATGACAGCACCAAAATGAGGCGTACTAGGCAAGATGAGGAGAGAGGTAGTTAGGAAGGGCATACAGTGCATACGGTCATAAAAACCCGCCACGACAGATTTATCTCACCTCATACCCTACCTCGTAGAGAAACAGGACAAGGGTTGGACAAACAAACACCTTTCTTGGAAAAGATGTCGTTTAGCTGCTCATCTTTGTAGGAAATACCTTGGACATTCCAGGTTCCATGTTGTACTATATTATATTTCTTACATATCCTGTTCTTTACCTGAGACGTGCATAGGTCATCCATCATCTGTATAATCCGTCTGGTTATATCTGTTTAGTGACTTGAAAGCAATTTAAATCCTCTCAGTTTGAGGATAGCCAATAGATAGCAAGTTTAGTGGTGGGAGTTGCACTTCCAAGCTTCCAGACAGGCTTTGAAAAGCATTTCCTCTGTTCCAGATGTTATGGTTATACTCCCAAAACTCGGTTTTCAGGGGCATGTCCACCCAGCATGACCCGATGAGCACCTGACCGTTCAGTATTCATACTCAGAAGAGGTACATCCGAAGGTGGACAGCGTTACCCAGCAATACTGCTTCTTTATCCAGATTTTGTCCCTTTAATATCTTCAGTTATTTTGAACTGCCCACCTGGTGGCCATAATCATTAAGGAGTCAAGTCTCTATTGGTCTGACACCGTGGTAAGCTGGTTCGAGTTCCGTTGGTAGAAAAAATAATCACCATCAGAATGTTGGCCGGCAGGGCAGGAGAGTTGGTAGTATACAATTTATATTCCCTAGATTGTGTGCCAAAAGCCTGGATTCAATTCCAAATCTCTCCACAGTGTTCATATGGAGTGAGAGCCGTTGTTGATGGTGATTTATCCATCAGATAGGGACGTAAAGCTTTGAGCATAATGTCCCCATCTGATGGCTTTAGGCAAATTGTATAACACCATCTTTCCTATCCAGCTGGCCAGCATTCTGATGTTGAAAATGTGACTCGAAACAGCTAACGATGGTTTATTATTATTATTATTATTATTATTATTATTATTATTATTATTATTATTATTATTATTATTATTATTATTATAAAAAGTCTGAACAGATTTTAGTGAATGACCCTTCACTTAAAGGCATACAGTCTGGAGGTCTTCGGAAAAGGTAGTAGTTTTAATAGGATTGTGTGAGTGTCTTCCACTAGGTTTTGTGTGGTAGATGGCGTAGTTCCAAGTTATCCATTACGAACCATGTGGCAGCTGGTATCATGGCTGCTAGCACCATTGCGGGAAATTGCCCGTTTTCAAGCAGCGGTATGCAAGCATATTACTTGTATGGTAGTGTGAAGTTACCACGAGCTGTGACTTGAAGCTTTGTTATTATGAACTTGGCTATATAAAATTTAGTACACAAATCAATATATTGCTAAAGGACCTCCCTGTAGATGCTACTGATCCCACACAGACTCATTTGAAGGAAATTAATTTGGAGAGTTTTAACAACAATAACTAGATCAGAAAGATCGACTGCAGTTTTTTCCAGGTGCCTAGAAATTAACTGAGGTGGTTTCCCATTGTCTTATTCAATGCCATTTTAGACTATTCATCAGCCACCCCTTAATTTAGGAAAGAGCCACTGTTGTAGCTGCCTCTCTGAGGTACAGGTGCTATGGCTGATATCTGCTCCCTACTTGGATACAGATACCTTTTACTTAATGAACATGAGCACTGGGTGCATCTTCTGCCACTGACACTGTATGGAAGCCCTTTTTCTCTGGTGTCCATATCATTGAGGTTTTCATTCGTAACCCCGATCTGGGACCCTTACCAGGTGCTACACACTGGGTCAATGGGTCACATGGGAGATAGTGGGTTCGAACTCCACTGTCGGCAGCTCAGGAGATGGTTTTTCGTGGTTTCCTATTTTCACACCAGGCAAATGCTGGGGCTGTACCTTAATTAAGACTACTCATTACCTTCCATCTTTTAGGTCTTTCCTATCCCATTGTCACCATAAGATCTATTGTGTCGATGTGACGTGAAGCCAATTGCAAAAAGTTTTTTAAAATATATATCCTGGATCCTATTCGCCCTTATCCTAAACTTAAATAACCTAGCAAATTTCATGAAAATCCCTCTTACCTGTTTTCCTATGATGCTGTAACAACAGACAGACAGACAGACAGACAGACAGACAGACAGACAGACAGACAGACAAAGAAGAATGAAAGTAAACTTGCATATATATAGGTAGATACAGTATCGGTGATTAAGGGGGGCATGGGGGGGGGGGCAGTCGCCCTCCACTTTCTGGGGAAAAATATTGCATTTTTATTTCATTTTGGCCAACTGAAACTAGGAATTATAGGAATTATTAAAACAGCAATTTGTATAAGTCCTCTTGTTTTATCAACTAATTCTTTCCTTTATTTTCTTTAATTATCAACACAATTATTAGCGGAAATACACAAGAAATATAGTTCGTCCCTGCTAACCGATTTGTATAATGCTACAGCAAGTAGTGGAGATTTTGCATGTGCTGTGGGGAAGGGTAGCAGGGTTATATACTTTTTGCCAAGCTCATGGAGACTATGGTATGGTTCATCCGCTTGCCGCAAGCATTCGTCAGTCTGGTAGTCTCTTCAGATCTGTTAGTTTCTTAGTGTGTAGTCAGATACTAAATGATATTAATTGTATAATCACACCATACTTCTTTTCAATTTTAATTAAAATGTACTATTGTTCCTTTGATAAAAGTTTTACTGTATAGTATTTTTTAAAAAAGCTATTATTACCACACTTACATTGGTAAACTGTCAACCTTTACCACTGTCAAAATTCGCTTAGAGAGTTTTTGTAGCTTTTTTCTTTTTCACTTTTGGTGTATATTTCCACCCCCGTCACTATATTCCACAAACCCGGGTACTGTTTGTTGTCCATATTTTTTTAATTCCCAATTGCTGCTACTGGGCAGATAGATAGATAGATAGCTAGATAGATAGATAGACAGATATATTTATAGAACAGCAATAATGCATTATTGGACTTGGGTATAAATATGGCACTGCCTAAATCTTGCAACTCTAATAATATTGTCAGGTTTGGAAGAAAATAATAGCTATCCTGGCACAAGCAAGTGGAAGTAATGGCTAGTAATTGTCATCGATATTTTCTGATATTATGAGCTCTACTATCGATAGTAATCGATAGTTTTAAAAAAGTGGAACGAATCATATCATTATGCATGAAAATAGAACATTCATTGAACACAGTCCACAAAAAAATCAGTAGAAATTACAACTATTTCATCCTATGTAATTTCTGAAATTCAAATCGGAATCACTCATAAATCTCTTCAGTGGCATGTCCGAAACATTCTCGAGCTGAACGCGCTTGCCCATAACACGGCCGCCTGAGAAATTCTCGTTCAGCTGCAGTGTTCATTTTGTTACTAACATCTTCCAATTCAGAGATCAGGTCAGTTAAATGTTGCTGGTATTTCTATCTGTCCCCGAAAATCCCTAGAATTGTAGCTCTTCACTCCAACCTAATGAATATGCTATTATCCATACGTAAACATAATTGGCCTTGATCTTATCATCAGGTAACATGCCTGTCAGTAGAACACCGATATCAGTATCACTATCTTTCTCCTCTATTTGCAAAATGGACAATGATTATTTTGACACCCAAATCTGAAACTCTGTGAGTTGCTCTATTTAAAAATTAGTGCATTTACTTGCCCTTGACCTCCGTTGGTTGTCAACTGAATCAAAACAAATTACTTCACAAAGTAAAAAAAAAAATCCCTTTTTTTAAAGTGTGTAACTCACTACAACTTGCCTGTTTCACGTAACTTAGAACTTGACGCGCAGGCAGCGTAAAGGGCATCATATTAAAATCCCTTCAGACGGTATTTGAGGTAATTTATTGTTCTTGTTGTTGAAGAGTCAGCTCTTTTTTTTTTCTCTCGTACGGGTAAGCAGATGGAAAAACAGTAATCACCAATACGGACGAATCTGAACAATATTGGGTGATCTGTACTGGATAATCAGTCCAACACTACCATGTGTGATTGGGTGAAAGAATGAATAATGGACTTGGCTATTCGATCAATGAAGATGAATGAGATCACTTCTTTCCCTTTGTTATGTTCAGTCAATATTTGCATCAAGCAACACTAGTCTTCGGATTGTCACAGACAACCTGGTAGACGCTGACAGCGTGGAGATGTAAATAGAATGCGGCGCAAGGGGTCATGGGTAGTATTAAATCTCTCCCCATGCTGATGTCACAGCGGCAACACAGAGTTACCTTGTCCCTAAACGATTAAAAATTCCCAACACGTGGCTGTGTGTATCGATCACGAAATAAATCTTGAAGATTACAAAGCGAAGAAATTGCAGAGATTCTCCCAAAACTGCAGGTGTGACAGGATAATTTTCTTTTGAATGTTACCAGAAACTTTGAGATGCTAAATAGTTGTTGACAGTAAAGTGTGGCGTGTTTAATGTAGCTGTATCTTGTACTTTGTGAATACATAATTAAATTAATAAATCGCTGAGTTATTTTTGCCGATAGCGACTGGAGTCATGGCCATTGAATGTGTGATATTCTAAATAGGGAATATTGTCTGCTATTTGTGTTCCTATAATACTAATAATATATGATATGGTAATAGGCCCCATCATCTAGGTGTTAAGCCCCTTTAAACAAGCAATATAACAATGGGACCAACACATATGATATACCCAGTCCTTGAGTCAGAAGTATTAACCAAACGTGATTACAACTTTCAACCCGACCCGGAATCAAACACAAGATCCTCTGAACCGAAAGCCTCAACGCTGACCATTCAGCCAAGGAGCCGGATAAAAACCCATTTATGAATACCTGTTTTTTACTTAATAAACCATATAGTTAATACCTTACAGTTAACCGTGGGCTCCGCCCACAGTGTTCCATGTTGTTCATTATTGTCCTCACCCAGGTACTGTGCTTGTGAAATTTTGACGTAATTAAATAATACACACGAACTGTTGTGGTAATAACATTCAATATTAGTGTCTACACTATATGAACAAACACTTGAAAAATACATCACGAATAGAAACTAAATTACTTTTTCTTACCTGCAGTTTGGTGACTTTCTTCTTGAACTTGCAAATTCTTGATTCTGATTCGTTAACTTTGTACATATTTTCTAACTGCGAAATCATTAATACAGCACCATAGGTTAAACAATATTACATGTCACGCTAATAGGAGCGTAGATCTATAACTTCCTGGAAATTCCAACCCTGGAGCAAGCTACATAAAACTGACCGTGATAGAAACTCGGAATTTTCAAATGAATCCCTGCTACTTTCAGTGATTCCCTTTGAGCCTTATTTACAGTCATCACACGAAATAACGCCTCTGACATTGATGATACCTCCCTTGATATCTGTCCTATCGAAAAGAGTAAAATGGCTCTTCAGTTTAGCTGCGAATGAGGACACCCTATTAACTTGTCTCATCTTCGACATCCATGATGAGAAAAGAAGGGATATAATAAATAACTGATCATTGCCTTCAGCTGGACTCTTACAGGGGTCGGAAAACATTGAATATACTCTAATGTCACTGTACACCGCACCAACCGGGCACATCATTTCTACTTGTACCACCATTTTATTGGCAAGAAGGAAATTTGATGTTTCGTAGCAATCGAACAATATTTAAACTCTCTTTAGTCAGTGGATAGAACCTGAAAATTATGTTTGGATTCTTCAACAACTTTTGTCTTTGGTAAAGTATAAGGCAGGTATATATTTCGCTATCTTTGCCTAATTAAATAAATTATCTACAAATAAAAATAGGTTATTTATTTATTCATTCACTTTTTATTTCTTTCTTTCTTTCTTTCTTTCTTTCTTTCTTTATTTATTTATTTATTTATTTATTTATTTATTTATTTATTTATTTATTTATTTATTTATTTATTTATTTATTTCATGCTCTTGATCCTCTAATGCCTAGGAGTTGGAAGGAAGCGGCCGTGGCCTTAAGTAAGGTACAGTCCCAGCATTTGCCTGGTATGAAAAAGGGAAATCACGGAAAACCATCTTCAGGGCTGCTGACAGTGGGATTCGAACCCACTATCTCCCCGATATCTATCAGTCTTAAAGATGTCATGTGACAAGCTAGTTCTCATGCATAGACCATACTACGCAAGTTGTTGTTATTATTATTATTATTATTATTATTATTATTATTATTATTATTATTATTATTATTATTATTATTATTATTATTTCGAATGGGCCACTAGAGGACCACGTGCCAATTTCAATTCCTTCTTCTTTGTTCTTTCCTTTTCTTCCAGTACGCTTTCATCTGTTCACTATGTTTCTTCTTTCTGTCTTCAGACCTTCAGACCACTTTGAACCAGTCTTTTTTACTTTCCTACCTTGGAATCCTTCTATTTTCAATACTTTTTCCCGAAAGCCTTCTCTATTATTTGTTTCTTCTGTTATTATTATTATTATTATTATTATTATTATTATTATTATTATTATTATTATTATATAATTCACAATTGTATAATTGGGTTTTGAGCTTCTTCGGTACAATGTATATGGAAGAAGTACTATTTAGTACATACCCACATACGCTTCATACATATCGGCATATACTTAAATTGTTGACAAACTTGACAGATATTTATGAGATATTTGCTATACATAAATGGTCAAAATTACTAGTGGTCGATTTTCACTAGTCCTCTCTATATGGTGGAGGGTTCATGCCAATAAACTTCCTTACTACATGACAAGTGGCCAGGATTGCTGTTTTTTGTAATTCTCTGTAAGTGAGAGGGTTGAGATTAAGAGCTTCAATGCTCCTGTGTAGTTTCTTTGGTATAATACCATTACATCCAGTCACTACTGGAATTATGATAACATTCTTGAGTTTACACATGGTTTTTATCTCTGTGGCCAGATCTGTGAGTTTGGAAATCTTCTCTATGTGTGTTGATTGGAGGTTGTGAGTATTAGGGCATGCTATGTCAATTATGAAGCAGATTTTCTTGTTTTTATCTACAAAAATTATATATCTGATCCATTGCAGGTAATAGTTTTATCAGTGATGATACTTTTATCCCAGTAAATTTGGTAATTTTCACTTCCCAAGACTGATTTGGGGTTTGTACTTCCAATATGCTGTGGTACAATGGATTAGGTTATTTTGTCGGGCTAATTTCTGGTGAATGATTTTTGCAATTTGGTCATGTCTGTACTTGTAGTCTCTGTTTGCCATTAATTGACAACCTGAGGTTATGTGCTGGATGGTTTCTGGAGATGTATTACATCGTCGGCACAGATCTGAATAGACAGACGGATCATGCAGTATATGCTTTCTGTAGTTCCTTGTGGCAATGACTTGATCTTGTATGGCAAACATGAAGCCCTCTATTTCTGGATATATATCCAAGTGTGTCAGCCACTCATGCAACGCTTGTTTGTCGATATATGGCTGATTTAACTCATTTGGGTACCATCCATGAAGAGGTTTCTTTTTCCACAGAAAAATCTTTTCCTCATTTGTGGCGACGATGGGATAGGAAAGGGCTAGGAGTGGGAAAGAGGCGGCCATGGGCTTAATTAAGGTACAACCCCAGCATTTGCCTGGTGTGAAAATGAGAAACCACGGAAAACCATCTTTAGGGCTGCCGACAGAATTCCGCATGCAACGACTGAGAAAATACAGGTATTTACTTCACTTCCCTCGCAGAAACATACATTAATTTTTCATCAAGACATACAGTACAGTATTTATTGCCTCTGTTCAAATATTTACCACAATACAATGACAAATTTCAAGTCTTCTGTTATGATTGAGGTTTTCAGATTTTTTTGTCCAACGTGAACCAATTTAGTTGGGTAAGGTCGGGAGCAATGCATTAATCTATTCTTCACAACAGATGAGGCACATTATATACAGCGAACTAGTGCAAGAGCAGTCAGCTGTGCCATTGTATCTGCCTCTATTTATATCCGGCCTAAAGGTTAATATTAATTTGAACTCTTGGACTTGCAATCGAACAAATCGTAAATTGTTCACAAAAAGCTGCTGGCGTGATCTACAATAGTTTCGTGTCCTGTTATCCGGGGTTAGATTTCATGTTCTATCAGAATTTAAGAGAGATCCTGAGTGCCAGGAACAATACATATTAACACTCCATTTCAGGAGAACAGCTGAAAAATGCCTAAAGAGCTTGAATACTTTTCCATTCTTGCTGATGATGATGATGATGCTTGGTGTTTTAAGGGGCCTAACATCGAAGGTCATCGGCCCCAATACTGAATATTGTCAGCGCCCTCTATAACTCAAGCCGTGACATGTGGCAACATTGCCCAGCTCTCAAACGGTAGGATTACTGAAAGCCGATTACACTCTCAAAGATCCCTTCAGATGTTAACTTTTTCGCAAATAAACAAAATATTACAACACACAAATACCTACACACATATGCATCAGTTATCGCACACACATACAGTCGAACTTCGATTTATCGAAGTGCTTAAAGATGCAACTTGCAGTTGGTCTTGATAGAGGACAAGAGCGACATGATGGAGGCTGAAAACACTTCAAGTTATCGAACATTCGAGGTATAGAAAAAAGTGCATACAACTTAGGCTCCACATATATATATATGTTGTACCATTTCTTTAGCAGGCCCCGTGGTGTAGGGGTAGCGTGCCTGCCTCTTACGCGGAGGCTCCGGGTTCGATTGCCGGCCAGGTCAGGGATTTTTACCTAGATCTGAGGGCTGGTTCGAGGTCCACTCACCCTACGTCATTAGAATTGAGGAGCTATCTGACAGTGAGATAGCGGCCAAGAATAACGGCCGAGAGGATTCGTCGTGCTGACCACACGACACCTCGTAATCTGCAGGCCTTCGGGCTGAGCAGCGGTCGCTTGGTAGGCCAAGGCCCTTCAAGGGCTGTAGTGCCTTGGGGGGGGGGGGGTTACCATTACTTTCTCTCTAGTTTTTTGCCACTATTTCTTTTTACATCTACAGTTTTAATATTTAAAAAGTCAGTGTTTTTAACACCAGTTTTATTAGGCCTAAGTATTAATAAGGAACTTTATTTTTAGGGACCTGTACTTTCTTTCCTTCTTTCTTTCTTTCTTTCTTTCTTTCTTTCTTTCTTTCTTAACCTGTTTACCCTCTAGGTTTGGTTTTCCTCTCGGACTCAGCGAGGGATCCCACCTCTACCTCCTCAAGGGCAGTGTCCTGGAGCGTCAGACATCGGGTCGGGGATAAAACTGGGGAGGAGGACCAGTACCTCGCCCAGGCAGCCTCACCTGTTATGCTGAACAGGGGCCTTGTGGGGGGAAGGGAAGATTGGAAGGGATAGACAAGGAAGAGGGAAGGAAGCGGCCGTGGCCTTAAGTTAGGTACCATCCCGGCATTTGCCTGGAAGAGAAGTGGGGAAACCATGGTAAACCACTTGGAGGATGGCTGAGGTGGGAATCGAACCCACCTCTACTCAGTTGACCTCCCGAGGCTGAGTGAACCCTGATTCAGCCCTCGTACCACTTTTCAAATTTCGTGGCAGAACAGGGAATCGAACCTGGGCCTCCGGGGGTGGCAGCTAATCACGCTAACCACTACACCACAGAGGTGGACCGAACCTGTACTTATGAATTCATATATTTGGAAAGAAGTCCCGTCATTTTCCTTTCCCGTATTCTCTTGTCTATACCGAGGTCGCGAAGTAGCCTGAAGTAGGGTTTTAAGCTCAACATGTAGGATTCCAGCAAGATAGTTTTGATTCATGAGGTCACATGGACTATGACGCTATTAAACTAGCCAAGGCTTTTTTTGATGGGGTAGGTCGATACGAGAACTGGATAAGATCCAAAGGAAAGCAGCACGTTTTGTTGTGGGTGATTTCCGAAAATAGAGTAGGGATGCGAAAATGTTTCGAACTTTGTGCTTGGAAGACTTGAGAGTAAGGAGACGAGCTGTTTTTCTGCCAGTGGAGAGAGAGATGTCGGGAATGGCATTGGTAGACTAATAAGGTCGAGTGGTGGTTTTAAAAGTAGGAAATATCATAATATGAAAATAAAATTGGGATTCAATTGGGTCAAACATTAATTTATGGGAAGGAGAATAGGGACTGGAATTTACCATGGGAGATCTTTGATAAATGTCCAATGTTTTTGAAATAATTTAAGGGCAACAGTCCTAAATGCAGGTCGATGATGACTGTGATAAAGCTGCTGTTTGAAGGGGGAGGGGGGCCAGGGGGCGTTACTTAAGGTTGCAGTACCGTTAAGACGCTAAGGCACGCGGCTAGTCAAACAATAATGTGACTAAGATGAAGAGTTGGCCGTGCGGTCAGGGGCGCGCAGCTGTGCACTTGCACTCGGGAGATAGTGGGTTCGAGTCCCACCGTCGGCAGCACTGATGATGTTTTCCTGGAGGAGGGGGGTAAACAGTTATAGACAACAAAAAGTACCCAGGATTGAGGGATATAGCAGTCAGGCGGGGGCGGGGATATACATCATAACTAAAAAAAGCTAAAAAAAAAGGGTAAGTTCTTTGATGCTCTCTCAGCGAATTTCGGCAGAGGTTGACAGTCTACCAACTGCTATAATAATAGATCTGCGATTTTGATTCAATGCTGTAAATACAACTTTCACCAAAGGAACAATAATTACACATGTATTTAGAAGTACGGTGTGATTATACAATTATAAATCGTTTAGTATTTGACTACGCACTAACCAGTGGCGTATGCTGGTATCAAGACGTGGGCTACCACTAGACTTAGACTACCCCTTTTCGATAGTTGGTTTAGGGAACATCAAGCCTTACGCATTTTGAGCTGCAGCTAACAGCCAAAGGAGTTGCCCGCTGTGTTGTCAAGGCTGCTTCACAAGCTACTGCCCTGGCGTCTGCCACCGTCAATACTCAACACCTGATTAATTGAGTTGGTAGCCTAAGGTTTAGCAAATTGAAGTCCAGCTTTGAGGCTAAATGGATAGAATGCTTTTCTTTGGTCCGACAGCCCGGTTCAATTTTCAGAACCAACCCCCTCATAGCGTTAATTCCCCTGACTTGGGAACTGGGTGTTTATGACGTCTTCGCCATTCATTTTATCCTTATTACGTTACCACCAAGCTTATGTAGATGCCATGCACCATTATTATTATTATTATTATTATTATTATTATTATTATTATTAACATCATAATAATAATCGTTAAATAACAATGTTGAATTTTACAGCGGTCGTACCCATCATTCAATGGTTAATTATCTTCCTCGGAAGATAAGTGGTGGTGTCCGACCCATGATCACGTGTTCGATTCCAACCAACAAAAGAGAACACTAAACCTGAAAGATTGCGTTTCATTTTAGCAGATCTACCAATAAAAAGAAAACTATATTACTCCTATAACAGCAGCCCTGATGTGTCTTCCTACAAGGATGTAGAAGTAAACGGGAGTGAAATGCCAGCACTCCGTTATCTATATATTTAAGACAGAAGCATGAGGTGAGGAAGTATATACGATGAGTCACGCATGGTGATAGTTAGCAGTGGCGATCTGACGGACCGAAGCCTAGCACAGCTATCCTCCGCTGGTCCCCGCGCCTGTAGGCAGACAGGAGCAAGCCGCGTGAGGCGAGTCGATGGGAAGGGACGAGAGTCTGGGCTGCAATATCAGTCTCCGAAGCCTTGTTCTCAGAAATACGTGCGACGTGTTTTCTCATTGCTTTCAAGTTTTGCAAATGGAACAATGTGTCGGATGCTTACAATATAATGTGCTTTAGATTTCCATCGCTCGCATTTGAGGTTTGGGCTTCACTGATAGCCTTGGTAGCCCTCAGTATACGCCACTGGCACTAACAGGCATTAAGGAGACTGCCAGACTGACGAACGCACGTGGCAAGTGGGTGAATCATACCTGTGTCCACGACCTTGGCAACAATATACCCCTGTTAACATTCCTCACGTCCGCCTCCGTAGTGTAATGGTTAGTGTTATTAGCTCGGTGCCCCGGGTCGATTCCCGGTACTGCCAGAAATTTAAGAATAGCAAGAGGGCTGGTATGTGGTTGACGTGGTACATGCAGCTCACCTCCATTGGGGGTTTGCCTGAAAAGAGCTGAAGTACCTCGGGATGAGGACACGAATTGCTTACCCTTCCTCACAACACATGCTACACGCTGCTGTGCGAGTCTCTACTACTTGCTGTGGCGCTAAACGAATAATTTAGACGCGAAGAACGACATTTTGTACATATCTCCGCGAAGAATTTTGTTAATAATTATAGAAATTAAAGGAAAGAATTAGTTGATAGGGCAACAAGGTTTGTATAATTTTTTTAAAAAATTCTACTTTTAAGCTTCTAAAATGGAATACAGATGTAAGTGTTCTGTCCATAAAGGTGGGTGGGAACTGCCCCTCTAATTGCCGCCGCTGAATAGCACTACATAGTACAGTGATTACGATTACACACCGGCGAAACTATAAAATTACCAAAATCGGGGGAAGGTAGGCAAGCCGCACGACAATTTTGATAAACGGGTTGCCTACCTAACCTACATGATTTTAATTAAAATAGTTCTTTTACTCAACAAAATACGTCATCAAATACTGTATGCCCACCCTACTGCTCCTAATCTATTCAAAATGATAAACACTTATAACCAATTAATTAAGTTCAAACAACACATTTTCTTAACCT
This sequence comes from Anabrus simplex, assembly GCF_040414725.1. Classification (NCBI taxonomy): domain Eukaryota; kingdom Metazoa; phylum Arthropoda; class Insecta; order Orthoptera; family Tettigoniidae; genus Anabrus; species Anabrus simplex. The sequence continues at coordinate 826,256,553 of NC_090265.1, forward strand.
ATATTACCCTTGATTTTTCATATGAAATTTTGAGGAAAAGCGTCGTCTTGGGTGTGGATAAACATGGTAATAAACCCACATAAATCCAGCTTTCTTCATACCCTACGTTTTTTACCTCAAGACTGGAGACTGATGGCTGTTGTTGTTGTTGTTTTCCTGTTTTCATTCCCCGCCCAAAGGACAGGGCAGGCTCCCTAGAGAGTGACGCTCTCTCTCGGGCTGGGAGATGTGAAGAGACCAGTATGGTGTTTCTGAAGGAAGAGGATGGGTAAAGCGATGTGAATATTTATTGAGAAGTGAGAAGTTGGCTAGTGAGACTGGAAGCAGTTGGAGATTTAGACAGGAGTGTTATGGGTAAGGTGAAGAGCAAGGATGTGAAATGTAGAAGCGTAATGAACAGGGAACGGATTTATATGTACTAATAATTATTGAAATATGTACATATATATTTAGTTACTTTTATTGAAATATGGAATTATATATGGACTTAAAATTAACATTAATTTCTATTTAATATCAAAGTTTGAAGAAGCTAAACAAAGTAGATCTACATGCAACATAATGTTGCATTTCTCATTTTAATATATTTGAAGAACATACAATCCTTTATTCTCAATTACTAAAACAATGGATTACAAAATGTTCTTTTAAGTGCTGGAAAGTGAATCTTCTCCTATTATCTCTAAGGACAGATTTATATTGAGTGAAACTGCGTTCAACATTGGAAGAGATAATGGGGGCATAATTCACTTTCACGATATCTGCTGGGGTTAAATCCAGTGTTAATTTTACACTTAAATCTCCACACAGCATTGCAGAAACCTTTGTCATTTCTTCATATCCAGGGTTCTTTGGGTACAGTGGCCGTCTTCATGTTTGCTACATCTGCAACTTTACCTGTACCACGATTTAGTTGTTCCACAGTTTTATTCACAATTTCACAACTTTCAGAAAGTGAGAGATGCGAGTTTTGGAGCCTTTTCAGTGTTTTTGTGATGCATGAAAAATTATGCTGAATGTAACGTAAGTCATTTCTCACACTTGTATCGCAGACAACTGTTTTCGCGGCTTCAATTGAGGCTGCATCTTCAGAGTCCATGGCATGCAGAACGTTCTTAATACAGTCTATATATTCAACATAATATTCAACCGCTTGCAACCACGTACCCCACCTAGTTAGAATCGGCTTAGGCGGCAATGGAATCCCTGGATACATTTCTTTCAAAAGATGAACTCTTCTGTGGGCTTTGAGAAAAACATTTTTCACTGGGGTAACTGCCTCTTATGACTTCTGCCACACGATGAAAGGCATGTGCTACACATGTTAAATGAGTCATCTTAGGATATACAACACCTAATGCTTCTCCGGCTTTTATCACATAAGGTGCGGCATCGCTAATAAAAAGTAACACTTTATTATACTTAACGCCCTGTGGCCAGTGGATACCCATGGCCTCATTGAACAGTTTTGCTACAGTTTTGTTATCGCACTTTTCTGGAACATCACAGTGTAAGAGAATCCGTTTACAATAATCTTCGCTTAACAAACCAATGATTACGTTGCCAATTAGCCTGCCTTCTTTGTCTGTTGTCTCATCAATGGAAACCCAAATTGGACCGTCCTTAATCTCTTGCCTTATCTTCTGAACAGTTTCATCGTATATGGCTGAACAGTACGTTTTTCTGAACGTTGACTCATCCGGGATGGATTGTTTAGTACATTTCTCGAGGAATTCCCTGAAGCACTGATTATTCAGTTTGAAGAGAGGTATGTCAGCAGAGATGAGAGCATGGCAGAGATCGGTGTTGAACTCGAACGTTACACTGGAAGTTGCTGGTTGTGTCGGAAACAACTGTGTCTGCTTGGAATCTCGTTGTTTGTTAGTCTGGTGTTTACTGGTTGAAACGTGCTATTGCACAAGGAACCTTTGAGTAGATGTCACTGTACAATGACACAAATTACAAAATAATATCTTACTGTCAGTTGATAAACCATCTTCTTTAAATTCTGATACGTAACTTTTCAATTTTAAACTGGTTGACTGAGCTACATTAGGCATATTGTAACAACGTTAATGTCTTCTATGAATATCACTGTACAACTGCACACACTTAACGTACAAGAACACTATGATCCGTCTCACTTCTAATTCAAACTCTGAATGACTGGTAGTGAACTAGATGGAGTTATGAAGCAATCAAAGGGAATGCCAGAATTACGAACTAATCCGGAAACCACTAGCACATCGTCGATGAATGAGATTTCCCTAGTTACAAAATTACGTCACAGACACAGTTGATGTTATGTATTGCAGCTGATCAGTGCTGTAAGTGTGATTCAGGTAGTCACGGTACTGACCGGCTGATCTCCACCACTTCCGGGCTCAACCCCTCTCTTTCTTTGCACCGCTTATGAGCTTATTTTATCAGCCCAGACGTAGACATGCGTGATAATGACCTGCACACCAGTTAAAATATTAATTTTTCGAATATAGATTTTTAATTTATTTCTCCATTATTGAGAGGACTACTTTTTAGTCGAAATATGGACAATATTGATTTTAATGACGAAGAATATGGAACATATGTGCTAAACTCCAAAATATGGAAAATGAATACTCCATTTTTCAACTCCACACGTCATGATTCGTAAAGATAATGCAAAATATAAATAATTTTAGCTTCCTAAAGAGATATGTATTTACATATAAATCCGTTCCCTGGTAATGAACAATGGAAGTTAGGAAGAGTTGGATAAGATTGGGTGTTGGCGGTGGAGGGAAGAAAATTGGTGAGGGAGGGCGAAAACTGATGTGATGGCTAGGTTGGAATGGAGGTGGGTCCGGTTGCAGGGGCGGCGACGGGTTGTGTTGGAGGGATGTCGGTTCATGTGTTGGGGAGAGGAGCGAGAAGATTCAACTTTATAGCGACGGTAGAAGCGAGCTCCGTGGGCGATGAGATGTTGAACGTCTTCTGGATGCGGAAGATGGAGGCGTATGAGGTAAGTTGGTGCGTGGGCGTTGTATATCCGGAATGCTCTTCGGATAGGGAAGCCCTCCAAGCAGAGTCCTCAGACAACTTCTTCTTCAGGAACTGTGGGGTCGACTCCACGGACGACGCAGCTGAACATATTGGCTTGTGCTGTCGGTGGTGGCGATGGCGATGGTGGTCGTGCCATGTCGGGAGATGTGTCCAGGGCTGACGAGGTGGTGTCTTCCGACTGCTGGAGGGTTTCGGATTGATGCTGAGGTGGTTGTTGTGTGGGCTGGATGGGGAGAATTGAAGCCGGAATAGGGGAAGGATGGGTCATTACTGTAGTAGTGTTAGAACTGAATGAAGGGGGTAGGCAGATGTTGTAGTAGCGGTGGTGCAGGTGGTGGTGGTGGTGGGGAGTGTAGAAGAAGGTTGATGTCGATTGTGGCGCTGTCCACACGGGTGGTGCGGGTGGGACTGAAGTGGCGGCAGATGGCGGAGGTGGTGTATATCGACGACTGGATTCCACTGGATGGAGCTGGCAGAAGATATCGACACCGGTGCGAATGAGTTCCAGGACGTCGTCTTCAGAGGCGAAATATAGGCGGACGAAAGTTGTTTGTGTGGAGCCTTTTGTAATCCTGGCAACATGGTGAAATGGAATGTCATCTAAGTGGAGTTCATTGAGGATGGCTTGAGCAGAGATGGAGGTGACAACATCGCGAACTACGCAGGGATGCATGACGTGGGCAGGCCGACTACAAACGAGCTGTCAGCCAATTTGCTTCCTTGGAGTCGGCGAGGTAGCTGAAGTAAAGGTGGTAAGCCACCCAACCAAGAAAAAATTGAGGATTAAGGAGTAGCTGCTGCTAACTGAGCTGTTCCACTCGGAGATGTCGTTGAAAGACGTTTTATGCTTTGAAGGGAAACCAGAGCTGACTGATGGCTAGAGCTCTGCATGGATAGTGTCTTGGCGGGTGCAAACTATATGGCAGTGCGGATCATTTTGCTGCTAATTTTGAATCATCATCAACATTTCCGTTTATCCAGTTGTAGCCGGGTAGGGGCAAATATGGTTCCTCTCCACTTTCTTCGGTCTTTCTGCCACTCCTCCTCCAACACTGTGTCCCAGTCCAGGTTTCTTTCTATAATACTGCATTGGATTGTGTCCTTCCATCTCAATCGTGGTCGTCCATGGCCTCTCCTTCCTTGCATTTGCATTTCCATCACCATTTTTGGCATTCCTTCATCGCTCATTCGCTTTATGTGCCCAAACCATCTTGGACCTCCTTATTCTCCCAGACAATCCTGAGAACTCGATATTTCCACTGCAGGCCTACAGCTCCAGCTGCCTTTATCATCTCCACTGAAATTTAATCTATTCCAGCAGTTTTTCCATTCTTCATCTTTCTTACTGCCATTTCAGTTTCATTCATTGTGATTGCTTTATCCATTTCTTCATCAACTAATTGCCTTTCCTGGTCGTCCATTGAATGACTTGTCATTAGTTCCCATGTTCAGCAACTTCTGAAAATACTCTCTCCATCTATTTCTTATTTCTTATAGCTTTGTTAGTATTATGCTGCCTTCATCCTTCACAAATCTGGTGTTTACTTGATCTCTCTTTTTGTTTCTTAAAATACCATACAGTAATTTCTTGCTGCCCTGCATATCATCTCTCAATTTCTTTGTGGATAAGGCCCAGCATTTCCTCTTTTCTTCCTTCACTGCTTTCTTTGTCAAATTCTTTGCCTCTAAATAATTATGTTTATTGATGTTCTCTCAGGTATACTCTAGAAATCTTTCGAGTCCTTCATATATTTCATGCAGTTATTTTTGCTTGTGGTGAGGCGACCCTTGACATTGGTATAAATGGTGATGTATATAAAGGGCCTTGAGTCCATAAAGTTGTAAATCTGACTAACTAGCTCTGCAGTTGGTGGAAGGAAGGAACAAAAGTTCGAAAGGGAACCTCTCAATATGTCGCTAGTTCTCGCAAGAGGAAATCCCTCATAGACGTGTCGTTGTAGGGGGCTGTTGCCAGGTATCAGGCCTATTGTATTATGTTAACATATCTGTCTGTTTCAATACCTTGGGTATAATATAGTTAAATAATTGGAATACTCGTGGATAACCATTCGCAGATGCGGATGAAGGAAGTGTGGATGCAAATATTATTTTGAATATCTGAGCAGGGATCTACAGATGGTCCCTCAGTGATCATGGAATGACAAGAGTAGATGAATAAGCTTTGATAGGAGCTTTTAGAGGTAGGAAAGACCGAGCTCGATAGCTACATTTGCTTAAGCGCGGCCAGTATTCGGGAGATAGTAGGTTCGAACCCCTCTGTCGGCAGCCCTGAAAATGGTTTTCCGTGGTTTCCCATTTTCACACTGGGCAAATGTTAGGGCTGTACCTTAATTAAGGCCACGGCCGCTTCCTTCCCACTCCTAGCCCTTTCCAGTCCCATCATCGCCATAAGACCTATCTGTGTCGGTGCGACGTAAAACAACTAGCAAAAAAAAAAGTAGGAAAGATTATAATATGAAGATAAAGTTGGAATTCAAGAGGACTAGTTGGGCTGAATATTCGTTTATATGAAGAGGAATTATTAAAAAAAAAAAAAAAAAAAAAAAAGCTAAGTCATCTCTGTACAGGCCATGAAGGCCCTTGGAATGGTGGAAGGTAAAGGCCTCTACTATCCATAACCTTGGCACTTGGTTGGGTGGGGTGGTTTAGCCCTATGCCCGGCCGCCTTTGTCCCCAGAAATTAACCTGGTACTCAGTTTTGGTGTAGGCTGAGTGAACCTCGGGGCCATGTGCACCTCCGGAAGTGGAAATCTCGTTTCTTAAATTTTTCAACTTCCTGACCGGGAATCGAACCCACGTCCTTCCGGGTGAACTGAGCACGCCTTTACTGCCTCGGCCAGGCAACCCCTAAGAGGAATTATACACTGGAATAATTTATCAAGTGAAATGAAATGCTCGATAAATTGCCATCTTCTTTGAAATTATTTAAGAAAAGTTTAGGTAACCAACTGATGAGTATTGAGCGTTGAGTATTGATGCCCACCTTCCTGATGAAGCTGGGAAACACAAAGAAGCTTGTCAGAGACTGAGAAGAAATGTAGAAAATGTGGGATTACTGAAGAGAGAGCCCATTTGTATAAAGGTGACAGTGTATAAAAGTGTGTAAAGATTGTCCCAATCCTCTTGTGTTTCATGTTTGTTCTTGTCTCCTCCTTCCATACTGACTTGTCATTGTGTTGAATCTATTATCTTTTCCTATTCTTATTTCTCTCTTTCTGCTTATGGCTTTATTTCAACAAATTCATTATTTTGCGAATGTGCTCACAATCAGTGCTTTGTTCTCCTGTATTCTGTCCACAGAAATAAAGGTAATTATTTGTTCTTTTAGGCTCGGCCCAAAGGTGAAGGAAGGACTCCATACCAGGGCAAAAAGCGCTGCTTTGGGGAGTACAAGTGTAATAAGTGCAAGAGGAAGTGGATGTCTGGTAACAGTTGGGCAAACATGGGGCAGGAGTGTATCAAGTGCCATGTACTGGTGTATCCTCACAAACAGGTACGGAACTTCCAATAATCTACCAAATTAAGAAAATATTGTGAATAGACTTACATTTCTGTCAAAAATAAAGATTGCACCTATTTTTATTTAGTACAGTTAGAGTGTCAAAATTATTCTATAGGCTATAAACAAAATTACATTATTGTCTGTAGGATTCAAATCTTTGCCTTTTACTTCGTTTTTATCTCAGATTAGGTATACAAAATTCAAAAGTAGAATTACGCCTGTCAATCTGTTTGTTTGTTTTATTATGACATCACAGGGAAAGCAGTTGAACAGAATTTCTCAAAACTAGTTTCTTAAGTTCATAAGTAATCAAGTTGTGCTATAGGTTCTTGAAAATATTACAGGAACTAAAAGAGGACACCTCTTCATTTACAAATGCCTTGAAATAATCAATTTTGGGGCATTCAGGGGTAAAATTATTATTTGACACATCTAGGTTTGCAGACTATCGACCTCATGGTCCGTTCCGATGTATTATAGAACTAAGTGAAGTGAACCAATGAATCCACCTAATCGATACAATATATTTTTGCCTTAGGCAAATTTACATTTTGGTAGCAGGTACATGTTTCGTTTAGTATCTAAACATCATTAGCTACAGCATGTTTAGGTGACATAATTAAATGGAATAAAAATATATTCTTCTCATATTAGTCTTAAAACATTCAAACACCATACAAACTTTGACTTTTTTAAGTCTTGAATGGTATGGGGAGGGGGAGGAGGTAAATGAAATTAACTATAACTAGTCTTAGATTAAAAACTTATTGCCTAAAACACTTATGATAACATAACCAAATATTTTTGAAAATATAGTCCTCATGTTAACAAAAGACTCCCAGCATGGTCAACTCCTTTGCTCGTTGGCAGACTCTTGTAAGCAGTTTGCTTCTTGACAGTAGCAGTTTTGAGACTGTAGGTTTGCACAAGTCAGGCATATGGGTTATAAACTTTACTCTTCAGGTTGAGAGAGATTTTTTTAAAATCTAGGAGGATGTAGCGGAGTTTGCCGAAGGCCGTCCTAGTCAAGCCTATTCTTCTGGTAATCTCAGCCATTTATCTGGTAGGGCTACCCGAAGTTGGATGTTGTGCTCTAAGAACAGTTCTCACCAACATGTTTTCAACAATGCATCCTAGCTGTGACAAACGGCGTGACGGTGCGCCCATTAAAAAGGTCTCAGGAGAACACTGTGGAGTGATTCACTAATTTAGTGGCAAGCATCTCTGACGTGGAAATGTTGTTCAGTCACCATGGATCATAGCTTGTGATTTATGTTACGACACCCGTTACATCTGGTTGTTTGAGCTTCAAATGGGACACCTCAGTGGTCCAACCAAATCCGTGTTGTGAACAAATCATCTTTAATGAACTACATTTCTTATGATTTAAACAATAAGATGTTCTCTGATGAGATAAATCTCATCATTTATTACATTTTTAGCATATTATGAGACATTAAATGGACGTAATTTTAATACAGAATAATTGAATTTCAACTACTGTTATTTATGAAATAAACCATTCTGTTTTAACCACTCAAGCCGGTTCAATGTGTACATGTACGGACCTACAAAACATAAGCCAGGAGCCGTTTGATGTATACCTGTACGGACTAATCTAGTGATGTTTTAGATGTACATCTGCGTTCCATCTGTTGGTTGTCAATGTGAACTTTTAGCACAGCTCGCAGCACAGGGTATCATTCTATGCAAGGGAGTATCTTCTACTGTAATGCAGCATTGTGTTGGCGTAAAAATAATTTGTTTCATCGATGTCGATCATTGTAAACAACGTGGTGGCTTCCTTGCATGGTTTGTAATTATCTAATGCAGCTCTCAAACGCATATTAGGTGAAAGTATCAATGAGAATAATCCTAGTGATGATGATTATGCACAGCAGGAAATTATGTGTAATACATAATGATAGTAATAAAAGTGAATGCTCACCCAAGTGGTCATAGACGCCTGTTGATTCAAATTTTTATTCCAACAAGAAGCTATTTAGGGATTTTTTTTTACTTTGCATGCCACTTTTTTTGCATGTAGATACAACATCTGCATGATATGAACTGCATATCCACTTATTTTGAACAAAATCAGACAAGTCATTTGGAAGTTCTAGCAATGTTTGCGACACCATGTAAAATTGTGATATTTTTCAAAAATTTATTACTGCTGTAGTGTAAAACTTGGCCATCTTTTAATACTGGCTTGAAGAGTTAATACAACATGTTCCATTAGATTTTAAGACTGAGTTTCATAATTGCTTTAAGGAACACAATATGTGAATATATTTGTCAATTTTAGATTATGTGGCTGAAGATGGCCTAGGTTTCAGGTCAAAACTAGTCCCACGAAGTATGATGTTTACATAGTTACATCAATAAAGCGTATTGATTTGGTGGATTTTCTTTTATCATTCTAATTGTAATTGTGCATCAGTACAGATCAAAATGAAGATTATTTCATATGATAAAAGCATGCAAACGTGCATGCATTGTGTTGTACAGGTGCTGTATGTCATTATGGAGTTTCACGTCTGTTGCACTTGTTCAGTTAAATCAACAATGGTTAATTATTCGATGACACTGGATTTGTTGTCCCATAATGTCCCATACGTGCTAATGCCAAGGCAACTGGTCGACACTCTGTAAAGAGACGTCGGGTGACAACAGTGGTATGAGAACAAGCGTTATCCTCTTGGAAAATACCCCCCTTGAATACTGCGAATGAATGGCAGCACAACTAGCTCAGTCTCCAGTCTGACGTACAAATCCGTCAACCGTACACAATAATGTGTAACCAACATGAGGGCTACGATTGCTGATGTGTTGGCAGGAGAAGGAGACACAAACAAACAACATAAAATAGCACATGAAACAAGCAGAAACAAAACACTTACCTTAAAATTTCTTTCTCTACAATTGCCCATGAGGAAGTCATAACAACAAAAATTATAATTTGCTACCCTGGGGACCCGCATCATACTAATTCTACTCAAATGATACAACACAGATAAATTTAAATAAGAATTTAATGCTCAAAAGTGTGATGTGAAAAGTAAAAACAAAAGATAATTTATATGAAAATGTAAAACAGTTAACCAGCACGTGTAAACTTATACCTTTGCATGTCAAAATAATTAAATGGGTTCAAGGTGAATGTAAAAGATATTAAATTAATTTAAAACATTAAATTAAAATCAGATATACCTTAAACAAACAGAAAATATTAACTGGTAATTGTGCAACAATATGGATCAAAATGAAGATTATTTCATATGATGCAAGCATGCAAACGTGCATGCATTGTGTCGTACAGGTGCTGTATGTCATTATGGAGTTCCACGCCTGTTGCATTCATTAATTAAAAAAGTCCAGATACTGTATGAAGGTTACTAGTGGTGGATCTAAATTATAAGATTAAAGGTGTGACTGCTGTACAAAGAAAGCCAAAAATTACGGAATGGAAGTTGAAAGAAGAAGAAAATAAGAAAAGTTTCCAAAATCTAATAGCACAAAAACTGCCAAGAACTGAGACTGGTAGTGTGGATTAGTGGTCTGTATTATCTCTGATTTTTACCGATGAGTCTCGCTAGCCTCTCTGGCTGTCGGGTGTACGCGGTCGAGCGTCCTGTGCAACCGGTTGCGGGCTACCGATCGCCAGCGACTGGCCGAGTGCGCCAATAGTGCCAGCCAGTCAGTGAGCTGCACTTCGCCGGACTCCTTGAGATCATAGGCCACTACTTTACATTAACCCTCACCTAATTCTTTTACAAATTTCTTTCGTTTTTTACTATCAGTTCTATAACCTAAATATTACAATTGTACATGCTACATTTGAAGTATGTTAGTATGTTAGTATTTTCGTCTTTGAGGTGATCATGTATTTCAGTAATTGTAACGTTATGAACTGTATGTCTTCATATAGCATTTTGTTCCGTTCACTAGAAAAACGGCGACACAGTAATAGTGGGCTATGTGTAGCCCATCTCCAGACTCGGCCACGTATACATTGTACTAATATCGAATGAAGGGTCAAGAAGGAATGCAGGATTGTTCTTAAACGTAATACTCGCCAATTTTCTTTTTAAAAGCGTTAATTTATAAATAAATTATGGCCTGTAAATAAAGTTACATGTGAATCATAACTATACAATTCGTTTTTTGTCACTGGTGCTCCCTGATGCACAGGAGTCATTTGTGTTCCTAGAGCTACTACTACAACTGGTGGTTTGTACTTCTTCCTGTGAAGTAAATGAAAGTGGAATCATACGTTTATAGAGTCTGAGAAATGTTTCCTTTCTTGTGATTACGCCGTATGTTCGGAATACTTAAGAAATTGTGATGGATCAATAAGAGGTCATCCACCTTGTCTGATTCCAAGCACGATCTTTTTCTAGACAGCAGGTGACCGGCCTGGCTAAAAATTTTCTCGCTGGCACCACTAGTGCAGGAATGAAGAGAACTTTTCTGGCTACTACCGGCAGCCTTGGAAATAACTCCGCGTGCGTTTTTCACTACTTCAAAAGGTCTGAATCATTGGCTGAACGGTCAGCGTACTGGCCTTCGGTTCAGAGGGTCCCGGGTTCGATTCCCGGCCGGGTCGGGGATTTTAACCTTAATTGGTTAATTCCAATGGCACGGGGGCTGGGTGTATGTGTTGTCTTCATCATCATTTCATCCTCATCACTATGCGCAGGTCGCTCACGGGTGTCAAATAGAAAGACCTGCACCTGGCGAGCCGAACCCGTCCTGGGATATCCCCGGCACTAAAAGTCATACGACATGACATGACCACTTCAAAAGTTGTCCTTCGGCACAGCTACAACCGGATTTGGAGAGTGAAAGGTACCTGTCAAATTCATTAATAGTAATTGTGTGTCCATCTTCGTCGTCCTCATCCGAACTCCAGTCCACCTTGGACTTTTTCATGGGAAGAACTTGGTCACTGTTAGCATGAATGGGCTCTAGAAACGAATTAAAACATCTGTAATGTATTCCTGTCACCTTTGTAAACCTTAGTTAGGATTACTAGTTACTAAAAACTATATTTCTAGTGAATTCCCACATATACCGCAAAAATTACATCAAAACGCATTGAGGAATATTTAGGCTGCGAAACCCCTCCTAAATATTGTACATTTTAGACGATATTGTCGATCTAACGAAAGGTGGAAGATTAGACAAACAAACATTCGTTTACTAATTTGTTTCAGTGAATCAACCTTACCATTTACAGGCAGTTCGGAGCACAATCGTCGAACTTCAGCATACGCGACTTGCTTTCCTTCTGCTGTGAGTTTCTTCAAATGACGCCGTGATGGCTACAGAACCGTCACAACGTAATGGATAGCCTCCAATTTGCACTTCTCTCTGATGAAGTATGCTACTCTTTTTTTTATTTTTGACATGCACTGAAAAGGATAAACAATGTATACATAATTGCATTCCGATAATTCAGCGGTTTTATAAATGATCATACCTTATAAAAACTTTCTTTCTTCGTTGTCACTGTCTTCTGGTTCACACAGACGCGTGTACCAAGGCAGCACACGTTCCAGCGCTGTTTTTTTTTTTTTTTTTGCATCTAATCTCGCTTCTTTAAAGAGGGTTAGAAAAATGACAACTTCTCGTACCCACTCTTCATGGAAAGTTTCTAAGAGTTTCGATTGACTCCGAGAATCTAGTAGATCTCGAATATCATCGATTTGACTTATGATGGAATTGAGCATTAACAGTATACAGTTCAACCGCGTTACAGCTCCTTGCTTCACGGAGTGCTGCAGATGCCCCGAGTGACCCAAATAGCCTACTATAGCTCTTGCTGATAGCAGCCACGACAGGATTTCAGGAGCTTCGTCTTCTAAACATGTCTCTTGAAATGTGTGACGAAGCGCAGTCATCAAGCAGTGATCAAAGCAAGGCAAAGGGTCGTAAGATTCAAGTGCCCTCTTCATATTAGCTCCTTGGTCGGTGACAAAGTAACACTTTGTAACATCATTCCTGTTAATTACTAACTCAAGCAAAAACGTTCTTCGATTTCGTGCCGAATGTTCTCTCCTGTCTTAGATATGTCCAGAAACTCAGTCGTTAGCAAAACAAGCGTTTCTATCTGCCACTCATCGTTAACATAATGCGATGTCACAGTAAAAAATGTATCTTCTTGTAGTTATCAGACCACAGATCAGCGTCTAAAGCGCGCATTTTGTCCTTTAGGGCACAAATTAGCTTGGGCACCATTGTCACCCTATTTTGTCGGCCTTTTCTTTAACATGCCGTGATACAGTGGTAGGCTGCGGAAGAACATCTTCTATATTGACTTTGCCGTAAGTGGCGCCAACATTGATGAGCTCCTGCGAATAGTTCTTGAAGTCAATCTTACAACAAGTATTTAACGGTAGCTAATCTATTCCACTCGTATCGACCAACTTATCAAAAACTTTCTTTATCCTGCTTGGTACTGCACCTGTTTGGTGGAATTCTGATCCGCAGTTACTTTTGCAGCGCCGAATCATACCTGTTGTGTTTGACTGGTAAGAAAGTACAGTATCACATGTGGTACACTCTATGAAACCAGAAGAAGCCTGCGTGACAGGATCCACTACAAGTGCAAACGATTTCCAAGATCCACTTTTCGCCTCCTCTTCCGACATACATATCTTTTTTCTTCAGGACTAACGAGCCGCTCCTAATTCTCTCCAGAATACTTCTCTTCGTTTCTTGAATGCAGCGTTTACGACCTATACTTGGTTGATCCATAACGCTGTCTGCACTGCTCAAAAGCCCAGTCGCCAACTGATTTTACACACGATTTCTAATGCAAATCCGCAGTGTTGGGCGGGCGGTGGGTTTACTGTAGCGCTGTGAAGAGGAGGCGGACCTCCCGTTGATTGAATCGGATAATACGATTACAGCGCTCCTCCGGTGATCTCCGGTACTACCGACGGAGGCAAAGCAGTTACGGAGCTCCGGAGGTTAACCGGAGGGCTGCCTCATATTCGCAACAGTAGCTCCGAGGGTAAGGACATAGTGGGCTGTAATTTCAGACTTACGTCCATGAATGTAGGCGCCCTATAAAAATCGTTACCTACATACACAAAAATTGATCTGTATCACCGATATTCCATACAATACCCCTTAACAAAGAACGTATAGTCATTCAGAGTAATTAATGCATCCTCTCATTTGTTATCAAGAAAATGCAATTATATCGACATATAATAATACCCAATATACCTGTAGATACAACACACAATATATCTAAATAGGTTCAGTTGTTTCTCAGAAAAGTGCAGACCCTACCTGTGCAAAACCTACACAGTACACTTCGTTTATTATTATCATTATTATGGAAATATTCCCATTATATTGGCGCTAGAATACAATAGTTTCATGTTAAATTTGAATTCGCGTTTAATTTCTGTACATATGTAAAAAACGCGAAAGACGTGCAGAAGTAAGGGATGATTATTTACGAGCGGACGGAGGAGTTCAAGCGGTTCAAGTCTGTAAGTGCTGCTCTGTAAAACATGGCACAAATGACTCGTAAACACCGACCTCACGGTGTAGGTGGCAACGCGTCCGCCTCTCACCCGGCGGCCCCGGGTTCGATTCCCGGCCGAGTCATGGTTTTCTATTTAAATTATGAATAGCCCTGGTCTGGGGACTGGGTGTTTGTGTCATCCTTAACGTTCCTTTCCTCACATTCAACACTTTACACTACCACCATTTACGTAACACACGCAGGTTTCCTCACATATGGTGCAAGTAGAGGCAAAAGATCTTCAAAGGTCGATGCCCCGAACATATAGCATTAAAAAAAGTTAAGGAGTGTAGTTTCCTGCAATAATAGCAACAAGTTATGAATTCCTGTGAAAATGCTCGTTCATTCCTCCCGTATGAAGTTCACACTACGCGCTTGTCATTCAATGTTTGTTTTTTTTTTGCTAGTTGTTTTACGTCGCACAGACAGATAGGTCTTATGGCGACGATGGGACAGGTAATGGTTAGGAGTGGAAAGGAATCGGCCGTGGCCTTAATTAAGGTACAGCCTGATGTGAAAATGGGAAACCACGGAAAACCATTTTCAGGGCTGCCGACAGTGGGGTTCGAACCTACTATTTCCCGAATACTGGACACTGGCCGCACTTATGGGACTGCAGCTATTGAGCTCGATCATTCAGTGTTTGTACGTAAGAATGCTATCTGTAATATCGTCCAATAATAAGGGTACCAGTATAAACTGAGGGGCCTAGTTTCTCACGATAAAAGTGACAAGTTATAAATTGCTGTGAAAATGCTCGTTCATTTCTCCCGTACCAAGTTCACACTACGCGCTTGTAATTCAATCGGAGGTTCTGTTACGTAATTATTATGTTTGTACCTAAAATGCTATCTGTAATATCGCCAAATAACTTGAGTATTAACGGAGGGGCGTAGTTTCTCACGTTAATAGCGACAAGTTATAAATTCCTGTACAAATGCTCGTTCATTTCTCCCGTACCGTTTAAACTACGCGCTTGTAATTCAATCGGAGGTTCTCCGGAGGCACCGATTGAAAGCGCCGGAGCCTCCGCTCCGTAAACAACTGCTCCGTTAACAGCGCTAGTTTACTGTCACCGGCCGGGATTATCATTACGCTCGAGCGCCCGGCAGTGCTCGACAGTTCCACTGATCACCGAGAGCTGAAGGACGATCGGCCACTTGGTGCATTAGACGGCCACAGCCTAATGGCAGCGTGGCCTTTTCCCAGCCGTCGAGCAGCGGCACGAACTGGGCAATGCTCAAGCGGTTGTTTTCTTCCAAATGCAGAGCTCTAGTGTGGATGAAGAATGGAACCTGTTTAGAACATCAACAGTCAGTAGTGCTATGCAAATATCCAGCAAAACAAAAGGTAAGGTAAAATAGAAAGAAACCAGTTGGTGTAATGTTGGAGCAAATGATACAATTAAACAACATAATATAGCAAAGAAGAACATGGAGGTTGAGAAGAGAAATCGGAACCCTGGGCTGGTACCAAAGGATGAAC
This sequence comes from Anabrus simplex, assembly GCF_040414725.1. NCBI lineage: Eukaryota > Metazoa > Arthropoda > Insecta > Orthoptera > Tettigoniidae > Anabrus > Anabrus simplex. The sequence goes on from NC_090265.1 coordinate 826,272,149, forward strand.
ACAAGGTGAAAACACTGAAGCAGGAATACTGACAGAAGAAATTACATACAAAGAGAGTAGTGAAAGAAGAAAAGGAGAAGAGTTGGGAAATATTCACCCAGAAAATAAAGGAAGATAGCAAAGGGAATCAAAAACTCTTATATGGTTTGTTAAAAAGAAAGAGGTCTGATAGAGAAGATATAAAAGCAATTGAAACAGAAGATGGAGATATTATCAGGGACATGGAAGCATCAGTGAAGAAATGAGGAATTATTTTGAAAGCTTACTGAATGGGGAAAATGAACAAGAGACACTGAAGTCATTGAAGTAGAGGAAGAACAGTATCCAATTTCTTGGGCAGAAACTGAAAATGCCCTAAAACAGATGAAAGGTGGGAAGGCGGCAGGAGTAGATGAGCTGACAGCGGATATGATTAAGGCAACTGGAATCCATGGAATACAATGGTTACATTGGATACTGGGGGTGATATGGAAAGAGAATAAAGTACTGGATGAATAGAAAAAGGGAATTATAATACCATCGTTCAAGAAAGGAAGTAAAATGAAATGCACCAACTACTGAGGAATCACACTACTAACATATTGCCTTAAGATAATGGAAAGTCATTGAAAAGAGATTGAGTAAAATCCTAGAACCCTAATTTGAGGAACAACAGCATGGATTCAGAAGTAATAGAGGAATGATAGACCTCATTTTTTCCCTCTGTCAGTTAATGGAGAAACATTGGGAGAAAGAAAAGGACTTGATAGTAGTGTTCCTGCATTTGGAAAAGGCATATGACAGTGTACCAAGGGATAAAATATGGGAATGCTTAAGGAAACTTAATGTGCCTGATTTATTAATTAAAAGAAAGTCCAGATACTGTATGAAGGTTGTGAGAGCAGTGTACAAGTGGGAGGCGGAAGATCAGAATGGTTTAAGACAAAGAGAGGTGTTCAGCATGGCAGTTCACTTTGCCCATTACTCTTCATTACACTTATGGACACAATTGTGAAAGAAATCAAGGAAGTAGAAAATAAAGATCTCAATGCTTTTGTTTTTGCTGATGACATTGCCATTTGGGGAGAGACTGAAATGGGAGTTCAGAGGAGACTGGATTACTGGAATTCAAAATTTAAAGAATCCAGGTTGACTGTGAGTAAGAGCAAGTCAGTGGCAATGCAGATGAGTAGGATGCCCATACCTTGTAACATCATACTGGAGGGAGAGAAGGTTGAAAGTGTGAAAAATTTAAATTATCTGGGTAGTCATATCATGTGATGGATGTGCCTAAGTAGAAGTAAACAGAGTAGCAAAAGGATCCAGCTTCTTACACCAAGTATGAAACCTTATCTGGGACAAAGGAGTCACTCGAAGAGCTAGACAGACACCTATGTCCTGCTGATCATGACGTATAGTCTGGAGACCTGTGTCATAAATAAGAGAGAAGTGAGTCAAATGCAAGCATGTGAAATGCAGTTCCTTAGGTCAGCTCTACAAGAAATCAGGAGAGACAGAGTCAAGAATGAATATGCAAGGAGAGACCTGCAGGTGAACTTGACCATGGAGGAAAGGATAGGTGCCACGAGATTGAAGTGGTTAGGTCATGTGAAGCGAATGCACCCAACTTGAACTCCACACCAGTATCTGGAGATGGAGGTGCCTGGAAGAAGACCTATTGGGTGGCATTGAAAGAGATGGACAGACCAGATTAATGAAGATTTGTTCACCAAGTTACTACCAGGCTTGCTGGAAGGAAATCCTGATGATGATAATAACCTATTTTTTTATAATCATAGTGTAGAATAGCAGTGTAGAATTTAAGCAAGGCCTCTTTCAAAATCTTACAAAAAGCTTGAATTTCTCAACTTTGACTTAAATTACCTGAAAAATACCATCAAAATAGCAAGGTGATACCATAAAAGAAGATAGCTTCACAAAATCACAGAAGCAACACACAACATTGCAGTGAATAACCACTCAAAAGGTAATAAAGCCTTAAGTTCACATTACAATGTACAATAAAAGGAAGCCAGACCAGATCATGGTCGTATTCAAAGACAGTTCAATCAATCACTACTGATCTGCATTTAGGGCAGTTGCCCAGGTGGCAGATTCCCTATCTGTTGTTTTCCTAGCCTTTTCTTAAATGATTGCAAAGAAATTGGAAATTTATTGAACATCTCCCTTGGTAAGTTATTCCAGTCACTAACTCCCCTTCCTATAAATGAATATTTGCCCCAATTTGTCCTCTTGAATTCCAGCTTTATCTTCATATTGTGATCTTTCCTACTTTTAAAGACATCACTCAAATACATTTGTCTATTGATGTCATTCCACGCCATCTCTTCACTGACAGCTCGTCTCCTTTCTTCCAAGTCTTCCCAGCCCAAACTTTGCAACATTTTTGTAACACTACTCTTTTGTCGGAAATCACCCAGAACAAATCAAGCTGCTTTTCTTTGAATTTTATCCAGTTCTTGAATCAAGTAATCCTGGTGATGGTCCCATACACTGGAACCATACTCCAGTTGGGGTCTTACCAGAGACGTATATGCCCTCTCCTTTACATCCTTACTACAACCCCTAAATACCCTTATAACCATGTGCAGAGATCTGTATCCTTTATTAACAATCAAATTTATGTGATCACCCCAATGAAGATCTTTCCTTATATTAACACCTAGGTACTTACAATGATCCCCAAAAGGAGCTTTCCACCCATCAACGCACCCCCATACATACATGCATACATACATACACACATATGAGTACGTACATAAAGTACTGTACATAATATAAAGCTTTATATTTTGTGTTTTTTCATGTCTTGATGTGCTTGTTTCAGCGGCCTCTTGAGAAGCCTGATGGTCTGGATGTCTCAGACCAATCCAAGGTGCACCCTCAACATCTCTGTGAAAAATGCAAGACACTTGGATATTATTGTAGGCGAGTACAGTAACCAAGACAGTTTCACTTTGTATTTCAAGTATGGATCAAAGAAGGATGATCATCAAACATTCTAAAGAGACTTTGTGAGGAAATGAACTTTTCCATGTAGGGCCAATAACCTAGATATTGACACCTTATACTGATTAACTGAAACATCTATTAACTATGAGTTACTGGTTTTGTGGGAGATAAAATAGAGATGTGAAGTTCCTTTCGTACTATCAGTCAAATTAAAAATTGCGTTCTTTTAACATATTGATCACGGCACCTGACCATGCTCAGGCTCCCTCACTTGCTGCTGTATACGGTTTTCTTACTAATAAACACCATCATATGCTGAAAATACGTCCATGTCTCTTCTGGTAAAATTTTTTTTCCTTTCTTACAAGTTGCTTTATGTTGCACCAACACAGATAGGTCTGTAAAAGTTGCAAACAAATTTATTAAAAAACCACCATTCCAATACTTTACAATCTTTAAGTTTAAGGTACAAATATTACATATATGTTAAAATGGGACATGTTTCGCTTAGGCTATGTAAGCATCTTCGGCCATACTTAATCTAAGGCTAAGTCAGGGCCCTGAACTGGGTTCCTCATTAAAGTATAACATGCTTTAATACAAGATAAAACAGTCATAAAAATCTAGTCTGTGGAGAAACCGATGCTTAAAATGCAACTAAAATTCAATAATGAACATGTCATAGTATTATATAGGCCTATACAAGGAATGAATACTAGTGTTTGTCTAAAAAAGTACAAGTTGGTTATTTGTAGAACGAGACATAGTCATAATGATCTGACATACATTTGGATTGTACAGATAAATTTGTTTGAAAGTTTTACATTCTGTACTCCAATACGGCTATCATAATGAGACTCATAACATGTAACAGATAGGTCTTACGGTGACAATGGTATAGGAAAGGCTAGTTGTAGGATGGAAGTGGCTGTAGCCTTAATTATGGTACAGCACCAGTATTTGCCTGGTGTGAAAATGGGAAACCATGGAAAAACATCTTCAGGGCTGTTGGAAGTGGGGCTCAAACCCACTATCTCCTGAATGCAAGCTGTCAGCTGCGTGACCCACATGTGGCCACTTGCTCGGTTTGATAAACATGAATGACAGCGTTACAGTCGCTTATACTGCTACTAGAACAGACCACTGACCTTTGCCGGGTATAATATGAACACTTGGATTCTATATCAGTTGTTTACCTAATCTTTTCTTAAATGATTTCAAAGAAGTTGGAAATTTATCGAACATCTCCCTTGGTAAATTATTTCAATCCCTTATGTCTTTTCCTACATACGAGACCAGTGAGACTAAAATTAAATTTCAACAGTTGACATATCCCAGTAAGGTGCAATATTCTACTGATGGTAGAAGTAAACTGTAGTAAAATTAATGGCTCATAGTTTGCTCTTATTTGCTATTTCTAGTCTTTAATGTTGCATGTGATTTTATATTTAATTCTCTAAAATAACATTAATGTCTACTATGTCAACGATATCATTAATTTATCTCCGTTAACTGCAGAACTCACGGCGAATTTTCTCTCTTCAGGGTGTGAGAATACAGTATAGCCTACTTTATACTTCCTTACAAAGTTCTTAAATGTTTGATGATGGGCCAGACTTCTTCCATATATTCCAATTTAAATGAATGCCTCTGGCAGACATTAGTTGTTTACCTTCTATAATATTATTCATTTCATTTTTGTAATGAGACAAAAACCTCTGGAAGAAATTAAAATTCTTTGAGATCTGAAACTATTTCTGCTGTTTCAGAGCTTATTTTCTCTCTCAACTAATCTTTTTATAATTTCTTAAACTTCTCATATTATCTACTCTGGAAAAAATGGAAACTTCAAGAGCTGAACAGATACAAGTTAACAACATTGAGATTTGTTTCTATGCTACGTTAATTAATTGATAGTTATTTAAAAGTATAAATACAGTAGAACCTCTGTTAACCAGAATAAGGAGGAGGTTAGGCGGTTTCAAATAACTAAAATCTTTAATATTAAGTTACAATAATTAAAATTTTTCAGAGGTTAAGAAATGCTTTTTGATGTAGGTGAAAGTAAATAAAGGCAGTTAACATAGTAATAAATCCAAGCTACTATGCTCCCTTCTCTCTGTTGTTTAACCATAAACACACAGCCTCATTCACTTTCTCATTTTGACAGGCTTTCATTGTTTTCTTGTTAGGCATTTTTAAAGCATGCTCTTCAATGAATATTGCATTTTCACAACTGCATTGTAATCTAAACCAACTTTCAACTGAATTAGGACTAGTGGAAACACCAACACCAACACCAAACTCAGCTACTACAGTATGCAAAATCTCACCATTGTTAATATTCTTTTAACAGCTGCTAATTTTTCTTCTATCATTGTCACAACCTGTTTCTGCTTTGCTAACATGATGTACAGTAAAAACATGTTGCCAAAGGTGCACAATTACCACTGCATGGATAGTTACTAGCATCCTAATGAAAGAGCCAAAACAAACTGAATTGGCCATAGAGAAGGGATCCCAGTCAAGATCAGAGTCCATGCATTTCGTTACTCATGCCCTTTGTCTTAACATAACAAAAATATGTTTATTTAATTCGTTTCAACCCATTTTTTCAAATGTTCTACTTAACCCGCCAGTGCACGGGTCACAAAAAGTTACATGAGTAAACGGGTTGGGTCTCACAGACCCATCATCATATTTCTTTTTTATAGTATGCTAATATATTTTTATTTTCAGTATTCATTCCCTCCTATTCCGATAACATCATAAACACATTGCTGTCACAAAACCTTTGATGATTAACACTTACTTAACATTTTACAAAGCAATTCTCTAACCACTGCAAATTTACACACAATATTTTATTTGATCACAAAATTCAGAACTTATCAAGTCAAAATTTATGAAATCGTCATAACCTAATCTTCACGATCCAGAATGTTCACTGAAACATTCAAATTTCAGCTTTACATTCACTGCACACAAATACGGAGGGTTCAAGATACATTTACTTTCTGCACAAACAGCACGAGTAGCGGGTCTTTTCTGACTCTGCTGTATGCACGACGTCCTCGTTTATTTTCTGTATTTTCACATCCTGCTTCTGCCGTCAAGCCAGATATCCTTCTTGCAGTATTGCGAATGCTCTTTGGAAGATATCTTGAGACACCTCATTCTCTTATTTGTTCTTCAGTTAGAAGAAACAAGAGTCTCTTCAAAAAAATTATTCTGTTCCTTGCGTCTGGAGAGTTAGTGTTGTTGGCTCTGAATATTAAATATTCGTTAAAGCCTGTAATATTCAGCAACGCATAGAAGACGACCATTGTCCAACTTATGGTGTTTCGAGCCGTCCTTTCGTCTACACAGGCTACACCACCCTTAGCTGAATTATAGAATGTGACTATTACAGGCTTCCTCTTTCCTTCTATACTTTCCTCAGTTTTAACGTCGCTGTGCATCGACGAGGGGAAAACCGCAGTAAATTTCATCATCTGATAATGGTTCCTCCAATAATGCGGCAACTCGTTCCATATCACGTGGATTGCTGCCATCATAACACTCCTTTTTCTTAGACCTACGAAGAAACGAACTCATTAGCCTAGGTCAACCCATTTTCATTGTCACCTCTGTACTTAAAACCCAAGGAAATAAGGTGAAAGGCAGCCAGGCTAGCTAAACCACGGATTTGGACAAGACGCTAAGTAATAATCACCCTATAATCTTCTTTATGTACACGGTTAATATGGAAAGACTAAAATGCTTATGATAAAAAAAACATACACGACTGCACGGGTTGGGTCTCACAGGCCCACAGAGCACTTTAACTTACCACTGCTCACGTACTAAAGCAATCACTTCCATGTTCGTCTGCAGGAATACTACACCGGTGATAAAAGGAAGGTAGCAGAAGCCGGAAGTATGCAGCTATCACCGTCTATCAGAAAATGTTGGAAATACCAGCGCATGGGTCCCACAGACCCAACCCGTGCATTGGCGGGTTAAACAGTATGCCATACCAAGAATATTTTATTATGATAAATTATACATTTTTTTGAATAATACTTAAAGTATATCTGTAATTAGAGAATAATTTCCTGTGTAGCAACTTTTCCTGTGTTGTTTATCAATTTATTCATTTTGAGGTAAATGTCCCTGTGTAAATATTGTGGGCAATAACCATACACTTGTTTACATGAGGTCTGTTTTATGCTAAACATGACCACATTTTACATACTACATTACTGCATGCTGGTTCTGCTTGTGCTTTCTCCAGCTAAGCTCTTTGATCATCTATCTTCTAATGATCTGTTTCATTTTAATTCCTGCTTGCCAGAAATAAATATTTCTATAAATGACCACACTGCTCATTCAGGCTGACTTTACAATTGTGGTCAAGCCTATTCTGATATACTCCTTCAGTGCTGAGTCTCTCTTCAGGCCCCTGAACATTGTGCAGGATAGGTAAATCCTTCTCATCATTCTCCATGATATCTTCCCTGCTAGATTTTTTCCATCCCAGTTTACTAATTATACTATTATCAGAATTAGTGCTTCTGTGTTCCTCTTTGGCAGTACCCATACACTTTTCTCCTTCCTTCCCAAGCTTTACAGTATTTCTTGTAGCCCAACACTTTTTCTTCAGTGTCCTGACAATCCTATTGTAAAAAAGTTAGGTTATTGAGGTTCTGTATCTGTTGTCTGAGTAGGTACATACAGCTCCTCCTCATCTTGATTCCTCCCCTTACTAGTACTCATTCTATTCTACTCCTGCCTCATCATTATAATCATCATTTCCACTTATCTTCATTCCATGTTGGGGCTGATATGGGTCCTCTCCAATTTTCTCAGTCATTCCACCACTCCTCATTCAGTACTGTGGTGCAGTCCATGTTGCATTTTCTAAGGCTGTTCTTCACTAAATCTATCCACCCTGTTCTTGGTCTTTTGCAACATCTCTTCCCTTCGGGACGTAGTTCCAAAATCTGTTTTGTCCTGCTATCATTGCTCATGCATTTTGGTGTGTCCAGATCACCACACACTGTTCCTCTCTGTCTTATCATTCAACTTCTCCACTTTTAATTGCTTTCCATATGTCATCATTTTAAACTCTTATCTCTTATTGTCTTCACGTAATTTCAGCTGTGTCTTTTAGTTAAGGGCCAAGTCTCTGCTGCATGCATTTTCATGGGAGATGAAATATGTCTTGCAAATTATTTCCTTAGCCTTTATTGCACAACATCTGATCCCTTGATGATCCTACATATTGCTGAATCATTTTAACTCTGATTGTGAAATTTGGCAAGCTTGTAAATATGCTTTTGACCATCCTTACTTTCTAGCATCTTGTACAATCTCGGGGTGGCATTTGATTGCTCTTCAGCAACAGTTTTCTTGGCTTTCTTCTTTGCTCTCTTATACACTTCTCTGCTTTTGTAAGTTTTTCTAGACTGCCCCTTTTTTTTTTTTTTTTTTTTTTTTTTGCCAATGCTTTTTGCACTGTTTCTCCAGTAAACATGTTTATTAAGATCCTGGTTTATTTCATCCACTTCTCTCCTCTCTAGTTTTTCCACATTTTAGCTGACCTGACCTGACCTATTTAGTTACAGACCATAATATTGCAATTCAGTGCTACCAATCCAATCATTTTCCCCCTCCCCCCAAAAAATGTTGCTTGGCACATGCCCGCTCAAGTGGTATCTTTGCCCTCCCGTTCTTGTATTGAAGGGTCCACTGAAAATTGTTTTGTAAGTTTTGGTAATTTTAACAGATATATAAACTCTCTCCCCCTAGTTCTAGGTTACTAGAAATAGAGGAGAAAAGATTAGTTTATTGTAATCCAAATTGTTCTGATACATGCATTTGTATTATCCTAATTACAGTTAGTTTTCCTTTTGCAACATTAAACATTATAATTTGACCCAAGAAGTTTTTTGTAGCCTACCCATTTTATGCATTGTTAGTATTTTTTTTCTAGATGTTAAACAGTGTTAAATATCACAAACATGTATCCTACCCTTCATTCTTTATATAGTAATTACCAAATTCTTTCTCTCCGTTTTAGTATTAGATCCACTATCAAGATATTTGTCTCTAAGTGAATCTCCCTACAGACTTTGTATATATATATATATATATATATATATAGAGAGAGAGAGAGAGAGAAAACCATTATTATCATCTTTCTCTCTTTGACCGTATTCTTGTAGAAAATAACCATTGACCACCACACCATATCTCTCACTCTGTTTGTAATTTTCTCTCTCTTTATCATATTTTTGCTAATTTCGACAAATTCTGGACATGTTCCTTTGGACTTATATTCTGATATGAGCATCTGTTTCTCAATATCTTCCACTCTAGTAGTGCATCATCATCTTCCTTAGAACTAGAGTGGTCGCGACTTCATGTTCTTCGTAACCATCATACTTTATCTCTCCTCCACAGAGTTCTTACTACATCTTTTACCATCTTGTCTTTCTTCATTACTTCTCAAATGTCCATTAAACAGATACAAGGGCTCAAACATTAAACCTGCTCTTCATTCCTTACCATCGAGCTGTCGCATATAACAAACTCATTTTCTGTGTTTGCCGCATGAGAATGGAACCGGTTACTGGATGACATAAGAGGAATTCCAGCCACAGGATCGTTTAAAAGAGCATTAAGAGATACAGCAGGATACGAATGCACTGCATATTTCTGATCTTTCATTGATTGTGCTATTATTATTTATTATTAATATTAATAATATTATTAATTAATTAATTAACTAATAATGATATAATAATATATATGATATAACTAACTACCGGTAACTAACTAACTAACTAAAAGGCACAGCTGAAATGATGTGAAGACAATAAGAGATAGAGTTAAAAATGATGACATATGGAATATAATATAATATAATATATAATAATAATAATAATAATAATAATAATAATAATAATAATAATAATAATAATAATAATAATAACAACAACAACAACATAAGTTGGCAGGACAAGTTGGTTCAAAATAACTAGTGGGCTGAGACAGGGAAGTGTTCTATCACCAATCCTGTTTACAATAGTAATGGATGACATCATGAGAACAGCAAAAGCAGCATATGGAGGAAGAGAAATGAACATGATGTTATTTGCAGATAATATTGTGAGTTGGGGAGAAGACGACAGGAAGGTTCAAGAACAGTTGAATGTGGTGAATGGGAAGATCGAAGAATGTGGATTGAAAATAAGTGTAGAAAAGAGTAAAACTCTTGTTATGACTAGAGGGGAGAAAGAAGGGAAAGGTCAGATTAGACTTGCAGACAAGCCCCTGGAAGTAGTGGAAACGTTTAAATACCTGGGGAGTGAATTAATGGAGAATGCTCGACTGGATGCTGAGATTAGTAAAAGGATTCAAGCTGGAAGTTGTTTCTATCATAGTGTAAGAAACATGTTATGGGACAAAGATGTGCCAACGGAAGCAAAGGATACTATGTACAAGATGTATTACGTACCCATAATAACTTACGGAGCAGAAACTTGGACAATGACAAAGAAGGATGAGAGTCGAATACAGGCAGCCGAAATGAAGTTCTTGAGGAGTATGATACAGAAGAGTAGAAGAGACAAAATAAGGAATGAGAAAATCCGGGAAGAAATTGGAGTGGAAAAATTGAATGATAGAATAGAGAAGAGCCAACTAAGATGGTTTGGGCACATCAAGCGAATGAGCAACGAAAGAATGCCAAAAAAGGTGATGGAAATGCAAATCCAAGGAAGGAGAGGCCGTGGACGACCACGATTGAGATGGAAGGATACCATCCAACGCAGCATTATAGAAAGAAACCTGGACTGGGACACAGTGTTGGAGGAGGAGTGGTGGAAAGACCGAAGAAAGTGGAGAGGAACCATATTTGCCCCTACCCGGCTACAGCTGGATAAAGGGAAATGATGAATAATAATAATAATAATAATAATAATAATAATAATAATAATAATAATAATAATAATAATAATAATAATAATAATAATAATAATAAAAATAATAATAATAACAACATCTAATTAACTTTCTTACTTGTCAGTTTTCTTCATTCTGAATCTCTTTATCCCAGTAATCTCCCACTCCTATTCTGTCTAGCATCTTTTTCACCTTGCTTACCCGTGTAAATGTTCCATCTGATGTTAGTTAGCTAAATTCAATATTTCCCTACTGTTTCCCCTCTTTAATCCTAGGCAGTATTTTATTAACAGTTTAGATTATCTATGTCGTTTTGAATATTTTATCGCACATAGAATTCTAGCTCCACTATTGGCCCTAGATATGTACATAAGAATTACAAGTACAAAATCAGTAAATTTATCATTATTTCTCCATGCATATTTCAGGAAGGACCAACGCTGATAGGACTCCATGTTGTCCCTCCCCTTTCAACGAAGTTTTGATCAGTTCAACATCCAGTTAGTGAAGCAGGAGGGATTTCTACTTGAAAATACATGGGGGTTCTTTTATTGGTAAATTTTTTAAGCATTTCATGGTCAAATCTTCAAAAATTAAAATTAAAAAAAAAAAAACTTTTGAGTTTTCAGTGTCTTACTGTACATTGCCTGATGTTTCCATTCCATAACTTAATTCACATAATGAAGATAACTGATTGTGGACTGTAACTAACACACACTCTTAGGTAATTTCAGTGACTACATGTGTTATGAAAATCATATTGCATATTGATAGATCCAACAGAACTTCTTTAATGAAATGTGATTTAAGCAGGCATAGTTTTAAATTGACCCACTGCTTGGTAAAACAGTGAGACATTATTTCTAATCAAAAGAGAAAAAACTTTGTTCTTAAGAGTTTGTAAATATGTGAGAGTGTTTTTTTTTTTTAGCAAATGTATTATATTGGAAATTCCCCAGAGATCGATTCACAATTCTCTTCTTAAGAAAAAGTATATTTCTGATCAAAGTATGGATGCAAATATAAATGGTCACTGAAAAACTCATTCACAAATGGAAGGCTTTTTAATGATGTCTCCCTAAAATATTTTGTCTTAACATTTTGTGGTTGTGAGTTAGAATGTAACTTGTTTGCTTTATTTTGTCATTAAGACCAGACTTAAAATAAGTTATTTTGTAATTACCAGTGGTAATATATGATTCAGAATTGTGAAATTTCAATTTCTGTAATCTAAAGAAATGTTATATATTTTCTGAGGTAGTGTAATGATTTTCTCCTCCTTTACATATCCAACTAGTTGAATATTATATTAGGCCTGCTTTTCTAAATGTGTGTGCCAAAGAGGGAATTTCTTCCCAAGATCAAAAAATGACATTTTCAGTAACTCTCATTGTAAATATATTATATAAAAGAATATTTAAATGTGTTAATATTTTCCATTCAGAACCATTCTTGAAAGAAAAAATGTTGGGATTATATTTGCAGCTTTCTTCAATACATTATCCTTGCAGCAGCAACGGCACTGACTCGTAATTGAATTTTTGACTTGCTATCCTTTTACCTTACTTTCTAACACCTCCTCTCTGGTCAGCATCCAGTCTTTTTTTTTTTTCTTTTTTCTTTTTTTTTTTTTGCAAATGTGTATTAAACATTTAATTTCTTCACAAGTACTACAGGGAAGATTGTATTTGTCAAAAATTGTCCTAAAAAATGAAAACCAAATGTAAATCATGAATACCAAACATCTTTCTGATCAATTATGACTAGCAGTAAATGATAAAATTCATGATTTTGAAAATCTCACAAATAAGGCCTGAAGACCATTAAGATTAGGCCTGTCTGTATCGTACGTTCCTTTCCCTTTTTCTTTTGCACTAAATTTTATGCAGTACAGGCCTACAAACTTATATTTATCAGAATTGCCTTAAGTATACCGGCCATGAACATCCATCACTGAGTTATATTGTTGTTTCGCTTCCTCTCCAGGTTTCCTCTTTTCACGTAACATTCCTTAGAGTGACTCAGAGTTAAATCACATTTTCATCACGGCTGCCTTATGTTATCAAGTTGAGTACATTCAACTACCGGTTGTTATTTTTATTTCATGAAAAGATGGAGAAAGCAGCAAGTGCTACAACTTTTTGTGTGAATAGTATTCTTCATTAATCTTCAGTTATTTCATTTTTACAATGTAGGTATTTTATTCTTCACTTGGAAAACAAAAATGGAATTTACATAATATATTGGTCGTAATCTAACTCTGCTTTGGTTACATTCTATTGATGGCAAGTGAATGCAAGTTTTCGACTTACATTTATATAACAATATATCACAAATATGATAAATTTACATTAAAAGATTTTAAAATATTTACTGTAATATTCACTGGATGTTGAACTCATAACTTGATAGTTGTACCATACTTAAATTTAAATATTCAGTAGTAGAGGAATGTATGATATACTGTTCTCTATGCATTCAAAGCTTTCAGCTAGAATTTTGCTTCTATTTTTCTCGTTTTAATCTATTTTTCAAATGTCTTCCCGGTTATGATAGTCACCGAGTGAGATGGCTACTTGGTTTGGGAAGTGGTAGGTTCAAACCCCACAATCGGCAGCCCTGAAGATGGTTTTCCATGGTTTCCCATTTTCTCACAAGTTAATTAAGGCCACAGTTGCTCCTATCATGCCGAGCCCTGCCCTGTCCTATTCTATTGTCACCACAAAACCTGCCTGTGTCAATGCAACATAAAAACAAATAGCAAAATTTATGAGTCTAGCTTCCGTTTTAAAATAAGTGTCATTAAATCTCTTAGAAACAAGCACAGTGAAACCTTGTTAGTGCGTTCCTCATTAACACATTTTCCCACCCAGCACGGTGTAAATTTGAAGTCCTGATTCTAATCGCATTAAATCTATATAAAAATACCTCACTTATCGCGTCAAGAATTTTCGCTATTACCGCTTAGTACAATCACATTTTTCCTAGACCTGAAAATATTACTGTATTTGTCACCCTTCTGAAAGAAACGTGATTTCCAGCTTGGGTAAGAGCTATTGCCACAGTTGTATGATTACAGGAAAAGGCCTTCCTGAACGTCAAAGGATAAGTTGCACTTTTGGGGAGCAAGCCATTAGCCTCAGGAATGTTCAGTTTGCTTGCTGGTTAGCAGTGAGATTGCTGAATAGCAGAGTGAGCCTGTTTATACTTGTATTTCGCATTCCATTCAGAAGGTAGAAGTGTATTTTGTGTTGAGTGGTACGGTACAGTGAAGTGTAGCTAATATTTGTCGCGTGATACGGTAGCCTATATCTGGATTAGGATCAAAATCGTATGAAATTGTGGTGCATATTTGTATTGTGATAGCATAGTTATGGACATAGAAAATGTGAAGTTCCTTAATAACTTAATGAAGACAAAATTTCAATCTGTCAGAAAGTGGACTGGCATAAGTGCGCAGAGGCAACACCACCTACACAGGTTGCGAATGTCGCACCTTCAAGTTTTGACTCGATCACTCAAGTTGGTTGAAGTTTTGTTTGATTCAAAATTGTGGCCTGAGTCATATCTTGCAGTTGCACATGGTCGAATGTAACCTCCAACTCATTGTCTAAGAGTGTGACAAGAAAATAATGTTTAATAACCCACTGTTCCAAAATAAAAGCTTTCTAATAAACATTTGTTTTAGAAAGAGTGTGATCTGCAATAATAATTCAGTATTTTTGTTGGCCCCTGTGCACATGTTTTTATATTTGTTGTCTGGTGTTTTTCACACCTTTCAGTGTACTGGTACATGTTATTTTATAACCCCCAGCAGAAAAAGTTTTCATATTTGTTATCTCATGTTTTTCACACCTTTTAATACTTTTCTCTCTCTTTAGAAATTGTGGATAAACCCATAGTTTTCACTGTACCCGCAGATACACGACGTAAAATACACTCATGGTGGAAAAAGCCGTATCTAGTGTTTCCATATCCCTGTTGGATAGATTTATTCGTATGTTCATTAGTACGTTTTCTTACTTAACACATTCTTTTTCCTTGTCCCCTGCAGAAATGTCTTAACGAGGTTTCACTGTAGTTCATCTACCCTGCTGCAGTCAAACTATATAGTTACAGAACAATAGTACTGCAATTCCAGTCCCATGCTTTATGTTAACACTGTGATGTAGAATAAAGCAAGCTGATGAAAATAAGTGATTGTCTTTAGAAGATGCGTACTGTGCAAGACCATGGCAGCTACCTTCACTGATAGCACTTACTTTGAGCTAAGTCAAAGTCTGTCAAGAACTATGGTAATCCATGGAGTAGCATTGTGACCTTAGAGTGTGAATTTTGTTCTGTTATTCTATAAGAATGAAACTAACATTGTCTATTGTTCATGCGTTCTAAAGTTACATTGTGTTTCTTGAGAATGTGCTTCCTTTCTACTTTCTATTACAAAATTAAACCAACATGAGAGTTAGATTTTGTTAGTTTGTTTTCACTATTAAGTAACAAAATAATATTTTTATTGTACTTTCTACACCAAAGATAGCAATAAAAATTAAAGTTTAATATTAAGAGAACAGTGTTTGAAACTAGCAAACTTTTTTTAAAGGAAATTTTAGACACTTTGAATAACAAATCATGCTGGATCATATTATTCTGTAAGTTTCTGTTATGTTTAGAACAATACTATTAGTATTATTTTATTATCCTGTTTAATGTAGTAATTGATTTTCTTCCAATCAAAAGAAACAAATTATGTGAAAATAATACAGTTTCACTTTTGTGTGTGTGATTCTCAAATTTGTGTACAGTAATTGTTTACTGAAATGGATTAAGCTCTTGTCCAGCAATTCTGTTTTCTTTCATGTTAATTAGGCACAAAATTATTTTCTTCAGTGTGAGGACAGACAAAACTGCATAATATTTCAAAACTTTATTTTTCAGTAACAGTAAAAGAATGAACTAATTGATAATTCACCAGTAATCTGGCATCAAAAACCTTGGCAGTTACTCATCAGCCATGCCTTCTCTTCTTCCAAAGTATTTACCGTATTTTATCTGCAAAGACTTCCACACATTTATTTTTCTTTCACAATATTAGAGGCAGCAGGCATTCCATGTGCTCACATGGATACTTTTTAATTTCACTTTTTAATAAATGTTTTGTGCCAACAGTTTCCATTTCTTTCATATTAAAAATCCAACTCCTTGTGTATTTAAATCTACAGTTCAACCTTAACAGAAACTTTTCCAAGTGACATTCTTTCATTGTGTTACATGCCAAGAAAAGATACACTTCTCTAACTGCATGAACAAAGAAACAACATAATTTTAAAGGAATTGCTGGAATCACTTTCCAACATTTAGTTTTAGATTCTTAATCAGTGATCAGTAAATTGGAAACAAATCTATTATCCAGTTCAGTTGGTAAGATACCAAGCTGTTCAGGAACTTTTACCACATGCTGTCACAATTGTCAGCTCATCAGAAGTTATTACTCACTGCAGTGGAAACATAGCTGCTTACCTAAACACATTTCATAGGTACAAATAGAAGAAATAAAACCTAAAATTAGGAATATGTCAGGTGTTTAAAAATATTAAACCTGAATCTGCTGGATTACAAGATGAGAGGAACTATGGACTTTTCCAACTGCTTGCGTACTGCATCAATGTTGCAAAGAGGCAGACTGAAGCTACCTGCTCATCTTCGCTTTCATCGAACAAATAGCATATTACATCATGGTTTCTAAGTTATATACAGTGAAGTTATGTACTGCAGTTAAAGATAATGAGCAGTATTTCTCAGCCATGAGTCTCAACAGTTCATGGAATCAAAACTTTGGTAGATTATGGCATGAAATTGGATCCATTTTAAACTACACACAGTATATTCATTAGTACCTAATATTTTTTTCAGTATTATTCTTGTGTTGGGGTTTGAAAACGATCCCAACAACTTGGAGATATCTTGATGATAAATATTCAGCCTGTCTTTTCATCTCACTGATGATGTCTTTATTGGTATTGATTCTTAAGTTTGTATATGCTTTTCAGCCATCAAATCAGATAATTTTAACACGTACATTTTTATATTGTTCCCTCTGGATTTAAAAGAGGATGAGGTTTTTTTTGTCTGTGTCTTACCTGAAAGAGGATTGCTGATGAAAGCTTGTCAATTGTTAATTGTTGTTTTTGTTTTAAACTCAGGGTTGATTTATCCTTCTACAAGTATTTTAAGATTTTTATTCTCAAGTTAAGAGGTCATTGATTTGTATAAAATCAGCAAGTTAATCGTGGAAGTGACATTTATATATTAGGAAAATGTAGGTATTAATTACAGTAAATTTATATGTATAAATTGAATAATATTTGTAAGTTCTTTTAATCGTATGCATTATTTTGTGAACTATCTTCATTGCTGTTGTGTGTTACACCTTTATGTTAGTCTTATTTCATGCAGTCTAAAATGGTATCAAAAAATACACTTAAAATCAAGGGCAACAGGTATTGTTTTGTAATATTAGCTTTTAGGTTGATAAAATGTATATTTTGCACTGTTGTTCTTTGATTCAAAATCAGCTTCAATGAAATGTGTTCCATATTCTTCAGAATATTTATGGCAAATTCTCGCGCTGGATCTGCAAAAAATATTGTGATAACTTATCTTCAACCTCAGCCTTACCCTGTAAATAAAACTAAAGTTTGTCGCATTTCAAAAAACGAAATAAAACTGGAAAAGAACAATACAAACATCATTTACACAGTCTTAAATGCAGTTAACATGTCTTGTTTTAAAAATGACATTTTATTTACTCTGCAAGGGCAGTCCTCACATTTCTGTGAGTCATTATTTCTAACTACCATATCATCCATTAAGAATGAATACTGCATAACTGATAAAACCTGAAATTCACAGAAGCAACTAAAGATCCTTTATTTTCAAAATAATCCAAGATAATTTAATTTTTGCTGATACTGTGATGAAAACACCTTACTCGAAACTTGGATAGTACTGTCGAATGAATCTTTATTTTTTAAATCTTTAGCATTAGTGACATGGTATTGAAAGGAGTTAAATTTTGTATGCTTGGGATTTTCCTAATGTTTCTTTCTTCATTGATGCATATTTTCTGGAAAGTGCAAGTTTGCAGTTCTTTAACTTGCATTCAGTTGCATTGTGAACTAATTCATATTCCATTTTTAGGAATTTCTGAAAAGTCAAAACCCCAGTTTTTTGGCTTTAACAAAGCAATAGATGACATCACTACATTCTAATTTTGATAGGGGCATCTGCTGGATTACAAGATGAGAGGAACTATGGACTTTTCCAACTGCTTGCGTACTGCATCAATGTTGCAAAGAGACAGACTGAAGCTACCTGCTCATCTTTGCTTTCATCGAACAAATAGCATATTACATCATGGTTTCTAAGTTATATACAGTAAAGTTATGTACTGCAAGCTTTTTGTAATATAATGCGCTAACCCACAGAAATGGACCTATCTTTACTGCCTGGAGGTCCATTGTGAACATTGCACTTCTGCAACTTTTTGTCCTTCACTTTTACATTTCGATCTTTGTCCTTCATGGCAGTGCATTTCAGCTTGGTAGCCAACACACAGGTCACATTCATCTGAACAATCCTATGCTTCAGTTGGAGAAAATAGCATCAAAGGTGTATCTATCACAATCCCATTATTTGTTCCTTTGCAACTCTCTTTGTACAGTTCATACAGCTGACTTACTGACTGAATTACAGGCTCTAGGTATACCTCTTTTTGACTTAATCCTGCAGTAGTAAGACATTAATTTTGGCAATTTTTCCAAAAGTCATGTACTCCTCTCCTCTTGTTATGGTTGCCTACTGCACGACTTTCGTCAGCATGAGGAATGGTTCTACTCTCTGAAGCTTGACCTCTCCAATCCTAAATGTGTTTTAATTTTTATTTTTTCCTTGGGGTTGATTTGAATGTAAATAGACCAACATGCTACTGTGTCTTGATTCTCCTGTCTGGAAATGAAATCCACGACCCCAGCAATGTACGGTTTATGCCGATCCGAAGACATTGTCTTTCAGAATTCTTTGAATACCCCTTTTCTTTCTTCATCTTTAATGTTGTTGTAGGTACTCCTTAAATTTGGACTTTTCACATATTTTTTAAATGCAAGTAGGTAGGCCCCTGTTTCCTTTTGTTCCTCTTAACATCTTGTATGACTTCCCCTTCTTTTGCCCTTCTGTAATGTAGGTTTGGTTCACCTTTCATTCTTAATTTCTTATTTTTGTGTTGTTTCCATGTATATTCCATACCTGTCTTCTTCCTTTTTTTCTTGATTCTCTTAAATTTACAAATAATTCTTCATCTTGATCACAAACTTCTTTTTCGCCTTCTGGTGTACCGGACAGCTGAACCAGTGTTTCTTCAGGTTCTTTGTTGCCAAGAGGAAGGATGGGTGGACCTACAAAGCAAAATGTGGTTACATCTATTAAGTGTTGAAGTAATATTATGACAGTATTAGCATGCAATGTGCATAATTTCATTGTCCATAACAGTATACATTTCCCATTTGGCTGGAATTTCTGAACACCATTTTCACAAGTTCCATCATCAATACGTACTAAAATGAACGAGAGCAAAATATATGGAAATTAAAACATTTTAAGTCATACAATCGTTAAGTTACAAGAGTCTGTGAAATAACAAATATACTGACTAACATTGATTATATGATTTGGAATTTGTATCTATACTTTCAGGGGTAATAACTGCCAAGTTGTGGGATCTGAAATGTTAATAAAATTATTTAGTCTTCGTTTTAATATTGCATACGCTTTAAGGAAATAGTAGAAAAAAGATATTGTACAAAATTACTTCAGGATGCTGGTTTTTAGTTTGCTTGTCTGTTAGCTTTGGTTATGTTTTAGAAAGTTTTATTTGAATGCTTTATATAATAGCATACAAATTGGCCCATATAAAATGAAGAACAAGAGTAACATCAATTAAAAAGAAAAAGAAACAAACATCTCCCTATTCCAGGTTCTTCTGCTTTGTTCTTTTTCTGGTGTGATTTTCAGCTTCACCAATTTTAATAGTCCATATAAAATGAACAGACCTACCAGTAAATATTTTTTTACTTCTAGTATTTGCAAACAGGAATCCAAGTTGTGTTGTTATTTCTTGCTCCAAGAATATATTATCATTAACATCATTGGAGTTCTCAAGTAATAAGTCTTTGTCAGTAAAAGATATCTCATGACTGAGAGCAGGACAGTATTTTTCCTGTTTTCCTCTTCCTAAAGCCACATAAAGCAGTGGCTTAAATTCTGATTATTTTTTGGATAATAACTACCACAATTATTAACTTCTCCTCACATCAAACTACGATTATTGTAAACCTGGGCTATTGGTTTACAGTCCCAGAATTGGTTATCGGCAACAATTCGTGGTATTTTCAATTCACTATGCATGAATGGGCAGGAGTTATAAAAATGAAAGAGAAATCGTTTCATTCCCAAAATCCTGCCAAACGAGACAATCCATTTAGGCCTATATGGTATTTAAAAAAATACTGTACATGAGTCAATGGACTTGCGCTGTATTGTTCACTGCCAGTTTTACAATAACAATGCATTACTTTGAACTCCCCACCGCTGAAACAGATGAGGGATCATTAAAGATGCTAACAGTAAAAAAGGCTATTTTCACAAAACAATGTTGGTAACGTGGTATTAATTTTTGTTGTTGTTAGAGTCATCAGTCTATAGACTGGTTTGCTCTCTATGCCACCCTATCCTGTGCTTACAGAGAAAGAGCTGCATAACCTAGGGATGGTATTCTATTATTAAAATAAAGACAGGTAATGTAGGTGGTGTGTTACTATATTGTTAATAGATTATTTTACTGAATTTATCCTTTTTAATAGAATCAAAATAGGCCTATAGCAGAAGTAATCCATTTTTAAAAAATGGTTTGAGAATACTGGTAAATAGAATTAAAATTCATTGAGAACATGTTGGTTGAAACTTTACAGGCTTGGAAGTGCTGAGGTTAGAAAAAGATCACACTTTCTTTTTTTATTTGTATATTTGTGTTAGTGATGAGATTTTTTCTTTCCTGTTTGACACATGTAGCATTAATTGGCTGTTCTAAATAATCAAAAACTTTCCTCTAAAGAATTTTCAAACAGGAAGACCTTCTCATTTTTTGAAATAGTAGAAGAAGGATACCATACAAAATTAGGTGCTGGTTAATACTGTAGTTTGCTTGTCTGTTAGCTTTGTTTATGTTTAATGTTTTATTTGAATGCTTTATATTGTAGCATACAAATTAGTCCATATGTAATGAAGATGAAGAACAACAACAACTGGAAAGAGAATTGCAAACATCTCCCTATTGCAGTTTTCCTGTATATTCTTGCTTTGGTGTGATTTTATACAGCTTCAGTAGTTTTAATAGTTATTTTAATTTGAGAAATGAAGATGAAGTGAAGGAGGAATGAAATTGCTTATGAACTGTCCCGGCATTTGCCTGGAAGTGAAAATGGAAAACGAAAGAAGACCATTCTCAGTACATCCAACAGTGGGGTTTGAACCCACTCGCCTCTTGAATGATGAGCTTTGCTAAATAGCAGTAGCGCGTCAACACGTGTGGCCATTCCATGCTGCAAAACTCTGTTAATATGATTATATGTACTTATTCATGTATCAATGGCCATTGGGTTGATTTTTCTCCGCAGAAGAAAATGGTTAACTGTTAACACTCTGTACACTAAGGCAAAGAACAGGTAATACATTTGTTCAATAAAGGAAAATAATTTACTTACTCTATGCTTACTCGAAAATATGCTTCAACTTTATGCGTATGGACTTATCTGTATACTGCAGTATGTTGAGAAAGAGAATAAATTGTTATTAACTGGCCAGAAATCTGGAAATAGTAAAGGAATTATTCAAAAGTAGACATTTTAGTTAGTTAGAAAGAAAAAATAGTTCATTGTTAGAACTATATTTTACTGTATAAAACTTTTCCTACAGTATGTCACAGCTTATTGAAGAATAAGGAAAATAATTGCTCTTCATTTTGAAATGTGAATGAGTGTGTTTTTTTAGTTTGTTAATGAATTTCCTTGTATTCCAGCTGAATCAACTGGTGCTGGTTGTAAATATGTGAATGTATTCTTATTAGTTTTTGAACTAACTGTCTTTTGGAAATAAAGTGCCTTGATTATTGAAAAGTTGAGTGCTTATTGTACAAGTAATGATTTCCCCTTTTGTAGACTTTTCCTTCTGGAAAGGAAACTATTTTAAGATTAGTTTCACATCATCTTAAAATTAATCTTTTCGGGTTACAGGAATTTCCTCTAACTATATACTGTATTGCCTGCCCCGCGGTGTAGGGGTAGTATGCCAGCCTCCGATCCAGAGGCCCCGGGTTCCATTCCCGGCCAGGTCAGGGATTTTTACCTGTATCTGAGGGCTGGTTCGAGGTCCACTCAGCCTACGTAATTACAATTGAGGAGCTAACTGATGGTGAAATTGTGGCCCCGGTCTAGAAAGCCAAGAATAACGGTCGAGAGGATTCATCATGCTGACCACACGACACCTCTCAATCTGTAGGCCTTCAGGCTGAGCAGTGGTCGCTTGGTAGGTCATGGCCCTTCAGGGCAGTTGTGCCGTAGGGTTTGGTTTGGTATATACCATAATGACATAAATATAAGACAATGCTTTTTTGTTCTAATAAAAACTGTAGTCTTTTATGCATAGCCTAAAGTTTAAAAATTCATTTTTTGAAGGTCTATTTGTAGCATTCCCCATGGTGGAAGTATAATGGTGAGGCGGTGTGCAGGTACTGTCCCCTCTCTCTCATGCTGATGACATCACGCTGGGAGCTCCAGTCTTGCCTTGTGACACAGTGAGGAGCATTTGAGATGGCTCGTCATGAAAATATTATTTCACGTCATTAATAAAAACATATTTACTATTTACACTGATGATGTTGAAGTAATTAAGGAAGCACCCTGCCTCTGAATAATATATATATTTTTTTTTTGCTAGGGTCTTTACGTCGCACCGACACAGATAGGTCTTATGGCGACGATGGCATAGGAAAGGCCTAGGAGTTGGAAGGAAGCGGCCGTGGCCTTAATTAAGGTACAGCCCCAGCATTTGCCTGGTGTGAAAATGGGAAACCACGGAAAACCATCTTCAGGGCTGCCGATAGTGGGATTCGAACCTACTATCTCCCGGATGCAAGCTCACAGCCGCGCGCCTCTACACGCACGGCCAACTTGCCCGGTGAATAATATTAATAGTCCATTTACGAGATATATTATTTTCTTACATTGGTCAATTTTGACATTTTACGATTCAATTTCCTCTATTAATTGCTTAAGCTTATTTTTCTGTTAAAGTCCCACAACTTTATATATGTTTGGGTTTGAGATAAACAGTGAATATCTCATATGGAATATTGATGAGGCCATTTTTTCATTGTCTTCCTGTTTAATTTATTGAATATAAACATATTATCTGATAGCGATTTGCATTGAAATTGATGAAATTCAGCATCCATTGTTGTCGCAGTTTCTGTAAGTTCATTACAGGGACACAGAAATTTTCTTCTTGAAATAAACTGGCACCAATCTGTACCAACATTAATGGGTTCAAGTTTGAATTTTTCCTTGAATCTGTGTGATGCATATTGTACCGGGAACGCCGCTACGAGAGAAGTCCGAAGTATGTTTGTTGAACTTCGCGCGAGGTGGAAGGTAGGCAGCCCGCCGAACGCAGTGACGTACCCAGCGAGTGACGTGGCTGCCGTAAGCCAGCTATCCGCTACCATATATGGTAATGTTCCAGCTCATCCTCAAAAGTACATTTTGAGCTACTTTATCGCTATTTTGACACTGCCATCTTAAAAACCTTTACAATGGACGTCATCTGTTAAGATTTCAAGAAAATCCATCGAGTATTATAGAAGTTATAAGGGTAGACACTTCCATGCGAACGTGTATAAAAGGAGGACCACCCGACCTACGAATTCAGTGTCTGTCACTCCGCCGTCTCTGTGACACGGGTGACAGGAGAAGTATTGTGTGTGTCGAACTTCTAGTTGACAGTCTGCGAAATACAAGTATTTTGGTATTTTCTTAAGTGTTGTACCGGGACTTTATCATATTCCTGAAGTGCCTGAATGGGACTTTGTTTCCTGCGAGCATCGTATTGGAACTTTGTCATATTGACACATTGGAACTTAGTTTTTTTTCGTGTGTCGTGATTAGACTTTGATATTTTCTTAAAGTGTCATATAAGAACTTTGTTTTTTTCTGAAGCGTCTCATTGGAACTTAGTTATTTTCGCCAAGTGTCGCGATAAGACTTTATTATTTTCTTAAGGTGACATACTGGAACATTGTCATCGGAACTTTATTTTCTTCGAGTGTCGTGTTGGGACTTTAACATTTTGACACATTGGAACTTTGTTATTTCTACACATTGGAACTTTTTTTTTTGAAGTGCCACATAGGGACTTACTTATTCGACGACGATTGAAAGGACTTTGAATTTTCACGAGTGTTGTGTACCGGATTGAACTTACGTTTCGAACTTATTCGAACTTGTATTTTTTGAATCAATTTCTGGAACATTGAAATTTTCCGAGCGTGTAGGATGAACTTGTGCCCTACCAACATAAACTCTTGTGTGGACGATGTGACTTGTTTTCTCAAGTGTCTCATTGAATTTACGCCTTGTAAAGACTATGAAACTTAGGGGACATTCAACATTACGTTTAATTGTGAAATATGCAATACTTTCCAAGTGCTGCACAGGGACTTATGTTTTGATTCTTAAAGACTGTGACAATTCAGAATACGCATATCGCGTTCCCAGAAAGCCTAGAACTTTCCAGTATTTTGAGTGATCCATAATTTATGAAGTCAGACTTTTTCTTTCAAATATTATTTTCTTTAATGGCTATTCACTTCGCCTATTGACGGAACAGGACAGTTTCCGAGTGCTACTTATTCAGTGCATTGCCAACATGTTTTAAATCTTCAGAACTATGCATTTAGGACTGCAGTGACAGTAATCCTCTAGAACATTCTGACTTACAGTGAGCTTGCATTATGAACTTGCATTTCTACCAGTACTTGTTCTTCGAGTGATTATTCCAGAACGTTTTGATTTAATATCTAGAGTGCAGTAACCGTAATTGAAAGGTCATATCTGTTCAGACAGTGCCCTGAATGTGTGGAGTGCCGTGCAGGAAATTCAAGTGTGAATTACGTCTCGAATCGAACCCCGGAACGTGTGCCAATCTTCGAGACATTCTAGAACGTCGGAACATTCCAGAACGTCGAGACATTTCCAGAACCTCCAGACATTCCAGAACTCCTCATCCGAGCAGGTGTGGTCCCTGCCCAGTCGATGTCCAGCACCATCCCAGGACTTGGAGGTACCAACCAGCCACGACACTTCCACGCTGCTGTACAAAGGTGATATGAACTTGCTTTTGATGATCAATAAACTCAATTTATCAAAAGAATCTCTCAAATTGATAACTATACCTCTCTCTGTACCAGCTCCAATGATAAAGCCACTCCCTAGGTTAAGAATCATGCTCGTTAATTTAATATCAAGCGCCTTAAAGATATGAACACATTTTTACGGGTACAATATACAGTAATGTATTTTAAATCTTCATATTTCATTCCAACTGTGGGATCAAATTCATCTAACAAATCGATGTGTTGCTGGGTCATTGCAAAATAACTCATGTCCATTTGCACAGCGTCATAGGTTGGTTAGACAAATAAACTAGAAACTAATTTTCCTTCGTAAGGAGCCTCCACAATATCAGAAATATGTTTGGCAACATTTACTAATGCAGTCTGCGTAAAATAGGTTTTTTTTTTTTTTGGCATTAGTTTAATGACACACTTTTCATCAATATCCTCCTCTATAGTTCTGTTTATATTAAAAACTGAAGCCAAGGGTTTGCCCAAAATGTACCAACTCAATGTACATTTAATGTCTGGAGCAGTTGGATAATCATGCGAGCCTCTCATTCCTCTAATAAGTTTATATGAGAGAAGTTTCTCTAAAATATATTGATTTAAACAATAAGTTATTAGTTATTATATAATTGACTTGGTAAATTGACTTTAAATATTTGATAAGGTTAACTAGAGACAAATTTGTGAGCAGAATTCCTTTCTGAAATGGAAGTAAGATTTTATGTCGACCAACTCTCATGAACGTTATCAGCTCAATGACATTATTTAGCAAACTGATTTGTTTGCCTAAATCAGTTCCAAATGCATGTTCTTTAGAATGAGTCCCAGATTTATCTCTGCATTAAATAAGTCAAACCAGTCATTTAATTTTATACATCTAGCAGCCTGATTGCTCTACTCTCAGTTTCTTGCAGCGATGTTTTCCTTCTTGTAATTTGAGTGGATTCTGGTAGATTTTCAGTCGGAATGGCATTTATTTTTATATTTTTACTGTTCACGGGAATATAGTTTAACAATTGCTGATTGCTGTTGTCAAATTTAGTAATTGCCTTTGCAGGCAAGATCTAGTGTTTACAGTTCACTATGTCTTCAGGTGTGGGCTAGAACAAATATGTTACTTTCATTGACCTGTCTTAGTCTCATCCTTGGCTTGGACAACATGAAAGTGACCGAGGTATGAGCAATGCTGGTAGTGCCATTCCTTCTGCAGCCAGTCCCTGATATGAATGGTGTGGAAATGTTGCTCACAGGGTCAGTTGATGCAGGCATTTCAGTCGGCTTGGCACACTGATATGTTACAGCAACTTCTGGCTCAGTGAAGAAAGCAACAGGGAACTACCTCACTCCTCATTTCCCTAGTACACCTCTTCAGTGATGCTGTTGAGGTCCAAACCAGCCTTCAGGCTGAGCACTGAACATACATACATACAAATTTAGTAACTGTCTTCAGTGAAATGAAGAGAGCATACAGGAGCTGAAAATAATAATAATCTCCACTCATAAATTATTATCTCATTTGTCAATTCATTCCTATAATATATTTAATAATCTGAAAATGCATGTAGACCTGTTCCAATGTTTCTACTTTAATGAGAAACAATTGAACAAATATTTTACTACTATGCAGCTTAATTGTCATATCACAACAAATATTCTAATTTTAGAAATCACCTTCCACATGCGCTCAACCATGAGTTTTGCTACATCTTTGTCCTGTGGAAATCCAAAGTATCTCATATTCGACCCTTCTGTTTTCTTGGAGGGGTTGTGTTGTTGCAACCATACATAGCATATTCCGATATTGTATCACATATTCCTTTTAACCCACCATTGGTAGCGTTGTTAGGTAGCTCCTAACAAAAACATTCCTTATTAAGAACAGTTTTTTTTGTTTTGCTACGCAATGATTCACGCACATGTGTCAAGTGCGTTGTGTCTGGCGTGTTAGTTAGTGGTGGGGATGGAGTGGTTCGGTTCGGAGCAAGTACTATGACATCATTACTCGTTTAAACCGAGTACAACTTTATAGTGGTAAATTTAAACTTTATATTGACCTTTAAAGCTACAGTTTACATTTATAAAGACATTTATCAATTGTTATCAGTGGTACTATGTTCCGTACTTTCTATTATTGGTTATTTGCACAATTTTTATAATGTAATATCAATATAATACATAACATAACAAACACTGTAATTACAAATCCGTGCTTAATATGAGGTGTATCAAGTAGACATAAATAAATTTAAACATACAAATGAATTTAAAAAAATAGTACTCCATAATGTGATAATTGACTAAACGGAATCTAGTTCTTTGAAATGTGCCTATTTCCGTGGTTTCCCATTTTCACACCAGGAAAATGCTGGGGCTGTACCTTAATTAAGGATATGGCTGCTTCCTTCCCACTCCTAGCCTTTCCTGTCTCATCGTCGCCATAAGACCTATTTGTGTCGGTGCGACATAAAGCAACTAGCAAAAAAATGAAAGAAATGTGCCTAAACTCATATAATGTCAAACATTTCATTGATAACTATGTGCAGTAAGGAGTTAAATGACAAGTCTGTTAAGATAACATCAGTAATGGAAATAAGTAAAGTATAGATATGAACTCAATTCTTCATCTTGTGACAAGCATTAAAATCAGACACAAAACGTACACAGACAGTATTGGAAGTACCGTTAGTGTTCTGTATTGCATGGAATAGGTGATGCGTAGGAGGAATTTCTATACAGAAATATCAGAGTTTCAGCTCGTTTTGCAGAAAGCGATGACCTTCGGTCTGAAATAATTTGTCCAGCACATGAAAACACCTCCTATGCGGGCACAGATGTAGCAGGTACGCTGAGGTAAGAAAGAGCAAGTTCACTTAAGAATCAATTAATATTGAATTTTCCCGACCGCATTGTAATAGAAATTGACTTCATACCTGCCAACTTTCCCGATTTAGGCGTGAGACTCCCGATTTTCGACATTGTTTCCCGCCTCCCGATTATTCTATTATTTCTCCCGATTGTAGCTTATTTTTTGTTGAACTAAACATTTTTTTTCAAATCCCGCCATTTCAGCATTGTACGCAAGTGGCCGGAAGTCCTTCGCTCATTGCCGCTTTCAAATTAAATATCGACGTTTATTAATACGAGAAATGCGCGCGAATGTGCGATGTTTATTGAAACCTGAATATCACGACGCGTATTTCGATCGTCAATCTCTCGTTGTCACGTGCTACGTTCGTGTTCGTTCACATCAGTCTAGTCGATTCTAGAGACTAGTCGCTAGGTTTGAAGTTTTTTAATAAATTAGTGACAGAATTTCAAAGATAGCGGCTAGTGACTTTTCTGGAGATTTTAGAAGCCATTCGGAGACAATTTTGGCGAATTTAAATTTATTACTTTGAAAAAATAGTACTGCGATTCGCATAATCGCGCGGGCGCGTGATGCAATATATTAATGGCATCTACAGTAAATGCATGACTGATTCACACATGTGGAGCATGAGTTCATACTATTTTCGGAAGACTTATCAGAGACCGAACATCTCATTCGTATACTTCCTTTGAGGGACTAGAGATGTGTAATTTTCAACCTTGTACCGTCGTATAGCAACAGTCGTGTTTTCAGACAATAAGTATTATAATATACCATAGTACTCCTGTATTTCGGTTTTGAGCAATTGTATCTCCTGATTCCTCCCGATTTTTCCTGATTTTCATGTCCAAATCTCCTGATTTTTGGTTTTGCAAAGTTGGCAGGTATGTGACTTTAAACCTATTAGGTCGTGTTACGTACATTTAGTATGTGTTAAAGAGATGTTAAGAACAGGAAGAAAATGGCCAACCGGACACCAGTGGGATCCGAACCCATAACCTCCCGATGTTGCATTGGTAGCTCTACCAATTGAGCTATGGCGGCCTAGCTCATATTTGTTCTGTTGGAAAGGATCTAAGCTACAGGTCTGGCTCTATCCTCTGTCCTCTACAACTCTCAGTGACTGCATGTCATCGCATATAAAAGTAGCCAAATTCCTATGCAACTTATCTTTTTCTGCACTGTCTCTACCATATGTAAGAATGGACTTACTTTCATGATTTGCAACTGTATCTTTTACCATGTCCTCACGATGCGCCTGTTTTATATTCCATCTGACGTTGCTCCACCTGTACAACAAATTTGATTGCAAATTTTACAAGTAGCGGATTTTCTACCTGGACTGCTACTAAAATACTGCCATGCTTGAGAGGACTTTCGTTCCATTATTGGTTCTTTCTTATTACAAATATCGATAGAAAATATAGCGCAACAACTTTAAAACAAAGATATATGTATAGGGAAACATACAAATAGAACAGACGTCTCAGTCTGGAGTCTGAACAACAGCACAGTGGTGTTGCGAGTGTAGCCTGGCTGGAAGGTTTACTGAAACACCCGCAGCGCTATAGGGCTATTTGAGTTGAATCGGTGCTCTGCTGTAACATCATGTAACCTCAAGAACTGAGTTACTCTACAGTTCTACTCGCTCCGTCCCCACCACTAGTCCACGCCTCGCTACGATACCGGTCGCATCACCGGCAATGTTAGGAGCATTCTAGCCTCGATACCTTTGGCATCACAATTTTTGCGTGTTCCATGCTGGTGTAATGTTTTAGTGAAGAGTGTCACAGTGAAGATATAATGGGTAATAGGCGTAGTGAATCTGTTCTTTGAGCTGGATTGAAGAAGAGGACGACGTATTTACTGATGTTGACGACCAACACTTTGTTTCTGATGATCCTACTGAACATTCCATGCATAAAACTGATACGGAGGAATCCAACGATTCAGAAAGTGATATTGATACCGAACTAACTGGCACCCAAATTCTACAGCCTATACTCTCCACATCTACAACGCAGTCATCTGGGATTTTTCCACATGAAAGTACCGTACCACAGTGCAGCCCTAAAGACAACAGAAAAACATGAAACGTCCATCAGCTACAGCCATAACGCAGCCTTATAGACTTCAGTACATTGGAAACAATAAATATACCGAATGGTACGTACACCAACAAACAAATAAGAAAGGAAAATTTTTGAGCCAAAATATAGTTAGTGAATTACAAGTTCTTATGAAAATGGTGAAAAGGACTGTCCAATGTTGATGAACCATTAGCCATTTATGGTGTTTTTCAGAGGAGTCATGAGCGAAAGAAGGTTTCCATTTGATGAAGAACGTACTCAAAATGCTCGTACGATAATTGACAAATTGACAAATTTTTGATAGTTTTGTCAGCAGTTTTCTCGTTCGTTCGTTCGTTATCTGTTTACCCTCCAGGGTTGGTTTTTCCCTTGGACTCAGCGAGGGATCCCACCTCTACCGCCTCAGGGCAGTGTCCTGGAGATTCAGACGTTGGGTCGGGGATACAACTGGGGAGAATGACCAGTACCTCGCCCAGGCGGCCTCACCTGCTATGCTGAACAAGGGCCTTGTGGAGGGATGGGAAGATTGGATGGGACAGGCAAGGAAGAGGGAAGGAAGCGGCCTTGGCCTTAAGTTAGGTACCATCCCGGCATTTGCGTGGAGGAGAAATGGGAAACCACGGAAAACCACTACCAGGATGGCTGAGGTTCCAGCCCTCGTACCACTTTTTCAAATTTCGTGCCAGAGCCGGGAATCGAACCCGGACCTCCGAGGCGGCAGCTAATCACGCTAACCACTACACCACAGAGGCGTGGGAAATACGTGACGATTGATGAAATGCTTTAAGGTTTCCAAGGAAGATGTAAATTCCGTCAGTATATCAATACTAAAAAGTGCCCTCTCTTATACAGGCTGAAGCGAAATTCGCGCACTCGAGCGACTCCTCACATGCCCGCAATAAAAAAGCTTCTCTCACAAAAGTTCGTCCTGCGAGTATATCCGGCAGAAAAAGGACGTTGAGGAGTGGCAATCTGGCAACACTGTAACCACATGTAGGGTAACTACCTCTGTCAGCACTCATTAGTCGTCCTGTACAGTTGGTGCAGTGGATAGCGTTTTGGGTTAGCATGCAGGAGTGGTGGTGATTGGTGGTGATTATTGTTTTAAGAGGAAGTACAACTAGGCAACCATCCAGGAGGTCAAGGGGTCGATCCTAGGTTGAGGCGCATTTTTTAATTTGCTAATTTCCATCGGACATTCCATACTGTAATACAGTAAGACACCGTACCTTAGGTCACATGTATCCTACATTTGCAACATTTTGTAACGCTGAACACAACAAATACGTGGTTAGACAAATAAGAAATAGACAGTTGAAACAAATGACCTGTCATAGGACAGAATAACTGCACAAACAATATCACTTTCGAGATGCTAAAGATGATAGCACAGTACAATAACACAACATCTACTTGGCATTTGCATACTACATTTTATGAGCGCTCAGATGTAGCACATTAGCAATAATACTGTTAATATTAATGACCGCATGACCTTCACAACAGAATACGTTGTCCACAGAATAACAGATGCTCAAAGCGACCTCCCTGCATGTCCAAACATTGCGCAACCCGCCGGATCATATACATCTCCGGACCCTTTGCAGCATAGCTACGTCCACAGTAATAAGAGCAGCATGAACACGCGCTACCAATTCTTCCACATTTGTCGGTGGAGTAGAGTACACGTGCTCCTTCAGGTGTCCCCACAGGAACAAATCCAGGGGATTTAGGTCAGGTGAACGCGGTGGCCATACAGCTGGACCTCCACGTCCGACCCATTTCCCTGGAAATGTTCTGTCCAAATATTGTCGCACATTAACTCCAGAGTGTGGAGGTGCACCATCATGTTGAAACCATATCCTCTGCCGAACATGTAGTAGTGGAACATCTTCCAGCGCATCAGGCAGATAGCTTGAGAGGAATGCATGATAGCCGGGCTGAGTGGCTCAGACGGTTAAGGCGCTGGCCTACTAACCCCAACTTGGCAGGTTCGATCATGGCTCAGTCCGGTGGTATTTGAAAGTGCTCAAATACGACAGCCTCGTGTCGGTAGATTTACTGGCACGTAAAAGAACTCCTGCGGGACTAAATTCCGGCACCTCGGCGTCTCCGAAGACCGTAAAAGTAGTTCGTTGGACGTAAAGCAAATAACATTATTATTTTTATTATTAATGCATGATACCTTCGTGCAGTCAGTCAACCGTTGAGGCAAGATGTAGGGGCCCAAACATCTGTCGCCCAATATTCCGGCCCAGACGTTGATACCAAAGCGAACTTGATATCCACTTCACACCAATGGTAGGCATTGTGAATATTGAAGACACCCTCACGAATGAATGCTGCTTCATCCGACCATAGTACGGTGTTCACGAATTCATCGTTGGCTTCCTGTTCTTATTGGAATTGCACCCCCTGATGGCGATCTCCAGGAAGCAGGTGTTGCGTGAAAGAATAATGATAGGGGTGCTGCCCGTGCTCGTGCAGCACGTTAACAACCGTGCGTTGAGAGACACTCAGCTGCCTTGCTACGCTACGTGTACTTCGCTGAGGTTCTTGAGTATGACCTCCAGAATAGCTTCCTCAGTAGCTGGAGTACGGCGAGTCCGTGGACGACCTCTGTCACGCGATGGTGGAAGGAAAGAACCTGACTCCCGAAGGCGCAGCTCCAGACGACGAAACACATTTTTATCTGGATGGCGTCGACGAGGATATCTAGCAACATACAATGTAATTATTAAATTAACGTAGTAATGGTCCACCTTTCAATATCTAGCAACATATTCACGAGAAGCAACACCAGCCCGGTTATCAGATGCACCAAAGACCAGAATCATATCCACATATTCATCGCTTGTGTATGCCATACGTCTGTCACACTTGTTTAGAAGTGTAAAAGGACATACGATACGTGTATTATCCGCACACTTTATCTTGGTGCATTTACACTCTAGTGCTGAATCGGTCGACCTCGGCGATCTTCGAGATTCGTACTGGCAACCTTTGAAACACAAACTATGAATCGCTTAAGCATCGTTGTGCGACATCTGGCGTACACTTTACGTACGTACTGTTGTTGTTTACACAACAAAGCCAAAGTATAGAATTCATACTAGGAACAAGATTCGCATCGAGAAATGTTATATAATGCGTATATGACATAGTTGTTGGCTTAAGATGGTACCGGTAACGGTTTAGAAATTTCATATCGATCGATCATATTCTCGATTCAATTCAGATTTCATTTTCATTCAGTTGGCAGCACCAGGCAGCACTATCGATACCGAGACAGCTCCCTCCTTACTCTTCACACCCGTACACAAATGCACCAAGATAAAGTGTGCGGATAATACGCATGTACGGTACATTGGAGTCTGTCACGGGCGCGTTTCTCCGCTCGCCCCTAGTCCCTGTTTACGTAATAAACACCCCGTCAGTCCTGTGCGCTGTTCTACCTAACGCGCATTACCCCTCTGACAGATATTGTTATGCATGATTCTATCCCGACACCGCTGCTTGTGAAATGGTCGGTTTCGAATTACACTCTTTCCCTAACAGTAATAGACGTGATGTTTCCACAATCCCATCGATAGAATAATAATAATAATAATAATAATAATAATAATAATAATAATAATAATAATAATAATAATAATAATAATAATAATAATTGTACCAGGCGGTACACCTCCACGCCGCTAATTTAAATATTGCACCAATTGAAACTTCTCTACTGGAGAAACTTGGAACTTTAATTACTGAACTAATTCCACAGTTTCTCGGAAGATGTCACTACTGTAAATTTGGTAATTTTGAAGTGTTCTGAGCTGTGTCTATTTTGATTTGTGTTTGTTTGCTCCGTATCAAGAAGTTTGGACATTCTCTAACAGATGTCCCTACCAAAACTTTGATAACGCACTCTGGTGTAAAGGAATGAACTTTCTTGAAGAAATTTAGCATTCATAAGTTTTGTTTTTACTAAATTTTGTTCTGTGGTTTGGGGGTTGGCAACAGTTATCCTTTCTTTCCGACAGTTTTGAATTTAACCAATAACTAATTTTTGTAATTAATTTCTGACCAATAGTGTCTTTCTTTCTCGATGTGTAACTTTTAGCGACCCAATAAAATTGAGGGGGTGTGTCTACTCATTCTTGAAAGGTCTCGAATTCTCCACGAGGGTATAAAAACTGCTGATTTTCTTGTCTCGGGGCCACTTCAGTAACATCTCTCTTAGTGTGTGAATATGTAGCAGGGGGCGGGAAGCGCCTCTTTCTTCAAGCAGCAGTTCATCTACAAGGTAATGGCCTGTTAACATCTTCATTTCTTGCTAGCTCAGCAGTTAAACTCTCGGGGAGGGTTCGAAACCTTTAGTATGTAACCTACCTTTTTAAAATGTAAATTCTTTTCTGTCTCTCTATAAATTACAAATCTGTAAAGCGGGGATAGAGAGTGCTTCACCCTCTCGAACTCCCCTTCATTTTGAAATTGAGGTGACTACGCTTTTCTAAACGTTTCTACTCTTCCTTAAAGTGTTTAAATCTCTCAGACGAGTCACCTCCTTAGCTTGGGACTAGCCCCTGTATATCGGCCTCGAGCCACTTAGGTTTTAATATTGTATTTTTAGGAGTGCAAGTCACGCCTCCAATCCCTTCTGTACTTTGGGCCAGTAACTTAACCTGATGTTTTGTTTTCTTCATGCGAAGGCCCCGTAGGATGGGTATTAATTACCCCTGTTTCCTTGTGTGCCTTAAGGGCAGATAGAAATTAAGTTTGTTGTAGCCTTTGATAGGCTTGTAAAATTGAGACCGGGTCTGCTCTTTTCCTTAACATTGTAATTAGGAGCAAGTGTTCCTTGTACTTAGGGGTTTTCTACCCTTTAGCAATTGTGGCTGTGAGCTGTGAGCTCAGAAATTAGACTTGGGGCTCGAAGCCCAAATCTTGTAACAAACTGTAAATTGTTAATTCTTTGATCTGCTACTTGGTACCTGTTTTACTCTGTTAATTGTTGATTTTGGAAAGAAAATATAACCTTTGTTAAAGTTTTAAATTAACTTTAATTATGTAGTTGAGACCTATTCCAGCCCGCACCTTCTTTCACCTCTAACTACCACGGATATCTCCGTAATAATAATAATAATAATAATAATAATAATAATAATAATAACTCCGCTATTACCGGTCCCAAGCCCGGGGCCTCGTCTATCAAGAGACGGGGAACTGAGGAGGGGAGGAGTAACAACCTCGTTAAAAAACCTGGGTCCATCTGGCTCCGGGTGGTAGCACCCAGTAAGGGCCCCTGCCTAGGGTTACAGGTGAAACCTGGCCAACGGTCTTGAAGGCGGAAGAGGAACTCTGCTTTAGTTCCGAACGGTGGAGAGAGCGGAAGAGCCTAGTGGAGTGAACCACGAACAAAAATCAAATTTCGGACTAACAATCCGATCTTATCCTGGAATCTTAATTCCTCACTTTGTATTTTATACAATTTCAATTGCAGTATGGAAAGTCCGCTGAATGAAGGCACTACCCCAGGTGGTAACTCGAAAGAGAAATCCACCATTGCGTCACGCAATGCATTGGGACTAAAGGTTCTGGGGAGTTCCAACAACTGCAATCAGAAGGTTGAGTCGGAGCAACCTTGGAATCCTTCTAAAATAAAATTCAAAAAGGAATTCTTTTTTGGCACTTTAAATGTAAATTCTCTACTCAAGACTGGTAAACAAAAAGAACTAGAAATACTTCTAGAGAAAAACAAAATTCAAATTTTGGCAGTTCAAGAAACTAGATTCCTAGATGAAAATGTAATAGACACTTGTAACTACAGGATCTTTAAAGGCAAACCAGCAATCAAAATTATGAAGGGGATGCCACTACTTGGTACAGCTTTCTACATTCATAAAAGTATAATAGGAAATGTAACAGAATTTAAATCCAACTCAGAAAGAATATCTCTCCTATCAATTAAATGCAAAAACAAAACGTACACACTTGTTAATTGCCATGCACCAATAAATGAAGACAATAGGAAAACCCCTCAAAAAACAGAGGAATTCTGGGTTCGTTTGGAAAATGAAATATCGAAAATTCCGAAAATGAACACCATATTACTATTAGGTGACTTCAATGCACAAATAATTAGAGAAAAGAAATTTAGAAATGTAGTAGGACATTACCCAGCCCACAGAAGAACAAATACAAATGGTATTAGGCTAATCAGTTTGTGTCAAAGCTATCACCTGAAACTAATGTCAACCTTCTTTAGAAAACTCCCCAGAAAAGCTAAAACGTGGATATCTCCAAACCCAATGTTAGGAGAGTTTCAGTTAGATCATGTGGCTGTTTCAAAAAAGAGTACAAAAGAAATTATGAATGTGAAAGTAGTAAGGAATGGTGAATTTGATTCCGACCATTATCTCTCTAAAATTAAAGCCAAACTCCTACCTAATAAAGAACAAATAAAGCCACAGAGGTTAATAAAATATAATGTAGACAGACTTACTATAACAAAAGAATCAATTAAAAACTACCAAGACGAAATTAAAGTGGCTAAACAAGGCAACTGGCAAGAAATATCCAAATCAATTATGCAGCACAGAAAACATTTGGGCCAATAAAAAATAAAAGGAAAATATGGTGGAATGAAATATGTGAAGAAGCTTTAGCAGAGAGGGCTAAAACATGGAAAAAATGGAAATGCTCAAAGAAAATTGAAGATTTTGATCAGTTTAAACAACAAAGGAAGGAAACAGCAAGGATAATCAGAAGTACTAAACGAGCCTTTCAAAAGGAGATACTTATAGAAATAGACAAAAACTTTATAAAAAATAACACTCGTGACTTTTATCAGACTTTTAAGAATGAATTAAAGGGGTACTGTCACCGTATCATCACAATTAATAATTATTTTAAGTTATATGCTGGGGAAGGAAGCAGGCAGCAAGCTTTCTTTGTGTGGATGTTGGGAGCAGCATCAGGTTGCGCAATAGAACGCCCGTCAGAGCGGCGCCTTACACACCCAGAGGGTGGCTTAGGAAACCCCGAGCTAGGCCCACGTCATAGCAGAAGCAGCAGAAGAACACTATTTTAGCGACTTCATATTGAAATTAAATGCCAGCGTACAGCGATGCCAAAGCGATCGGGCCAATTTTAAGGTATTTTCGGCTTAAATAAGGCTTGGTTAACCAAAATACATCTGTGAGAGCAGTAGCAAGAACATTGGCTAAATTTTGAAATCAGGAGTTATGGTAGAAGAGATTCTCCAAGGTAAACGCGCTTAAAAAACAGCTTACGTAACAGGCTTGGCGTACTGACGCTGCTGGTGAAGCCAGATGCCTTCAGGAATTCCCCATTTCCCCTCCGAGCTTATTAATTAATTGCTGCAAATCCGCCGATCATATTCAACTCCGCACGGCATAGCGCACTTGTGAATAACCGAGTCACACAATCTGGCGTATTGCTGAATTCCACAGGCTGGTTGATCTAGGAGATGTGAAAATAAGGGAGGGGGCGAGGTCCGCCGGCCACCCCTACCCTTGGTTTGCCTATAAGTTTTTGCACTTCCCAGGGGGCAAGAGCAGTTGTGAAGGAGCTTTCGACGTGAAAAGACGGCCGGTTCGCTATCGAATTTGCCGCTCCTTTGTATATGAAGTGAACAAAGCGGGAGTGAATTTTCAGTGTTTTCTCTTCTATTTTGGTAATAGACAACGAAAGATTATGATAATGAGACGTACCTGATATATCGGCCGCGAGGTGACTGTAAGTTCATGAAATATGTAGGTTTTGTATAGAAAGTGATTACACAATAGTATGCAGAACTTCTGTCGAAGAACACTCTTGTAAACTAATAATCAGTAGTTGTTAAAGAGAACAATTGGTAGGGATAGAATCATGGTATTCGAAGACCTATTCGGAAAAGGAAAGATAGACGTCTGACGAGGAACTGTGTAATTCTACGTTAATTTATGAACAAAGCTTAGGGAGAGATTATTGTACTGATTATCAGGCGGGGAGAAGTGTTCCCGAACTAATAAACTAGATAGAAGATAGGGATAAATACAGTTGACTAGCGTCACGACTTTATGTGGCGAAAAAATCTGAACCATGCGAATGCTGAGAATGTCCGTCTTAGCTGTATCATAATTGAAATAGACTAGCTGAAATTAGCCATTATCAACACGGAAACGTCGGTGGTTAAGGAACGAGTTAGCGGAAGTGAATGATGACGTGTGAATAAGAAGCCTGTAAATTTGTGGTAGCTATAATATATTTTCAGTGATCCCTGTGCTATTCAAAATGGATTACGCAAGAAACCATATGGAACTTCTAGATCCCAGTACTCCAAGAGCCAGCGCCATGGAATAAGTCAACATGGGTAGGCCCCCGGAACTCCGGATGGGGCCGAAGACATCAAACTGTTGAGTACCAAGTTATGTTTCTACTCCAATGCTAGTATTTCCCTTTGTAAATAACAGTGATGTAAGGATAGGGTTATTAATAATATGATTTAATAGGCTAGCCCCGCTTAGAATGGTCGGGAGAGCCTTTATTCATTTTGTTTCAATTAATTAGAGATGGGAAGGGAGTGATCCAATGTCAGTGTATAGAATTTTGAACCCCTTTTAGTGGCTGTATTTGCATGTTATCATAGTTTTGTTTATTTAGTGCTGAGAAGGAATTGAGGGGGGAAAAGGAATAGAAATTCGTGTAGATTAATGTTGTAGACCTCACCTGAGCGATTGCTTAAGTCAAGCAGGGATTAGCAGATGACAGAATCATTAACAAGTGCCCGCATAAAAGAAAGATTGGGAAGAGAGTCAGCACTATAGTCGTAAATGTATAATCAGTAGTTTGTTGCATGTTAGTGTAAGCTTTGGCTGCAACTGAAGATGTTTGAGAATTGCTGTGCTGAGGTTTGAACGCTTGTCCCCCACTACACTAGTGAGGTTACGTGTAGAAGCTCTGTTTAGCGTTTAGCAGGATTTTAATAATTTAAATTTTATTATTATTATTATTATTATTATTATTATTATTATTATTATTATTATTATTATTATTATTATTATTATTATTATTATTATTATTATTATTATTATTATTATTATTATTATTATTATTATTATTATTATTATTATTATTATCTCTTTTCATATATGTTTGATCGATGATTTCATGCCGATCTATTTAAATGGCAGGTTAGTTTGATGCCAGGTACACAATCTCGGCCCAAACGGGAGAGATTAGGAGGCATTTTCCTTCGGTGAACGGCGATCGAAAGTGTGAACTAGGTTACGAGAAGAAATGAGTGATTAAATTACAACTTCTGGCAAAATGAGGGCGTTTTTGATATAATATGGCTGTTTAATGTGAGAAATAATTATTGATCATAATGATTGTATGAGTTAGTTCTAGCAGGTGGGCCCTGCATTAGCTCAATTGAATGATTTTATTGACCCAGTCAATGCCACTATTGAGCGTGTTAAATAGTCTCTCGCCGTGGTGTGAGAGGAGTATACTTGAGTCTTGATTTATTGCCCCAAGGGAGAAGGTCCGTGAGGGGGACATCCAAAAGAACTTCGCCTTGCCAACGAAGTGTTTTCTGTTAAAATGTTGCATTCTACTGTGAGAAATAAGGCAGAAATTATATGTAACCACCACACACACTCCATTAGCCTTGATCCGAAGAACAATGTAGAAATTGACGACTATCCGTGACACGATTAGCTAAGTTAGGGTTTTTATTACAGCGCCCTGGATGGAGACGGCCAGAGTCTCAGGTTCAAACCTCACGTGAGCACAGAAGGGATTGACCGCTCGCTCATACAGCGGGTCACAACGGAATGACTACAGCCCTTGTATTTATTTGTACATGTACTTGATATGTTTCTTTTCCAGGGTGTGTTCATGTTTATTGTTAATCAATGTCAATTTGAGTTTAGACTTCGTGAGAGTCCATGGATAGTAATCGCAAGTGATAAGTTTGTTTCGAATCGGTGCTTGATATCATATGGGAGACTTGAGACCATCTATTTCTGTTCCGCTTTTAAGTGATGGATTTTTGATATGGTCGGAGCATTTGGATTAATTATTTCCAATTTGTTATTTTATTGATTTCAAGATATTTTCTGCGGTAGAGTTAAGTTAGCCGACCATTCTAACGCGGAATTTTTTTTCAGTGTAAATAAATTTTTATTGTGTAATACGGGATTTCGTCCCAAGGAATGCTCGCATTGGGAGGGACATGGGTTGCTTTTGTAAATATTGAAGGGTTATTTTATTATGTTGTCATACTCGACAGTTTATGTTTGACCGGTGGATGGCACACAGTACCAAATTACAAATGTTAGTTTCAAGGATGAAAACGGCAGAATTGGACTAAGCAATACTGAAAATTGTGAGATATTAGCAAGATATTTTGATCAACTTTTGAACTGTCCTGAACCAAGTCATAAATTAGAATTTCAAGATATTGATGAAAATTTGGAAGAAGACATACCACCAACTATAAAAGAAATTGAGGAAGTAATTAAAACCCTCAAAAACAACAAAGCTAGCGGAGAAGATTCTATTACAGCGGAACTTTTGAAGTGGTCTTTGCCAAATATAGCAAATGAGCTACAATTACCCTTTGAAGAAATCTGGAAAACTGAAAAAATTCCTGAGGAATGGAAAGTAGCCTTGATACATCCACTCCACAAAAAGGTAATAAACAGGACGTTAATAACTACAGAGGAATATCTTTATTAGCAGTGGCATATAAAATATTTTCCAAGATTTTATTAAACAGAGTAGAAACAACACTAGACAATCATTTAGGTGAATATCAAGGTGGTTTCAGGAAAGGAAGATCATGTTCAGAACAAATATTTAATCTTAAGTCAATAATTCGCCACAGGACATTGTAGTCATGTTTGTAGATTTCAAAAAGGCTTTTGATTCTGTTGACAGAGAAACTTTATATAAAATAATTCGAGAATTTGGCATAAAGTCTAAACTGGCAAATCTAATCCGTGAAACACTTACAGACACAGTATCTAAAGTGAAATTTCTGGGAGAGATATCACAGCCTTTCAAAATAAAAACTGGTGTACGACAAGGCGACGGACTATCCCCAATTCTTTTTAATTGTGTCCTAGAGAAAATAGTGAGAATTTGGAACGAAAAACTTATTGAACTGAACATTTCACCGATAAGGTTAGGAAGAGGAAACAAAAGGATCTAAATAAATTGTCTTGCATTTGCAGCTGACTTTGCAATACTTTATGAAAATGTGACATCTGCTATAACCCAAGTAAATGTCTTGGAAAGAATCGGCAGTAGAACTGGCTTAAGAATTTCTGCAGAAAAAACAGAATTTTTAACAAATATTAGGGATGCACCAAAATTTCTGAAAACAGATATTGGCCAAATAGAGAGGGTAAAAAAAATTCAAATATCTAGGGGAAATAATCCAAGAAAATGGTTTAGAAAAATCTGCAGTAGAGGAGAGGGTACATAAAATGGAGAGAGCTTATGGTGTCACCAAAGATATCTACAATAAAAGATGCCTATCCAAAAATGCAAAAATAAGGCATTACAACACAGTAGTGAAGTCAGAATGCCTATATGCAAGCGAATGTCTGGCATTAAACTATAATTTAGATAAACTAGAAGTACTAGAAAGGCGAATCATGAGGAAAATATTAGGCACACAAAACACAGCAGAAGGTTGGAAATTACGAAGTAATGCTGAAATATATAAAAAAAATAGAAAATATATCAGATGTAATGAGGAAAAGGAGACTTGTGTTTTTTGGACATGTATATCGAATGCAAGAGAGTAGACTAACCAGTAAGATTTTCAGATATTTGTGGGGTAAGAAATGAACGACAAGCTGGGTCAATGAAGTAAGAAAGGATTTAGGAAAAAACAGTATAACAACAGAAGAAATAAATTAGAGAAGGCTTTCGGGAAAAAAGTATTGAAAATAGAAGGATTCCAAGGTAGGAAAATAAAAAAGACTGGTTCAAAGTGGTCTGAAGACAGAAAGCAAAAACATAGTGAACAGATGAAAGCGTACTGGAAGAAAAGGAAAGAACAAAGAAGAAGGAATTGAAATTGGCACGTGGTCCTCTGGTGGCCCATTCGAAAGAATAATAATAATAATAATAATAATAATAATAATAATAATAATAATAATAATAATAATGCATTGAGATACGTACTAAACAGCATGCGGTTACCACACGCAATGATGAAAGTCATAATTAGTGGGACCATAGTGATAGCACATACAAATTGTAACCGAGTTTGGACTTTATTCGCAAAGCACGTTGCTAGGCCTACTGGTAACGTAAGACCCTAACGAAATGTAATGGACCTGAACGAGGCAAGAATAACAGTTGGTACTAATCTATGGGGCCGCCTCTGTGGTG
Source organism: Anabrus simplex (assembly GCF_040414725.1). NCBI lineage: Eukaryota > Metazoa > Arthropoda > Insecta > Orthoptera > Tettigoniidae > Anabrus > Anabrus simplex. Next base: position 826,314,924 of record NC_090265.1, read on the forward strand.
TAGTGGTTAGCATGATTAGCTGCCACCCCCGGAGGTCCGGGTTCGATTCCCGGCTCTGCCACGAAAATTTGAGAAGTGGTACGAAGGCTGGAACGGGGTCCACTCAGCCTCGGGAGGTCAACTGAGTAGAGGTGGGTTCGATTCCCACGTCAGCCATCCTGGAAGTGGTTTTCCGTGGTTTCCCACTTCTCCTCCAGGCGAGTGCCGGGATGGTACCTAACTTAAGGCCACGGCCGCTTCCTTCCCTCTTCCTTGTCCAAGAGTCTGAAGCTCCAGGACACTGCCCGTGAGGCGGTAAAGGTGGGATCCCTCGCTGAGTCCGAGGGAAAAGCCGAACCTGGAGGGTAAACAGATGATGATGATGATGACTAATCTATGGGACCAATGGAGGAGGGTACAAAGAAAACAGCTTTCGCATCTAGCAGATGAAGTGGTGCGAATAAATTCACGCCCACGACGTGGAAATGGCGTCATTTAAAGCTGGCCAATGCAAACGATAGTTCGTCCATTTCTAGGATCGTAGTATGTAAATGCAAATGGTTTCTACAGGACCCGCTGGATTCGCTGTTGACGATTAAGATGCCAGCTACCATACCACCTGGACTACATTTACGAAATAAAAAACATACGCCTCAACCCAGGATCAACCCCTCGACCTCTTGTATGCTAATCCAAAACTCTACCCACTGCACCAACTGTAGAGCACGACGAATATCTGTGCTGACAGAGGTAGTTACCCTACATGTGGTTACAGTGTTGCCAGATTGCCACTCTTCAACGTCCTTTTTCTGCCGGATATACTCGCAGGACGAAAGTTTGTGAGATATATTTTTTATTGCTGGCGTGTGAGGAGTCGCGCTGCGACGCCCGAGTGCGCGAATTTCGCTTCACCCTGTATAGGTAAATTGAAAACAAGACAGCATTATCTTTACCATTATCTTTACTCCCATTAGCCAGGTCCGATCTTCTTCTTCTTCTTCTCCTCTGGTGTTATTGCGCGCTGTACACACTTGTGTCTTGGGAGCGCAGCGTTGTGGAGCCACTAGGAACGTTTCGGCTCTCTCCGGTTCCACGAACTATATAAATGTGTACGTCAGTCGTCGCAGTGGATGTGGCACTGCAGGCTGATTAACGCGCCACGTTTAAGTATGAATTTATTAATTCTTAAGCAATAGTACCAAAAAAAATCTGTCCCTCCAGATGCCGTACATGTTTATATAATTTTCTAACCTAGAGTTTTAACTACATAACTATATTTTTAAAGCGTTTTCAAGTCCCTGAAAAATAAATAATATCATAAAATTAGGACGTACCTTTTGTCACCATGAACTTGAGTTTCAGTTGTCAGTTCGATGAACCCCACTGAAGAAAGTAGATTCCAGATGACATACTTTAAGCTTATACTATATGTATGTTATACTGTATTCACAGTTCACACACTTCACTACCGGTAATTTAACTACCGGTCTATTAGTAGGTAATTGAAAATTATTGTTGAAGTACACTCCTGCCAATAATTATTGTACCCCGTGCATTTAAAGCTAGCGCCTTGTAGAAGGCCATCTAGATCAGGAAATCTGAAACTCATTTTGGAAATAGTTTGAACATTTCTCGACAGATATCACCTCTATCAACTTATGTTGCGCCCTCTGGGGTGAAGATGAACTATTCATTTTCAAAGTAATTTTGTATGTCAAGGTTTCCTAAAATGAATTGTTTATAGTTTGTTTTTGGTGTTCAAAAGTTATCAACACTTCTATCTCTTTTTGCCAACTTAATCCATTAGCCAATTAGAAAATGTGTACATTTATTGAAGTAACCAATCACTGTTTTTGATATTTATTTAACTGTTAAATGAAAACTGGGGGTGCATTAGGGTTTTGACCCAGCGAAATCTGGAACCTTCCTCTCCGCTATAAAAGCTGGCACATTTCGGGCGATGTTGTCTTTGTGATCGCTCCAGTCTAGAGTGTGTTCGTAACGGAGGCATGGGGGAAAGGCTCCCTCGACCATCTTCGGGAGGTCCACTAGCTCAAGGTAATGGCAGATTCGGCTTGATAATGTGATACTCTTTGAAAGCTAGCTCGAGGGGAAGGTTTCAAATTTCTTTCGCATTGTAACTTTTATTTCTTAATGTAAATTCTAACACGGGTCTAAAGAACTTACTCGAACTTTGGAAATAAAGAGTGAGGAACTCCCTTGTATTCCCTCTCAACTTGATATTGAGGTGACTATGATTTTGTAACCTTTAAATTCATCTCTTAATTTTGTAAACTTTATCTCCATCCAGTCACCTCCATAGTATAGGCTTAGCCTCTGTAACATCGGGGCATAAGCCCACATAGGTTTTAGTATTTTCATGTGAATTTCAAGGAGTGCAAGTGTTCGCCTCCTAACATTTTTCTTTCGGCCAGTAACTTTAACCTTTTGCTTTTTACCAAAGGCCATGTAGTATGGGTACTTGTTACCCCTGTTAAACTCAATTTCATTCATTTCATTTTAAGGCAATTAGACTGTTGAGCCGATATAAGACAGTGAATACTGTTTGTTTTCTTAAATGTAGGTTGTGCCTTTGATAAGCCTGGAACTTGTAATTTTGGAGAATAGTCTCCTAAAGTGTAAATTTCTAGAAAAAAGACACTCTTCCACTGATGTAAAATTGGGAGTGCTCATGTAAAAATTGTTATTAGGGAGCTTCAAACTCAGGTTGTTAATTGGTTATTCGTTGATTACTCTCATTTTCCTAGTATTGTTACCCAAGCTCATGAGCTAGGTTTTGTACCTGATGTTGTTATTTGCTTAGCAAAGTGTTAACTTTAAAAAAAAAAAGGGAAAAGAAATATAGCTCAAATTTTAAATTAATCTTTTAACTTTTATATATCCACCCATTCATGCCCGCGCCATCTTTCACCTCCGCGTTCCACAGAACCTCCGGAACAATTTTAATATAAACTAGCTAATGTATCCGTACTTCGCTACGGAATTCTACATTGTATACAGAATTTTAGGTTAGGTAGAATGTACACATTGTGAGTAAGATTGTATTAAATTGCATAGTTCTTAACGTTACCCTAGAAACACGATGGAAAAGTCACCAAATGTCTTTTCTCATAGGAAGATTGGGTTAGGAGATTTTCATTATAATTGTAGGCCCGCTTGCCTACCATCATTCACCATCAGGTTGGGGAGTTTTCATTATAATGGCAAACACTCTCCACCTGCCATTTTTTATCCTCAGAAGGACTGTCTTAGTGGTTATTACTGAAATCAACATAGGTCATTACAATGACGTCAGTAGGAGTGGTGCGATTAAAAGCAATGTTATCATATGAAATAATCGATCAAATGATAAAGCACACGTTTTTTCACTTTTAAGGAACAGTACTACACATGCCGATCTAACAGTCCGAAGTTCCAGCGCTGGAATGACCAGGCCGCAGACAGCCGTGATCCGTGAACACTCTTCGTATTTTTCAGGGGGATGGGAGTGTCGAATAGTGGAGAGTCCCAGGGCAAAACTATGCCTTTTTATTAATCTGTTTCCTAGGAGTACCCGATGAGTCGGAAAATATCAATTCACTACACTGGGAGGGGTGATGAACAATCAGACTTGGAGGCAAATTTTTCCTCCAAGCGAGAGGAGAAACCCCCTCTTTGGTGCTAATTTGGAATAAAATGAACGCAGAATTAAATAAAAGTGAAGAGGAAGAAGATTTTCTTAATAAACGGCTCTTTTCAGGGCTGAATTTTGGGTTATTTTGTGAATTGTGGTGCTCTAATTTGGAATACTACCACTACTACGACTAAACCTTTCCATTCTTCCCCTGAAGGGGGAGGCGGGCCTCTTAGACGGTTACGCCGTCTCTCAGGCCGGGAGATTTGTTACGGTGAAGGATATGTGCGGAGAAGGTGACGGGGTTGGCGACCGTGGCCTACACACGAAATGTCCCGGCATTCGCCTTAGTGCAGGAGAATGGAAACCACGAAAAACCATTCTCAGGACAGCCGACGGGTGGGGCCAGGCGTGCAGTCCAGCACTGTGCCCCAGGCCCGTTTCCCGAATGCAGAGGCATAAAGCCACGGTAGAGCCGTGGCCAACTTTCCTCTGCTCGGTTGGCCGGTCAGAGTACAGAACTGTTGGACCACGGAAAAGCCGTGGTCTCTTAAGGGACGAAACCCAACGGCCGAAACCCACTCTGCATCTACCGACGAATTTGGAATAGGCCGAAACTGTAATTCTAGACCAGGTCATACTACTACTAAGTGAGTCTCTGCACACTGCTCATTCCAATCTATGCGTCAGAGTAGGGATCGAATAACTGGAATACTATGATGAACCAGTGTGTTACGTACCAGCGGTACCAGAAAATGTATGAACCAGAGGAATGGCATGCTAAAGAAGAAATTTTTCCAACTCCCCAGGTATTTCCCGCCAATATTCAGTCAGACTGTTATACTCGGTACGCAGGACTAATCCCATCTATCGGAGTTGAGTGGCAGCACATCACAACAAACAATGGTCAATGTAATGTTATTGTTGATCAATGTTATGCGCTTTCGATATTGTAGGTCTTCACATTTAGTTTTCTTCAGAAGCGAGAGTCGAGTATAGTGACTGCGATGATTCTGATGCAGATCCACACTTCTTACCGTCATCTTCGTCAGAGGATATTGAGAGAATATTGGTAGTGAGTAGCAGTGGCGGTGAGGAGCAGGAAACTAATGAAGTTTACGCAACTGAATTACTTCAAAACAGTGATATTTCCGGTGGTCACCAAGATAACGTTTTGAACAGACTATGAACATCTAGTGAAATAAATGTTCCGAATAGTGTCCCTGATATCGTAGGCCCTAGAAGTTCCTCAGAAAGTGCAACTGTTCCCATCTGGCAAATTCCAGTACCGGTAGTTAATCACGCACAATACCATTTCAACCCGGGTGAATAAAATTGTTTATAACTTAGACTGTAATTTTTTATTCCCCGGCTCTATATACCGATTTTCAATAAATTCTGTTTACCTATTTTCTCGTGGCTCGGCGTTGATGCAGACTCGGGTGAATGTCAAGAACACACCCGTTGGAAGTAGCATATTAGGATTCGGCAAAGAACCTAATAGTATGCTATTAGTTTCGTATGTTCCCAAGAAAAATAAATATGTTCTTATGCTGTCCACTTTAATGATGACACCATTGACCCTGTGACCGGAGTTGTCAGCAAGCCAGAGGTCATTACATTTTACAATTTTACGAAGGGAGGAGTTGATGTTGTTGACAGGAAGAAAAAATCGGTACTACAGCGTGGAAAGCATAAACAATAGATGGTCTTTAGCAGTCTTCTGTGGTCTTTTGGATCTGGCTACTATCAATGCCCAGACTGTTTCTTTCTCTAACACAGGAGATTCGATTCACGAAGAAAATACATCACCAATCTTCCCCTGGAAATCGTAAAGCCACATCTGTTGAGACGTGCATCAGTCGATGTTCTGTCAATTGGTCTCAGAAATTCCATTTAAAAAATATCCTTGGCCAAGAACTTCCCGTCAGAAACGCGACGCCAGCAGCCCCAGGTAAAATTATTGCTAAAAGTTATCATTTTTTCATTTTTATAAAAATCTAATTGAACACTTTGGAAAACGTATTTATAATCATTACCAAAAACCTAGGGTATTTTTATTTTTTGTTTTGTGTTTTGAAATGCCAATGTTTTTTGTTCCTTTTCATAATATTTAGTAATAGCAGGACGAATAGAAATACATAGTCGAGATCAAGATGGCAGTGACTTACATGATGTTCGCGTGTAATTTTGTTGCTTGGAACTATTGAATAATCAGTAATTCTAAGCTAGAATTTACCGTCTGAACAGGGCCGGCCGTACCTTATGTGCTGAAGTGCTGCAGCACATTGTCTATTTGAAAAATAAATTACTTTAATAATGTTATCTATAATCAAATACAGTGCAATGAAAAAGACGCCAGCCAAAGAATAACAAATCATTCAACTCTCCTCACAACCACGTTAGTCGTGCGCTCCACGCTGGGTACTGGCTGTGCAAATCACAGCTGGGCTGGGTTCGCACGGTGCGAGTTGACTCGGAGCGAGTGGACTAGCATGATGCGCGCGCATCTCCTGGTCAACTACTCGCATGTTCTATGGGTGCTCACACGACGTTGTACTCGCACCTGAATTAAGATGGCGGACCTCGTAAGGGAAGGGATATCAGTTGTTGCTGATATGTTAATTGTCGAGTTAGTGAATAGTGTTGAAAAAAGAACAAGAAAGAAAAAGAAAATGTGGGCACGGGAGTTGATTCGACGTAATGCATTCGGCGCGTCGACAATTTTTTTTACGCGAAATTCTAGAGGAGGATAAAAGCACATTTAAAAATCACTTACTACTCACAGCTATCCAGTTCGATCGGCTTCTACAGATGATTAAATTACAAATACGGAAACGCGACAAAAATATGAGAGCGGCTTTGCCAACCCGTCTGAAACTCCAGGTTACACTACGGTACTTGGCGACTGGTGATTACTTCAGATCGTTGGAATCTTTGTATCGAGTTCCGAAGACTTCAATATCCACGTTTCTGCCGACTGTGTTGGATGCGATCTATGATGCACTGAAGGAATACATTAAGGTAAATAACACATCATTTGTTCCTACTTTTATTTACAGCCAGAAACATAATTATGCAATATTGCTATAGTACCAGGAATACTGTAAACATGGTTTTAACCCTTTAAGGACCACACCAGATACAACAGTTTAAGTTAGAAAGACCAACTGTTTTGTTAGTGGTGTAGCAATCATTTTGAGGAAAAAATTAAAAATTCGAATGGTTGTAATAATGGAATCTCAATTATTTTTCTTCTGAAATATTGATGAATTCATTTTTGGTATGAACAGGAAAAATTAAAGCGAACCAATTACTTGATATCAAGAGTAAATGTTAAATCTCTTGAAATAAAAAAACTGAAATTAAAGTTTCTCCGTTTTCCTAACTTCAGTGCTAAAGTCCTATGAGGTCCCCAAACTAATTGATGCCACCGATACTGCGGATAGCATCGTTTAGTGTGTCAATGTCTTCTACAGAATGAGTTTCGTCCTTTTCAAAGTTAAGACACTCACGTAGTTCCCAGGTAATGTTTCTGAATTGTCGGTGGGCGGTAGTGGTGTTCCTGGATGTGAGTTGGAATTCGATGAAGTACTGCGTGACAAGGTGTCGTCATTTGTATGCGTTGTATACGTTTTTGAGCTATGATATTCATAATTTCAGCTTGACATTGTAATGCGTCAACTGGAGGGAGCTGTCGAAGCTGACAGGATACATTGTTGCCAAATTGCGTAAATTCGTCTTCTACCTCTCTTCGTTTCACTTCTTTTAACGACACTAAAGCCTTCAGTGTATTTTCAATATACTTTGGTATTTCCGGCTTCAATTTTTTTCTTGGTGCCGGTCCAAAACTGAAATTTTGAGCTGATGGAGATTGTTCACAGCTTTCATTGTCTTCTGTTGTTCCCCTCTTCCCAGTTAGATCATGATGTATTTGAGTGAATGGTACCGTGTCATTTGCTGTGTTACTGTCGTAGTTAGTAGGAGATTGCTGCGGTACGTTTTCCGTTGGTTCAGATTCTGAATGTGTCGTCTGCGCCTAGAACAGATAAGAGAATAAGAAGATTATTTAGCTCAAGGCCTCTAATACTAGTTCTTTATTTTTAAAGGTACCAAGCACGCCAGAGGAATGGGCATCCATTGCAAGAGGATTTGCGGAAAAATGGAACTTTCCAGCTTGCTGTGGTGCACTTGACGAGAAGCACGTGAACATTCAACAGCCCAACCATAGTCACAGCAATTTCTACAACTACAAGTGGTTTTACAGCACTGTACTTCTGGCATTGGTTGACAGTAACTACTGTTGTACGTTCATCGATGTTGGTACGTATGGCCGCGTATACGACAGTACCATATTCGCGAACTCATCACTGAAGGCAAACATTGAAAACTAAAAGCTTGCCTTTCCTGACTGGGGTGTCATAGTACGGGATGATGCATTTCCACTGAAGAGTTACCTCATGAAACCTTACTCTAGACGCACTACTTTAACACGTGACGAGAAAATTTACAATTATCCTCTGTCTCGGGCAAGAAGAACAGCAGCAAACGCATTTGGAATCATGGCGATGAGATTCCGTATATACCGGGGTTCTATCAACCTTTGCCCTGAAAAGGTCGACAAAATCGTAAGGACCACACGTGCCCTTCATAACTGGCTGATAAAGACCTCTCCTCGTCTTTATATACCGACCGGTAGTTTGGACACCGAAGATGAGAGCGGTCAGATAAGAACCGGTTCATGGCGAGTAGAACATCCTTCACACTCCCTTGCAAACCTACATTCTCATCAAGGAAACAACAACTACACTCAGCCTGCAGAAAATCGGCGGAAAAAATACTGACGGTGCTTTACCTTGGCAGTGGGACATGATCGAGTAACATTTGTGAAACGAAGTATACAAACAGTACACATAGTAGGCCTATCATGGTCAGTGCAAAATAGAAGTGAAATTTCAGTTACAAAATCAACGTAGGCCTACATGTGATTAGTGTTAATTCTAACCTATCACGCTGACGAGCCGATATTTTTCATTTAGTGTAACTGTATTATTTTTCAGTTCTTTATTTGCGTTGCATTACTTCATAAACTGTTAAGTGAAAGTGTGCGGCGATTTTAGGTTGTTGGTAAACTCTTCATTGAAAACAGAATTGAAAATTCAAGTAAACATCAACACTGAAATGTAAGATACTTTGTGTGTTGGCATATATCATTTATTATGGGTTAACTGTTAAACGTTCTCTCAACCTAGCAATACTGAATGGTTGACAATGTAGATATTATATTCCCTGACCCTTCAATAAGTGATATACGACAACAGAGTAATAAGTAAATAAATAAATATCACACACTTACCAAGTTGGTGAAATTGCTTCTTGTATTCATAACTCCATTCAGGAATCTATTAGCGATGTCAAACCATTGAATTGTCGCTGAATATATTTCTTCGGGTGATGTGCCTGACTTCTTAGATTTCTTAATTTTTAATAGTTCTTGTCTGTAAAGGCCGGTCTCCACTGATTAACATTTAACACCAACATGTTAAATTTAACATGTTACAATTGACATGCATTTTGTAATTGTGTCTTGCTATTGACTTTGCATGTTAACTCAGAATGTTGAGGTTAACACTTTTAACATGTTGGCGTGTTTTCCGCTCCAAGTGGAAAACATGTCAAGTCAATTCGCGGTTCGTGAGATCTCGGCAATGCTTCGGCAACTTCCGTGCTGTTTCCATTACAACAGATAGCCTAAACGACGCAATTCTCGTGAAGTAAGATTATAGTTACAATACTCCGCAATACTCATTCTCTTTGTTATAAGCTACAAATATTGTACGCGCACGTATGTCGTTCTCTTTGCACTGAAATTAAATGGCGTATGGCTTTTAGTGCCGGGAGTGTCCGAGGACAAGTTCGGCTCGCCAGATGCAGGTATTTTGATTTGACTCCCGTAGGCGACCTGCGCGTCGTGATGAGGATGAAATTATTATGAAGACGATACATACACCCAGCCCCCGTGCCAGCGAAATTAACCAATTAAGGTTAAAATTCCCGACCCTGCCGGGAATCGAACCTGGGACCCCTGTGAACAAAGGCCAGCACGCTAACCATTTAGCCATGGAGCCGGACCTCTCTACACTATATCAGTACTAAAATATACAGTCAGAAATGGAGTGGAGAAATGAGATTACTCTGGGCTTAATTAATGGTATAATAGAAAGGCCTTGTTTGTGGGATATTTCGTTAAAGGAATACAGAGATAAAGCGAGAAAGCCGACAGTTTCCAGGAACTCGAAATTGTCTATAATTGTTCCCGCGAGTGCATCGGAAGAAAACTAGCGTCCCTCCGCTCCCGGTACAGTGGATAATTGTAAACAGTTCAGAGAAGACGGAAGTCAGGGGCGGGAGCGGACGAAGTTTATACTTCAAAGTGGTTTGCTTTTGAAGCAATGAGCAGGATGAGGGTTGGAAATGTGCCTAATAAAACTGCATTTCTAAAACAAAACTAGAAGGAACAGTGGCGATAACAAAGGCCAAATCCTCTTCATCTCTTTTTCTTTTTGTTAGTGGCTTTACGTCGCACCGACACAGATAGGTTTTATGGCGACGATGGGATAGGAAAGGCTTAGTATTTGGAAGGACGCGACCGTAACCACAATTAAGGTACAGCCCCAGCATTTGCCTGGTGTGAAAATGGGAAACCACGGAAAACCATCTTTAGGGCTGAGTGGGATTCGAACCCACTAATCTCTCGGATGCTAGCTCACAGCCACGTGCCTCTAACCGCACGGCCAACTCGCCCGGTAATCCTCTTCATCTTTGTCCATTGTCCTTGTTTGAAAATACTAGACGCCACCTAAATGTATTACCGTACCACAAATTGATATAATGAATTACCTGTATACAGAAAAAGGAAGTCAATTTTAACATGTTTATTAAGTGTGGGTACAATGTTAAATGAAACAGTATTTAACATTTAACATTAATTTAACATGTTGATGGTGTCACCAGTTAACATTTAACACTTTTAACATTTAACATGTTGTTGTTAAATGTTAATCAGTGGAGACCGGCCTTTAGTGCTACGAATGTTTTTAAACTTTTTGATGCAGTCGCTTAAGTGCGGCCAGTATCCAGTATTCGGGAGATAGTAGGTTCGAATCCCACTGTCGGCAACCCTGAAAATGGTTTTCCGTGGTTTCCCATTTTCACACCAGGCAAATGCTGGGGCTGTACCTTAATTAAGGCCACGGCCGCTTCCTTCCCGCTCCTGGCCCCTTCCTGTCCCGTCGTCGCCATAAGACATATCTGTGTCGGTGCGACGTAAAGCAACTAGCGAAAAAAAAAGAACTTTTTGATGATTTCTTCGACGCCTACACCAGGAATATTCTTTTTTCTGCAATCCGTAGCAACGCTGAATCCCTGACATCTTTTATTTTATAAGTGGGAAGCCTAGTATTCCACAATACTTCTTCAGATTCATACAATTGTACAAATTTGATTGTCTGCATATCACTCCACTTCCTTGCACCGTCTTCAAGCTTTCCGCCATCTTGAAACTGTTACTCGCTTGTAGAAAGTTGGGCAGGGTCCGAGTTGAGTCAACACCTCCTAGATAATAAGGCCTAACAACAGCGTAGTGACGTCACGCTACGGAGGCGATGGCAATGCAGAGAAACGCGGAATATAGTTAAACACAGACATGAATTTAATATTTTTTGCCAATGGAATAATTTATTTACTAACAAATAGCGTTTCAGATTTGAAGGATATTGAATTATACTGTCGTTATTACCGTATTTTAGTGACTCTGCCATTAAAGACAAACAGCAGACAGTTGTAAAACACGACAGCATTTTGCAATTTTAACTCACTTAGGCCGAATTGCTAACATCACAACAGAATGTTACAAACATATTTCAATTTAAATAGGTATTACGTGATCTTAAAAGAAAACTAGCACGTATAATATTAGCATAGGCCTAACATCTAAGCTGATGTAGCATCACTGGCAGTATTTGCACATGAGCCTACAATGTTTCCTCTCTTGAAGTTCATGTATGGTTTAATGAGAATTTCACCTGCCATCGATGTTCCTAATTTGTAATTCTGTTCGAAACCTTTATGTATTCCAGAAAGTATGTAAGTTTCTAACCTAATATTGGACTACCATTCGGACTGGAGCCTACTCTTTTAAAAGTATTGACATATTGTGGCAACATTAAATTGCTACTGTCTCATAAATTTGTAAAAATCGCACGGCGCAACAGCCCTGAAGGGCTTGGCCTTGATCCTGCTCAGCCCGAAGGCCTGCAGATTACGAGGTGTCTTGGGTTCCGCATGACGAATCCTTTCAGCCGTTATTCTTGGCTTTCTAGACCTGGGCCGCTATCTCACCGTCAGATAGCTCGCAAATGTAAACACGCAGGCTGAGTGGACCTCAAACCAGCCCTCAGATCTAGGTAAAAATCCCTGACTTGGCCTGGAATCGAACCGGGGCCTCCGGGTAAGAGGCAGGTATTATATCCCCTCACCACGGGGTCGGCCATAAATTTGTAAACATGAGGAGATATCAGACAGAAGGTTGAACAAATAACAAGAAGATCATGCACATACTCCTTTATGAACTAAGAAATGTTTTAACTATGGCTATTAAATTAACTGTGGGGACATCATCCTCGGTGTCCAATTCACCAACTAGGACTAGAATTAACTTATTTATTGAATCTTTCTACACATTGTTGCACTCATTCCTTGTGATGCAGCTATGATGTTTTGTAACTAAAGAATATACCGCATTTATATTAGTAATTTTGACCACATATACATTAGAAATATTTTTACATTAATAAAACCCGTTTAGAATAAAGGCCATGTCTTATAAGATGATTACATATGCCATGCAGTATGGTTGCCTTGATGTATCGACGTACAGAAAAATTACTTACGTTCCCTTCATCACAGTACAACAACCATCAGGTAACAACGTGTTTATTGTACTTTTCAGCTGTGTTGAAATTCTGTGTATGAGATATGTACTATCTTCAATGGCTCTGTTTATTGCTCCTTTCTATTCTACATTTTTGCCTGGTTCTTTTAACTACTCCTCTTCCAAGACCATGATTGTCAGAGACAGCAGTGGCTTATATCTTTTCCAACTGCCCATCATATTTATAGTCACATTCTGGCAGGATCAGTACCAGTTACTTCCCATAAAATATCACCGACTTTGAAATGTCTGTGGCATACCTGTAAAATAATGTATCACCGTGAGCGAAATTCGTGCATTTACAGAGTGAATCGGCCTACACCAGCAGCTCCTGTAGGTGGCATGTTTTAATGCGTATAATAATAATAATAATAATAATAATAATAATAATAATAATAATAATAATAATAATAATAATAATAATAATAATAATAATAATAATAATAATAATACCGTTGAAATAATGTATCCCATGATTGTGATCTAACATAACCTTATATCATTAAAGAGTAAATATGCCTACATATCACCAGCTGTTGCGTGTAGTTAAATACGTCAAAGGCCTATACTCATTATGATTGTGTGAGAATGTAATAATAATAGTTACTCACCATTGAGTTATTAGTAAATCTGTAGTCTTGTCTTGGAATTGCACGTAAACATATCTGCCGCATAACCTCGTCTTTCGTAAACTTAATGCATGCACTTCGTTATCACTGCCGGAATTCTCCTTAAAGTTGAGTACGCAACACATCAGTACCATTACGTACAACGGTATTAACAATTGGCACCATTAAACGAATTAGAACTCTTCTAATTTCAGCGTTACATGGCCAAACTCATTGCTGTGTTATTACTGAAAAGGTTCAAGCTTGCCTCCCGATTTTGACGTCACAGTATATTCCCAGAACAGTTGTGAGGCCTTATATATCTAGGAGGTGTTGGTTGAGTCGCTTCTATCAAATACAGTAGAGTCAATACGCAACACTGAGCGAGATATCTAGGGACAACTATTGGAGCTCTCTCTAGCGAGTAGACCTGAAAACTACTGATTCTGTCATAAGAGCACGCGCATTTTTCTGTGAAGTTTTTGCTGTTATTTATGCGTTTTCAGTGAGTTGACATAATCAAATAGTAGCGTGTGTCATTACTTGATATCTCCTCTCAACATGAGGGGAAAGGTATGTGCTGTGTTTGGCTGCAGTAACTATGAAGTAGAGAAGAATGCGCGGTCATTCTTCAGGTTCCCTCGAGACAAGAAAATGTAAGTAATATTGTGTTTGCATATATATTCTTCCAGTGACAGAGATCTTTATAGTACTTCATAATCTTCTGACCTACTCGACCCATATTTTAACTGGCTTAAAATGTAATACGCATATTTTATTGTATAGTGCAGCAGTTAACCTTCAATACCGATGTGTTGTTGTAGGTGTGATCTGTGGGTTTTGAAATGTCACATAAGTGATTTGGATAAGGTGTACAAGAAAGAAGGGACGTTACGTTTATATAAGAATTATAAGATCTGTTCAGATCATTTCCAGTCCAGCGACTTTAAAAATCCTCGACTATACAGCCAAGGCTATGTTACATTTTTACTCTACTTGTACGTAAATATTCCTCAAAGCATCACTATCGACAACATTTTCATACTTTTCTTTCTTTTATCCCTCTTCTCAGATTAAAGCCGGGATTTTATAGTTTTTGTCCAGCTATTAAATGTTAATTCATTGGATCATGTGTGTAAGGAATGTCCGGATATTTTTATTGACAAGTGTCTTATTGTGATGATACAATGTTTCTAAATAAGAAAAAAAACAAATACAACCGTAAGAGTTCAGGCAGGAATGCTAAAGCTAAGAAAGTAATGCATAAATGAAAGATCAAGCCATTTCACAGCAGTCCATTTCATATCTTGTTTATATGTCTAATTTCAGTCTTTGAAATAAATAAATAATTCATTTATCATTCATTCATCCAGAATTGCTTTAGCAACTTCGAAGTTAATATCTCAATAACACTTCCCTTCTAGACGTAATTTATTTATCCATTTCCGTATATACATTTCCATTGATATTTGAATATAGCGCGATTTTTTCCAGGTCAAGTCACAAGGAGCGCCACCGCCGGATTGTCTCCCATTTTAGCAAGGCTAAATCCGTAAGTGTCGCGTATTGTCTCTACTGTATTTGCTTCTATCAAACTCAGACAAATGGACTCGCATCAACTGTTCACATGATGCGAATAGCGGGCCAAACGTGCGCACGCATCATGCTAGTCCATTCGCTCCGAGTCAACTCGCACCGTGTAAACCCAGCCCCCAAGCGAGAATTTCTAAGCCTTTTGTCATAAAGCAGGAACTCCTCCTTTTGCGCATGAGTGCCTAACTTCTTCGATAGGCTGTGGAAAGAACAGCCAAGACATCACTTCACAGCAAGTCTTCGTTCGGCCACAGAGAGGCAGCACTGATCACACCAGCATTTCGACTTATATGAGAACGTATGAGGGGACTCAGTGGTAGTATTTACGAGTGGATCGCTCAAAGCAAACGGGAAACAAAATACTGTAGAGAAAGCCATCAGCTGCAGGTCTCTTAATACACCCTACTTGCCTATTCCATAGCCACATTTGTAAATCGATGAACTATAAAATATGTTGTCAAAATAAAGGACATGATATTGTGATGTCATTTAATTACAAAATGTCTAGCTAATAAATTTCACTAACTAAACAGGTGCCCTCATCCCGAGGTGGTTCAGCTCTTTCCAGGACCGGGCGAGTTGGCCGTGCGTGTAGAGGCGCGCGGCTGTGAGCCTGCATCCGGGAGATAGTAGGTTCGAATCCCACTATCGGCAGCCCTGAAGATGGTTTTCCGTGGTTTCCCATTTTCACACCAGGCAAATGCTGGGGCTGTACCTTAATTAAGGCCACGGCCGCTTCCTTCCAACTCCTAGGCCTTTCCTATCCCATCGTCGCCATAAGACCTATCTGTGTCGGTGCGACGTAAAGCCCATAGCAAGAAAAAAAACAATTACTGCTCTTTCCAGGCACACCCCCAATGGAGGTGAGCTGCATGTACAGACGTGCACATTAATGGTGTCCCGACATAAACAATCAACACTGCCCCACTCCAGTTCTGAAAAGAAGGGGAGAGAGTGAAGGTGTAGTGTTGAAGGACAATCTAGTACAACACATGGGGGAAGGGAGTGATGGGGTAGTGCCGAAGGCACAATGACTCACCTTCTCGCTTAACGCATTGCTGCACGGACTGCATGCAGACAGCCCGCAACAAGACTTCGTTGTGATCGAAATGGGCACAGTGGCGGATGTATTGAAGTACCTATTCGTCCGGCCCCGCGGTGTACGGGGCAACGCGTCCGGCCGCCCCAGGTTCGATTCCCGGCCGGGTCAGGGGGTTTTAATTGTAAATGATTATATCCCTGGCCTGGGGACTGCGTGTTTGTGTCGTCCTTAACGTTTCTCACATTCAACACTCAACACTTCCGCAATTCCAATTACAGGCAGGTTCATATATTGTGCAAGTAGGGGCAAAAGAACTCTATAGGTCGACGCCCCGAACAAATAGCATGTTAACATAAAAAAATTAAAAAGTAACCTACTCTGATAATTACAATATTAAGAGGTAAAGGAGGTTTTTAACCGAAAAATATTTTATACTAGTTAGGAATATTTTGTACCTGCGTTATATCGGGTCTACCAATCCTTCTTCACCTCGTTCTTGCCACATTTCTATCCATCTCCAAACTGTCTTAAGATTGCATGGTATTGCTTGTGCTATTGCTTGGGGGACCATGTGAGCCTCCCACATGCCAATAATACGTCCTCGATTCACCTGTGATAGGATAGGAGCCGTCTTATTACAATGTTACAGTATAAAGCCGGAATACACACACAGTGTATTCAGCACTACCTGTTCACTCCCTTCCCCTCCTTTTCAGTACTGGAGTGGCCTTCAACACTATCCCTTTACTCTCTCCCCTCCTTTTCAGTACTGGAGTGGGGCAGTGTTGATTGTTTATGTCGGGACACCATTAATGTGCGTGCGTGTACCATTTTAACCACATACCAGCCCTCCTGCCTTTCTTAAATTTCTGGCAGTACTGGGAATCAAACCCGGGCTCTCGAGGACAGCATCTAATAACACTAACTGTTACACTACCGAGGCGGCCATAAATTTCACTATAGCAACATAACATGCAATTTTGCATTACGACGTTGCTGATTTTATTTAAATGATTTTTATAACGTTGCGAAGTTCTGTTTTTGCGCGCTCACAGATAGTGTTTGTGAGTTCGTGAATGTTTTGTGACTGAAAATGTTATTGTGTGTTTAATTAGTTTTGTATGAGGAATGTGTATATGTGTTGGGGTTGTTTGCGTGTTTGTTCAGTATGAGAAACTCAGTGGAGAGCCTCTTGAAAACCGTATATGTTTCTAAATATTTTTATTTTTGACGGGGGATGGGTTACAGCACACAACTGATTTTCTGCACCAGCCGCCACTGTGTCTGAAACACCAGAGTGAAACTGCTAAGTACTTTTGTAGTGAGTGTGGTTTTAAATCTGCAGTGTGGAGATTAGTGTTCATTAAAGGATCAATCTCATGACCATAACTATAACCTCATCCTGTTAGCTAACCGATAATGGCCGCCTCTGTTGATGGAGGTCGGCAAGATTTTTCTAACTCAGTGAATCTAAATAATGAAAATCAGCAAGTCTCAAGTAACCTCATGAATCGACAGGATAAGGAGAGCATAATTCCCACCCGTACCGGTGAACCAGGTGACCTCATGACAACCTCTATTACTGTTCCTAACCCGCATAATCAATCTCCTGACAATCCAAGGTTAAGTTACTCTGCAGCAATGCAATCCTATCCTACCAAATATCAAGCTATTGTTACTGAATCTTGTAATGGTATAAATATCCAAGATTATATACTAGCAATTGGAAAAGTGACTAGCCCTAGTAACATCCGATTTGTTTCACGGATATCTAATGGAAGAATATGTATCTTCCTTGCAAGTCAAAGGTGTGTTGAAGAATTAATTTTAAAACATCCCAAGATTTTCATAAATAATATTTCCTTGGAAATAAGACCTCTCCTAACTAAAAACAAACGAGTTACTCTATCTAATGTTTGCCCTGTGTTTCCTAATATTGTTGTTGGAGAAGAATTTCTCAAACTCGGCATTAAACCAATGTCAAAGATATCACCTATTAGAAGAGGTTTAACACTCCCTGGATTTTCTCACATTCTCAGTTTTCGGAGACAGATTTATGTTCAAAATGAAGAGTTTAACAAACTTCCAGACTTACCCCAAATCGAATATGATGGTACCAATTAGTGGATTTATTTATTCTTTGACACACCCACCTGTTTTTTTTTTGTAAAACTGAGGGGAACTTAGCTAGAAACTCTCCTGATAATGATGAAATAATAAATGAAGGCTCCTAATTAAATCAAAACCGTAATTCCCATGGCAAGATCAATCTAACGGAATTTCCCCAACTAGTAGAGGATACACAAAAAATGAAAACAAACTGTCAAGAAAATATTACCTGTACTCCCTCACAAACTACTCTTCAGACAACTGCTGCATCTACATCTCTTCGTGTTCTCAAAAATCAAAACTGTGGGCCTTTACCCTCAGTCTAAACGACTCTAACCTCTCCTTTGGAATGTCCTCAAAACCCCTCATGTGTTCATCTTGCTGGATCAAAGAGGCCAATATCACTACCTAGCAGTGAAACTACAGTTAGAAGAGACCTTGATTTTAAGAAACATTCCCTAACAACTGAACCTGAGACAAGTGAACAGGCAGGGAAACCCAAGACAAAACAAACTTACAAGAAACCAAAGACAGAAAAAGAAAGCACAACTATTGGTGATATGCTTAAGCCAATTAAGCAAGTTCTAGAAGCCAACCCTCAGTCCTTTCCACTCAGTTACAACTCCAATTCTTTTTTGAAAACAGTATTGGAGTTAATGACATAGCAACAATAGCTTCCAGTTACACCCAAGATCTAGAGGGTTTAGCCCAAGCCCTTCAAGAATTTTATCCATACTACACTGAAAAATCCATTAAGAACAGGAGTACTCGAGTAGTCAAGAAACTGCTTAAGGCTAGCAGTGAAAACCTAGGTGAAGCAATTAACAATTTAGTTCCAGATTACTCCAGCGATGACTCTACTTCCCTCACATAATGATGATAAAGTTCCCTCTACACATGTTTGTCATTCTTATGAATATAACATTACTTCAAGGGAACTTCAACAGTCTTCGATCACAGCGAGAGTATTTACAACTTCTAATAAATAAACATCAGCCTCCAATTGTCTGTCTACAAGAAACTAACTTTGGAGACAACTTTGTTTCCCATTTAAGACAGTTCAAACTACATTATAAAAACCGAATTAATCCAAATCATGCAAGTGGAGGCATGTTAAAAATAATTTACTCCATCAAGAGGTTCCTTTAACTACTGATTTAGAAACAGTCGCAGTTTTATTACACCTACCACAAGCTATATGCGTATATAATGTTTATTTTCCTACGAATAGTACATCTCGCGCTGATGATTTAAGAAACCTAATACACCAACTGCCCAAACCCTTCATTTTGATGGATGATTTTAATAGCCACAACAGTTTATGGAGTAGTCGCAATACTGATGCAAGGGGGAAATAAATAGAGAAGATACTAGATGAATTTACTCTAGTATTACTGATCTCAACTGCTCCAACCCGTTTTGTTATAGCACACGGAACATACACTAGCATAGATTTAACTCTATGTACGCCAGATATAGCTGCACTATTTAACTGGTCCATTTATTCAAGTCTACAAGGAAGTGACCACTTCCCCGTCATAAGTAACGATGAACAAAGTTATCCAGACAACACATCTAAACCCAAATACTGTAAATGGAATTTAAATGAGGCAATTTAGCAATCTTTTAGAAAGACTGTAAATAACTATTTAAATGATCTAACTCCAAAAAATAAATTTCCTTCTAAGCACATCAGTGATATTGTTCAAGACTTCGCTGAAGTAATAATTAAATCTGCTGACCAGAGTATCCCAAAAACAACTCCTATGCCCTTCAAGAAAACGGTTCCCTGGTGAAATGACTCCTGTAAAGATGCCATCAAAAATAGAAACCGTGCTTACTACCTATATAAAAGAAATCCTACGCCTGAAAATAAAAATAATTTTCAGAAATATTGAGCAATAGCACGAAATAAAATAAAATAAAGTAAGAAAACCTCCTGGTTAACATTCGTCTCAAACTTCACAAACAGTTATGTGGAATACAATCCAAAGTATATGTAGTAAATACAACAAATTCTGTATTACTTCTCTAAGAGATCCAGTCGCTGGGTCAATTGTAAATGAACCTCAACAAATAGCTGATCAACTGGCTAAATCATTTTCAGAAATCTCTAGCGATAACAATTATGAACCTGAATTTCTTCACATGAAAACAACTCGAGATCCAATAGACTTAAGTGGAAATGTACCTTCACCGAACTATGCTTATAATGATACTTTACAGTTACAAGAAATTGTTACAGAACTCAACAAATGAGGCAGATCTAGTCCTGACCCAGACACCATTCCATATGAATTTTTAAAACAGCTTCCACATAGTGCACTCAATTATCTACTTGCTATTTTCAACTATATATGGAGTTCCAAACTATTTCCAGATCAATGGCGTTGTGCTATTGTAGTGCCTATACTCAAACCAGGAAAGGTCATTTTGATCCCAGATAATTATCGTCCCATCGCCTTGACAAATACAGTGTGTAAGCAATTGGAGAAAATTGTTAAGAAGAGATTACGCTGGTATTTGGAACATATACACTTTTTAGTGATGCACAAAATGGTTTTCGTAAAGCACGTTCAACAACAGATACTCTGATATGTTTAAAATCAGAAATCCGAAAAACTTTCCTGAATAATTAGCACCTCATAGCTGTTAGTTTAGACATTGAGAAGGCATATGACGTGGTGTGTAAAGACTATCTAATTGAAACATTGATGAAACATAATATTTCAGGAAACATGCTTTACTTCATTTATAATGTCCTTAAAGATCGCCGAATTCAAGTCACGACAAATGGAACTCTTTCACATGAAGTAACCATTGACAATGGAGTTCCCCAAGGATCAGTCATCAGTGTTACATTACTTCTCGTTGCAATAAATAGCACCATTCCATATGTATAAGCTAATGGAGAAAATTGTTAACCTACCAGTAGAGGCTTGCCTTTTTGCGGATAATTTGACTATACTAAGTGCAGGAAGAAATAAAATAACTACTCAACAGTTACTTCAAGAATCAATTTATAATATCCAAAAATGGGCTGAAGTTACTGGGTTCAAGTTTTCCAAAGCTAAAACCAAATGCATGCTCTTCTCCAAATGTAAACAAACTGTACAAGACCCTGGGCTGTACATGGACAATCACAAAATTGAAACAGTAACAACTATGACAATCTTAGTAGTTTTATTCGACACTACGTTAAGTTGGATAACTCACCTTAAAAACCTTAAAGATGACTGCTTGCGAAGGCTGAACATAATGAAGATCCTGGCAGCAAAGAACTGGGGGCGGGGGGGCAGACTACCAAGTGCTAATGAACACGTGCAAGGCCATTATAAGGTCTAAATTAGACTGGCAGCATTGTATACAATTCCGCAAGAATGTCTTCACTCAAAATCCTTGATTCCATCCAGTCCACAGCTCTTCGAAATGCTTTAGGAGCCTTCCGTACCAGTCCAGTATCCAGCATTCAAATAGAAGCAAAAGAACCAACACGCAATTAGACGTAGACAACTAAGTTTGACATACCCCCCAAGGTAGCAACTATGAGTGAATCAAGAATTAAGTTGTATGTTTTTCCTAACAAGCACCAAGGTACACACATTAAATCAGGATCACAACCAAAGCCCTTCAGTGTCAGAATATCCAAGTTTCTTGAGGAATTAAATTTAAATATCCCTCCAATACTCCTCGCAGACAACTCTCTTAATGTCTCACCATGGACTATTACCCTTCGAACAATTAACTTTGAAATAAATTACAGTGTCAAATATGAAATTGACAAATCTCACTACCATCAATTATTTCTTGAAATTTCTAATAAATACTCAAGGCACACTGCAATCTATACTGATGGATCAAAATGTGAGGAAAGAAATGGATGTGGGATTATATATCCTGAACGTACAATGCTATACTAATTGCCTGACTACTATACAGTCTTCTCTAATGAGCTGTACGCAATAAAGCAGGCCATGCTACATATTTTGAAAACCAGCACCTGCAGTAACTCCTCATCATTTTTTCTGATTCAAAAAGTGCATTAAATGCAATAGGAAGTCCATCATCGAAACACATCATTGTACAAGGAATACAACAGTTGATTAACAACATCATTAAAGAAGGCAAACACGTCATCCTTGTGTGGGTACCTCTCATAGAGGTATTCAAGGCAATGAATCTGCTGATCAAGCAGCTAAAGACGCTACTTACCTTCCGTTAGGCGATCTAACAATAGCTACCCCTCACACTGACATTACTGCCTATACTAAAACGAAATTATACCAAAAGCGGAAGATAAAATGGCTTCAAACTTCAAACTCCACGAAGTAACAACGGAATCTACAGTAGAACACTATCTTCACAACCTTCACAGGCAAGATCAAGTCCTAATATCTAGAATACGGATCGGCCACTCCATGATAAGTCACAGCTACCTCCTTGAGAAGAAACTGAGTACCATATGTACAGCATGCAATAGTGTGTTGACTGTGAAGCACATCATTACAGACTGTTCACTCTGTAACAAATGGCGCCAGTACCACGGTATACCTAAGGATATTAAGGGGGTACTCTCATCTCCTTCACTGTGCAAACAAATTATCAAGTTTTTCAAAGTATTCAAAAAGTTAACTGTTCAGTTTAAAATACCGAAATCTTTTATATTCCTTTCATTCTTCACTCGACTATAATTTAATGTAAATTCTACAGTTAGAAGTCACAATAAGACCGTATGGTTAAACTGACTCTAAATTAACTTAATAAAAATCATCTTTATGATAGGCAAGTTGACATTGGTATAAATACTCTATGACAAAACTCCATTTGCTCAGCTGCTCAGCTGTTGATCAGTAACAAGCAAACTGAGCAGATAGTTACCTCAAAATTCTAAAAACACTTACTAGGCGTAAGTGGGGAGCAGAACCCTCAATCGCGTTAATGCTCTACCGGGAAACTATACGCTCACATATGGATTACTGTGCTCACATTATTGATACAGCGTCAGAAACCACCTTATCTCAACTCAATGTAATCCAACACCAATAATTAAGACTTTGTATCGGTGCTCTCAAAACTACCCCCACAAATGCACTACTGGTTGAAACAAGTGAATGTCCCCTCGTCATTAGACGCTTAATGCTTGCAAATAAATATATCTTAAAACATCTCGTCCTATCACGTTCCATCCTCATACCGAAGCTGCAACTTCTTTATGAATATTATCGCCAACGCCCTCCAAAAACGGAAGAACTCCTGCGCTATATCAGGCTTATGTTGAGATGCAAGCTATTCGCTCCTTGTTACTACGAGCTCATCAGTTACCCATGCATTCTTTTCCATACGATACTCTAAACTTTATACCACATATTATTATTCAATCCTCATCCATTACCCCACATTCCCTACAAAGTACCTCCTTATTTACTTCATTGACTAAGAAACTCAAAATCTCGTCAATCGGATGTGACGTAAATATATACACAGATGGATCGAAGTCTTAACACGTCGTAGGAGCGGCCTTTTTTGATTCCAATACAATTACAAGCTTTCAGTATCATTTACCAAATCATATGTCTATCTTTACAGCTGAACTCTTTGCAATTAGGCAGGCATTATTATATGTTCAACAACATTCCTTTCATAAAGTAAACATTTTTACTGACTTCCAATGTGTGCTACAAGTACCACCACACAGTCTTATAATGGATATTTATATGATGTTAAACACATGCTATATCAACTTGAGAATTCAGGAGTTTATCTCAATTTAATATGGATAAAAGGACACTCAGCACGCCCAGGGAATGACAAAGCTGATCTCGCCGCAAAAGCAGCTAGTAACTCCCCTTCTGATCCGCTTCAGATAAAGACTTCTCTTACAGATTATTTTCCAATTCTCAAACGTGATACTCTTCAAACTTGGCAGAACATATGGCAACATACTTCGAGTACTAAAGGGAAATTATATTATCAATTACAACCATATATACCACTGAAACCTTGGCATCTAAAAGGCTCATACAGCCGACAACATGTTATTAACATTATAAGATTGTGCTTTAATCACGCATTAACCTCTTTATATAAATATCGCTTTAATATTTCTAACCACCCATACTGTATACTATACGCGAACTTTTTCTTGAGCCCGATTTTTACGGGGTGGGGAGTAAGGAGGGAGCGCTGTCGGTTCCGGTTATACTGCCAACTGGATGTAAATTAAGTCTGAATTGAATCGATAATATGATCGATCGATATGGATTTTCTAAACATTTATTATCTTACGTCAACAACTGTCTCACACATACATTATTTAACATTATATACCATTTCTCGATGCGAATCTTGTTACTAGCATGAATGATATAGTTTGGCTTTGCTGTGTATACAACTGTACTAGTTCATAAAAGTGTACGCCAGATGTCGTACAGCGATGAATAAGCGATTCATCGTTTGTGATTCAAAGGTTGCCAATATGGATGTCGACGATAACCGAGGTCTACCGATTCAGCACTAGGGACCTCAGGGCTCAAGAAAAGGCTCGCGTATAGTATGTGTAAATCCTGACGGCGATAGTAACCATCTGTCTTTTCAATGCCCTCAATATTCATCCTCTCACCGTATTTTATTCAAGCAATTAATAAAATTACACATACCTTTGCCAACAAGCGTTCATTGTTTACTATTCGAACCTTCTCCCAATATAATTACACTTTTAAACCAGTTTCTTGACCATACTAAATTAACTTTGTAAACAACTGATCTTTTTTTGTTAGTTTCATCACAGGTCTTACACTCCTACATTTGTTATCAGCATTACAACAACTGTTCTTCGACTTCGTACATAGTTATGCAACTTTTCCTTAAATCAGCATGATATAATATTAATTTGGATACCAATTCATTGCAGCATACCCGGTAATGTTCAGGTTGATCGTTTAGCTAAAGCAGCAGCTGAAGATCAAGGTCTTCCCTATCACCTCGCCATTCCACACACGGATTATGCACCTACTATCAAACAGAACGTCTTCCCTATATCCTCGCCGTTCCACACACGGATTATGCCCCTACTATCAAACAGAACGTACTTCAAAAATGGTCTTCTCTCTGGAACAGATCCGCAAAAACGAAGGGTAAAGCTTATTATCAACTACAACCGGAACTGCAAATAACCCCCTGGTTCACTGTGGGCACTTGTTCTAGGAGACATATAACTACATTCATCCGCTTAAGACTCAATCACGCGCTTACACCTGCATATAAGTATAGATTTCATATCAGTGACACAGATATCTGCGCCTGTCAGCAAGCAAGTGGCACGTTTCATAACATAGTATTCCAATGTTGTAACTATTCTAACCAATGAAAAACGTTTTTCCAAGCACTAATAAATCATAAGTAGGATCGAACCCCACTGTCGGCAGCCCTGAAAACGTTTTTCCATGGTTTCCCATTTTCACACCAGACAGATGCTGGGGCTGTACCTTAATTAAGGCCACGGCCGCTTCCTTCCCACTCCTAGCCCTTCCCTGTCCCATTGTCGCCATAAGACCTATCTGTGTCGGTGCGACGTAAAGCAACTAGCAAAAAAAAATCATAACGTTCCTCTACCAACAAGTGTCGCTGGTCTCATTCATACTCCGACGGAGCCATTAGTTAATATGATCACTAATTTCCTTGATGAATGTAAAATCGCCTTATTGGTCACTCACTTATTTGACAACAAATGTCACTAACATTCTCACACTTACAATACATAACCTGGCTATCCCTTTACCCTGCACATGATAAACAACAGTACAAACCTCAGCTCACCGATAATAGAAGAACTTCCATATCTATCATCGATCTCACATATAGGTGAACCAAACTTTTTATTACAACCTCATATAGGGTTAAATTAATACTTTAATCATCCTTTACCAGCACAAGCTTACTCATCTGATTCATCCTTATCCACGAAAACCAACTTTCAACAAATACAGTAGAGACAACACGCGACACTTACGGATTTAGCCTTGTTAAAATGGGAGACGATTCGTCGGTGGCGCTCCTAGTGACTTGACCTGAAAAGTCGCGCTAAATTCAAATATCAATGGAAATGCATATACGAAAATGGATAAATAACGTCTAGAAAGAAATTATTTTTCAGATATTAACTACGTTGCTAAGCAATTCTGGTTATACAAGTGAAGAATTATTTAAAGACTGAAATTAGACATATAAACAATATGTGAAATGGACTGCTGTGAAATGAGTTGTTCTTTAATTTATGCATTACTTTCTTTGCTTTAGCATTCCTGCCTGAATTTTTACGGTTAGATTTGTCTTTTTTTCTCATTAAAAACATTTTATCATCACATTAAGAAACTTGTCAATAAAAATATCGGCACATTCCTTACACACATGTTGCAATGAATTGACATTTGAAAGCTGGACAATTTTCCTCTTAACATGAAGCCTACTAACAGAAAGAAAATCTATAAAATCCCGGCTTTAATCTGAGAAGAGGGATAAAAGAAAGAAAAGTATGAAAATGTTGTCGATAGTGATGCTTTGAGGAATATTTACGTACAATTAGAGTAAAAATGTAATACACCCTTGCTGTATAGTCGAGGATTTTTAAAGTCGCTGGACTGGAAATGATCTGAACAGATCTTATAATTCTTATATAAACGTAACGTCCCTTCTTTCTTGTACACCTTATCCAAATCACTTCTGTGACATTTCAAAGCCCACAGATAACACCTACAACAACACATCGGATTTGAAGGTTTACTGCTGCACTATACAATAAAATATGCGTATTACATTTTAAGCCAGTTAAAATATGGATCGAGCAGGTCAGAAGATTATGAAGTACTATAAAGATCTCTGTCACTGGAAGAATATATATGCAAACACAATATTACTTACATTTTCTTGTCACGAGGGTAGCGAAAGGAAGACCGCGCATTCTTCTCTACTTCATAGTTACTGCAGCCAAACACAGCACATACCTTTCCCCTCATGTTGAGAGGAGATATCAAGGAATGACACACACTACTATTTGATTATGTCAACTCACTGAAAACGCATAAATAACACCAAAAACTTCACACACAAATACACGTGCTGTTATGACAGAATCAGTAGTTCTCAGGTCTACCCGCTAGAGAGAGCACTAATAGCTGTCCCTCGATATCTCGCTGAGTGTTGCGTATTGTCTCTACTGTATTTGCTTTCAAGACTTGCACTTACCAAGATTACCAACCTACGGATATTAACTCAACGCAAACAAATGCAATATCAAGCGGTGTGGTTATTGGGTACGGAGTTAAAACTAAGCTCAACCAAGTTGGTCTTGGCCCAACAACGTACAAGAAGAAGATGACTTCATTACAGTTCCTGTTTGTTCGCCGTGCGGTACGATAGGTCGTGAGTGAGTCTTATTCGTGTACGGCGTTGGTGACTAGTTTTCTTTGTGTGTGTGTGTGTGTGTGTGTGTGTGTGTGTGTGAACGGTAGGCCATGGCTGCCTCCATTGGAGGGCCATTGACAGTGAGAGGTGATAAGATATTAGTAGAGAGTGAAATTGAAGTTCAAATGGAGGAGGATTCCATCTCTGATAAAAC
Organism: Anabrus simplex; assembly: GCF_040414725.1. Classification (NCBI taxonomy): domain Eukaryota; kingdom Metazoa; phylum Arthropoda; class Insecta; order Orthoptera; family Tettigoniidae; genus Anabrus; species Anabrus simplex. The sequence goes on from NC_090265.1 coordinate 826,342,494, forward strand.
TTCTGATTCAGAGCAACCTCCGCTACCCAATTTAATCAATAGTGATCAGCGAAGTCCGGATATAGGAAATCAACTTCGTCCTACTGAAGGCCAGTCCGATCAACAATCAATAGCACAGCAAGTGGTTACTGCACCTGTGTATTATAATAAATTTCACCATGGTCCATATGTAGTTTTCGTAGAATCCACTGTAGATAATAATGTCGGTAGATTACACCCCATGGTCGTCGGTCGCCGTTTTTATGAACAGGACTTAAACGTCAATTCAATTCAACGCAAGGGCAGGCTAATGCGTTTTTGCGTAACTCTATATTAGACGCATTAAAAATCAAGGCGTATATTCCTTCGTCACAATTATTACGAGTGGGTATAATACGTGGTGTTGATAAGGACTTTTCACATGAGGAAATCCTCAACCATCTAGATACTGTAGTACCGGTTAAGTCTGTTCAGAGGCTTAATCGAAGAGTCGTACAGGACGGTGTAACAACTTATCTTCCTACCAGCTCTAGTAAGATTATTTTCCGTTCTCAAACGCTTCCTCAACAGGTGGCTCTGTACAAAGTATATATGGATGTAGAACCCTTCATTTTTTCACCTATTCGTTGCAGAAAGTTTCAACGATATGGCCACACCGTAAAGCAATGTCAAGCAAAAAATTCCCGTTGTGGTAAATGTTCACAGTTACACGCAACTAACGAGTGTACTGAACAATTCATTCAATGTGCCTATTGCAAAAAAGACCATCTCACGGGATCACTGGACTGTCCCGAGCATAAATACTAAGTTCAAATTAAAAACTCATGAGTACTGAATACCTTTCATTTCCTGAGTCAAAAGCTCGGGTAGCACTTCCAGTTTATTACCCAGACCAACAACCGAATCAGTTTCCCCCATTAACGCAAGAAAATAGGTCACCTCCGATTGAAAATCCGCGGAAACGTAAGTTTACTCAGGTTGTTTTGCAATCTCCGCCCTCAGCACCTGAGCCAGGTTATGACAAACAGGGTTAGTTAGCCATTTTCCGGAACGAAAATGTACCTTCAAGCGGCTAACTCCGCTACCGAGTACATCAGCGCCAGCTGAATCAGTGTTGCACACTCAACCAACGCCCCAACACCGAGGGTAGAGAAATATTTCAGCCTCTCAGGCCCAAAATTATACTCCAACGAAGGAATACCTGCACCAAGAAATACAACTCTTGGGTCAAGAACCCCAACTTAGTAATGTAATTTATAAATCAAGGGATCATATCATGACTATCAGTTCATGATCAGACTACTACAATGGAATAGTAGAAGTGTCATTTCCAAGCGGCATGAATTACAATTACTAATACAAGAGACTAATCTTATATTTTTACAAGAAACATGGTTTAAACCTCACTCTCATTTTCGATTATTTGGCTATCAGATCATAAGACACGATGGTAACGGTTATGACGGGGTAGCCACGTGCATTCAAAAGTCTTTAAGTTATACTACGTTATCTATTCAATATCTGATACCGCACACTTATGCAGTAGGACTTATTTATAATAATATTTGTTTTCTAAATCTATATTGTCCTCCGTAAATATATATCACCCAAGGTCAATGGGCGCAATTTTTTGCTCAATTTGAACAATTTCAATACATCTTCATGGCAGGAGACTTCAATTGTCATCATACCGAATGAGGAAGTGCAACAGATACAGCAAAAGGGTTAAATTTATTATTAATGTCCAATAGACACGATTTTTTAATTCTAAACGACGGCTCTCCGACTCGTATTTCACCTCCCGGTTCCCCACCTAGCGCGGTCGATCTAACACTTTGCCGTACGAACATGGTTCCAGTTACCACATGGCATACTTTGGCAGATACTCACACTAACTATCACTTCCCTATCATCATCACGTATGGTCTTAGTAAATGTGGCCCGACATAATTAGCATTGCAAACAGTAAGTAACGTCTGCTCATATAAACATTTTAATCCCCAAGCTTATCGTGAATACGTTAATCAAATCCTGCAACGTGAACGTGGTAACAACATAACTTTTCCGTCCTTATTTGCGTTTTTGACCCATTATTTAAATACTTTTCACCCTTGCAGACCCATCAAGACATTTAGACCTCCCCCAGTTACCGCAATCAAATGGTGAAATAAAGACTGTCACGATCTTATATCTCGGCGCAAACTGTTATTCAAATTATATCGTAAGTCCATGACTCAATATAATTATCTGCAATTAGGTAAGCATATCGCGAAAACGAAACTAATTTTTAATTCCAAGAAACGTAAGGCATGGCAAGCATTTCTCTCCTCTTTAACCCCTCACCTACCTTCTGCTCAATTATGGAACGCCATTCATATGATTACACGAACGTTCCAATATCAAACCCACTATTCTTTTCCTCGTACGGTATTAGAAAAATTTCTACAGTCGATCACCCTGGCCTCGGCAATACCCCCATTTATACCCCCGTCAGCTCATGATCCTCGTCAATTTCCTACATTGCTACAACCAATAACCTATAATGCACTTCAAGCAGTAATATCCCATGTAAATAGTTCATCACCGGGACCAGATGCCATTACATATAACATGCTTAAATTACTACCCTCCCAAGCTCAGGTTTTATTAATGCAGTATTATAATGATATCCTCAATTCCGTTCACGTGCCAACGCCACGCTAACCCCAATATTAAAACCCTATAAACGTCCAAACGTTCAAAATTTTACTTCGAAGACTTGTGTGGACGTTGGAGTATTATAACATCTTTTCTAAGTATCAATTTGCTTTTATGCGAGGACGCAGTACACAAGATCCTATCATATTGATCCTTGATATTTTATTAGCTAGATAGAAGAAGCAAACCACTATCACTATTTTCTTGGACATCAAAAGTGCTTACGATTCAGTCTTACTGCATATTTTATAGGCAAAATTATCTAGTCATGGATTACCCTTTAATTTTGCACCAATTGTTCACAAACCGTACAATAACACTAAAATCTGCTCAATATCAAATCGACAGTCGTCAAACATCACATGGCTTACCACAGGGGCCCATATTGAGTGGAATATTATTCGCTTTATATATGAAAGAACTAGAAACTATTGTAACCCCTTATGCTCGTATATTAGCTTTTGCCGATGATTATGTAATTTATTTTTGTCATACTAACATTGACACCTGTACGAACACAATATCGCAAGTCATGTGTCTTGTTTTTCAGTGGCTAACTTTCCATGGCCTCTACCTTTCACTTCCTAAGTGTGCAGCTATGGTTTTCACTACCAAGCGAGTGTTTGATGAAAGTCCTATCACTTTTGATGGCTATAGTATCCCCTTTGTCCCCCAACACCTGTATTTAGGTATTTGTCTGGAACAAAATCTAAATTTGAATTTTCAGCTTCAGCGGTTATATCGAAAGTCAGAAGGTTATCTTAACATCCTGAAAACAGTAACTAGGCGTAATTTGGGAGCAGACCCTTCCTCAGCTTTACAGTTATATCGAGCTACAATTCGATCTACATTGGATTACAGTGCACATATAATTGACTTAGCACCTAAACAAACTCTCTTAAAATTAGATAGAATACAATATTCCGCCTTACAGTCGAAGCCACAGAACCACCTCTTCACATTCGTACGTTAAAACTAGCAAAAATATTTATTCTCAAACATATAGCTCGATCGAATTCCATGATAATTCCTAAACTGAAATTATTGTATGAATATTACCAGCAGCGCCCCCCAACAAATATACGATACCCAGCGATATACATGGCATATGTTGACTTGCAGAATATTCAAGACTCGATCCTACGAACACCTCGCATAATTATGTATTCATACAATTATGACATTCTCACTTTCAAACCGTCAATACTTATACTTTCTTCCTTCCCATCTGTTCAATCTTCCCGCGGAACAGAATCTAATAACCTCATTGCCAAAAAATTTAAAGGATCATTAAACCCACAAGATTATAATATATTTACTGATGGGGCAAAATCCCCTAATGGAGTAGGAGCAGCTTTCTTTGATCCTCAAGCACACATTTTTAAATATCCTTTACCGAATATTATAACTATATTTACAGCAGAATTATATGCGATTTATCAAGCGCTATTATATGTCCAACGTCTTGGTTTCCGAAAGATAAATATCTTTATAGATTCCCAAAGTGTTCTCCAGGCTTTACAGTCTTTTTCAAAATCCCACAATATGTATTTATACGAGGTTAAATACTTGCTTTAACAACTTGAGAAGTCAGGCGTCTATATTACGTTGATCTGGATAAAAGGGCATACTAATGATTTCGGTAATGATCAAGCCGATTCTGCAGCAAAGGAGGCAAGTCATGATACCTCAAACCTACTACAAATCAAAATTCCGCTTTCTGATCTATTTTCTCGCATTAAGATAGACGTTAATCAGACTTGGCAAACATTATGGCGACTTTCTGCAGGTGCGAAAGGAAAATATTTTTGTCAATTACAGCCCAACAATACAACCATGGTTTTTCAAAGGTACGTACACGCGCCGGCACATTATCAATATAATACGATTACGTTTTAATCACTCCTTAATCCCGGCCTACAAATATAGGTTTCATATTTCTAATCATCCATCTTGTACTTGTGGCCACAGAAATGGCGAGAGTGATCACCTATTTTTCCAGTGTCCACAATATGCATTATAACAACGTATATTAATTCAGAAATTAATACGTCTCCACGTACCTCTGCCAACATGTGTTTCAGTATTGTTGTTTCAACCATCACCACATATAATCACTCTTACTAACCAATTTCTTGATTCTACTCAAATGCGGTTGTAATTATACTACATTCATTTGTTTGTTCACTACGTTCATGGAAGTGACACTCCATTTTTTTTTTTTGCTAGTTGCTTTACGTCGCACCGACACGGATAGGTCTTATGGCGTCGATGGGACAGGGAAGGGCTAGGAGTGGGAAGGAAGCGGCCGTCGCCTTAATTAAGGTACAGCCCTAGCATTTTCCTGGTGTGAAAATGGGAAACCACGGAAAACCATTTTCAGGGCTGCCGACAGTGAGTGACACTCCTACAGGGTCGTAAGGGCTTAGTTAGCATCGTATCTCATATTGATAGTCTTGCAATGGTTCCTAATATTTCACATCACATTTGGTTATTCGTATGCAAATAAACTTTATTAGTGATGCGTCTGCATAGTAAATTGAATAATATCGTTGGGTGAAATATTAAGTATGGCTTGAGACTGGGAAAAGGACACTTCAGTCCCAAGCAAACTCCTCAAGAAAGAAACAAAGAAATAAAGAAGAAGAAGACTTCGTGCATATTTTAAAGACATTGACATGTGTAACATGAATTCTAAAAGTACACAAGTGAGACATATAATATTAAGTGTGTTTCGTGTGTAAAGTTTTTTAAACAACAAACGGGCTGATAATCCCCATAATTCTGCGACTGGGTAACATTCAAAAAATCCAACCCGCCCTTCAGCAGGAAGAAGAAGAACAAGCAATCTGAAGTGAAAGGCAGAATCTATTCTATCCTCTTTGGGCAGAATCCAAGAAAGCCGTGAGAGCACAGCACATCAGGTTTTCCGCAGAGATTAGGAAGTGACCTTTTGAGAACCTGTATTAGTTGTGGGATCTGCTTTAATTGCAGGTAGGGTGTGGTTCGGAAAATAACGTACACTGGAATTATATTTTCGTTAATTATGATATGGAGTGCATTTATAGCTTTAGATTGAATGTTAACTTTCTATATTGTACATGTTTAGCTGTAGGCCTAGTTGCTGTCATAGGCTGACTGTGATGTGAGGAATCGGGCTGAAGATTTATTGTTAAACGGCCGTCATTCGATGATTAGTTGTTACTCTGTTGTTGCATTACTAGAGAATTCATTTGAAACATTGCTTTGTAAATGTCATGGACCATAATATTACGAGGTCATTCTTTTGAACTATTTAGTGATTCCAACCACTATTTTCCATTGTAGCTTTGGTTGTCCATTCGTAGCCTTATCGAATGGCATTCCGCTTGTCGAAAAGTACTTAGCGTATGTGAAAAGAGAGAGGATGCAATCTTTTCTTCCCCTCAATACAGGTCGTGAACTGGAAATAATAATTTCTTACGAATGACTTAGAGTAATGTAATGTTTCACTTTTTCATGTTGGTGGCAATAACTCTGATATAAAAATGACATTTTTGTGTTATAAATTATTACTTTTTATGGTATTTGATTGTTTTTTCCTGTCAAAATGAATTACTAACCACATCACATTCAGTCACTAGGTGTGATTGTGTTCTTCTTCCTTTTCAGCTTTTAACACTCAATTTGATGGGTTTAGGTGCAAGTAGAGTTGTCGACATGAGTGGTCCTCAAGCACAATTGGTTAAAGAATTCATAGCTAGTGATGCTGTCGTAATATTTTCCAAGAGCTATTGCCCTTACTGCAAAATGGCAAAAGAGGTAAGTTTTATGCATGCATAACTTTTGCAATATTAATTTACTGATTACTAAACATAGGACGATGGGATCTCTCCTAGCAGAGATCTTCCTCTGTGGGTAGGGCAGTAGAATACATCCATAGTATCCCTGCATGTTGTTAAGAGGCAACTAAAAGAGGGGACAGGGACTTCCAGCTCTGGAGGGTGGGTTGGCAACTGCAATTCTCCTGAGTCTCGTGTTGTGCTCGCTTACTTGTGCTTGTCTCCTCACTTTTATCTTTACTATCTGACCTACCTTGATCAATTCTTGTTCTTTTCTGGCCCTGGCAGTATTAGATTTGCAAGGTCTGGGAGCCTTTCATTTTCACGCCTTTTGTGGTCCTCCCGTTTCTTTTATTGATACCTCTATTTTTCGAAGGATTAGACCTCTTTGTTTTCTCCTTCTGATTAGTGATAAGAGTTGCCCAGTTGTAAATACTTCCTCTGAAAACAGTACCATACTCATCACCATATTAACCATTCACATTTCCTGTATTTGAATGATAGATTAGCCAAATTTTAGGTAAGCCTGATTTTAGTTATTTAATTTGAGGTGGTGAACTTATGTGACCCATGTTATTGTCACTTGGTACAAATTTGAATGCCTCAAGAATTAATGGGCACAATTACTCCAGGTAATATACTTGTATTATTAGAAGGGATATGTGATTGAGGCATACTAGTGAAGTAGGATCTGGGACCATGTCCCAAAGCTTAACCAATAACTGCATGCTAGCAACTAGTTGACTAGTTACTGCACACTGAGGAGCTCTGGACATGTATGCTTCGATCATGGCCTAATGGTTAGTCCACACCAAAGTTAATAAACAATGTTAACGAAACGAAGTTAATAAACAGTGTTATTGAAAACATTCTCAACATGTTAATAAACTTTTGTTAACAAACTTCAACATTTTGTCCACACCAAGATAGCTGTTCGTGAGGTTACAGTGGGTAGGGTCAGGAAGAAGAAAATACGTACACCAAGCTCGATAGCTGCAGTCGCTTAAGTGCGGCTAGTATCCGGTATTCGGGAGATAGTAGGTTCGAACCCCACTGTCGGCAGTCCTGAAGATGGTTTTCCGTGGAATCCCATTTTCACACCAGGCAAATGCTGGGGCTGTACCTTAAGGCCACGGCCGCTTCCTTCCTAGTTCTAGCCCTTTCCTGTCCCATCGTCGCCATAAGACATATCTGTGTCGGTGTGACGTAAAGCCAATAGCAAAAAAAAGAAAAAAAAAACATACAGATGCAGCTTTCATTATTTTAGTGAGTACAATTAGACAAAAGTGCAGACGCGAAGTGTGCAAAGAAAAATGTTGGAAAGGAGAGTAGAATTAAGTTTGGAGAGAACACTTACATCAGAATTTTTAATTCATGATGCAGCAGGCTTTCAAAATTTTCTTGAATGTTCCCACATGACTATCAGTTCTTGTTGACAGTAATTGAGTCTAAAATTGCAAGTAATGATACAGATTATTGGAAAGCTGGACTCCGCTAATGACAGGCTATTTTTTTATTGGTATAACTTTAAGATTCCTAGCAACTGGTGATTCAGATATTTTACTTAGGCCTATATACCTGTTTGTCTAGAGTAACAAATTTGAAGCTTTATACAACATCAAGGAATTTGTAAAGGTCCGACATAAAGAAAATCTTCATTTAACCTAGTTAGGATAGTATTATTTTAATGATATCCAAGCGATTATGGGAAGTTTGGTTATTCAGCGAGGAGCGAAGCTGGTAATGAATCTACATTAGAACACAGCTAAAAGAATACCATACAGGATTAAAGGTAGCCTACAGTATATTAGAACTTTCGCTTGCAATTTGATAGTCAATTTTGAGAAGGAATAAGAAATTGTCGTATTTTGTGCTACAAATTTGCGTGCTCTAATTGCGTCCTTGCGCATGTGCGAACCGAAATGTTAATGAAAACGCAAAAAGTTAATGAAAAGTTTCATTCACAAAAGTTAAATAAATTTTGTTTATCAACATGCTAAAAAAGTTAATGAACACACTATTTTGTTTATTAACATCCAAAAAATATTCGTGAACCTTGTTTATTAACAAAAAAGTCTTGGTACATAATTATTCTAGAAACCATGACACGACTGTGCTGCACTGAATTAAGAAGGCATTATCCTATTGCAGTTTCAGTTAGAGTTGTCATTGTTTGGATAATTGTTGTGCAGTTATGGATATTGATTGCAGAAATTTGTTAACCAGGCCATATTTTTTATTTATTGCTTATGAAAAAGTTGGAGACCGAGGAGAACAATCCTGATATCAGGAGAAAGCAAATACTGCAACCAGATGTAAGACAAGGCATATACCTTATTATGGAATTTTTATTGTGATCAATCAATCAGTACTGATCTGCATTTAGGGCAGTCGCCCAGGTGGCAGATTCCCTAGCCTTTTCTTAAATGATTTCAAAGAAATTAGAAATTTATTGAACATCTCCCTTGGTAAGTTATTCCAATACCTACTCTCCTTCCTATAAATGAATATTTGCCCCAATTTGTCCTCTTGATTTCCAACTTCATCTTCATATTGTGATATTTCCTACTTTTAAAGACGCCACTCAAACTTTTTCGTCTACTAATGTCATTCCACGCCATCTCTCCGCGCAGAACATATCACTTTGTTGAGCAGCTTGTCTTCTTTCTCCCAATTCTTCCCAGCCCAGACTTTGCAACATTTTTGTAACGCTACTCTTTTGTCGGAAATTACCCATTGTGAACAATCCTCAGTAGAAGATAGGATTCAAATTATGCACCAAGCATTGTCGCTGTTCTGCAGTAGGCTGAGAAAGAATTCACAAGGCTGGTTTATAGAATTAGAAATAGACTTAGTCATCAATCAATTATCTGCATTTAGAGCTGTTGCCCAGATGGCACATTCCCTATCAATTGTTTACCTAACTTTTTAAAAGTTTTCAAAGGACTTTGAAATTTATCAAATATTTCCCTTCATAAATATTTCCAATTCCATACAGGCCAATTGTTTATCCTATAAATAAATATTTGTCCCAATTTGTCCTCTTGAATTCCAACTTTATCTTCATATTATGAGCTTTCCTACTTTTAAAAGCTTCCGTTGAAGCTTATTTGTGTACTGATGTCATTCCACACCATCTCTCCACTGACAGCTTGAAACATAGGCCTACTGCTTAGTCGAGCATCTCATCTCCTTACTCCTGAGTCTTCCCAGCCCAAAATTTGCAACAGTTTTCTAACACTACTCCTTTGTCGGAAGTCATCCAGAACAAATCGTGCTACTTTCCTTGGGATCTTTTCCAGTTCTCATATCAAGTACCGTAGTCCTGGTGTGGGTCTCATACACTGGAACCATACTTCATTGGGGTCTTACGAGATGCTTATACGCTGTCTCCTTTACATCCTTACTACAATCCCTGAATACTCTCCTAACCATGTAAAGAGATCTGTAAACTTTAACAACCTCATTAATAATTATTAAGGGCCTTATTTTTTGGTGAAATAAAACTGTTGATTTCGGTGTTAAAACTAACACTATTTCGGTAGGTATTTCGTGAAATAAATTGTCATACTGATCGATGTTTCTTGTGAAATATTCCTTATGGTGTGGGGTAAATCTAACTAATTTTGTGATTAGGGGTTTTAAAGTGAACACTTGTAATGTATTAAATTGTTATTAAACCTTAGAACAACCAAATATACAAAATGTTATAGAAATAAATACCGGTAGACCTATATAAATCACTGAAACCTCAAAATGTAGTTAGGCGGAAGTTAGGAATTTATACGTAGCCTACACGTTTTTGCCGGTCCCGTAGTGTAGGGGTGCCTGCCTCTCGCCAGGAGGCCCCAGGTTCGATTCCCGGCCAGGTCAGAGATTTTTTTCTCGACCTGAGGGCTGGTTCGAAGTCCACTCAGCCTACCTGATTAGAACTGAGGAGCTATTGACGGTGAGATATCGGCCCCGGTCTCGAAAGCCCAGAATAATGGCCGAGAGGATGCGTCGTGCTGACCACACGGCCCCTCGTAATCTGCAGGCCTTCAGGCTGAGCAGCGGTCACTGGGCAGACCATGACCCTTTCAGGGCGTTAAGTGTCGTGGGGTTTGGTTTGGTTCGGTTCCACATGTTTTAACATTTTGAATGACTTGTCTCCAAAGTAAAAAACTACGCATGGTTTCAACATGATCAGGATTCAGAGTTGTGCGACAGTCAGAACGTATATTTTTGTAAACAAAGCAGCCCCTTTCGCTGACCACATTAGACGTCGGAAACCATAGTACTTGCGAACACTTGGTGCAAATCCTCCTAAAACTTCACTAACAATGTCTTCTTTCTTCTCTTCTATCACACGTTCTTTCACTGCATTTTGCAAAGCCATATATCCCTGGAAGATATTCATGGAGATGCTGGTGCTGCCCGACCGGGGATGAGTAACTCAGACGGTTAAGGCGTTGGCTTTCTGAGCCCAAGTTGGTAGGTACAATCCTGGCTCAGTCCGGTGCTTAAATACGTCAGCCCTGTGTTACTAGTTTTATTGGCGCGTAAAACCCTCCAGTGGGACAACATTCCGGCATCTCGGCATCTCCGAAAACCGTAAAAGTAGTTAGTGGGACGTAAAAATAATAACGTTATTACAACTCAACCAGGCGATTTATTTATTTATTTATTTATTTGCTCTTTGCTTTACGTCGCACCGACACAGATAGGTCTTACGGCGACGATGGGATAGGAAAGGCCTAGAAATTGGAAGGAAGCGGCCGTGGGCTTAAAACCCTGGCATTTGCCTGGTGTGAAAATGGGAAACCACGGAAAACCATTTTCAGGGCTGCCGATAGTGGGGCTCGAACCCACTACCTCCCGATTACTGGATACTGCCTCCACTTAAGCGACTGCAGCTATCTAGCTCGGTGCGATTTATTTAGAATAGGCCTACTAATATCGTCATATTTTATAATAAGTCGGTATTATTTATCTTCCCTTTTATATTCATCCATGTCCTCATGCTAAGATTATCCAATTTTTCTATAGAAATGCTGGCTTCCATGAATGCTTTTGTTGTGTCTATTACAAATTGCTCTCTATCACTTTTCAACTTCTTTGCGATGTGTAAAGTATCGCCGATTGTTATTTGCCGCTTAAAATTATGTTAATTTGCTTCATTCTTCTTCTTTTTGTGTGTTTCTGATTCTCTACAGTATTTATCGCACGCATCTCTTCGTTTTCACGTAATGCAAACATTACAGTACTTACACATTAGAATCTTTCTTGGAGCATCAAATACATAGAACGCCTCACTGTTATATTCCTCGGCCCTCGGAAAAACTGTTGTGACTTTAGTTTTCAACATTTTTGTACTTAAATGTTGGACATTTGCTGATAAAGGTTCATAAGTGGCGAACTTTCAATGCGAAAGAGTATATTATCTGCGCACTTTTTAGTGATAGATTTACACCGTAGAATTCAAGCGGTCGACTTTGGTTATCTTCGAGATTCGTATTGGCAACCTTTGAAACACAAACTAAGAATCGCTTATCATCGCTGTGCGCCATCTGGCGTACACTTTAAGTACTCGTACTGTTGTTGTTTACACAGCAAAGCCAAACTATAGAATTCATGCTAGGAACACGTTTCGCAACGGGAAATGTTATATAGTATTAAATATTGTGTGTGTGACACAGTTGTTTGCTTAAAATAATAAAGGTTTATAAAATTCATATCGATCGATCATATTATCGATTCAATTCAGATTTCATTTCCATTCAGTTGGCAGTATTAACGGAACCCTACTTACTTCTCCAACGAGTACAAAAATCTATCACTAAAAAGTGCGCGGATAATAATGCGCACTGCCGTATCTACAACCGAACTTGCTACGACCACAACGCCATTTGCTGTAATCGGTAACAGATATCAATTTTTAATGATTGCCTTAGAGATCGCGGAACTGAATACACATACTTCCGATACACAGGGCTGATCGCTTTGTGTGCCTTTGTGTAGAGAATATACATCGCTATCAATCAACTGAGAAGGAAACTACTATAGTCAAGTTCTCAAGAGCATTTAAACGTATACTGGAGATCTTTTCCGATACGATTTCGCATTTTTCTTACCAAGTGGGGTATATTTCGTGATTATTTACGCGATTCGCGTAATAAACAGATTTCGCGATATTTCGCGAGTTCATTTCGCCTAAATACGTTACGGTACGGTACCTACAAGGTCATATAAAGGCTAGAAAGAAGATATGAAAAATTTCGTGCTTATCGCTATTACCAAAAAATACGGCCCCTAATAATTATGATTACCCCAGTGATGCACAAAGAGCCACAAAGAGAGTTTGTTTTTTAGTTGTTGAAGAAAGTCTTATTTTCATACCAACAAGTGGCGATTCTAATTTTGTTTTATTTTTAGGGTTATAGGACAAAGTTTATGTTAAACTAGCTCGCGTTATTCCGAGACTTACAATTAGAGGTCAAGGTCAAATACAGTTAGACCCAAGACAAGCGGCACACTCAGTACATCCTTTATATCTTCGTATTTAGTGGCAGATAAAAGTGTGGGGTTCTCTCCCTCTTGTTTTATAGAACACACAAAAATAACAAAACAGCCTTTAAGCTGTGGAATAGAGGAGATCTTCAACAGAAGGGGCTGCATTTTTAAATTCGCAATGACAGGCACATTCACTTAAATAGAAAATGGATGTTTTTGTTTCAAGACTGGTTGTTTCATAGAAGCTTTTTAAAGGTGTAGTTAACATGATAAAGTTGTTATTCACATTGAAATTTTAATATACAGAGATATTGATGTTTTATTTAAATTGACATTCAATAATTTTGTTCTTAGTTACAGGGGGCAAATATTTATTCAAGTGATATGCAAATTGTAATCTATTTATTTGGCAAAAAAAATATAGTGGTGTTAGCAAGTCCTAGAAGTGATGGGTAGATTCAAGTAGGTTCTTTTAACATGTACGGAACTCAGCACAATAAAAAATACTGAAGTATTGACCTGGTGAAACTACCGTATATGATTTAATTTTATTAGGTGATAGATAAGCTGTTCATGTCTTCTGTTAATTGTCAAGTTACAGTCAATAAACTAGCCTTTTCAAGAGTTACTTTTTGTGAAAGAAGAAAAGATCTGGTAATAGGGCCATATATCTTGTTTTGAAATTTTCAGCGATATGTTTGTCCTTTGTAGCTTCAAATTCCACTTGAAGATTCTTCACATGTATTGACTCAGAAATAGTAGGGGCCTAATGTTGTTGTCCTGAACAGGATCAAGAGCAGAGACAGTAGGCTTCAAACGATTAAGCATATCCTCTGCATTCCATTCTAATACAAAATTAAAAACTTTGTTTGCCTTGCTTTATCAGTATGCTAGTTCCATGGTTTTCTTCACAAATTTGTAACAAAGTTGGACAGCCTTTAAGATGTCTCCAGGCAGTCTACCATTCCATTCCAGCACACTTCACTTGGAGGAGAAACGAGTTTTGGGACACCAGATTATCTGAAATATACATTAGCAAAGTGGTTGTTACTGAAGTATCCCGCTGTGGTGATGGAGTAAGACTATACAGCCAACAACTCAGTGTGAAGTGTCAGGCCGCAGTAAATAACTGACTCCCTGTAGGGGCCAATGGCTTCAGATGGATGAGCTTTTTTAGGTGATGGTGCCTTCAATGGAGGAAATTATATTGGAAGTTATCTCATGTTGGGCCCGACAGCAAAGCGGCAGAGTATGGACGTATTACTATTGTGTTTTCCAACGGTTGTGGAGGTGGAAGAGGTCATGCCAGATGAACTGGATCTGAAGGCGCAGCTTAACTTTTCTTGAATCGGCAGCAGTTTGTTGCATTTCTGGTGTTCTGAAATCACGTCTCATTCTTTAAGTGCCGTGATTAATTGCTCCAGAATTATAACTTGTGGATTACTTCCTTGCAAGCTGCAATCCACCTTAAACCAAATAATGCTAATGGCAATCTCTTGTACCATTTCCTTTAGTTGTCCAGTGGCAATGGGATAAGGACAGGGTAGCAGGTTTTGGGAGAAACTGGGAGGTACTTGTCTGGATCTGAACGTTGGCAGCAGCTGTGTGATGGTTGCCTTCCTGAGATCTGTGACTACTCAGGGATCTGGTCCTGTGTCTGTGACTGGACAGGCCTATTAGGATAACCAGTGCCTGCCCTAAATGGGGAGGGTCTTAGAAAATGTGGGCTAAACATCGGTACCACACCTGAATTTGGCTAGGTATCTGCTCCTAGGTCATTCCAATTTTTTGTGGACAGAAACAAAAAGATTTATATGAACGTGAATATTGGAACATCAGGACTCTTGAATTTAATGGATGATTATGATAACAGACCAGGCAGAACAGCAGCTCTCATTATGCACGAGCTGGTTGGACTGGATATCAGCGTTGTTGCTTTTGATGAAACCAGGTTATCAGGTGAAGAACAAATCAAGACCAGTTCAAGCTACACTATCTTTTGAAAACGAAAGGATGCGGGATATTCATGCATCTGTCAGATTTGTAGTGAAAACAAAAACGATGAAAGAACATTGGCTCACCCCTATTGCAGTCAATGATAGACTCATGACTTTTCAAATTCCTCTTGCTGGAGATAGTTTTGTCACCCTCGTCTTCACCTATGCTCCCTCTTTAAACAATGATGAAGACACAAAGAATCAGTTCTACCACTAACTGAACTGTGTTCTTGCCAAGATAGCTATCAAGGAAAAACTTTTTTGCTTGGCTATTTTAATGCCAGGGTGGTAAGAAAAAAATAGATTATGGGGAAATGTCATGGGTAATTACAAGATGATGGAAATTGCAGTGCAAATTACTACTACTACTGCTTCTGCTTCTTCTTGGTCTCTGTGTTGAGTACAAGGTTTTCATCACCAATATGCATTTCCACCTTCCTAACCTCCTTAAGACCACTTGAATACATCAATGCTCCAATCCCTGGCATCTGTCATTACTTAGAAGCATGGCAAAAAAGATTTTCTGATTATATCAGGACTGTTAGAAATATAGATGACTGCTGGACTGACTACATACTTCTAGTTAGCAGACTAAGGATCTTCATATTTGGTAAATCACAATCTTTCTTATAAAATTTTTATACGATCCATCCAGTCATTACTAAAATATATTCAAATTCAACTAAAAATTGAACATTCACACTGATCGAGTTGCGTAGCTGTGAGCTTGCATTCGGGAGATGATGGGTTTGAATCTCACCATTGGCAGCCCTGAAAATGGTTTTCAGTGTTTTCCCATTTTCATTTATGAGGCAAATGATGGGGCTGCTACCTTCCAAGTCCCAATCCTAGTCCTTTCCATCCCTGCGTCGTCGAAAACCTTAGATGTGTTGGTGCAGCATTAAACCACTAACAAAATTTAATATTCACAAAATAAAGGACTGATTAAACGATAATGAGAATCAGAGCCTCATCAGTTCCAAGAGTGAATGCGTACGTGTCTGTTGTTCAAGATCCATCTTCCATGGAGAAGGAAGCATGGTTTCAAGAGCTCAAAACAGAAAAGCTAGTCTGAAATAAGGGAAATAAACTGCATAATTATTTTGTTAATGTTCAATTTTTAGTCTAATTGTAACATATTTTAGTATTGACTAGGTGGACCTTATAATCCAACCCTTGTCCTGTTTCTCTAGAAATTCTCCAGGCAGAGGTAGTGATGGTGCTGGTGGGCATCCATACAGCATAATAGTGGTATTGTTTTCAAACCTAGGTCGTTTCCATTTTTCTAGTTACTGTAATAAATTATGCAAGAGATAACATTATTGTTAATAAACTGAATAGTGCACAAATGTGCCAAGTTTATTCCTTGCTGTAGTCTATCAGTGACTTTACTCTTTTTGCGCAATTGCTGAAGTGATATCGTTCACACTGTTTACCGCACAGTACACACATACAGCCTATAGCAGGCTCATGGAAACCTTTTTGCAGCATAATTTGTGATGAAAGCCATGAATTGCCAGTCTGTTTATTGGGTTCCTTAAATTGTTGAACATGCGATACTAAGTACGAAGAATAAGAAAGCGGCAGGCCCTGACGGTGTGTTCAACGAAAATTTTAAAACACTTCAGAAATTTTGTTACTTATATGGACTTCATTATTTAATGTCTGTTTTACAAAAGGAATTATTCCAGAGTTGGAGAGAATCAATGATCAAAATTTTATATAAAGGAAAAGGGGATCGAGAAGACCGAAATTCGTACAGAGGCATTGCTCTAGAAAATAATGTACAAAAAGTATTCTCGAAAATCCTGTTGAAAAACTAAGCACACTAACCTGGGACCATATACCGAATCAGCAGTTTGGTTTTTATGAAAGGACGAGGAACAATTCGCACCGTTAAAAACCTGTTGTACAACGTATGAGGCAGGTTAAGATTACCCAAAGAAAAGTTCTTTGCCATATTTGTCGATTTCATGAAAGCTTTAGACACTTGAATAGGTTGCAAGTGATAAATATTGTTATTGTCCGTATTGAAGATACTATATGTAGGATGCTAAGTAGCTGAAATGGGTTTTCCATTTGGCTACAGAGGTGTTAACACATTGCTAAAACAGTGGGCCACGCCATTTTGTGAAAAACGACCAACAGCTTTCTTCTTCTGAATGTTTATTTCAGCTGGCGTTCCTGTATATTCCTCCTCAGAGATGATGCTAAATGGTTTATCTTTATCTTCTCTCTCAAATTGTCTTCCAATTCACGATTTGTTTCTCAAGTAAATCTGTACTTTTAAAATCCTCAGACTTCATTCTGTGAACAACTAACGGATTCCTCCTACACTCATTACATTGATGTAGTCCTCTGCTGTATACAACATTTGCTGAAGTTTCAGTGCACAGTGTATGTCCCCGAAATCACTGTCATTGGGGGGAAGGCCGTGTCCCAGAACAAGGAAATGTTGAGTGATGTTTTTTTTTCACTGTGGGATGCTGTTCTAAGATAGCTCTTTTTTTTTTCTCTATTGGCTTTACGTCGCACAGACAGAGATAGGTCTTATGGTGACGATGGGACAGGCAAGGGTTAGGACTGGGAAGGAAGTGGCCGTGGCCTTAATTAAGGTACAGCCCCTGGTGTGAAAATGGGAAACCACGGAAAACCATCTTCAGGGCTGCCGACAGTGGGGTTCGAACCCACTATCTCCCAAATACTGGGTACTGATCACACTTAAGCGACTGCTGCTATTGAGCTTGGTAAGATAGCTTTTAACATCAAAACCATTTTTATATTTCAGTTCTGTCCTCCACAGGAATCTGACCACAAGATTACTTCTTCAACAGCTGGTAGCTGTTTCGTATATTTCATCAGGCATGAGGATTCCTCCTGTGACCCTCGGTCTGCCTCACCCTCTAACCAGACATAGCAATGTCCTCTCTCATCCTTACCGCTGTGTATTCCTAAGTTATATAGCCATATCTGTCTGTTATAAAAGACTGTATTTGTAGGAATTCTAGGCAATGGCAATGTTTTTTTTAGGTCAAAGCAAAGAACTTCCAGGGTGCACTCTTGTTTTGCCTTCGACATGTCCGATGATTTCATATTCTGCGCAATTTTGGCTTGTTCTAGATTTTCTTTTTTTGTTTGAAAAACAATCCATACGTAAATTATCAGCAGTAACATGTATTTGTCATGTATGCTAGTGGTACTGTGATATAGGCTGAACAACTAACCTGTAATAATGTTTGCAAGTAGATTTCCTTCCTTGCTAACTCGACAATTCGTTGGGCTCTTGAGGAAGACCTAAAGTGATCCATGCCAAAACAGAAGTGAATAGTTTTAATAAGCACTCGCTAAATAATTTTGTTGATATGAAGACGGGAGACAGTCGCAGAGAAACTTCTGGAAAGAGCAATACGCATAACATGACCAAGCGACTGCCAAATGTTGTTTAGTCAGGTGATGCAAAATTAAACCACATGAGAGTTTCTTTGGTCAGTTGATGCAGAAATATCTCAGGCGATATTTAGATTGGTGCATGGTCCTATTCGATTTTCAATATAAAGGATGTTTGAGAGTATGAATATTTTTTTCCATATAGTTTGAAGCCTTGGCTACCAGGTGGTATAGATATCTGGAAAATTAAGAATTGGCGCTTGGTCAAGTGATGCATAACACAGTCCAATTGATGGTTACCTTCTGGCACAAAACAAAGAAAGAATCAGTGTTGGCAAAACAACTTCAGACCCTGTTAAACAGTGCAATGGAGTATTACAGGGTGACCCTATCAGTCAGCTTCTGTTCAGTATCGCCACAGCAAACATTACAAACAAATATATAACTCATCCAAATTGTACCTATATGCTGATGACCTAGTAATAGGTTCTAACAACAAAGATGATCTGCAAGCAACTATGGACAACCTTGAAAAGTATGCTGAAGACAACAAACTTAAAATTAACCTGGACAAAACGGTGCAAATGGTTTTCAGAAAGGGAGGAAGATTACCAGCGCGTGTTGGCATAACATACAAAGAAGAGAGGTTGAAGATAGTGAGCTCCTTTAAATACCTCGGCATCACACTTCAGTCAACGTCATTTAAGGGAAAGGGCATCGGCAGCCATTAGGAGTATTTATGACATACATGACCCTACAAAACTGTCTTTAACCACAGCAATATTCCTCTTCCAAGCAAAGGTTGTTCCGGTAATCACTTATGGTTTGGAACCAATCTGGGATTATCTCACGTTAAATGATTTAAATTGCATAGAGAACGTGAAAGCCCGATTTCTCAAACAAACGTTAGGTATCTCAAAAATGGCACTATCTAGAATGGCATATGTACTGGCACAGAAGCCTTTTCTTATAGAACAACTTAGACTGCAGCTACCTTCTAACATTATTATTGAATATATTTTTATAAAGTTATTGAATACATTACTGGAAATTGCTTAAGCCATTTTTAAGAATTTTGATTCTTTGAACTGCTCTGTACAAGTCATTATTTAAAAATAATTTAAAATTTATAAAATATGTTGCCTGTATCATCTTCACTGTCTTCATCTTCCATGTGTGCACATTTTGCTAAATGGCCCCAATACCTTTTCTTGATTCCTTTTTCACTTCATCAAATCAAAGCCAAACAAAGTTTTCTGTCATATTTAATTGTTCAGGTTAAAATACTCAAAAGCCAAAGCCCAACAAGTAACAAGTCTACACTCTTGCCGCTTAACTACATAAACTACTCCAGCTCCTTGCTTCACAGCCTGCACAAACATATGGAAGGGGATTACCCTTGGAATGGGAATTCACATTTGGAAGGAATTTCACTTTGAATAGGAATTCTCATTTGAAAGGGGATTTTGGAGGGTATGGTTCATTAGTTATTAGGGTAATATGAATAGATTATTGAATGATTACATTGGGCTAATTTTACTGTAGGATGAATGAGTAAAGTTCTAGCAGTAATTAGAATTACATGTCATTAATGAAATGAAGACGGTTTATTTTTAAAAAGACTGCTTGGTTAAACCTGCCAACCCTGTCCACACCTTGCTGTCACAGCACTTACATGGATCTATCAGGATCTCCAGACATGTGCATTCATCTCAATCTTAATGCACTGTAGTGCTGCAAATGAAAAATCACTCTTTAATATTTATATTTCACCTCATTCATAATTGCTGTACAAACTTGGGTCACCTGTAATTTCAGGCAGATTAACAAATAAAATAAAAAATCAAGCCAAAACTTCAGATATTATTTAGAAGATATTGCTGTCAATGAAAATCCACAGCCTGTTTCCAGTCATTCGACCAGGTCAGGAATGGAATGAATGAAGCCCCCATCTAGCGGCGAGGATAAGAATTGTGCCGGCTGCTGAAGCCTGTCGCACTCCTCTGGGGCAATGATTAATGAATGACAAATGAAATGATATTGGAGAGTGTTGCTGGAATGAAATATGACAGGGGAAAACCGGAGTACCCGGAGAAAAACCTGTCCCGCCTCCGCTTTGTCCAGCACAACTCACATGGAGTGACCGGGATTTGAACCACGGAACCCAGCGGTGAGAGGCCGGCGTGCTGCCGCCTGAGCCACGGAGGCTCCCACACATTGCTGTCAATGTTAATTGAAAATTGTAGGTCTCGTCTGACAGTTTTGTGTAGCGTAGCGTATTTCTGTTGTCCAGTAGAAGCAGTGGGCAGTGTAGTAGTGTTGATAAATTGGTCAGGTGATAAAACTGAAAATAAATGAAAGCTGGAGAGGAGACTGAATATATTCACTCATTGAAGTAGATCAAATTGGGAATTGAGACACAGGTCTTACTCAGTTTTTTCTTTTAAGACAAGATGAATATCTCTAATTATGAGAAGTTATGAAATGATTAAAAGGAGTGAATACTGCCGGCATTAGTTGTTAAGCTCAGTGTATCATGTGGTGGAGCAGAGGATATAAAGTGTAGTTGAGATGTTAGTCTGGTAGTATAGTGTAGTTATCTCAGAAACCTGTAAATAGGAAATTAAAGCTTTGTTTTTGACTTTTATGCCTTCCTGGTATTCTGTGATCAGCTCGTGCTGAACACATATCGTGATGGATTAAGATCAAGTATAGGTCTGTTACTGATGGAAAATTAAAACGGGTCTTTACCATTTTCAATAAGAAATTCTTAATTCAAAATATTATGATTTGACGTATTTGACTCCGTGTTTATTCCATCACAATTCAATAGTTGCCAGAGATCCACAGGTCTACTTCATTTCTAAATTAATGTACGAAACTCTGCTTATGGCAGTGAGGATCCCTCTTTTTCTGAAACGCTTCCCCACAGCGGACAATTTCCTGTAGTTGCCCGACTTCCCTTTCTCCCCTCTATAGTTTTATGGTGTTACCAATTTTTGGTAGTCCAACCCTGTTAGTTCATACAGTTGCAGTTGCATTAGTTCCTTTATTATGGAGAGTGATAAACAGTTTTGGAAAACTGTACCAATTGTCCGGATATGCTGTTCCGCCGTAGTTCATTAAATGCATTACAGTTGAACCATAACACCCTAAGTCCTAGTCTCTGATGTTGTATCTTTCCCCTGTTATACTATCATACTAATATGCTGTTTATTTCCACAATATTACACACACACAAAATCTATCAAGAATGAAGGTAGTGTGTTTTATTAGAAGATAAAAGGCCCAACCATTCTGAGATTTAACAGAAATCAGAGGAATCATTAACCACAGAGGTTAACACAGTGTAAGGGTTCAAGAACGTTTTTTGGTGTAGAGTGCTATCCTGCTTAAAACCTTACCTGGTTGTGCTCCTAGAGTATCCCATAAATTGCCCACTCTCATTCTCCATTTGATATATTGTCAAAGAGGCCAAAAATATTCAGTTGGGGGACATCAAATATGATGCTGCAGACCCTGTTTAAATCTCGCCCAGCTGAATTGTTGTACATCTGAGCATTTAGCATACCTTTTACTCCCGAGGAAGGGGATTATTCATTCATTCTCTTCACTTGCCACTAAGTCTTTCAGAAGCTTTTGACATGCCTGCTGAAAAGAACATGTCTACATCTGTAATTTTTTTATATGTTGCATGAAGTTTATGCTTAGACTAAAACTTTTTGATATGCTTGATTTATTGTCACCTCATTACCTATCCATTCTTTTTTAGGTATTCAATAAAATTAAACAGAAGTACTCTGTTATGGAATTAGATACTAGAGATGATGGTGATGACATTCAGGATATTTTGGGAGAGATTACTGGAGCTCGGACAGTGAGTATAATCCATAGTCATAAAATGACAAAGCCATATTTAAGACTAAACCATACAGGTTGCTAATATTGTTTTATACAACATGTTTTGTGTGAATATTGTAGAAATCTTAAATGTAATTTTACGGATGGAATTTAAGTTTTCATAAGATATTTTAATTTGTGCTAATACAGATCGTATTTGTTTACTATTCATGAGTACAGGGTCTCTCTTATAAACTCAGACCGTCCAGCAGCATTTTTACTCCTCCAGCTGTACAGGAGGCGTGCATGCATGCGTAGTTCTTGACCTTGCAAGGAGTGTGCAAGTGTTCGACCTAGCATCAGTAGCCAGTCTGAAACGTTTTAAGCACAAGTCAGCTTGACGGCTACGTGATCAGTTTGTTCAGCAATTTCCTGGTGAAGTGCCACCTTCACGAGCACAGATTCACGTAATTCTAAATAAATTTGAAACTACTGGCTCAGTGTTCAATAAAGAACATGCATGCACAGCAATAGTTTTAACAGAGGAAAAGCTAGATGACATTGGTGTGAATCTTGAATGGTCACCGAATAAATCACTCACAAAATTTGCACAACAAGTAGGGATTTCAGTTTGTTCAGCACACAGAGCTACAAAGCTGTTACACATCAAACCGTACATACTGCACGGGCCCATTGTTTCAAAACCTGCTGATCCAGCCACAAGAGTTGGATATTGAGTGGTATCTTACATCAATGAATGATCGTTAATTCGACCCACAGCTTGTGTTCTTTCTTTTTGGATGAGGCCTGGATTAATCTTAATGGTCACGGTCTCACTATTGGTGTGCAGAAAATCCTAAGGGTGTTCAGAAGTGTCTCATTATGAAGGATGACACTTCTAGCATCTTTTGTAAGATTTCATATAAGATTGTATACATGCTTAAAGTAGGGAGTCCACGCTCACACAATGTGAGTTGGGCTGAGGCAGCTGCTGTAGCGCAGACTACAAACACTGTGCGCTCGGTGTGGGTTTATAAGAGAGACCCTGTATAATGCCAAGACTTATTTTATATATCACAAAACTTATTGTGCAGCCACTTCTTCTAATGCAGGTTTGATGTTTGCACATTGTAAGTATAGAATGTTAAATCTGTTAGTGAATTTTTACATTCATAATAATAATAATAACAACAATTGTATGTGCAGGCATTTGACATCCTGTAGGATGCCTGCATGTCGATTTAATGTTTTATTCCACCAGATGGCAGAACAACGGATCTCTTATGGGTATCTATGGCTGAGTTTTAATTTATTTTGTTAGGTAAATGGTAAATGTTTCACCGAGATCTTTTAAGTGACACCATTGTACATGGGGTGCCAAATGATATTTTTTCTACCCTTCACAAATCCATCTACTTCTGCCAGATTTGAAACAGTGATGTTGGGATCCACTGATCTGTAAATATGATTTGTACATTGTGTTACACTGAAGTAAATATGTTTCATATACTGTATGTGTTGGGTGGTTTTCCTATTCCTGCAAATTCAATCATTGTATGGTTCAGAGTATGACTTGTGGGTTTACAGGTATCAAAATGAAAGTAATGATAGGAATGAATACAGTACTAGTTAATATTATAATAATCACAAACAAACGTCCAATTAGGATATACACAATTCAATCAAATGATGACCAACTGCTAGTATCTAGGGTAACCGCTCTTCGCAGCATGCACAGCAATTAGACGTGCTGGCAGTGACTCGGTCAGGTGCTGAAAAGGTCTCCATAGGTATCTGGAGTCAAGCACTCGGCATTGTTCATCATAACTGTTGAAGGGTACATGGCGGAGGAGAAAGATGGCAGACAAAATGATGTGGTCCCACAGATGTTCAATTGAATTAATATCAAGGATACTTGGGGGCCAGGAAAGAACATTGAAGCCTTGATCTTACCCTTCCAGCCATGTTTGGACACTTTTAGATTTGTGGCAAGGCACATTATAATCCTGGAAGATCCCATTCTCCTGAGGAAAAACTATCATATACTAGTTGACGTGATCACAGAGGATTGATTCATAACCAAGTCATCAAGAGTGCCTTCCACATGTATGATGAGACCTAGAGAATACCATAACATTCCCTTGGCCATAACACTGCCCCCACCGCCATGTGTTCGTCCAGCAATGGTTATAGTGTGTTGGTTCTCAGAAGTTTTTCACTGGACACACTGACGTCCATCCATTCTATGTGGTTCAGAAGGTGATTCATCAGAGAATGTTATCCATCACCAATCAGTGCCATACTGTCGAGTAAATTCCTATAATTTTTGTTGATGCACCTTTGAACTCCTCCTATGCTTTTGGCATGCAATCTAGTGATTAGAAATATGTTACTATTACCTCTATGCAACTGTGATTTTAATTTCACATTAATGTTATCAAGAGAATTAAAATGCTATAAAATGTTGAAACGTGGAATCAATTTTGAAATTTCTTATTTCAAAACTCTAATAAAAGTTGCCACTCCGGATCATAAGAATAAGTCATAGCTTATAGAGCTTGCATACATTTAACATGAGAAACAGAATAATTATAAATGTCTAACAAGAAGTCTTCATTTGTAAAATGAGGGACTTGTTCCTCCAGCTTCCTTCCACATACAGATATTTTGCCGCAATGTGTTAGCCTGGTTCAACAGTACTGTGCTAGGAATTGCTTGCATAGGTTAGTGAAAATCTTTTTAAACAAAAATCTTAAAAAATCAAATTATACTTTCTGCATATAAAATACATCACCACAGAGGTATTCTAGTTATAATAAAGTAGCCTTCAACACTCAGAAAAATCTAGAACTCCTGGCCAAATTACAGACTGCAGCAAGATAAAATTTCTGTGATTGTAGCAAAACATCATGACATTTTTTGAGTCCCTCAGTAGATTAAAAAATAATGCAGTCATCATGTAACTTTTAAGCATGTTTATACTGCATGGAAGGATTTAATTTATTGGATCAAAATGTCTGCCAATGAACTCTCAAATTAATTTAAGCATCATCAGTGCCTTTTTCAGCTACAGCCATGTCAGCAAAATAATTCTTATTGTCTGGCCAATAACTCTGATACGGTAATCTAGTAGACCATACAACTAACGTTTCAACACCAAATGTTGGGTGGTGGTAAATAACCCAAATGGTTAAGGGGACTTGACAGCTTCCATTGGATGAGCTCCCTTAGGCAGGATGGTAATCCTCTCAGTATAGGAAATGATACAGGAACCCGCTTAGCGTATTACCAGGTTAGGGGCAGCTGGGAGAGGGTCTGTTTCCCACATTAGGAATGGGCTGTTAAATTCTGGCTCTAGCTCTAATATGCCTGTGGCATTCGCGAGACCCCATAGTATTATAGCAAAAAATATGGTGGCACCTTTAAATCAGCCTTGGAAAAATAGACCTGTTTAATATAAATCAAATGCATCAAGAGATCTCTTACATACGTCTTCGTTATAGACAGTTATGCCTTTCAGTGTTCAGTCTGCAAACCTCTGTGAATTTATTACATGCCACCACAGTCCTCTATTTATAAATAATTCTGTGGCCTCATTTAGTTCTATACCTCTTATCTTTAAATTGTTAGAAAATTAGTCTAACCATCGTCGTCTTGGCCCGCCTCTACTTCTTACCCTCCATAACAGACACCATTATTCTCCTAGGTAACTTATCCTCCATTTGCCACACATGACCCCACTACCGAAGCTGGTTTGTGTGTACAACTTCATCCATAGAGTTCATTCCTAACTTAGTCTTTCTCCTCATTCTGGGTAACCTCCTGCCATTGTTCCCACCATTTTGTAACAGCAATCCTTCTTGCTACTTTCATGTCTGTTACTTCTAACTTTTGAATAAGATATCCTGTGTCCACCCAGCTTTCCCTTCCATAAAGCAAAGTTGGTCTGAAAACAGACTGATGTACTGTAAAGATAGTTTGGTCGGGGAGTTTACTTTTTATAGAATACAGTCTGTTGATTGCAACTGCGAGCTCACTGCATTAGCTTTACTGCACCTTGATTCAATCTCTCTTACTATATGACCATCCTGGTACAACACACATTCTAAATATTTGAAATTATATACCTGTTCCAGCTTTGTACCCCAATCTGACATTCAGTTCCAAGATATCTCGGTATTTCAAAAACAATATATTGGAAGTTTGAAGCTTTACTGCTGTTTATAATTTTGTTGAATTCTTAGTCTTTATTGCTATTTCATGTTGCCTATATTATTAAAAGGATTCAGTTTTATATTATGTTTGTCCATCTCTTATTATATAATAAGGCTTGTTTGTGGTGCTTACTGTTTAACTAATTATGCTATACTTTCTTTTCCAGGTACCCAGAGTGTTCATTAAAGGCAACTGTGTTGGAGGAGGTTCAGATGTGAAAAATCTGTATGAAAGTGGAAAATTAGAATCAATGTTGAATTAATCATTATAGGTGTTAAAATCTATAGCTGTTAAAATCAGATGACAGTTTAATTTATCTCTCTCGGAGTTTACCAGAGTTCTTATGAATATTTTTTAATGTTAAATATATTAATCAATTTTTATATACCTAAATGCATTTGCTTTTTTTTTTAAACAAGATTTTTCTTAAGGTAACGGATGGCAGTAACTGTATGTGTATATATATTGATATGGTCTATTCCTTTTTAAAAGCTGTGTTTCTTAGCACATGAAAAATAAATATAATATGTTACTCATACTTTTTTAATGAGAAAGAATGCTCTATTTATGAAAATTCCAAGTATTATAATATACAAAGAAAATTCAGATAAAGTAAATTGTGATTATACGAGAATTATTTTCCAATTCATTTTATAACATCCTTTACTAAGGGTTTGCTTATGTTGTTATTTTAATGTGTGAAGTAATCACCCTAACAGGCAGTGGACTATAATGTAATATATATTTCACAGTTGATATTGTCAGTATATGTACAAGTAGCAGTGATGAATTTACCTTGGATTTTTAGGTTCTCAAAGGCCAGATTTCGTCAATGAATGTTAAGTGTTAACACTGCTGTTAAGAAGACTTAACATATAATTTAACAAAATGACAGTCCTATCAAGGCCCAGTTTCTTCAATGAATGTTAAGTTCAGGAGTCTTAACACATACCGTTTTACCCTACATTTATGTTCCCGGCTTTTAAGTTTTCCCATCTTTTACAAAAAAAATTTGTTGGTCCCCTGAGATTTCCTATGTTCACAATGTATTAAAATCCTCAAATTTACGTTTGCGACATTTTATAGGTAAAATGGCGTCGCAACTAACCTAAAACGCTTTGAGTAAACCATGCATGACGACCAAATCAAACAACCGTGGTCTATAATAACTCTTAGAACTCTCAGTATTGAACTTCTCCTTAACCAATGCAGACCACAATTGAACTAAAAAGCTTGTAGGTTCCACCTTTTCAATACAAATACAGTATTGTTAAATGGTATTTACAACATATATTTTATTGCAGAACTAGTTTCGGCGCTCATTTAGAAGCCATTAGGACTGGGTTCAGCTCTAATTTTTCAATTTTAAGATTGTATATGAACTTGATGTTTACGAGTGTATAGTATAATAGCCATCACTATTGAAGACAACTCATCACCTAGAGATGAGATTTTATGTTTTTGACTCACAAGGGTTATCTTGTTGTAAAATAGTTTTTAAACTTAACTTAAAATTGATATTAAGGAGTTAATTATATCAATGTTGTTGTACATTATTATATCGCCAAGTTTTTCTTTACTTATTATGTAGCTGATGATGGAGTCTAAACGAGCGCCGAAACTAGTTCTGCAATAAAATATACGTTGTAAATACCATCTAACAACATTGTATTTGTATTGTAAGGGTGGAACCTACAAGATTTTTAGTTCAATTGTGATCTTGGTTCAATAGGGCTAATAAGATGAAGTTCCTTACGTTTAATAACCAACGCAGCGCATTCTTTGATATCAGGTGTTTACCACAACGTCCTAAACCTTTTTTCAAATCCGACTACGAGTTGAATTAACACTCTAAATCTCACATACACACAAACTTTCCACCATAGTCCTATGACTTTTGAATGCAAGTAAACAAACACTCAATAGAAATCAAAAACATGTATAATACTGCACATACAGTATCTGGGTAATGGCAAAATGCAGAGCCCAACAAAACTGCAGAGGAGAAGGAGATATCAGGTGTTTGCTTTATTGCTAAGTACAGTATAAACCACAAGGAGGAGACTTTATCAAGTGATTCAGTTTTTGTGTTGCCTTAGTTCGTTATTTCACGGTTGTTGTTTTACACTTGTTTGTTGTTGGAGTTGTTATTGTCACTGATTCGTCACATTTATTTTTGTTATTTGTTACGTTTTTTGTTCTTATGTGAGTTGGGTGCTCAAAGTGAATTGCTGTGATCTTCCTTCCCTGTCGTGTGTATTTCTTAATCCTTCTTTGTTATTGCTTTGTTTTCCTGCTAATAATGGAAAAAGAGAAGGAAAGAAAAACTTTCACTATGGATGAGAAAGTTGGAATATTAGAAAAGGTTGATTCGTACCGCAGAACACGTTTCATTGGCCTGCGAATTGCAGCTTCTTGTATCCACGCTGAATACAGTTGTGAAAAAACAGAGGAAGTATTACATAAAGTGCTTCAGAATGCGGACCAA
Organism: Anabrus simplex; assembly: GCF_040414725.1. Taxonomy (NCBI): domain Eukaryota; kingdom Metazoa; phylum Arthropoda; class Insecta; order Orthoptera; family Tettigoniidae; genus Anabrus; species Anabrus simplex. The sequence goes on from NC_090265.1 coordinate 826,371,410, forward strand.
ACTCCAAGTAAAGGAAGTATGCGTCATACTGCGAATACGAGAAAATGGAAAAAATTGTAAAAAGTTTGTTGGCAACTTCAAGAGCCACCGGCATTCCAATTGATGGTGTGCTCTTAAGGGAAAAGGCGCTTAAAGTGGCAAACATTCTTGGCATTGAAAATTTCAGCGAGTTCAATGGCTGGATCGACCGATTTAGGAGAAGGTATAACCTAACCTATAAAACTGTTTGTGGGGAATCTAATGCAGTTAGTGATGAAACTGTGGAAGAATGGATCGCTAGAAGATTGCAGGAGCTGACCAAGGATTACGAACCCAGGAACATTTTAAACCTAGATGAAACTGGACTGTTTTTCAGTGTGTTGCCCAGCAAGACTTTGGCATTCAAAGAAAATAAATGCCATGGTGGGAAACACAGCAAGATGAGGCTCACAGTGATGTTGGAAGCCAATGCTGATGGCTCTGAGAAGCTCCATCCTTATGTGATAGGGAAATCTAAAAAGACTCATTGCTTCAAGAATGTGCGATCATTACCTACTGCCTACGATGCCAACCATAAAGCTTGGATAACCTCAGATTTTTTTCCGACAGCAGTTAATTGCGCTGGATTAAAAAATGGGTGCGCAAAATAGGAAGATCCTTCTTTTCATCGACCGTTGTCCTGCACATCCCGTGGATGTTAATTTGAGGAATGTGCAGTTAGAATGTCTGCCTGCTAACTGCACAAGCAAGCTACAACCTATGAATTTAGGGGTTATTCACTCCTTTAAGTCACTTTATAGGAAGAACCTGGTGCAGCAAATTTTATTCCTTATGGATGCTGGAAAGGATCCATCATCATTTGAAGTTTCAATTCTGGATGCACTTCACTTCATTGCAAAGTCTTGGAAAGCCATGAAGTAGACTACCATCTCAAATTGTTTCTTGAAAACAGGATTTTTCAAGAATCATCCCGAATCTCAGCTGCAAGAAGAAGAGCTGCTACCTGACGTATGGAGAATGTTTCAGTCAGACTGCACTACTGAAGATTTCCTTTGGGTAGATGATTCTGTGATTACTGCAGAGGAAAGAAGTGTGGAGGAGTTGGCTACTGTATATTAAAAGAATATATTACACAAATTTTTAACCACCTACCGGTAACCTTCTCCTGGGCAAAGAATGAGCAGAATTACAAAGGCAGTGCAGTCAACAGTTAATACACTACAGTAATTAACTTACATGGACCTTTATTTGAGGTAAGTACAGTAAATTGATTGAGATTGAAATACTGTATAAATTAATAATATGCATTTGTGTAAAATTTACCTCCTATTCCAGAGCATTTTTTATAAATACCTGTACAAGTTGTTTCCCATAATTTACACTCTCCCCTCTTACATTTCCCCCCCTTTTACACCAGTATTCCTTGGTCCCTTAAAAAGTGCAAAAGAGAGGTAGGTAATACTGTGTGTCTATTTTGGTTAAAAATTATAGCTAGTAAATATTTCTACAAACATGTTATAATGACTAGAAAATGCCTTGTTCTTTTTTGTGTTCCCATAACTTGGAACGTAGAATGTGAACTGTCTTCTTATGGCACCGTTTTTGAACTGGAAATTCCTAATTGCATCTTCTGTGTTGAGGCTAATGATATTTGTGGTGCGATTTAATGCTACTTGAAGAATTCAAAAGTTCGTGTAACACCTATTTGTGCATCGAATGGTTAGTTGGTTTGCGATATGACCCTGATATAGGAGTGTTGCCTCACATTCTTACTACCTTGGGAGTGGTCTTGCACTCGTAGTCTCAGCTTTTAACCTCTTGAAGATTGTTTCAAGTATGACGAGAGGATGCATTATTGCTACTTCACAAGTACTATATAAATTATTGCCCTTTTTTACAAGCTGCTTTACCAAAAGAATTCTATAATAAGACTTTCAATCTTTTTGATACTATATACTTACTTAAAGCAAGCTATTTAGTGGTACATGTTTCATTCCTTAGGAACATCCTCAGCCACTTATTTCATTGTCTAGATAACAAGCCACATTCGCAGCAACAAGACCTCTCCGAGGACAACAGTAGGATTACAACATTCATAACAGGATTTTGGAAAGCTATTTTACAACCTTTAAATTGAAAGTACTCAGCTTCAGATAGGTCATTAAACAGATACCCTAGAGGTCCAAATTTATCATATCAGTTTACAACAAACCTTGTTCCAACATAGAAGACCAGCTGAGGAACATTTCTAAAGCCAAGGTACAATATTGAAATGAAGTTTTAAAAAAATTTATTTTAAAAAAAGAGGTCAATTAAGTGACATAGAAACAAATAGTTTTAAAAGAAACAAGGAGTTAAATTGTAACAACTTAAGACCTGATCAAGTAATGAGGAAAAGTTTTAAACTAAGTTAGAAGGAAAGTATAACTAATCTTCCTTTCCTCACCCCACTGCCCCCCATTTACCTTCTCTTCCCCTTTCCTTATAAGATTAATTTTAAGTATAATTAAGGTACAACTTTAAGATGGTTTTTAACGAAGATTATAATTCTTTAAAAAAATGCTTCACCTAAGCAATGAAATAAGTAGCTGAGGATGTTCCCAAGGAATGAAAAATGTACTACTAGATAGGTGGAAAGTCTTATTTATTATAGAATTCTTTTGATCACGAATTTTGATATGGACCATGAAGCATATTACTTGTAAGTTGCTTTATGTCTCATGGATACAGATAGGTCTTATAGTGACAATGATTGCCTTTGTCAACAATGAAAATGGTAAAAATCAAACTTAGATCATGAATGACAAATATATCTCTGACCAATTACGACTAGCAATATATGACAAAATTCCTGATTTTGAAACCACAATTGGCTTTTGGAAATCCATCTTCAAGGCTGCCGACAGTGCAGTTTGAACCTATTACCTCTCCAATGCAAGCTCACAGTCGTGCACTTCTAACCACACAGCCAGCTTGCTCGGTGATTTTGAAATCCTGTCACAAATAAGGTCTGAAGACTATTAAGATTAGGCTTATATGTATCCTACGTTCCCCCCCCCGTTTATTGGATGATGAAAATGCTCTTCTTTGTATTAAACTTAAAGTTATGTAGCCCTGTACTGTACAAAATTACATTTACCGTATGTATATTACTCTGCAGCTAACATTGACTATATAAATTTTCCTGAAGTGCTCCATTTCTGATTTGCCAAAAATCCAAAACTTTCCTAAGGGTCAAACATTTAAAAACCAAATAAAAGGTGGAAAAGCACAATCCTCCTCCGGAAGGTGCTATGCTCATTGCATTATTTGACAATTTTGCCAAGGCTGCCTTACAGAATCTAGTTTAGTACATTCAACTCTCGACAAATCTCGAGACCCCGCCTCGAACTGCCCATCACTAACTTCAGGCAAGTCAACACAGATATTGAGTTAATTTCACATTGGTGTGAAGTGGGTTCTGTAATATAGTTTTATACTTCTCCCTAAAAATTTAGGTTTCCTGTTTAGGGTACGTTTCTCGCGATAAATTTTGAGAGATCTAGATAGCATTGTCACCGCAATGTGCAGCGTGTCATAGGCCTACAGGTAGACGGAGCTGAATATAGTCTGTGTTGGAGAATATTGCAAGAGCTATTATTCTGCTGTAGATGTTAAAAATCAAAACACTTTTGTTTTTTATTGTATTTTAAATTATTCCAACAGCATCTGCAGGTTGCCAGAGACAGAGTACCTTACAAATTTTGGTTAGTCATAAACCTTGTTATTTTGTTTTTGTGTGTTTGTCCTCATGTTCTCTTTCTGTTGCTCTCTCTTCTTACACCGATCTACCATTGTCTTTATCCCATTGTGTGTTCCTTTTCTTGTTCTATGTATTTGTCTAAGACATTGTTTCCAGCTTACATTCATATAACATTTTTATGAGGAAGTATTATCACAAATTTGTTAAATTTAAGTTAGATTTGTTTAGAATATGTACTGTAAATAAGCAGTGGATATTGAATTCATGACTTGGTATCATACTTACATGAAAAATCAAGCCGTATCATATTCCTAACGAATGTATATTTACAGTTATCTAGGCATTCAAAGATTTCATTTACAATTCTGCCTCCATTTTTCTTGATATATCTTTCAACTGTCTTCCCTTTTATGATGATCACAAAGTGAGTTGGCCACATGGTTTGGGTCACATAACTGCGAGTTTGCATTTGGGGTGGGTTCAAACCCCACTGTCGGCAGCCCTGAAGATGGTTTTCCATGGTTTCCATTTTCACACCAGGCAAATGCTGGAACTGTACCTTGTACATTTGAGACTACCATATTTGAATATGCTACCCTTGAGAAATTTTAGAATATTTAGTGCCTTTTAATTTTTTTTTTCAATGCTAGGGAAAGCAATCGTTGAAATAACTTTTGGAATATTTAGGAAACTCATAATGGTACAGGAATTTTTAAATATAAATTTACGAAGCTAATAAGTCTACAAACGGAAAAAATCTGATGCAGCAATGGATGCCAGTTAGCTTATTATTTTGAAAATTTGACTAATACTGAGGACCAATCTACTAAAACATACTAATACAGATTCTAAACTAATTGGTCAAGTGACATGGGCATCCTTGCTTACAACCAGTAATTTGTTTTCCCGCCATTCGTCGCTTGACGACGGACTTGCATCATGTTGCTGCAGGTTGTCACCTGTAGCCTATACAGGAAACCTAATTTTTTGGGGAGCAGTATAAAACTATATTACAGAACCCACTTCAAACCAATGTGAAATTACTTCAATATCTGTGTTTACTTGCCTGAAGCTAGTAATGGGCAGTTCGAGATTTGTCAAGAGTGCGCAAGCACAGTTTCTCGCGATAAATTTCGAGAGATCTAGAGAGCATTGTCTCCGCAATGTGCAGCGTGCAGCGTGTTATAGGCCTACATATAGACGGAGCTGAATATAGTCTGCCGATTACGTGAATAGCCAGCCACTTGCCTTCTCGAATATGCAAATACGTGTCAACAAGCGACTACGGCGTTCATTCCTTTCATGTCTACAGAGGTCTATTTTGACGCAGTATAGCATAAATGGCATTGTATGCAATGGTAAGTACTTGAATGAGTAGGCTAAGTACAGAAACTGACAGCTACTGTACGTCATTAACACTATTTGTCATTATTTCATAATTTATCAGACCCCACATTCAATATCAATTCGACCAGTGCTTGTGTTCAGATATTATGTTGACCAAGGAAATAATTCATTACAATGTTATAGATTATTCGCATCATAATTATGTACTTTGGTATATGACGGTGCAGTGCGTGATTGTGTCTAATTGTATGCGACAACTTTAAGACTAGTGATGGGCAACGCTCTCGCTCGAAACTCTCGAGACTGACGTCGCAGACCTCGAGAATCTCGAGACCGATCCTCCTGTAGTGCAAGCTGTGCGACGTACCAGTAACTATGACTGTAAACTTGATAGTATATCATGGGCAGTTATTGCGCGAAATAACGTTCTCATATGAAAACGTGTGAGCCAATACATTTTGTCAAAAGCCTGGAAAAGTACTGCATGTTCAACTATGAACCCCGTAATACCATTAACGAAAGTGAAAACAGAATGTCAGTATCTTAAACTGTTCACGATTTATTTGGGGTGGACGTCTTAGCTGAATAACAATGCAAAATTTGTGAATAACTGTACATAGGATGTACATCTACTCGGATACTAGAGGCGTGCATTATTCGAAATTGAGACGGGGAAGATGTACTTTGATACATATGCAACCCCCATTACACATGAGTGGAACATGTAATGTAAAACCCCGACTTTGCTCCAATTCTTTCAGCAGATATGATGGGTAACGCTCTCGAGCACGATTCTCGTGTGCTGCGAGCTGTGCGACGTCCCAGTTACTACGAGTGTAAGCTTAATAGTTATCATCAGCAGTTCTCATATAGAAACATGTGTGATGACAAATTTTGTCAAAAGCATAGGAAAGCACTGCATGTTGAACTATGAGCTCCTTAATAGCATTAACGAAAGTGAAAACAGAATGCCAGTATCTTACACTGTTCACGAGTTATTTCAGGTGGACTTCTTAGCCGAATTACCCGTATAATTTGTTAATAACAGTTATTAGGATGTAAACCTACCTGGTGCCTCGCAATCTTTGTCGGCAGGGTAGCTTCCTGTGATGCAGGGCGGGCCGGAGGTGTTCTGTGACTATTCCTCTTCATTTATAGTATGGGTTTTTAAGTGTCAGATCATCCCAGAAGTATTTCTGCCGACGTATTTTACTTTATTTTGAATAAACAACACAGCGGGCTGTGCTATGTGGCATCTCTTCAAAATAACCGACATCCACGACTAGACACAATTACATATTGCACTGTCATATACCGAAGCACCTAATTATTATTATTATTATTATTATTATTATTATTATTATTATTATTATTAACAAATACATCGCAAATGGGAAATATCCCGGTAGCAATGGTCACTTACAGTAGTGTAATAATAACCAGCATACTGATGTGGGCAAGTTTTCCTTCGTAAACAGGACCATAAGGGATTGGAACAAATAACCTGCAGTAGTCTTTGATAGATTCTCTTCCGGTATCATATCGTTTAAGAAGATGATTAGCGCTAGTGTAAAGAGGAATGTAAAAGCTGTAAACGACGGACACTGAATTGGTGATTTTCAGCTGGATTTAGAGTGTTGAACTAGTAGTATCTCTTCTAATATTTTCTCTCCATGGAATTGCTTGTTGTACTCTTGTTGTTTTTGGGTAATTATGCTAACTTTACACATGACGCGAATACTCCATAACATTTTAAGGAATTATTTTCTTCGTCACCAAAATATCGGTAAATAAAAACAGTGGTCATAATACTGCATGATATGGAATGTGGGATCTGATAACGATAACCTGTCGAAAGAATTGGAGCAAACTCAAGCAATTTAGACTACACATTCCACTCATACGTAATGGTGGTTGCATAGACAGCAGGGCGCATCTTGCCTCGTCTCGAGTTCGAATAATGCACGCCTCTAGTATCCAGGTCGGTATACCTACAGTAGCCGTCAATTTCTGTACTTAGCCTATTCATTCGTGTACTTACAATACCACTGCATACAATGCCAGAATGTGTAACCTTTATACTTATGTTATACTGCGTCAAAATAGACTTGGATAAAAATGAGAGAAATGAACGCCCTAGTCGCTTGTTGACACGTATGTACGAAATGGATTAGGTCAGTGGTTGGCCATTCGCATACTCGGCACAAACAACATTCAGCTCCGACTACCTGTAGGCCTACGACACGCTGCTCGCCGCACAACGCTCTCGAGATCTCTCGAAATTTCTCGCGAGAAATAGTTTTGCGCTAGTCTCGAGAAATCTCGAGACCTCGTCTCTGACTGCCCATCAATATTTAAGACTATGTCAGAAACGCAACGTAAGGCGTGAACATGGGATTATTTAATAGCACAGTCCATTGTGCTGTTTGTTCAAAAAAGTATAATAAATCAGCAGAAACACTTCTAGGATGATCCAGCACTTAAAAACACATACTATCGCTGAAAGGAAATTGTCGTCACAGTGAACACCCCCAGCCCAGTCTGCATTACAAGAAGCAATTCTGTCGACAATTATGAGGTATCCAGGTACTGCAGTTTATGTACATCTTATCTACAGTTATTAGCAAATTATTCAGTGTTATTCAGCTAAGATGTTCATCTCAACTAGATCATGAAGTGTTTAAGATACTGACAGTGATTTCACTTTCGTTAATGGTTTTAGAGGGCTCATATTTGAACATGCAGTACTTTTTTTTAGGCTTTCGACAAAATTTATCGGCACACGTTTCCATAAGAGAATGTTATTTTACGCAATAATCGCTAATAATATACTATCAAGATTACACTCGTAGTTACTGAGACGTCACACAGAATGTAGCAGAGGAGAACCGGTCCCTAGATTATCAAGATCTGTGACGAGAGTCTCAAGTGAGAGCATTGCCCATCACTACCTGAAGCAGCATGTTCACTTGGTGTGTACTGTATTTGTTATCCTAATCCTCAATTTCAGAACCGGAGTCTTCCATAAGGACATCCAGTAGGTATGTATTTCGTACACTTGAATTAGACATGCTAAGCATTCACAAGAATGACACAAACAAGCCTGCCTCTCGAACACTCTCTTCCTGTCCGCATGGACATACAGTACTTACATGTTCATTTCATAGCTGAGAGTGAATGATGATGACAGCCTCAGATTATGTAGGAACGTGGCTGCTATCAATGCCTTGAAAGAAGAGCTCTCAAATAAGTCGTGAATAGGTTAAGATACAGACATTCTGTTTTCACTTTCGTCAGTGGTATTAAGCGGTTCATAGTTGAACATAGGGATGGGCAATCTGAGACGAGGTCTCGAGATTTCTCGTAGGCCTACAGGTAGTCGGAGCTGAATGCTGTTTGTGCCTAGTATGCGAATGGCAAACCACACGCCTTCCTCATTCTGTAAATGTGTGTCAACAAGCGACTAGGGCGTTCATTCCTACCGAGGTCTATTTTGACGCAGTGTAACATAATTGGCATTGTATGCACTGGTAGGTACACGAATGAACAGGCTAACTACAGAAACTGACGGCTACTGTAGGTACACCTACCTGGATACTAGATGCGTGCATTATTAAAACTCGAGACGAGGCAAGATGTGCCTTGCTGCGTATGCAACTACTATTATGTATGTGTGGAATGTGTAATATAAAATACTTGAGTTTGTTCCAGTTCTTTCGTCAGACCCCACATTCAATATCATATGACCACTGCTTGTGTTCACCGATATTCTGGTGACGAAGAAAATAATTCCTTACCATGTTATAGAGTATTCGTGTCATAATTAGGTACTTCAATATATGACGGTGCAATGTGTAATTGTGTCTAGTTCTACGCGACAACTTGAAGACTATGTCCGAAACGCAACGTAAATCGTGGATGTCGGTTATTTTGAAGAGATATTACATAGCACAGCCCTCTGTGATGCTTGTTCAAAATAAGTAAAATACATCGGCAGAAATACTTCTGGGATGACCCAGCACTTAAAAACGCATAATGTCAATGAAGGGGAATCATCACAGAACACCTTCGGCCCAGTCCGCATCACAAGAAGCTACCCTGTCGACAACGATTGTGAGGTATCCAGGTAGATGTACATCCTGTCTACAGTTATTAACAAATTATACGGTTTATTCAGCTAAGAAGTAACCTGAAATAACACGTGAACAGTATAAGATACTGAGTAGTACGTTTATATGGGGATTGAGATCGATTTGAGTACGCTTATCGTATTGAATACGATTCCCGTTTACATGTAGCATTTGAGTATCGTATTGAATCCGACAGGCAACATCGACGTGTGCGAACGATGCAGAATTGTAGTAAAATCGATATCACCTCTTAGAATTTAAAAATAAAAACGCAAAATGCAGTAGAAGCCCAGGAGATAATTTTCGGTTTTGAAAGTATCTGTGGTATTCCAAATGTAGGCCTAATTGGTGCAGTAGATGGAACGCACATTCCAGTTTTACCCCCAACAGAAGGTTATTCTGATTTTGTTAATCGCAAGGGCTGGCCGTCTTATAATTTGAAGATAGTTGTGGTAAATATATATTTTGGCTTATTGTATTTGTTATTTCGACAGAACAAACATGGGGTGTGTGCGCAGTCCTTTTCAATAAGATCTCAGTACTATCCGCGTTTACATGGAACTCAATTCGAACCGAGTACGATAGGATCCCAGATTTTACCGTATCGACCTTGAGACTCAATCCGAACTGAGTGCCCGTTTACATGGCGTTTTCAATACAGGAAGTGTACTCAGATCGATCTGAATCCTGGATGTAAACGTACTATCTGTTTTCACTTTCGTTAATGGTATTGCGGAGCTCATAGTTCAATATGCAGTGCTTTCCTAGGCTTTTGACAACATTTATCGTCATACACGTTTCCATATGAGAACTGCTGACGATATACTATTAAGCTTACGCTCGTAGTTTCTGGGACGACGCACAGCTCGCAGCACACAAGAATCGGTCTCTAGAGCGTTGCCCATCACCAAATACAGTATTTGCCATCACCCGTGTCGAAAGAATAGGGAACGTGCGTAATTTTCAAAACTATGTTTTTTTTTTAAGTACACCAGCTAAATAGTACGGTACGTAAACATATTAGATTGTGATGTTGCTTTGTTTTCTACCATTAAAAAAATATTTAAAAGTCTCTTTCTGGAGGGCGAGTAAACGGCCTCTGACGTAAGTGACGGGCTGTGACGTCACGTTCCAATACCGCATGCAGCTCTCCCAGCCATTGTGCATCAGCTGTTACTAAAAGCTGAATGTTTATTATTTGTGATCATGAATACATTGAAAATGACTGAAGAAGGGTTCAAAAAATCACAGTCAGACAATTACCAATGTGGATGTCATCAAGCTGGATCATTCTTGAAAAATAACGACTGTTTTGTGGCTGCAGAAATTCGCGGATCGAAAGCAAATTGGTAAGTGGCATCTTTTTTATACGTGCAAAGTACTGTAACTCATAGTATTAGGGTAACAATGAACATGGATAGAAATCGCTTAAATCACCTTTGCCATAACATTACATTTTCGTGCTTTCACCATTACTAAAGTAACAAATCGGACTTCAGCACTAACATAAATATATGGGTAGCATTGTAGTACTATACTAGTTCTATAACCTACCATTCCTGAAATTATATATATTTATGGTTGGGGAACTGGATTCCCACTTCCTAGGTCCATGAAAGAGAAACATTAAATATCTTTAATTCATTTTTCTACACCTGTATTCAACAATAAACTATATTCATGTTACAGTGCTGGCAGAGAATATTATGGTGACAGTGCTATATTATCTGCGCACTTTTTAGTGATAGATTTACACCGTAGAATTCAAGCGGTCGACTTTGGTTATCTTCGAGATTCGTATTGGCAACCTTTGAAACACAAACTAAGAATCGCTTATCATCGCTGTGCGCCATCTGGCGTACACTTTAAGTACTCGTACTGTTGTTGTTTACACAGCAAAGCCAAACTATAGAATTCATGCTAGGAACACGTTTCGCAACGGGAAATGTTATATAGTATTAAATATTGTGTGTGTGACACAGTTGTTTGCTTAAAATAATAAAGGTTTATAAAATTCATATCGATCGATCATATTATCGATTCAATTCAGATTTCATTTCCATTCAGTTGGCAGTATTAACGGAACCCTACTTACTTCTCCAACGAGTACAAAAATCTATCACTAAAAAGTGCGCGGATAATAGGTTAGCATCTGGTGAGTAAATAAACTTAGCAAACACTAAACTAGGCCTAAAAACTTTTTAAGTCTTTTGCTAATGAGTACGGTACCGGTACACCTTTCTTTGAAGGGAAAAAGTTTCCATTTCATATAAAGATAAATATGTATTGTGAGGTCTTAAGTGTCTATGGTGGTGAGAGAAACACAACTTACAAAGTAGGGTATATGGCTAAAAATAATACTCAGAGCTAACTAGACAATTTTATAATATAAACAGAAAAAACTTAAAGCCAGCAGAGGGGAAAGTATAACATTCTGTCATACTATTATTATAATTAATTGTACATTCATTTCTTGATTTTCATCATCATCATCATCTGTTTACCCTCCAGGTTCGGTTTTTCCCTCGGACTTAGCGAGGGATCCCACCTCTACCGCCTCAAGGGCAGTGTCCTGGAGCTTCAGACTCTTGGTCGGGGGATACAACTGGGGAGTATGACCAGTACCTCGCCCAGGCGGCCTCACCTGCTATGCTGAACAGGGGCCTTGTGGAGGGATGGGAAGATTGGAAGGGATAGGCAAGGAGGAGGGAAGGAAGCGGCCGTGGCCTTAAGTTAGGTACCATCCCGGCATTCGCCTGTAGGAGAAGTGGAAAACCACGGAAAACCACTTCCAGGATGGCTGAGGTAGAAATCGAACCCACCTCTACTCAGTTGACCTCCCGAGGCTGAGTGGACCCCGTTCCAGCCCTCGTACCACTTTTCAAATTTCGTGGCAGAGCCGGGAATCGAACCCGGGCCTCCGGGGGTGGCAGCTAATCACGCTAACCACTACACCACAGAGGCGGACCATTTCTTGATTTTATACATTTTTAATAGGCCTATACAACCACAGCCTATGATTTTCCCTTCCTTTGCCCCCTTAGGCTATCAGAAAACCCACAGGTGACATAATTTTGATTTCTTTCAATGCAGGTGGTTGCAAACATGCAGTAGCATATCTGATGTGGATGCATTGTCAAAGTGAGGAGAAAGCTACATCTGTGAAGTGCTACTGGACAAAATCAGAGCTATCTGCTGTTGGGACATCAAAAAATTTATCACTGCAAAAGACTTGGGTAAAAAGAAGCAAGGTACTGGGGTAACAATTAACAGCAGTGTCTCTAATGACAGCTTCTTAAATGCTGTAGTTGCAGGTAAAGGGCTCAAAATCGAAATTCAGCTGTGCAGGTACCAGTATTTCACAAAAAAACAGCTGCAAAAAATTGCTGTTGCACTATCTTGCGATTAAATGTGCAGAAACAGGTGGAGATAGTGATTCTTTTTTCAAGTTTGCTCAAGAGAACATGCCGTTTGAGTCTATTAAGTTAGCAGAAAGGCACACTTCAAAACAAAATTATGATCCAGCTTGGCATGAACTCAGATATGTGAGAATCACAGCATCCAAGTTCTATGGAGCAACTAGGTGCAAAACAACAGATGGGACATTTGTGGAACGAGTGATCAATGCTGTGAAAACAAAGCAGACTAAGACAATGAGAAGGGTATGTACATTTGAAACAGATGTCATAGCCACATTACAAAGGCAACTTGGCATGTAAATACAAAAAAGTGGTCACCGGCTTTCTACATCACATCCTGTGATGGGAGCTTCTTCACCAGATAGTGTTGGAAAGGACTTTGTTGTTGAAGTGAAGTGTCCAGCTCGAGAAGCTACAGTAAGAAATTATGTCAACAATGGCAAAATTAACGACAAATTGCTACTGCAGATTCAAATACAGGTGCATTTTTCTAAAATGAAAAAGAGTGTTTTTTGTGTTGCAGATCCAAATTTTGAAGTAACAAACAGTATTTCAGTTTATTGGGTGGACTATGATAGGGAACTGGCTGTTAGAGCCATTACTGAAGCTGAGAAATTCTGGAAAGACTGCATTTTTCCAGTACTTATGAGAAGTGTTGATCCCATAAGTATTAAATAGGCTGGCCTGTTTATAAGAGTTTGATTTATAGTTTAAAGATTCTTTTACAGGAAAAATAGGCCTAGGTACTAAATTCCCCCATATGTACTCCATAAAATAACCCCACATGCTAACATGGACTGATATAAGATTAATAATAAAAAACTGTTCTTCATCATATGACAGGTATGAATGTGTGTGGTGATGGTGGTGGGTGGGTTGAGTTTGGGAGGGGGGAGTGTGAAGGGAAGCCTAAAGATGTACATATCATAAATAAAATTGTGTGATTATCACCAATGTGCAAAATAAAGTAGGTAGGCCTAATTTATTTCAAAATGTATGAACAGATTGCTTCTATGCAATTGGTTTCATTCATGAATTACATATATATAGTATATATATTTATTGTTAATTTTCTGACTCTATTAATAGCCTTAATACCTTACCAGTGGTGCTTGTAAATTAATCAGTATACTACCTATCACAATAACTTCGTCACTCACAGCTATTAAATTATGGTCAACACATGCATTAGGTTTCAACATTCTATGAGTCTTCTAATTAAAGGCTCTGTATGAATTCTTAAGCTGGTTTTGTAGAGGTAGGCCTACACATTTGTTTTCTTTCATGATGTGCATGCCTACTTTATGTTATATTACAGAGAATTTACAAAGGGCACTAGGAAAATTTTGCAATGTGAGTGAACACTTTAGACTTTTTAAAAATAATTTCCACCTCACTCAATACACTTCTCCATACGTCGAAACCAGTCACTTAACCAACTCTGCCATTTCTCTTCGGTTACACTTTCACACTCTTGATCCCATGCTGCCAGAAGCTCCTCGTCGGATGCAAAACGCCGCCCTTTCAGCTTCAGCTTCACTTCTGGGAAGAGTGCGAAGTCACATGGGGCAAGATCAGGACTGTGTGGAGGGTGTTCAAGCACAGTCAACACTGATCTGGTAATAAAATCCATTGTTGCATTAGCACGATGTGCTGGAGTACTGTCGTGATGCAAGAGCCAAGTATTGAGCCATGACCTTGAACAGAGCTGCTTGAGAGCCTGGATGACCTGAGGCAGTCTCACTGTACCACTTCGCAGTAACTGTCCTTTGTGTTTCTAGCACAACCCGAGTCAGGATGCCACGTTTAGTGAAGAATACTGCATCATCCTTTTCGTCACTGACCTTGACTTTTGCAGTCACAGGAGTACCCTCTTCTTCAAACAGTCACACCTTGTTCTGGCATTTTATTGGGACATCGTAATAATAAAGCCAAGTTTTGTCACCTGTAACGATGCTATTGACGTTATGCTAAGTCCCATTTTCAAACTGTTTTAGCATTTTTCGGCACCATTTCACTCGATGTGCCATTTGTTCCTCTGGAAGTGAATGGGGGGACCCAAAGGGAACAAACCTTTCTAACATGGAGATGATCGTGTAGAATTGAATGAATAGCTGGTGCAGGTATGTGGAGGGTCTCTTCTATCTGCCGATATGTTAACCGCCTCTCTTGCTGCAGCATTTTCCTCACAGCTTCAATGTTTTCCTCAGTCACTGATTCAGATGGTTGTCCAGAACGAGGTTCGTCTTCAGCACCAAAATTTTCCCTCTGGAACTCTTTGTACCAGCGGAAAATTGTTGTCCGATGTGGACAGTCTTTCCCCAGCATAGGAGCCATTTCCTCCAGGCACTGGTCAACAGTTAATCCACGAGCAAAACTGTAGCAGATAATTGCGCGATATTCACCTTTAGATCACACTGATATCTTAACTTGCTTTCAATCCCACTGCTTGGTAACAACTGGTGTGAAGGTCGCGCCTTGCTGTTTTCTAGACCGGTTTTCACCCCTCTTCTCATCCCTCATCATAACAGGGGTGTCCAGCCAACCATTTTTGTGTATTGCAAAACTTTCCTAGTGCCCTTTGTACTTGTAGCCTAAATTTGCTTACAAATGTAAGATCTTCAGTAAATAAATAACTAACTGTCGCATGCGAAAGAAAATTGGTAAAATTAAGGTTGCCAATTTGGTTCATAAACACTTTGATTTATTACTTTGACATGGTCTACCTTAAACTTGGGTTAGGTTTGGAGAATACTTTAATAATCAGCATTAAACTTATGTACTTTTTATTACTTTCATATTTCAAGATGTAATTGAAGCAATTAATTAAGGCATCATACATTAAAATTTAAAATTTTACCACCAAAACATCTGTCATACAAAAGTGATTGAAAGTTCAAAGAAATTCAACTTACGTTAAAATGTTCTTCACAGCAATAAACCGTAGACTTTTCCGATATATCATCGGCATATTTCCGGCTCACCAGAGTCTTTTGGCACATTTATAAACAATTTGTTTGGGGTGGTATACATTGTGTTAGTGCACATCAGAACTATGGACCATTCACTGTCTGAGCAAGGTTCATTTCAAGTCCAGAAAATAACACTTAGATTATTACACAATGTACAGACATCGAATTTAATCAGAGCAGACACTAACGTAAAGTAAAAATGCTTTAGTGTATCCTGTTTCTCACAGCACTCTATGTGTTATTTCGTCTGCTAACACCGTCAACCTGTACGATGACATCAGACCAATGAGATCGCGTACTTGCGTCACGTGACATTTTCATACTTTAATTTCGATTTTTATCGTGTTTGAGTTATTATTTCTACATCTGACCACATTTTTTAATTCTGCATGAAAGTTTGAATCAGATTAGCACATTTTAAATTAAAATCCTGGATCATGCATGTACCCTATTGGAGCAAATGCGGGCATTTGAGATTACACGTTCCACTCATGTGTAATGGTGGTTGCATATGCAGCAAAGCACATCTTTCCTCATCTCAAGTTCGAATAATGCATGTCTCTAGTATCCGAGTAGGTGTACATCCTATCTACAGTTATTCACAAATTATGCAGGGTTATTCAGCTAAGATGTCCGCCTTAAATAAGTCATGAACACTTTAAGATACTGACGTTCTGTTTTTACTTTCGTTAATGGTATTAAGGGGTTCATATTTAAACAAGCAATACTTTTCCAGGCTTTTTGACAAAATTTATTGGCTTGCACGTTTTCTTATGAGAACGTTATTTCACGCAATAACTCCCTCCATGGCACTACAGCCCTTGAAGGGCCTTGGCCTACTAAGCGACCGCTGCTCAGCCCGAAGGCCTGCAGATTACCAGGTGTCGTGTGGTCAGCACGACGAATCCTCTCGGCCGTTATTCTTGGCTTTCTAGACCGGGTTCACGCAATAACTATTGATGATATACGAAGGACATCCGGAAAGTGGTACCCGTTTGCGTAATAAAGACACAGGAGTAAATATTAACAAATATACACATTTTTATTGGAAAGAGCATACTTTACACTACTTCTCCACATAATCTCCAAGCAAATTTAGGCATTTGTCATAACGTGGGGCGAGTTTATATATTCCAGCGTCATAGTCCTCCGCCGCCAGCGTATTAAGATACGTAGTCACGGCTCGTTTAAGTTCTTCATCGCTGTCAAATCTTTTTCCCGCCAGAAAGTTTTTAAGCTTCGTAAAGTGATGAAAATCCGAAGGGGCGAAGTCCGGGTTATACGGGGGATGGTCGAAGGTTTCCACTTGAATTGCTGCAAAAGTTGTGTTATCGCAGCTGCATGAGACCTGTGATTGTCATGAAGGAGAATAGACAATAGACCTCGCCGTCGATTTTGTATTGTCCGCCGTAAATTCTTTAATGTTTCACAATACGCATTGGCATTAATTGTGTCTCCACGGGCCATAAAACCAATGAGCAGTACACCTCGGCGATCCAAGAAAATGGTTGCCATGAGTTTCCTGGTGGACAGAACTGTCTTGAATTTTTTTGGTTTGGTTGGTGAATGAGCATGATGCTACTCCATTTACTCTCAGGTGATGCATAACAAACCCATGTTTCGTCCCCAGTAATGATGCGAGTGAGGGAAGAGTCTCCTTTATCGGAATAACGATCCAGAAACGTCAGTGCTGCAGCCATACACTTGGTTTTGTGCTCCGCTGTAAGCATGCGAGGGACCCACCTTGCACAGATTTTTGAATAATGCAGATGGTCTTTAACAATTTCATGAACAATTGTTCGAGACACATTAGGAAAATATTCACAGAGTTCATCAATTGTGACGCGCCGATCGTTCCTCATGCATTCGTCCACTGCGCTCAGCAGTTGGTCTGTAATGACAGATGGTCTCCCTGAACGCTCCTCGTCGTGCGTATTCCCCCTCCTCAGGTTGAAGTTGCGACACCAGCGCCGAACAGACGACTCGTCCATCACATTGTCTCCATACACCTCCGTTAACTGGCGATGAATATCACAAGGTCGAACGTTTCGTGCATTAAGAAATTTAATCACGGCCCTCACTTCACAACTGGCGGGGTTCTCAATTTGTTTAAACATTTTAAACGATCACAGACACAAAACAGGCAATGCTAGCGTCACGCAACCTCGCACAGAGCAGGCAGACAAGCCACTGACGCGGTCTGACCTTGCCCTGCGGCTACCCTAGTCGTCAGCGCTTCATGCGGCGCTAACGGTTACTACTTTCCGGATGGCCCTTGTACTATCAAGTCTACACTCGTAGTTACTGGAACGTCACACAGCTCGCACTACTGGAGAATCGATCTCGAGATTCTCGCGAGTGTCTCGAGATCTGCGATGTCAGTCTCGAGAGTCTCGAGCGAGAGCGTTGTCCATCACTAGTTGAACATGCAGTACTTTTTCAGGCTTTTGACAAAATTTATCGGCACACATGTTTCCACTATAATCTATCAGCTTCATGTCCGTAATGTGGCATTCATAGGACTCCAGCAAGTCAAAGCCCTTTATTGTACACGCACGCACATTAATGGTGTCCCGACATAAACAATCAACACCGCCCCACTCCAATACTGAAAAGGGGGGGGGGAGAGTGTAAAGGGATAGTGTTGAAGGCCACTCCAGTACTGAAAAGGAGGGGAAGGGAGTGAACAGGTAGTGCTGAATACACAGTGTGTGTATTCCGGCGTTATACTGTAACATTGTATAATAAGATGGCTCCTATCCTATCACAGGTGAATCGAGGCCGTATTATTGGCATGTGGGAGGCTCACATGGTCCCCCAAGCAATAGCAAAAGCAATACCATGCAGTCCTAAGACAGTTTGGAGATGGATTGAAATATGGCAAGAACGAGGTGAAGAAGGATTGGTAGACCCAATATAACGCAGCGGTTAAAAACCTCCTTTACCTCTTAATACTGTAATTAACAGAGCAGGCTACTTATTAATTTTTTATGTTAAAATGCTATTTGTTCGGGGCACAATATATGAACCTGCATGTAATTGGAATTGCGAAAGTGTTGAGTGTTGAATGTGAGGAACGTTAAGGACGACACAAACACGCAGTCCCCAGGCCAGGGATATAATCATTTACAATTAAAACCCCTGTCCCGGCCGGGAATCGAACCCGGGGCGGCCGGACGCGTTGCCCCGTACATCGCGGGGCCGGACGAGTAGGTAACCTAATGCTGTACTTCAATACATCCGCCACTGTGCCCATTTCGATCACAATGAAGTCTTGTAGCGGGCTGTCTGCATGCAGTCCATGCAGCAATGCGTTAAGCGAGAAGGTGAGTCATTGTGCCTTCGACACGACCCCTTCACTCCCTTCCCCCATGTTTTGTACTGGATTGGCCTTCAACACTACTCCTTCGCTCTATCCCCTTTTCTTCAGTACTGGGGTGGGGCAGTGTTGATTGTTTATGTCGGGACACCATTAATGTGCACGTCTGTACCATATGTAAATATCATAACATTATGTATTTTATTAGAATAGTGGCATTCTTGTTTAATATTAGTAGTGTGTTATTCTGCACTCTAAGAACTCTTAAGAACGGTACCCTATTTTTAACCTTTTAACAATACTGTTTTTGAAAATGTGGCATTCACAGGACTCTAGCAAGTCAAAGCCCTTTATTGTACTATATGTAAATATCATAACGTTATGTATTTTATTAGAATTGTGGCATTCTTGTTTAATTTTAATAATGTTTTATTCTGCACAATCGCTATTAAGCAGGTTCATCAACAGCTGACGATGACCTATTTACAGGTCGAAACCGGTAGCGTACTGTCTTTTAATGTAAACATTCTAGACACTTTGTAAAATAAAGTATTGATTAGGTGGACAACTCATCCCTTATGCTTGTGTACACGTTTCCATACAAGAACGTTATTTCATGCAATACTGCTTATGATATACTACCAATCTTACACTCGTAGTTACTGGGATGTTGCACAGATCACAGCACAGGAGTATCTGTCTCGAGATTCTTGCAAGAGTCTCAAGATCTGTGACGTCAGTCTCGAGCAAGAGCATTTCCCATCCCTAATATTAGGCTTCCTTCTTCGTTTCTGGTCAATAGTGGACATAATATATTCATGATAAATTATTTGCAAACCCTGAATGAAACCTAAATGTGTTTACATTTAAATAGTGGCAGCAGCACAGTCATTTGTTTTCTGTGCGTTAGTATGAAAAATTTAAGGTTCAAATTCAGAATGAAACGGAAACTGAGCTAATGAATTCTGTGGTGAATACAGAAGTGAGCGTTATCTGAGATAATGACATTATCAGTTTTGGAAATCTAAGATAACAGCAAGGCACTAAGGATAACCACAATTACAGGTAAGTGTACGAAGAGGGAGCAACAGAAATAGGACACAAGCAAATGGAAACACAGAAGGACAATCTCCACATCTTCATACATTGCTGACTTCAATTAGGCTCTCTCCTCATCCATCCCTTCTTCTTCTTCTGTCTTTTCTCAGCCTCCAATGTGCTGTTTCTGTTTACTCATCCGGCTTTCTTCCTATCCTACACTTTTCACATCAAAACTGAAGATCTGTCAAAATAGTCTCGCAGTGACTCCCGGTGAAGGTGGATTTCGAACACTTACGTTACTGCATGTGATGAATTTCATGTTGTATCCGTATTAACGTAGAATGATCACTCTTTCGGAGATGTATATCACTCCTTTTAGTCTGGCTCCATGGCTAAATGATTAGCGTGCTGACCTTTGGTCACGGGGTCCCGGTTTCGATTCCAGACAGAGCCTGGAATTTTAACCCTCATTGGTTAATTCCGCTGGCATGGGGGCTGGGTGCATATGCCGTCTTCATCATCATTTTAACCTCAAGATGCTCAGGTCACCTACGGGGGTCAAATCAAAAGACCTGCACCTGGCAAGCCGAACATGTCTTCGGACACTTCCGGCACTAAAAGCCATACGTCATTTCATTTCAATACAAATTATGATTTATCAAATCATAAAAATAAGTTAAACAATCATTAACAGTTTTGTAGGACTCGTTTCGTCTCTATTTAGGACACCTTCAGGTACATTGAATTAGCAATGTAAATTCCAATGATAAAACGTGTGCATGAAAAAAGAATTAAAATTGTTTAAAATAATAATAAGAGTAATGTTATTTGCTTTACGTCCCACTAACTACTTTTGCGGTTTTCGGAGATCCCGAGGTGCCGGAATTTTGTCCCGTAGGGCTCGGTGGCTCAGACAGTCGAGGCGCTGGCCTTCTGATCCCAACATGGCAGGTTCGATCCTGGCTCAGACCGATGGTATTTGAAGGTGCTAAAATACGTCAGCCTCATATTGATAGATTTACTGGCACGTAAAAATAATTGGAGATTAAAAGTGTCATAGTCCCGCTAGTGTAAATAACATTATGTATATGTGTGAACACAGTATAGAAATTAAACACTATCTTTGTCATCGGACACATGTTATAATAGAAGAGAAATGCGCTCCAAAGATAGAATGCTTATTGATATCTTGAGATCGTCACGGGATATTAAAATAATGTCACATGAAGCAGCTGAGAATATAGTGAAACTTCGTTTGATAGTTACTCATTAAGACGTTTTCCTGCTTAACACCACGTAAATTCTAAGTCCCGATTCTCATTGTATTAAAATCTATATAAAAATACCTCGCTTATCGTGTAACGAATTTTCGCTGTTACCGCTTAGTACAATCACAATTTTCCTAGCCCTGAAAATGTTATTTGTCATCTCTTGTGAATAAACGTGGTTTCTCAGATAAGCAACATTGCCACAGTTGTGTGATTAGGGAAAATGGCCTTAAATTCCTTAACTTCACAGGATAAGTTTCACCTTCGAGGAGCAAGCTGTTAGCATAAAAAATGTTGAGTTTTGCTTCTCTGTTAGCATCGAGATTGCTCAGTAATACAGTGAGCCTATCGCTTGTATTTTGCATTCCATTCAAAAGTTAGAAATTGATTTTGTGTTGAGTGGTACAGTGAGGCATAGAGAATATTTTTCGTGTGGTACGGCAGCCTATATCTGGATTAGGAACATATAAACATACCTCCTACATCACGAATTTTTGCTATGCCACAGTTGTGTGATTACGGGAAAGGGCCTTGAAATACTGAACTTCACAGGATAACTTGCACCTTCGGGGAGCAAGCCGTTAGCCTCAGGAATGTTCAGTTTTAATTTCAAGGGTTTTATATATGAATATAAATAGTCTGAGAATTTCACAAGAAGGAATTTATAAAATTTACTTTGTTTAATTTACGTTGATACATACTCTGAAATCACAAATGATAATAGAAAGGACTTTAGTATTTCGTTAAAGGGAAATATTAACTTACTTTCAACATGCTTTATTGTTTGACATCAAGAAAAACATGATGGACATAACTGGTTGAAAAGAACATTACTTATTTGGATTTTACACGATCAACACAATTTTTGATATTTTGTTATAGGAATTGAAATATATTCTCCAATAAATATCTTTGATCATTACAATTCAGCAATATAATAGGGTAACTTTTCATAGATTGAATAAATGGAGGAAAGTTATGATATCTATTATTTCGCCTTACGATCCTCCCTCTCTGTACCCTCGCCTAAGGACTAGGCACCCCTTAGAAAGATCTCATACTCTTTGAAATCAATTTTTTCTGGTACAATATACTCCCCACAAAATATTATCGCCCCAGCATTTGCTGTGCACTCGGGGAGTCAATCGACGTCTTACTAAATTTACTAGTAATCTGATTTAGCGTATCCCTCCCTTCCTCCAGACCTCATAATTCAGCTCCATAGTGTACTCTGCTTAACACTCATGTCTTGTACACTACCTTTGTATACTATAACTTATTCCCGGGAATTTGATCTCCAAAATCTTGACAACTGAGAGAGCCGCCAGCCTCCTCTATTTCGCTCTCTTAATATGACTTTCCCATCCCCCCTTTTCGCTTATAAGAACCCCCAGATATTCAAACTTTTCTGCCTCTTCAATCACTTCCCCCTGGACCACGCATTTCCCCCTTTTCTTTCTCATCCTGTTCTTTCGACCTGAGAATTTCGTCTTATTACAATTCATTTCCAGGGACCTCTTATTTGCATACTCTGAAACTGCACTTAAACTTCTCTGTAAACCCCACCCTATTAAGCCATTAATATCACATTTTCAGTAAAAATCAATCGTGGGATCTCTTGGTCGCCTAAACCTGGGCATGCACAATTTTCCCTCCATGTCCTTGCAAAATATCATTTATATACATACATACATACATACATACATACATACATACATACATACATATATACATACATACATACATACATACATACATACATACATACATACATACATACATACATACATACATAATCATTATAGACTGTTATGCTTTTGAGCGTTCACTCTGCAAGCCTCTGTGGATTTCCTAAACGTCGCCACAATCCTCGATTTGCAACTAGTGTTGTGGCCTCATTTAGTTCTATACCCCTTATCTTTAAATCGTTAGAAACTAAGTCTAACAATCGTCGTTTTGGTCTTCCTCTACTACTCCTACCCTCCATAACAGAGTTCATTATTCTCCTAGGTAACCTATCCTCCTCCATTCGCCTCACATGACCCCACCACCGAAGCCGGTTTATGCGTACAGCTTCATCCATCGAGTTCACTCCTAAATTAGCCTTTATCTCCTTATTCCGAGTACCCTCCTGCCATTCTTCCCACCTCTTTGTACCAGCAATCATTCTTGCTACTTTCATGTCTGTTACTTATAACTTATGAATAAGATATCCTTAGTCCACACAGCTTTCGCTCCCGTAAAACAAAGTTGGTCTGAAAACAGACCGATGTAAAGATAGTTTCGTCTGGGAGCTGACTTCCTTCTTACAGAAGACTGTTGATCGCAACTGCGAGCTCACTGCATTAGCTTTACGACACCTTGATTCAATCTCACTTACTATATTACCACCCTGAGAGAACACACAACCTAAATACTTGAAATTATCGACCTGTTCCAGCTTTGTATCACCAATCTGAGATTCAATTCTGCTGAATTTCTTACCTACTGACATCAATTTAGCCTTCGAGAGGCTAATTTTCATACCACACTTATTGCACCTATTTTCAAGTTCCAAGATATTAGACTGCAGGCTTTCGGCACAATCTGCCATTAAGACCAAGTCGTCAGCATAGGCCAAACTGCTTACTACATTTCCACCTAACTGAACCCCTCCCTGCCATTTTATACCTTTCAGCAGATGATTCATGTAAACTACGAACAGCAGAGGTGAAAGATTGCTGCCTTGTCTAACTCCTGTATGTAACATGAACCAAGAACTCATTCTACCATCAATTCTCAATGAAGCCCAATTGTCAACATAAATGCCTTTGATTGATTTTAATAATATACCTTTAATTCCATAGTCCCTCAGTATGGCGAACATCTTTTCCCTCGGTACCCTGTCATATGCTTTCTCTAGATCTATGAAACATAATCACAACTGCCTATTCCTCTCGTAGCATTTTTCAATTTTTACCTGGCGCATACTGAAAATCTGACCCTGACAGCCTCTCTGTGGTCTGAAACCACACTGGTTTTCATCAAACTTCCTCTCAACGACTGATCGCACCCTCCCTTCCAAGATGCGAGTGAATACTTTGCCTGGTACACTAATCAATGAGATACCTCGATAGTTGTTGCAACCTTCCTTTTCCCTTGCTTATACACTGACTGACAGAGCAAATCCAACACCAAGGAGTGGACAGAACTTTATGCCAATTGCAGGGTAGACTGACGTCACTGAGGTATGCTCATGATGTGAAATGCGCCGCTGTGCTGCGCACGTAGCGAACGATAAATGGGACACGACGTTGGCGAATGGCTCACTTCGTACCGTGATTTCTCAGCCGACAGTCATTGTAGAACGTGCTGTCGTGTGCCACAGGACACGTGTATAGCTAAGAATGCCAGGCCGCCGTCAACGGAGGCATTTCCAGCAGACAGACGACTTTACGAGGGGTATGGTGATCGGGCTGAGAAGGGCAGGTTGGTCGCTTCGTCAAATCGCAGCCGATACCCATAGGGATGTGTCCACGGTGCAGCGCCTGTGGCGAAGATGGTTGGCGCAGTGACATGTGGCACGTGCGAGGGGTCCAGGCGCAGCCCGAGTGACGTCAGCACGCGAGGATCGGCGCATCCGCCGCCAAGCGGTGGCAGCCCCGCACGCCACGTCAACCGCCATTCTTCAGCATGTGCAAGACACCCTGGCTGTTCCAATATCGACCAGAACAATTTCCCGTCGATTGGTTGAAGGAGGCCTGCACTCCCGGCGTCCGCTCAGAAGACTACCATTGACTCCACAGCATAGACGTGCACGCCTGGCATGGTGCCGGGCTGGAGCGACTTGGATGAGGGAATGGCGGAACGTCGTGTTCTCCGATGAGTCACGCTTCTGTTCTGTCAGTGATAGTCACCGCAGACGAGTGTGGCGTCGGCGTGGAGAAAGGTCAAATCCGGCAGTAACTGTGGAGCGCCCTACCGCTAGACAACGCGGCATCATGGTTTGGGGCGCTATTGCGTATGATTCCACGTCACCTCTAGTGCGTATTCAAGGCACGTCAAATGCCCACCGCTACGTGCAGCATGTGCTGCGGCCGGTGGCACTCCCGTACCTTCAGGGGCTGCCCAATGCTCTGTTTCAGCAGGATAATGCCCGCCCACACACTGCTCGCATCTCCCAACAGGCTCTACGACGTGTACAGATGCTTCCGTGGCCAGCGTACTCTCCGGATCTCTCACCAATCGAACACGTGTGGGATCTCATTGGACGCCGTTTGCAAACTCTGCCCCAGCCTCGTACGGACGACCAACTGTGGCAAATGGTTGACAGAGAATGGAGAACCATCCCTCAGGACACCATCCGCACTCTTATTGACTCTGTACCTCGACGTGTTTCTGCGTGCATCGCCGCTCGCGGTGGTCCTACATCCTACTGAGTCGATGCCGTGCGCATTGTGTAACCTGCATATCGGTTTGAAATAAACATCAATTATTCGTCCTTGCCGTCTCTGTTTTTTCCCCAACTTTCATCCCTTTCGAACCACTCCTTCTTGGTGTTGCATTTGCTCTGTCAGTCAGTGTATATAGGTGCAATTACTGCTTTTGTCCAATCTGAAGGTACCTGACCAACACGCAAGTTTGTATTACATTAATCATGGCTGACGGTGGGCGAATGGACACTCTCATTGGTTGAAGGCTAGTCCAATAAAATGTCGTTCCCATAATTCAATAGAGAGAGAAGTTATGACCAACTTACGCGATGAAAAGACCTAAGAGTGAGGCAATGTAAAGAATGAGCATATGAAACAAATAAGAGTAACTATATCTTGGTATGGTGAACTATGGTAGTGACATTTCATAGGGCAAATCTTCAGGCCATGTAGAGTCTATTCGTGCCAACGCCAGCCACGATTATATAACAACATGATGAAATAGTTGACACGTTTCGATGCAGTAATTACGATTCTAAACACTTGAAACCATAGATGGCGCTAGTTATGCTTAAATATGAATACGAAATAGAGGCTTAAATCCGCGCGACTTGTGATTGAATATAAAAAAGAAATACAGGCCTAATTATTAGTAGTACGTAGCGTTCCCCACACCGGAAGAAAAAATCACAAGGAAATGTAACCTGAATGATAAACAATGTATAATAGAGAAGAAGAATGTATGTAAATGGAACCAACCTTAATGTAGTGGAGGTTAGGCGACGACACGAAAAAACAACACGATTGAACTTCTCATTCACTAATAATTTGACGTGACGGCCACACCATTCACATACTCTGCTATTTGAAATCAAATTGTGACGTACATAGAATTGAAGTAAATCATTGAAATTGTTCTTGTAATTCGCTGAAAAACTTGTTACATTAATAACACATCCATCGCACGATGCCATATCAATATAATTACAGTAGATATGTTTTCTGTATCAACAATGGCCAGATGCACTGGATGCGCTATGTACGAAGAAGTAGTAGGCTTTGCTTCTATCCATCCTATCATTTCGTGACCAGTAAGCGACATAGAATGCCGTGGTGTATTAATGTGAAGAGAAACGTCATTGTGGTCCAGGGCTAAGTCGTGCGAGTCGTCTGCGAGAAAAATAAACATAGTCCAGGGCTAACCTAACCTAACCTAACCTAACCTAACCTAACCTAACCGCGAGTCGTCTGCGAGAAAAATAAATAACCTAACCTAACCTAACCTAACCTAACCTGTGATAAAATTAAACATAGTCCTAACCTAACCTAACCTATGTGAAAACAAATGTAATTGTGATCCAGGGCTCAACAAATGTAATTGTGGTCCAGGGCTCAGTACCATTTAGTTCCTAAGTACAGTGGTTGGCAGCATCGGCGAGTCGTGCAAGTCGTCTGCGAGAAAAATAAACATAGGACAGTCATACCGCGCGTATATATTGCCGATGAAAGCGGTAACCATGGTACTACCGCGGTACTAATCTTGCGTGACATGTACTGAAGTTGTAATGCCATTTCATCCCTGCCTTCCCACCATACTTCACCATTTCAGGTCTAATTTCATCTATTCCTGCTGCTTTATGAAAATGGAGTTTATTTACCATCCTTTCCAATTCCTCAAGCGTAATTTCACCATCATTTTCCTCCTTTCCATGAGCTTGCCTGTTCACAACACCACCAGGATGATTTCCTTTTACATTGAGAAAATGTTCAAAATATTCCTTCCACCTCTCCAGTGATTCCCTGGGATCTATTATGAGTTCACCTGAATTACTCAAAACACTGTTCATTTCCTTTTCCCTTCCTTTCTAAGATTCTTTATTACTGTCCAGAAAGGTTTCCCTGCTGCTTGACCTAGCATTTCCAGGTTATTACAAAAATTCTCCCCACGACTTCTTTTTGGATTCAACAACTATTTGTTTCGCTCTCTTTCTTTCATCTACGTACAAATCCCTGTCTGCATCGGCCCTTGTTTGGAGCCATTTCTGATAGGCTTTCTTTTTACGTTTACAAGCTGCTCTCACTTCATCATTCCACCAAGATGTTCGCCTTTTCCCATCTTTACACACAGTTGTTCTTAGGCATTCCCTTGCTGTTTCTACTACAGCATCCCTGTATGCCACCCATTCACTTTCAATATCCTGAACCTGCTTACTGTCTACTGTTCGAAACTTCTCACTAATCATATCAATGTACTTCTGTCTAATTTCCTCGTCCTGGAGATTTTCTACCCTTATTCGTTTGCAGACAGATTTCACTTTCCCTACCCTAGGCCTAGAGATACTTAGTTCACTACAGATCAGTTAGTGGTCTGTATCTTCGAAAAATACCCGGAAAACTCGCACAATTCTAACAGATTTGCTGAATTCGAAGTCCGTTAAGATGTAGTCTATTATGGATCTGGTACCCCTAGCCTCTCATGTGTAGCGGTGAATAGCCTTATGCTTGAAGAATGTATTCGTAACAGCTAAACCCATACTAACAAAGAAGTCCAGCAAACGCTTCCCATTCCCATTAGCTTCCATATCTTCCCCACATTTACCAATCACCCTTTCGTATCCTTCAGTTCTATTCCCAACTCTCGCATTGAAATCGCCCATTAGCACTATTCTATCTTCGCTGTTGACCCTGACCACTATATCACTCAATGCTTCATAAAATTTGTCAACTTCATCCCCATCTGCACTCTTACATGGTGAATACACGGACACAATTCTAGTCCTAATTCCTCAAACTGTCAAATCTACCCACATCATTCGCTCATTTACGTGCCTAACAAAAACTATGTTGCGTGCAATGGTATTCCTGATAAAGAGCCCTACCCCAGACTCTGCCCTTCCCTTTCTAACACCCGTCAAGTACACTTTATAATCTCCTATCTCTTCCTCGTTATCTCCCCTTACACGAATATCACTTACTCCTAGCACATCCAGATGCATCATCTTTGCTGACTCAGCCAGTTCTACTTTCTTTCTTCCGTAAGACCCATTTATATTGGTAGCTCCCCATCGAATTCCATTTCGTTCGCCAAGTTGCTTCCAAAGAGTCCCTCGCCTGTCAAATGGGAGTGGGACTCCGTTACTCCCATAGGTCAGAGGTTTGCTTAAAATGTTCTGAGCTCGGTAAATTCATGAAGCAGGACGCTACCCTACTTGCACATAGTCCAAGTGAGGATCTCTCCTCTAACTGGCTATGGACTACCGGTGAATTGTATAGGCCTAGCCGCCTGAGCACAAGGAGGGCCATGACCCAGAATATGTCCGAGATGGCCACTCCCATTCCATATCAACTGGTATCCCGACTCTCAGGACCACTTACTAGGCCACTCAGTCGTTGCCCATGGTTCACGAACTAGGACGTTACTACAGTAACCAACATCATGAATCATAATATCATTTATAAGTAATAAAAACAGAATCGGAGATAGTTTACAGCCTTGCTTCAAGCCAACCTTGCATTCAATCAGGTCGCTTACTAATCCTTCTTCTAGTTTAATACAACAGTAGACTTTATCATATATGGCCTCATTGGCTCGGATCATCTTTCCTGAACCCCCCACCCTTCCTAATTTTTCTACTAACGCACTTCTACTCACTTTGTCGAAAACTTTCTCAAAATCAATAGCAGCTAAATATACTTTATACCTCATTCCTTATTCAGATATTTCTCCAGAATCATCTTAACTATCATAATATCTGTCATCCTTCTGCCCTTTCTAAAAACACCCTGAAAATTTGACAGTATCGACTGCTCTTCAGCCCAGTCTCTCAGTCTGTTCGCTAATATACCTGTATAAATCCTACTCAAGGAGTCCTGTAGTGTTATTCCTCTATAATTACTCAGGAGAGATTTCTCTCACCTTTCTTTTTGTAAATTGGGCATATAATCCCAATTTGACACACTTTTGGGAACCTACCACACTCAAAAATCTTGTTCTCAGCTTTACTATGCTCTCTTTCATATTTCTATTATTTACCTATTTCTTTCCAAAATAAATTATTGATTCCATTTCTTCCTCCTGCCAACCCAGTTCTCAGTTTCCCTATCAACCCCCATTACCTCCTCTTCTAATATCTCTATCTAACTCATGAATCTGTACATCTACTCCCCTCTGTATGACTTTCTCCCCCCTTCTTTTTCTCCACCTATTCCTCCCTCCTAATAATTTGCAAAAATAGCCACCAATGAATCATAGTCAATTTTCAGATTGTCAAACCCCCCATTAATTTTATTCACTCTATCCCACACCCTTTCAGGTTTCTTCATTCTACAATCCCTATTTATTGCCTCTGCTTGTTCTCGCAGCCATAATTTCTTCATCTCTGCAATTTTCTGCTTGTATTCTTTCCTTAATTTACAGAAATCTTCCCTCTTTGCACTCCCTCCCTGCTTCCTATATTTTTTTAGAGCCCTCATGACTACTTTCCTCATTTCCTTACACTCTTTATTATACCAACCATCTTTCCCTCCATTCTTTCTTTTCTTAAATCTAGCTATCTGAGTTACCCTCTTTATTGGATATTCAATTAACTCCAGTGCTCTATCAACATTATCTTCCCTTAAATCTACCTCCCACCCACACTTAATTAATATTCTTTTATATAAGAGTATCTAATTCCTGTTTTACATTCTCTGACCACTTATATTTAATGTATCTTCTACCCTTCTCTACACTCCTTTTCCTCCCTCACACTTCTTATACTGGGGCATGATGGGATTCAAACCAGTCCCCTATTTCTATCACCTTAATTCTGTCCACCAGGTCGTCCGAACTAATTACTAACTCTATAACACTTCTAACCTGAGATGTAATGTACGTCAGTTCCCCTTCCCTATCCCCTTCCCAACGGCCGTTCAGAATATATAGGTGGCTTGCCGCACATAATTCTAGCAGTTTTAACCCATAACTGTTCCTTCCTTATCTGCATTACACCTCGTTCCCCTGATCATCGTCCTATCCTCTTTGCTATATGTCGGACAAAGGTTGCCTATTCTAGCATTCCAGCCACCTAATTACAACATCCCATCTTTCTCACGTTTCCCCCCAATAATACTTATTTCCAATAATAGATCCTGAAAAAATGTTCACTAGCTTATGGCGAGCCCTCAGGGTGACAGCATAGGAAAGCCAGCCACACCTTCTCTCTCACTTTCTCACTCCCCATATTAAACCTGATCCAGATCACCTCGTCCATCTCATTTTCAATGTCTTCACTTAATTCACCAATTCCTTTATTACAACAACTATACCCCCCCCAACATCCTGCACTTCATCCTCTCTTTCCTTTTTCATTTATACTTGACTACAAATCCCCTCCACGTTAACACCTTCCCCATTTCTAATCACATCTCTAACAGCGCTACTGTAACCTTTACTTCAGCGGTTACACAAACACAGTTAAAGGGAGGAAAGTAAATTAAATTACAAGGTACCTAAACGCTATATACACCATAATCATGAAATTAACTGAGGCGAAAACAGCACAAGTAAATATCAGTGAGGGAAATTTGACGATAACAAAGAAGGAATGTGGAACGGTGCTGGGAACCTACGAAGGGCATGGAGTAGCTTAGGTTGCGGTTTTCGGAAAAATCAGCGGTGATCTTTGATTTTCAAAAATATTATTTACAAAATGGACTTTACAAAATAATTACGAATAAGTTCTCCAATGCGGAAAATACCGATACACATTTTGTAAAATACAAATTACATGTTGCTTGAGGTACACAAAATAGACGTTCCTTGACACGAGCTTCCTATTAGGGATGGGCTGCGAACGGAGTCGCGAAGAGTCGACACTGCTACCTCTGGAACCAAGACCAACTACAATTACATCAGACCGTAACACAGAAAAAACATGGCGGACATCGGTGGGCGACGTGAGAGGCTGAGGAGTAGGTTAGGCGTGTTCATTCCTAGCTAACTAAAGGAAACATCACAAGTCGAACGTCATGAAGTGCAAGTAACTAACTCTACTACTTTTGGTGTATAATTATTCATAATTATACACCAAAAGTAGCGTTATCGCGTAATTCTATTGTAAATTCAATTGTAATTTCAGTGGGAGAATTACTTTATAAACGTCAGGTTGAAACAGACACATCATAAAATATTTTCACATATGAAACTTCGGACTTCAAATAAGATAAATAGGTCAACAAATAGCATTATTAACCTTACATTAAATACCATGCAACATCACAAGTACTCACAGCCCATTATGTAAAAAAAACATTCAAACAAATGCATTTCTCATACAAAATTTCAATAATAATAATAATAATAAACACAGAAAAATAGAGATAACTTAATATTTACCTTATTACTGGAGCATGCAATTACTTGCTGCTTAGTTTCATCTGTTTGCGTATCTGCAGTTTCAGTTCATTAGGGTCATCAACTTTCCTTTTCGATTTTTGGCTTGCTAGTTTCCTGGCTATGTCTTTAGAAGCACTGTTTTCTTCTAAGACTTGAATATAATTGTTTATAAAAATGTTAGAGATAATTTTGATGCACTTATTAATAAGATATTTTAATGGGGTACCACATTTGCAGACATCATCCCAGTTACTAATATTATGCACTCACTTAGCTGCATGCCTAAGGTTAACAAACCATACTGCTGACTGTCTAATTTTAAAAAGTCCAGTTCATAAACTTCACTAATCAGAACCTGGAACAGTCTGAACATCTGAGTACACAGAAATACAAGAACGGGTGAGGGGCACTTCAGTCCACCACGGTTTACCAGAGTAAAGTAGGAATATAAATCTTCATCACAAAGTTCACTCATTTCTTCTTCTGACTGCAACGCTTGCAAACAATCAGAACATTTACTACCTAATCTTTCAGTAACTTTAAAAGTAGTGTAGCTTGCAATACAAACCAAAATGTTGCGTGTCTCTGGAGTAATTACAATACTGTCCAAATCTCCTAGGGCTGTTTCCAAAGTTTCTAAGTTTTCAATGTTGTTTTCTACCTTTGCACCTTTATTAATGGCCAATGAGAAATCTTTTAAAGAAAACTCTCCAAGCTGTGCAGACTTTTCAGTATACCCAGTACTTTAAGTTTCCTCTCAGATTCTAAAATCTGCTCTACTGATACATTGTAGGTACATCCACTTAACCGTCTGTAGGCACTAAACCTTCCTTCCAATCCATTATTTTGCAATTTGGCAGCAAGTACGTATGAAAAATCATATTTACTGAAGAGGTACCTACACAACCCAACCATTGCTGCAAGCGTATGGATCAAGGCAATATAAGTTTCCTGGGTCAGTTTGCCATCGGTGACTGATATGTGCCAGATATCAAGAAAAAGTTTAAAACTCTCTAGAAATGAAATCTTCGGATCATCAGGGCCACTGATAGGATGGGCATCATCAATTCGAGTATATGTCCCTTTCATTGGGTGCTGCACATTGCAAATATTCCACCACTTACAAATGACTTTCAAAAACTGTAGTCCCAATTGAAATCTCCACCCCTTGATTTTTTGGCATTTCCAGTGCAGCGATATTCTTTAGATTGAAAATATTAACTGCTAGTGTAACATTCTGCCTCTCTATGGAAGATGGATATAGGGCTTTCCTGCATAAATTTGGTGCCAACTTCAGTAACATACTTTTTCAGAATGAAATAAGTCCTTTAAATCGGAAAACTTGGCTGCAACAGTGGTGTATTCACAGTTAACTGCACCGTCAGTAATATTCGACATGCCAGCAATCGCATCAAATATTTCCTGAACATTAGGGATGTTAAAGGTCTCATCAGGTCAATTTAACCAATTGTTCCTAATACACTTCAATAAATGTACATTATCAAACAAAAGAAATATGCTCTTTGATGAATCGAACGGGTTAGGTATATACGGTTTTAGGAAACCACCACATAAAAGTTCAAACATTTTCCTGTTGGTCCTATGATTGTCACATATTAAGCAAACAACATCAAGTCCTACTTCATGCATCACTTTCATAACTTCATTAGTTAGATTTAAAAGAGTGTCAGCATTCATGTTCTTCACAGGGAAAAGACCTATCACATCCTTTACATCAGAAGATAAGGAAGAGTACATGAAAACCTGCATGGTACTTGCTCGGTCTACTTGCGAACAGTTTTCAGCCACTCCACAAATCCTACCAGCCTTATACGAGAACTTAGAATTTACATAAATCTCATCCAACATCACTGTTACTACTTTTTCATGTTCCTTAAGAAGTTTTACTTTTTCTTGCAAGAATGCTTTCTGTGAAGGCCCAATGCCTGGACAGTTTGGACCTATTTTAGTCAAAAATTTCCTCAAGTACATAGGATGAGGCAAAGTCATCAC
Organism: Anabrus simplex; assembly: GCF_040414725.1. NCBI lineage: Eukaryota > Metazoa > Arthropoda > Insecta > Orthoptera > Tettigoniidae > Anabrus > Anabrus simplex. Next base: position 826,405,428 of record NC_090265.1, read on the forward strand.
ATTTGTAAATCTGAGGAAATGATATGCACCAGGGAATGAAAATGAAATAGTTGCAGCCCATACTAACAATTTGCGGAATAACGCGCCTGATTTGTTTCACATAATTCCAATTGCTCTAGTGCAAATTTTATTTTATTAACCTTCAGTTTGTTGGAGTCACTGTCCACTCTGAGAGCAACTTTTACAAAATTTATTAACATAATTAGTCTTTCACTAACTGTAACACTAGAATCTGAAAAATGTCCAAGGTGACTTACCAATGAATCAAACTTGCTCCATCTGTTGCATTTCAAGCTTTCCTGTCCTTCACTCTCCAAAATCCATCTGAACTGTTGATTAGGTATAGTGATGTTCCTATGGTACACTTGAACATCTAAAGAACTCGTCACTTTAAAACTTACCGGAATTGATGGCACATCATCCTCTTGTAATTTATAAAAGAGAACATAATCCTCATTTTCACTTACAAGAAATGGGGTTAGGTTTCGCTTACGCACCTCAGTTGTAAAACACTGGAAATTATCAATTATATCATTTTTGCACCACTGTTGAAAATTGTTTTCATCTCTCAATCGTACCTCTTGCTTACGAATTTCCGGATCTTTCCGGGACTGGCTTACTTTTGTAGTCAGGTATGTCGGCTGATTGGGGAAAATACTAGGATAGGCATCAGTAGTTAAGTTTGGAACTTTGCGTGGCACTCGAACTGGATCACCACCTTCTATGGGTATAAGGTCTTCCCTAACAATACATTTAGGATCAAAATGATTAATACACACAACACTATTATCATTTGGTTCGAAGTTTTCCCTGTGAATGCACCTAACCCATTTTTGCCTTAATACTGGGTCTTTCGGAAATCTGAACACTGAAACTTGTTCACTACCCTTATAATTGGATTTACATCCAGGCACACAGCACACACGACCCATCGTATTAAACTATACACATACTGCACAGTTAACTGAAAATATAGAAAAAAACACTTTCAGTGAAGAACACTAGAACAATAACCTAATCACCACGTAAATTGCTTAAATAAATAAGCTTTTTAAGATTAAACAGCTTCTTACGGCACTGAAAGAGGCTCCATAGCTTCTTTGAGGCTATAAATATATAAAATATATAAAATTTACGCTTAATTATATTCAAATTCCACGTAATTATTGAGCAACAACACAACTTCCACAATCAAAACAAACTCATGCTAACACGCCGATATCCGCCATACTGGACAGTTTCGATAGGTCGTATAAGGTCTGAGATATTGTAGTTGGTCTTGCTGGAACCGACACTCTCGACTCCAGTGTCGACTCCACTGATGCAGTAACGCCATCTATCAACAATTGTCAGAAATGCTTGGAATTATAGTTCCACGTCCCTCCCTTGGAAACACGTGATACGATGAATACAAGATGATCATTAGCCAGCAAACATTAAATACTGTTTCGAGATTTTATCATCGTTAGTGTTAATGTTGTAGGGGTAGCGCCCTACCCTAGGCACTCCAGTATATAATGCACAACTTCGCGAAGAAATATATATGAATTGTACCTTAAAATCCTTTTAGAAGAGAGATATGTTCATTACCAATGCCAGGGACCCACCAACCCGCCCAAAAATGTATGTTTACTTTTATAACAGAACGAAAGTTTTCACGCACCATCGACCATTAGCCGGCCAGCTACGAGCACGGCCATTGGCTGACATGACGTCATTCCCATAATTCGTAACTCGCTGGTTCCGTTACCAACCCGCGCAGAATAAAAACGCAGCAAGAAACACACCAAGAAAAAAATATGTAATTTAGTAGCTGTAACCTATCTTTCCGAATCCAGGCCAAGCTCTGTCATGAGAACAGTGGCCCCCCGGCGCATACTGCCCGCACGGCAGGAAAAAAAGTAATTTAGTAGCTTTGGGGGCCACACTACCTTCGAGAGGCTCTTAACTATCGCCGCGGCGCAAAGTGCCCGTACGGCAAGAAATAAATATTTTAGTGGTTGTAACCTAAAACAAATTTCGCAACAGTCCGCTGGATATATCCTTAACAGTTGGCAACAATTCGGAGATCGTTGGCAGATCGTAAAGGATGCTTCTATCGGCCAGCGCCTCCTAGGAGGCGCTGCTATCGGCAATCCCGTGAACTAAAAATGAAAGAGCATCACCGGCCGCGGAGCTTCCGTGTACAGCAAGCGGAGTGAGTGGAGTACCTACACAGAGAGCCAACTCAAGACCAAAGAGGATAGAATAGAATAGAGATGAAACTCAATGATAAATTTCGGTTCCAAGCCACTTGGCGCTAGTAGTTTTAGTCTCTTTTCCGAGATAGCGCCACAGTGTGCATTCTGGTGCAATACCTTAGTATTACTATCAACAGATAGCGCGGAGATTTAACATCCGGCGCAGTGACGCACATCCGGGTATGCTTACGGCTCCTCCCCCTCCTTTCCCTGCCCCTCGCCACCCCCCCCCCCGCCAAAAACTGAGATAATAATGCAATTCTACTACTTCCATGCCCAATACATTGTAATTCATATATTTTTATTTCCAAGTACTTACTACGTTGTAAATAATGATCTGATACCCCTAGTTCGTATGGCATACTATGTTACTGAGAACATAACCACACACCTCAAAGCAGCTTCAACTTCAAATGAATGATTGACACATTAACACAAGGCTGATATTATAACAAATAAGCAATCCCTTCGAAAGCAAGACAACAGAGCACACCATATGCAAGGCAATGGGGTATCACATCAATATCCAAGTACCGGTACCACATGAAAATAAAAATAACAATTAAATGCACTGAGACAGGAAATATATAGAACTACATTAATAGAACCATTCAGCTTTCAGCCCCTGATGTGTACTCAAACAGGAAATACAGGATTTCAGGAGGACTGGCGAAGATATATTTCAAATAAACAAGCACAAGGAACTAAGATTTATATCACAAGCACATGGGCACTTGGAATTCAAACAACACAAATACTGTAGCATCATGGGAACTATCGATTAAAATCGATATAAGTTCGAACAAGGTTAATCGATTGGGTAAAGTCGAATTCGATGCAATTCAGCAATATTATCTCCACAATGCTTGACGTTTTATGACTAATTAATTTGTGAGAAGTGCCCACTGATTGAGGTTAGACTTGAAATACTTTAAATACTTCACTTCGAGACAAACTGCCTTTAATTATTAACAACGCTCATTTCATGCTTACTTGCGTGCCATCTACAGAACGTGTATATAACTATTTACACGTTATGAATGACCTCCAGCGCCATCTAGAAAAAGAGACTGAAACTACCTGAAGCTAGCTACAGATTGGAACCAAAAGCCCTATTAGAGTTTCACGCCCCTGCTCAAGACCTTAGCGGTCCCTTTGATGTTAGTCAGACTTCTGGTCGGTGAAAAGGCTTCCGCAGCGCCAAATAGTTCCCTAGGGTTGTTACTTGTTCCTGAAGTCAGAAGCTTTCTTCAATTTGGTTAGATATTCTGGTGAACTGACTTGATGAATTAAAATTTTTGCCCTATATAAATATGGGAAATATATCACAGGTTGTATGTTATTCGGGTTCGTTACCAACTCTTATATTTCATACGTAGATGGCTATGAATAGTTATTATTTTCTGTGGTGTATGTAGCAAAATAATAATTATTTAATATGATATTGATATCTTATTGCACTGTGTACTTAGTAAGTTTGTTTGAGTTCATTCCACTGCTGATAATTTCGCATAATATGTGCGACGTTGAAGATGGATCCACCGAGCTCGATAGCTGCAGTCGCTTAATTGCGGTCAGTATCCAGTATTCGGGAGATAGTAGGTTCGAACCCCACTATCGGCAGCTCTGAAAATGGTTTTCCGTGGTTTCCCATTTTCACACCAGGCAAATGCTGGGGCTGTACCTTAATTAAGGCCACGGCCGCTTCCTTCCCACTCCTAGCCCTTTCCTGTCCCATCGTCGCCATAAGACCTATCTGTGTCGGTGCGACGTAAAGCAAGTAGCAAAAAAAAAAAAAAAAAAAAAAAAGATGGATCCAAGAAAACTGTTGGTAATACTGGCTGCAACAGCGTGTTCAGCGGTGTTCAGTATTCATAATGGCTGCCAGCTGTGAGCGAGACGTGTGTGATGCTGTGACGCTTGAGTGTCCTGTGAAATACTTTAAAGCTAATAAAAGTGGAGAAAAATTAAGTAGGAAATCTAAACCAAATTGTTTTAAACGTTTACAGTAGCCTACGAGATTAGAATCCGCTGTGGACTGTGGAAGACGTGAAAAAGACCGCGCAGCTGACCAGCGTTTCTATGTAGTGTTTACGCCGCTCGCTTAGAATTTAAACTCCATGGAAAATCCAAGTCTCCGGCGAAAGGTCGATGTGTCAGCTCAGTTCAAACTATGCACTCGCCGTAAACAAAACAGGAGGGGCCTTAACACGGTATGGGAATAGGATCCTTGGCGTATTCGATAATAATAATAATAATAATAATAATAATAATAATAATAATAATAATAATAATGTGTACTTACTTAATATTCGTAATCGCCCTCTACCTGCAGATATGTTGTCATGAGAGGAACATGAGTTCGTTTTTACCTTCCGAATGACGAGACTACAATATTTATAACATTCCTGGAAGCATTGTATTTTGCAATCCCACTCACGGGTGGGGTTTTCAGCTTTTTTAACTGTGAGAAACTGCCACTGACAGTCGTTGCACGAGAGCGGAATCGTATACTTATGTTGTAAGTCTCCATGTGCCTCACATAAACTGCATTATGAAATAAAAATAAACCTTGCTTCTCTTGCCTCCGTATTCGTCAATAATCTGTAGGTTTTACATGGTCAATACAGGAATAAATAGGTATGGTACGTAATCAAAGTACAGCTATGTGAAAGGAAGTGATTTCGTTTGATGCTTCACTATTTCAGAATGAAGTACTGTACTTGTCAGATGGACGCACGGCGTTAATGATAAGCTGGTTGTGGCGGAGATGGAGAACCGGACGAGACGGGAAGGGGGAACAGGGGACGTGCTCACATGCGGAAGGATACTTTTCCTAAGCTCTTGACTTGAATTTCAGTATAGAGGTATGCCGTTATAGGTCTATTTCGGCGACGATGATGATAATGACGACTCTAATTGTAGTGGTAATGATAATCTGACAGTATACGTTTACACAATCGCCAATATAGACTTCAACGAGTTCAGTTACGCAGTGTAGGGGGCAACGCGTGCGCCTGCCACCCGGCGGTCCCGGGTTCGATTCTCGGCCGGGTTAGATTTTTAAATTGTAAACGATTAATACCCCCGGCCTGGGGCATAAAACAGAAAAGAAAGAAGCGAGTGCTTAGAGTACGATTTTACAACAAATTTTTTACCAAACATTGTGCGTCATAATAGCCGCCTCTGCAGTCTAGGGAGGCCCCGGGATCGTTTCCGGCCAGGTCAGGGGTTTTTACCTGTATCTCAGGTTTCGTGATCACGTTGAGGTAGAGACCGGGTCTAGAAAGCCAAGAATAACGGTCGAGAGGATTCGTCGTGCTGAACACACGTCACCTCGTAATCTACTGGCCTTCGAGCTGGGCAGAGGTCACTTGGTAGGCCAAGGCCTACCAGGGCTGTCGCGAAAAGGGGCTTTTGTGTATACTACTACACTACTACTACTACTACTACTACTACTACTACTACTAATAATAATAATAATAATGCAACAAGACTTAACGTGGTCCTTGAATTATAATGATAACCTACAACCTGTTTTCCAGTCAGTGACCGGGTCAGGAATGGAATGAATGAAGCCCCCATCCTGCGGCGAGGATAGGAATTGTACCGGTTGCCGAGGCCTGTCGCACTCCTCTGGGGCAATGATGAATGACTGAGGGATAAAATGAAATGATGTTGGAGAGTGTTGCTAGAATGGAAGATGACAGGGAAAACCGGAGTACCGGGAGAAAAAACAAATCTCACGTGGAGTGATCGAGATTTGAACCACGGAACCAAGCGGTGAGGCCAAGGCGCTGCCGCCTGAGCCAACAAGGCTTATATTGGTGTAGTGTATGTTCGAATTATGTTAGAGGATTTACCCATATTAGATTTGTTTTCATCGTACATGTGCAATTCATAATTATTTGCCATCGATATCTGTTTATTAATTTCCTGCTCACGACAAATAAAGACGTAAAATAAAATGTCCGTGGTCTGCTATGCCGATACTTTCTGACATGACACGTTTAATTTTATTTCAACTACACCATTACGCTCGTCGTTTTGGTTAACGATATCGTACTTCACTCTACAATACTCTTAAAACACCCAATGGGCAAATGAACAGCAATATGTATGATATTTCATGTTATTTTCCGCGCCGCGACACGCAAGCGGCCCCGCAATGAGAGTCAAGTTCGCTTGGTGTCGTGAGGCTTCATGCGAAGCGACCGTGCGGCCCCGCATTGCGCATCAAGTTAATTTGGAGTCGAGAGGCTTCATGCGAACCGAGACCGATGTTCGGAGTCGATGGAGTCGGCGCACTCGATTCCAGGCTTCAGTCGCGCCCATCCCTACTATAAGTTCAGAGTCAAACAAATACCGTACATCTAATTACAAACGAAGTCGTCCAATACAATCTTGAAAGTAAGAAGAAACACAATATGCTATTACAGTTTAGATTGAAGTTAAACGTACCTTCCAAAACATCAGTTTAATCGAGAGGCGATTAGGGCAATCTCCTGTGTGATACTTTAACGAAAATTAGATGCAAATTAAAACGGGACTGAAAACAACCGTGCTTACCCTAAGGCCGCCCATCCTGAAAGCGAGGAGTCTCCAACGACGTTAAAACTCCGGCAGACGGCAGACCAAAAACAGACCACGAAATGCTGCCTAGCTCCCTTTAAAAAGTGAACCTTGTCTTGGAGTAGCCAATCAGAACGCAGGAGATTGTCCGGATTCACCAATCACAACTCTTTCTTCGGTCGCGATGTTTAAACCACTTTCTCGACCATATACGATCGTGAATCTTCCATTTCCAGAATATTTCTAGAATGCATAACTAACAAAGGCCAACACATCCTGTTCTAAAATTCCGCATCACAAACTTTGTGGACTGTTCCAGTAAATATAGAAATGTAATCTACTAGTTACAACCGACGTATGTTAGAAAAATATGTTTTACACTGTACAGGTTAGGTAGCTGAATGGAATACAAGTAAAATATTCCAGCACAATGCTCCAGATCATACAGTAAGTACTACTTAAAAAGATTTACAAATAAAATCTTCTACAAACACTTTCCACCTCCAAGAGATTCTACACCTGTGTCAGCTACAATATTGAAACATACTAATTTTATCACTTCCTCATTCCCAATGTTACTTAATAAGCCTTCAATATTTACGAAACCTATCTTCCAATCTAGTTATAACATTTCCTCCCCTGCTTCTCCCCTTCCTCCCTTATTTTGTCCCCACTCTATCACATTACTTGATTTACTTCTTGTTATTATTGCCCTCTCACTTTCCACTTCCATTCAGTCTTTTCTAGGCATTTTGTGATGCTCTTTATCAGTCTTTTTCTCCAGTTCTTTCCCCACAGGTCCCATAAACTCAAAAATCTTCCTCTGCCCAAAGCCTCGCTTCTTTTTCTTTCTTCTCGTGTTCCCTTACCTTTTCTACACACGTGCACACTGTTGACGACACTCACTGATTCTTCATTTTCCCCTACCACTAGTACCTGCTGATCTCTCGTATCCGCTCCTGTGCTGTCCTGGACTCTGTCCTCTTCCATGTACCCACCTCTTGTCCCTTAATGGCCATCCGTTAGCTCTGTGACCTTTCTTTCACCTTGTCTCATCACAAGACAGCATTCCTGTTTAAGTTTTTCATCTATTTCTGTAGCTTAGCCACTGACCAAGTTCTAGACCATCTTCCATTTGCCACAACAAGCTGTTGGCCCCCAATGTATGCTCTCAGTCCTTGATTCCTGGCTCTCACTAGATGCTTTCTTAAAATTCTAAAACTCTTACTTCCTTAACTCCCCATGTCTCCTTTCACCCACACTTTCTCACCTTGAGAATTCCCTGCGTTTCTCACCACAATATCAGCCATCAAGGTAGATAATAACCTGACCTTTATAGGCCTATAACCTCTCACTTTTCCTACCCTTTCCACATCGTCAATGTCCACTTCACTGAAATTAATATTAATTTTATCTCCACACAGATTCTCACCATCACCCTGCCCAGAAACATGGTATCCTTACAACTCTGACTACCAGGGCCAGGAGGATTTGTGAAGCGTCAGATCTACAAGAGGAAATTAAAACCTTGAGAACCACGTCTGAGAGCAACGGTTACAGCAGAGCTTTAATCTCAAGGGTTCTGAAATCGGCACATAATCGAATGTCTGTTAAGAAAAAAGATGTAAAAGGAACTGCTTACCTACCTTACATACATAACATATTGCTAAAATCTTACGTAGGTACCATTTACGAACTGTTTTTGGAACATCAACTAAGATTAGGAAACTCCTGCGACCAACTAAGGATAGTTTGCCTAAATTGCAACAATCTGGTATCTACACAGTTCCCTGTACTTGTGGCAAGGTTTATATTTGGCAGACTTCGAGAACGGTGTGTACTCGCATCAAAGAACATACCAGATGTATCAGACTCAACCAACCTGATAAATCAGCTGTTGCTGATCATGCCTTAACACCTGGTCATGATGTCTTGTTCCAAGAAGTGTATGTTCTTGCCCGTATAAAGCAATATTGCCCAAGAATTATCAGGGAGGCGGTTGAAATACGCAAACACCCAGATAATTTCAACCGCGATACAGGTTATAACCTCAGTGAATCATGGCTACCTATTATCAGAACCATTAGAGAGTAATGCTTTGCTGTTGCCATTCATGGGGCTAAAATGGCGTCCCTTTTACATCTTTGGCCACCATTTCAAGCTGCCTTGTTGCTTTCTCCTAGCAACCATCAATACGTTGTTTCTTTTCTCTTTTGTCTCCTGATGAAGAAAGGCAAGGTTCCTTTCGAAACGTTGAGTATGTTTACAATTATTTACACGGCATAAGCCCAAATATATAACTCGTGAATAATATTTTATTTTAGATCACCTCCACCACCTTATACACTACATACACTGTATTCTCTTTGGCTCCCTCTTGGAACACCATAGATAAATATACATTTCCTCGTACATTCCTGACTACTAATTACTTCATCTTTCTTCAACTTGGCCACCTCTTCCAAATTTTTCACCTTCTTTCTCAGTAGCACTATTTCTTCCACATTAGCATTACTTCCCACATTGGATGTTGTCTCACCCATTTTTTCTTGAATCCACCTCTCCAGATTAGCATTACTTCCCACATTGGATGTTGTCTCACCCATTTTTTCTTGAATCCACCTCTTCATATCATTTATATCCTTCGATCGATCCCTTATTTCCTTAATTTGGTCGATTTGGCTCGCGTCTTTAACCACCTCCTTAGTTGCTTCAATTTCATCTCAACCGATGGCACCACGTGTATTAGGATCAGGTTCAATTCCATGCCCCTAATAACTAGTAGAACTGCCACCAATGCCCCTTCCCTCAAACTTTCCATATCACCCCTGCTTCCCATTCTCATTACTTTTCTTTTCATACTCCTCTGCCATTTTCCAATTACCGCTCGATATTCTTCAACTGAAATCCCCATGTTTCGCACCACAACCACTCAGCACATCCGCTGTCGCTGCTTGCTTAAGCTCAACTGGTGTAATATAAAGATCTATCGAATTCAAATATTGAAGTAAAGCTTCACCATTATTTGATGTTTTGTAAATTGTCCAAATAAATGTCTGTTAAAATACCTAGAGCAGGTGAACCCACTGGTAAACCATTTTGTTTGTAAATAGTATTGTTGAAGGTAAAAAACAAATATTTTCTAGAACAAAAAGTTGATTTATTTATAGTTTACTATATTTATTTACTTTTGAAACGAACAGGAACATTGTAACCGGAACATTAGAATACATATCTGTGATGTAAGAATGAATAAAACAGTTGGGTTGTAGGTTTAGATGTTTAGTTCTATTGCAAAACCTCAATGTAGTTCTTAATTGAGGTTTTGCTCATGAAAAACTTAATAAATTAGATATAAACATTTTTTAAAAATTTACTGAAATTTGTTCTATAGAGCTTTGGACCTTAAAAAAAACAGTATGGTGTAGATGGAGCGCTCTGTTACCAAATCGACTCTTGAAGATCATGCTCGAGTATAGCCCAAGCATTATGTCACAGTTACACATTTATCATTTAAAATGTAAAGTTCATCCAAAAATGGATATTTGAAGAATGTTAAATACAAATTACCTTAATCGCTGTCATTACTTTCAGATAGCGGATGTACAGCTATGATTTCTGGAAGGCCTGATGTTCTTGCTTTTGATGAATGGGTTCGGAAGATGAAGTTGAGGATGATTTCATATTAAAAACTGTTTAATATCGTGCTGCATTTTGTGTGCTTTCCACAACTTTCTTTTTCACGTGGTTCACGTAATTTGCTCAGTTTTCCACCGAAATATTCTTATTAGCAGCGGTTATTAAATGCCTGGATTCTTCAATTCTGCATTAAATTTTACTTAACAAATGTTATCTAACAATGCCTAACAAGAACTTTCTTCTGACAACTCTAAAGTCATTTTTTCTTAGTATGATTCGTCCTTTGCCTTCTTCAGTTTATAAATAGTCTTCAAACAGCAGTGAAGCTTCAAACTTACGTCTTCTACATGCTACCATTTTGAAATTTTAACAGGAGGTTTAACACAGGGCTACTGCCATGTTAATTTAACTCAAATATTAACAATTTGTTATTTACAATTCTTGGGCCCGGTTTCTTCAACTCTGTGTTAAATTTTACTTAAATGTTAACTAACAATTGTTATTAATTTAACACTTCGGTTGAAAGTACCCTGCTTAACGAACACATTTTCAACATTTGTTATGAAACAAATTGTTAAAGGCAAATTAAGACATTTCCGTAAGATTTCTTAGCGTGTTTGGCAGAGAGCGTGTATAACACTAAAATGAGAACTAATTTTACATAAACATGTCAGGTCCGCAACCTAATCATTTCTGAAAAATTTATGAATCCCCATATAAACTTGGAGTTACATCACAGTCAAGCGGAGTGGTGGCCTAGTGATCATCGTACTTGTCTACGAACCTCGTGGACGTGAGTTTGAGTCTCATCACAGCTGTAATTGTTATACAAAATAAGTTAATATTTGAGGGAACATAAAGAAAAAATGGAATAAAAAATATTGCGCAAATTGAAGTACACTTTATTTTCTACCTAAAATTAATATAGCCCTAAACGTTCTCGCAGTTTCTGCTGGATCTCTCTCTGTGTATGTACGAGTTACTGTCGAATGTCCCTAAACAAGTACGGTACATTAAGCTCCGTGAAATCAATTGGACACAGGGTCTGACCACTCCTTGTAAAAACTATAAGCAACTGCTGCACTGGAGATACCAGTACTGATAAGTTTCAATCCGGTGGAAACTAACCTATTTTCAATTTCTTCTACTACATTGTTTATTATGGCTTTGATAATTAGATATCTTTGTAGAAATCTTTCTTCTGACAACCCTAAAAAGTCGTTTTTACTTAGTATGGGTTGTCCTTTGCCTTCTTCAGTTTATGAATAGTCTTCATACAGCAGCAAAGCTTCATACTAAAGTCTTCTTCATGCCTCCAGTTTGAAATTTTAGCAGCTGTTAAGAGGTTTAACACTGGGCTGCTGCCATGTTAATTTAACACAAGTATTAACAATTTGTTATAGAGTTAACAATTCTTGATGAGATGGCCATTTTGTTAAATTGCTGTAACTAAGTTCTTAACCTCCCTCACCCCCACCCCACTCCCACTCCCTTGCCACTTCTTTCGTTTTTAAAGATCTAACCCAAAGTTTTGAACATATAAGAGATTGTTTTAAGATTCACATGGAATTGTACGTCTCTGTACTTTTAGATTTTCCACCTAAACCAAAAAGTGTAGCTGATGATGTTTAGTCAATCTAAACGAAACATGTACGGTACTACTTGGGAATTAATTTTCCAAAGGCAAAATAAAAAGTACTGATTAGGTGGAACAGTTTCTCTGCTTTATTGATACTTGAAACTTCCGTTTCACAGAGATATATAGTTTTGAGAGGGGAATTGCAGTACTCTGCTACAGCATGTCAAATACAAACGGTAACAAACTTTTCAGCTGTGATTACGGTAAGGAAAATATGTTGCAAAAAGTAGCTCTCGTATATTTTCTCCACTACACAGAAAAGCTTAGAATCATGGATATGTTTCTGGGCTAGAGGATGAGAGAGCAAGTACAAACTCTTTGGTTGTTCCCCTTCTTAATAACCTCTTACGACATGCAGGAAATACAGATAATGCATCCTTTGACTCCACCCATAGGAAAAATAGAGTTAAATTGAAAGTAAAATGGGACACTTTAGACCTTGTAAATATAATACAGTACTAATCTGATTAATATTAGCCAGCCCTGTGGTGGAGAGGCAGCATGCCTCTCACTTGTTCCAAGGCCCTGGGTTTGTTTCCCGGTCAGTTCCAAGGATTTTAATTCTGGACTGAGGAGTAGAAAAAAGCCTCCATAGCTCAGGCAGCAGCGCGTCGGCCTCTCACCACTAGGTTCCGTTGTTCAAATCCCGGTCACTCCATGTGAGAATTGTGCTGGACAAAGTGGAGGCGGGACAGGTTTTTCTCCGGATACTCCGGTTTTCCCTGTCATCTTTGATTCCAGCAACACTCTCCTCTATCATTTCACTTCATCTATCATTCATTAATCATGCTTCAGAGGAGTGCGACATGCTTCAGCACCTGGCACAGTTCCTATCCTCGCTGCAAGATGGGGCTTCATTCATTCCATCCCTGACCTGGTCACTGATTGGAAAACAGGTTGTAGGTTTTCATTTTCACTGAGGAGTAAAACAGGGTTCACTCAATTCAAGATATTCTCATGTTCTTAGTTACAGAAAGTAAGCACTCAGTGACAAGATGGCACTACTTATCTACAGTGAGTTTCTTTCATCGGTTGGCCAGCAGGCGCTCCCAGCTTATCTGCCTCCCGTTGACTCACCACTGCCTGCTCCACGACATAGCAACAAGGACAGCACTTCACTCACTTTATCTATGCATGACATAAGATAACCCAATTAAAATTTAAAAAATTAGAATTAAGAAAATAGCTTGTACATTGAATGTTTTCAATTTTAACATCTTTTTAGCCTGCCATGCTGAGCTCTTCCAAACCCCAGCTTCTTGCCCAAGTCATCTTAGGGATTTTGTAGGCGTATGTTCTAATCTTTCAGCAATTTCATTTACTTTTTCCTCGTTAAGTACACGTTTTTTAACACTTAGCCACTTATAGAGTAAAGAACCAATTACTCTCAATTTGTTTACGAGTTTCTGCACAGTCTTTCTATGTAGAGTGTGTACACCTGGAAATTGCATGCAAAAGACTGTTTTTACATAATTATCGTACATAAATACCCTTTCCTCTACCCTGTATACATGTAGAGGCATTATGAGAATTATACTCCAAAGTAACACTTCACAACTTGAGAAGTTGGAGCGACAGATCAACACTCAAAAAATCAAATCAAAAAATCAAAATCTCTTTATTTGCAAATGAGGTGTCTACCTCGGTGGCAAATGGTACACTAAAATACATTATTGTCAAGCACTAAATATTATATTAACAAGAGAAGAAAATTTTTCCTATAATACAATATTATACAATTTACACTAACAATGTTTTCTATTAAACACACAGCTCATCCTTAATAAATTTATATTGTTTACAAAATTCTAATTATAATATCTCCTGTACTACTTGCAAATATAGTCAACTGATATACAGTATGTGGAATTGCTTCAAATGATACTATAAAACTGGTATAACATTAATATTTACATTGCATTTATTTATTTACTATTTTTTTTACCCGTTCTGGATCCTAAGTAGCATAACGACCTGCTGCGTCTTAACCAGAGCCCCTTTTGCCACCACTTTTCAGAGTTCCTGAAGGGCCTTCACAGCTACCGTAGCGGTCCCAGGGCCCTCGAAGTCCCCACTGTACTTCACCCCTACAGGCAGTCCCCTACTTTGGCTGTCCAAACTCCTTAGACCACTCACTGTAATACACGTTCTAAGCATGGACCTGGACAGCCGGCCAACCAATGAGAAACTCCTGTAGTAGTATACAAATTAGTTGCCATGGTTACAATGGTATTTGGAAATTACTCTTAATTCCAGACAGACCCCCAGCCTAAAATAAATAAACTTTTAAAATAATCCCAGCATCTTTTCTCACAAGAATGGTTTTAAACAGTTAATGTGTATGTGTTTAAATATTCCTTTTTAAAAAATATGTTTACAATGATAGTTATTAGAAATGTTATTTTCTGACCTTTGGAAGAAATTCCTTTACTCCGACACACAAATATACATAATATAATATTCAGCTAGTTCAAACTATAAAGAAGGAAGAAAAGATAGCTGCACTATCTCAGAAAATAAAGAACCTTTCTGCAGATTGGATAACACATTTTAATTCTGATCATAATGACATAAAATAACAAACAAGTTACACCACAACCACAGAATGTTAACAGGAAATATTACAGAATATTTCATGGAGACATCATTAAAAAGCTTTGCATTGTGAATATTTTCAGTGACTATTTACATTTGCATCTATATTTTGATCAGGAATATATACTTTCCTAAGGACAGAACTGATATTTGGGCAATTTTCAATTTAATATGATTGCAAGACAAGCACTCTCACATTTTTAGACTCTTAAGAACAAAATGATTTTTCCTATTATTGCTTAGAAATAAATAAATGCCAGCTAAAGTCACACATTTCATTAAGAATTTCTGTTGGATCTATTACTGTATGTACGTCGAAAAAATTGCAGAACATATTGTGTACGTTACAGTCCACAATCGTTATTTTCATTATGTGAATTAAGTTATGAAATGGAAACAATTGGCAAATGTGCAGTAAGATACTGAAAATTCAAAGGCATTTTGTATTTATAAAGATTTGACCATGAAATGCTTAAAAATGCTACCAATAAAGAAAGCCCCACATTTTAAAGTAGAAATCCCACTACCTTCACTAACTGGATGTTGGTTGAATTGATCAAAACTTCACTGAAGTGGGAGGGTCACACAAGTCCTAGCAGGATTAGTCCAGTTCGTCACTCCTGAAATATGCATGGAGAAATAATTATAAAATTTACTAGTTGTTAATTTTAAAAAACAATGATTTTGTAGCTGTAATGTTTATATCTTTATTTGGGCCTTAGAATGAACAGCCAGTAGCGGAGCTAGAATTCTATGTGAAGATATAAGCATACAAACAGGTAAAATGGTAATAAAATACTGCCTAATGTTAAAGAGCAGAAACAGAAGGGAAATATTTGATTTAGCTAACCAATATCAGATGAAACATTAACATGAACATTACTGGGTAAACACTGTGAAAAAAGTGACTGATTAGGAATGGGTGACTGCTGGAATAAAGAGATTCATATTGAAAAAAGAAAGAAAAAAGCCAAGTAAGAAAGTAACTGCTAGAATGAAAGATCCGCCGCCGAATGTAGTAGTTAGTGTGATTAGCTGCTACCCCCGGAGGTCCGCGTTTGTTTCCTGGCTCTGCTATAAAATTTGAAAAGTGGTACTAGGGCTGGAACAGGGTCTACTCAGCCTCGAGAGGTCAAGTGAGTAGAGGTGGGTTTGATTCCCACCTCAGCCATCCTCGAAGTAATTTTCTGTGGTTTCTCACTTCTCCTCCAGGCAAATGCCGGGATGGCACGTAACTTAAGGCTACGGCTGGTCCCTCCCTCTTCCTCGTCTATCCCTTCCAATTTTCCCATCCCCCCTAAAGGTCCTTGTTCAACATAGCAGGTGAGGTACTGGTCCTCCTCACCAGTTGTATCCCTGACTCAAATTCTCCCGCTCCAGGATACTGTATTTGAGGCGGTAAAAGGTGGGATCCCTTGCTGAGTTCGAGGGAAAAACCAACCCTGGAGGGTAAATGGATTAAGAAGATGCTCATATTAAAATGCAACACCAAAAGAACCAGAATTTGGCAAAATTAACAAAAAGATTCCAATAAAGAAAGAAAGAATTACAAAAAGAGTAAGAGTTATGGTGTGGTGGCCAGTAATTATCTCCAAGAATAAGGTCAAAAAGAGAAAAATGACAAGAACTATTAGTTTTGTGGGGAAATAATAGAAAAGGCACATCTGTAAGGAGACAGAATTAAATGCCAGCGCGCGTACAAACACAGTTAACCGATGCTTCTCTCTGATTCACTCTCAATCCCTCGCACAACTTCACTCACAACACACCATGGGCAACTGTGCATTCAATGGGCTAGTTTAATGGCAGAAAGACATCCTGAGCAAAGAGTTGAAAGCAACGAGGTAGGTTGGGCTAGAATAAAACATCAAAGAGGTTGGGTGGATAAGACACACACGTGTGTGCCACTAGACCAAAAGAAATGTACGTTTTAAATATATTCCGTCTCGGAAATCATTCGGAATAGGGCATATGTCCATAAGAATTTTGTGCTTCAAATTATTGTTCCTGTCATATCCCTGAATATTGACCATTCCTCCTGGGACATCCTGTATGTTTAAGGTAGTAATAGACAAACTAACTGTAATAAGGATTATTCAAATGCATCAGAACGATCTGGATTACAATAAACTTATACTTTCTCCTCAGTTTCTAGTGATCCATAGCTAATGGAAGAAAATATTCTATCTGTATAGATATCTGTTAGTATTACCAAAACTTTACCAGAAAATTTTCAGTGTTCTCTTCAATGTAAGACATAAGATACCAGTTGAGTGGTCATGTTCGAAACAAAATGTTTTGTTTTGGGTACAAATGGTAGCATTGAACTTCAACTTGATAGTCAGCATCTAAGTAGGTCAGGTCAGCAAAAATGAGGAAAACTAGGGAGGAGGAAAGTAAACCAGGATCTTAATAAACATGTTAACTGGAGAAACCGTGCAGAAAGCACTGGTGGAAAAGAGAAGTGCCTTCAAAATCAGACAGTCTACAAAAGCAGAGAAGGATATAAGGGAGCAAAAGAGAAGAAAGCAAAGAAAACAACCACTGTAGAGCAGTCAAATGCCATCCAGAGATTGTATGAGACACTAGATCAGGGATGGCAAACCTTTTCCGACTTGCATGTCAATTAAGATCTTGTTCATTACTTTTTACTGTCTCAGTGTGCCATTAGTTATTTTCCTTTAAAATTACCACAAAACCTCCTCATTTTACTTCATGTAGGTACTAAATTGCATTACATATAAATCCAATCAAGAGAATGTTTCATGATTTCATTTTGGAGGAATCACTGAAAATTACATTTCAAAAACAGGTAAATTTTAAGAATAAGATATATTTTTGCTTTAACCTAATAAATTTGTAAAAAGTATGGAGAGAGGTCAGGATTGGGAGCGGATTGTGAATGAAGAATGGTTCATGGACAGAACAAAATGGAAGGGGCTCATATACCACACCTGGGAAACTGGAGTTGGTCAACGATGGTGATGATGATATGGCCATAGAATTAATTGCGACATACTTCTTTATTAAAGCATAATGTGGGGTCAAGGCTTCCCAGATAAGTAAAATCGCGGTTAATCTGCAAATATTTGAAAATAGAACAGACGTATTGAAAGTACACTTAAAATGATAATAAATGATACTACTGTATTGTTTTTTTATTAAATCACCCAATACATTGCAGTAAAAGAAGCGCTTAGCACAACTAATAAATGGAAAAATAAACAACACTCTTTGTTGAAACTAATAAGTCAAAGAAAAATATTCAGAATACCTTTACTGTTTCTGAAAATAATCACTCATGTTTTTCTGCTTTTGTGCTGGGAAACACTTTTTCTTTATTTTGCTTCTCAAATTTCTCAAAACAAGTTTTTCGGTGATCAGAGCATCATCCTGGGCCTTGATATACTCCAGCAATGACTCGACATTTGCCAAGGCAGCCCCATTGCATAACTGTTTGTTGTGCTTGTATTACTGTAACACAACGCTTGTGTCCGGCTCCATGGCTAAATGGTTATAGGTGCTGGTCTTTGGTCACAGGGGTGCCGGGTTCAATTCCCAGCAGGGTTGGGCATTTTAATCATCATTGGTTAATTTTGCTAGCACGGGGACTGGCTGTATGTGTCATCTCATCATCATTTCATCCTCATTACAGCGCGCACATTGCCTACGGGCGTCAAATCAAAAGACCTGAACCTCACGAGACGAACATGCCCTTGGACACTCCTAGCTCTAAAAGCCATATGCCATTTCATTCATTTTCCCAACACTCGTGCATTTTTATTGTTTTTGATATCGCGGTTAAGCTGCAACACGGTTGATCCGATTATGGTAAATCAAGAGTTGAGTGTATTTATTACTTGTTAAACACATTAAAATATGTTAGTATGTTGTCTGGTGTGCCACAGAAGTCGTGTTCGTGTGTCACCTAGTTGCACGCGTGTCATGTTCACCATCCCTGCATGCACTAGAAAGTAAGGAGGGTCAAAAACATGTTTACATGGTTGCCAAATCTCACAATCTGAGTTCAAAAGATCCAGCAATATACAGGGTCATCAAGGGATTAGATGAAGAGCTTGTCTATAAAACTGATGATATCTTTACAGCATAGTTTGGTTACTACAACAACCTTCTAAATACCGACATGAGCACTTTAGAAGGACCCCCTGATATGTCCAAAAATTTGGGCCTGATTGCACCGATTGATCTAGGATAAGAATATCAAAAGGAAAAGCTGCCAGCCCTAATGGTATACCAATAAGTCTGGAGGAGAGCAAGCAATACAGATGCTTGCCAACATTTTCAATTGCATGATGGTAACTGGCAAAGTGCCAAAAGACTGGAGAATGAGAAAAATTGTCCCTCTTTACAAAGGGGATAGCAGAAAGTACGAATGTATCAACTATCATGAAATAAAATTGATTGTTGTGTGTTGCTTGATGATGATATAGATGGTGATTCCCATAGGGAACCTGAAACATTTGTTCCGAATGAGTAAATTTATACTACCAATATAAATGGTCCGTTATTGGACATTATAAATTTTATCTTGATGATGCTTGTTGTAGGGGCCTAATATCTATATCATTAGCCCAAAATTGATGTGCCATACAATGAAGGTGATTGACATTTAGATTAGGAGTGAATGCTCACTCTCCAGTAACCACTACAGCTTCAGATCTGGGATATCCACAAATGATCCAGTGTTTGCCCTTAACATAATTGCTGAAGAATACCATGATAAAAACACTCCCTTTACAGTGCCTTCCTAGACATAGAAAAAAAAAATCATATGATCACATTTCAAGATACATAATGCGGTGAAGCCTTCGAAAGAACAACGTCCTCAATAAATATGTTAACATCATAGCTAACATGTATAGGAAACCATAGGAACTCCAGTGGGAGTCACAAAACTCATTGCAGCAACACAAGGAAAACACACTCTGTTCTGTCTAGTTCTGGATACACTTACTGAAGATGCCCAGACTAAAGCAAAATAGACTGTTTAGCTATGCTGATGATATAGCTATCTGCATGGAGAGTAGGGCATCGCTTGAACAGGTGTTGGTTAGGTATCTGGAAAAGGTTTTATAATGATAATCTACTATTCATGATATCAAATCCTAAAACACCTTTATTGCCAACATTGGCAAGCACACACTGTGATAGGAGAGGCCTAAGATTCACTGCCATCTTATTACATGAACAGAGAGCAACTGTCTGTCCCAACTGTGAAACAATCTATGATTTAAAAAGAGAACAATAAAAACATAGTATCAACTCTGATATAATAAAAATATAACATAACCTAAATTTTAAATACAAACCACGTTATATACATAAAATGTATCAAAACAATCCAGATACCAGCAACAAGCTATTCTGGAAATGGAAACAACAGTTACAAAGAGGATTCACAAGACCCAGTACATAGCATGTAATATATCATATGCCCCACGAGATCCTATGACCATCAATGGGTAACAAGTCATAAAGTGTGACCAGTACAGTTACCTTGGCAACATAGCTCATTGCTCAGGAAAAGTAGAGTACGACATTCAATGCCACATCACAACTGCCTGGCTCAAATGATGGGAAGTACAGTAACTGGTGTCATGTTGATGAGACTAAAGACCATCATTAATCATTAGGCCACTATTGACCTATGGCAGTGAGACCTGGACCATGACTCAGAGCCACAGTCAAGCAATCCAGGCAGCCAAAATGAAGTTGCTGAGATGGACATGTGGTGTTACAAAGAGCAACAGAATACACGAGTATGTGCAAGACAGCCTTGGCAAATGCAAATATTGCCGATAAGCTGCAAGAAAATAGACATCACTGGTTTGGGTATGTTTGAAGAAAACCTTCAAATTACACAGCAATGAATCTTTCTGCACATGGGTGGAGATCCAGTGGTAGGCCAAGAATGAGGTGGATTGAATATACAGGATCTCTTATATAAACTAAGACCGAACGCACGGTGTTTGTACTGGCAGCTGCCTCAGCCGAACTTATGTCGTATGCGGCCTCCCTACTTCGGTTTTCCTTTTTTTTTTTTTACAATTTGCTTTACGTTGCCCGACACAGATAGATTTTTATTGTGACGATGGGATAGGAGTGGGAAGGAAGTGGCCGTGGCCTTATTTAAGATACAGCCCTGGCATTTGCTTGGTGTGAAAATGAGAAACCACTGAAAACCATCTTCAGGGCTTGTCGATAGTGGGGTTCAAACCCACTATCTTCCGGATGCGAGTTCAGAGCTGCGCACCCCTAACCGCATGGCCAACTTGTCCGGTCTGCCCTGCTTTAATCGTGTATACAATCTTATATGAAATCTTACCTTATAAAAATGCTAGAAGTGTCATCCTCCCTGGGTTATACAGGCACTGTATTTATAAGCTCTGGTTACCATATTCGGGCTGAAGCGAGTGAGTTCTGCCACTGTAATGTTTCTGATTTAATTCATAATGTTTTCTTTCAGTTCCTCCATCGTGTGAGAATTTGTTCGATACGCTTTTTCTTTCAGTTTACCCCACAAGTAAAATTCACACACCGTTAGATCTGGAGAATGAGGGGGAAATAGACCAGCACTGATCACTCTGCAAACACTTCCAAGATTATAAAAAGGGAATCTTCTGCTATATGAGCAGGGGCTGAATCTTGTTGAAACAACCCACGCACTTTTTTCTTCTTCCATTAACTGATGGAAGAATGGCATCAAAATATCATCTTGGTACCTCTCTGCATTTACTATCATCTCATAAAAATAAGCCTAATTCGTCTTACACCAACAGCACACCAACACCAATCTTCCTATCATAATGAGGGACTTCATAAACACCATTAAGACTTTCTACACACCAACAGCGAAAGTTATGACTGTTCACATGACCATTAAGGTTGAAACCAGAACTTTTATATATGAAAATACCGTGTTGCAGTTATAACTGTCTCACCATGTTAACAGCTGAGATTCAGACTGGCTACTGATGCTTGCAAGGTTGAACATTTGCAGGCTGCTTGCAAAGTCAAGAACTATCCGCACGCCTCTCATAGCGCAGCTTACGAATCGGAAAGTAAAAACGCCCCTTCGACGGTCTTAGTTTATATGAGACCTGTTGTTGCCAGGAACATGCGACAATGCAAACTTTCCGACGATGATGTCGTTGACAGAGTGAAGTGGAGGAGGAGAATAAAGAAAGCGGACTCCAAAACCATGCAGGTAAAAAAGCTAGGAAGAGAGAGTCTAACCATAATACTCCTGAAAAACTGATGGAGGAAGGAGTTGGGATGTGACAACCCAGTGGGACATCATGCAAACTGCCTCCTGATTATTATCTGGAAAACCATAACTAAATGGGGTAAGAGGAAATCCCTGCCCTCAACCCCAAGTAGGAGTGGGGCTTTGAGGGAGCAGTCCTCGCACCACTCTAATCACTCACACGGAGTGAAGTTACAATTTATTTATAGAGACTTGAGAATAGTAGGAGGACAGAACAAACATTGATGACCAGGCAAGGTGAAATGGAAAATGAGATTTGGAAGCTGAGCACAGGTTAAACTGGAAACAGTACAAGTTATCATCATAAAGTATCAAAGGCATTATGTTAAAAACAGTGCAGATGGTTGTATGATTATTATTAAAATCGAACAGTCATATCAGCATACAAGTATTCAGTTCAAAACCACTTTTCAGACACTAAGATCCATCATCAGTGATTAAAACTTATTCGACCCTCTCATACACGAATTATTTTCAGTTGTGTTTGGTGACGAAAATTTCAAGCTTCCGTTCAGTGTCTTAGATTAACCAACAATTCTTCACTGGAGCTAATACCTTAACAATTGTATGTGATATGGTTGTGGTTTGCCATGATGCATCTTTTTTGCGATTACTACACTAAATTCTTACGATTCAAAGACTGATCAAATAACTGGATGGGGAGTGCTCACGAAACATAAACAGTGGTTGGTACGCATGGATGTTGACGGGGTGAAAGGAGTACTAGTTGTTGGGCTGTTTCACTGTCCATTATGTAAGAAAAAACAAAGCATCACTGGTATATGTGTAGACTGAATGTGAAGTTGAATAGGTGATAGGTAAAATGTACTACTGAGATTGAAAATAATAAATAATACATACCGGTACCTCATATGAGGGGGTGAGAGGCCAAGGAGTACAAGTGACAGAAAGTTACTTTTGAGAAAATCAAGGTTAAAGTTTAGATTGGATAATTAATTCTAGGACATACATATAGTAATATTGTTTATATACCGTATCATGTTAAGATAGTTTTTTGTGTCTGTGCCTATTGTTACTGTAGCAAAAATTTCCATCAGTCGACAGATATTCCTGATACCATGATGAAAGGTATCACTTGTACCCCTTGGCTTCCAAGTGAGAACTGAAAAGGTAGGAGGTGAAAAAAATATGATTATATGACTTTGCAAATCAACTTGTATAAAATGAGCCAAAATTAAATACAGAACAATTGTCTCTTGAAATTTATAAAATGAACTGTAAATTCCTGAAAATTATCTAATGAACTTAATAATAAAAATAAAGAAAATATAATCAACTCTAAATTTCTTGATGCATTTCATTTAATCTCAATCACTGTCCAAGATATTGTCACTTGCATTGTCTGAGAAACCGCTCTCTCATGCTGCACATATTGGTTCCAAGACTTGCAACTGGTTCGTTTCTGTCCTGTTTTTCCTCCGCAAGCTTCGATCGTCTCTATGCTCTTGTGGACTGACTTTGGCACTCAGTTGCCTATATTTCATCCTTTTTGAAGTGAAGCCACTGCATTGCTTGAATTACCTTAACAGCTTTTGAAAACAATGGTACAATCGCTTCTAAAGTGACAAAATCCTTGCCATCCATTTTTACTACTTAAATTGTTTTAATGACTTTGCAATTACATCAATCCAGTCTTGAGAAACATATATGCCCCTATCTGAATGTTTCTTAGCCTGCTCAATAATGCCAAAGTTTTTGTCACAAACGCCACTATATAGTGAAATTTTGGCTCTACATATTTAACAATACTCACATTCAGAGGGCTGACCACAAATTTCTTCTCTCTGACCATTAATATAACAATTGTGACATGTTTAGGATCATTTTCAACCATTTTTTGTACATCCACCAATTTTTTCTGAGTGCTTTTTGCTTTCCGTAGATGGAACTCCTTTTTGACAAGAGCATTACTTTTTTCGTGAAGCAAACCATGGTCAATGGTATTTTGCAGCTTGTCACACGTGTCTGTATGTGACATATGGAAGCTGAGATTAAAGCATGTGTTAAAAATATGTTGGAAAATGCTTTCCCGTATTCCTTATAAAGCTGATACATCCTCTTCAGGTTTAGGTTAACAGCGAGATATTTATTGTTAGGTGCTTGCTGGCATCAATAATGGCTACTGCACTTTGGGAAGTTTCCAATGTTCCTTTACCAGCGCTACTTTAACTTCTTCAGTCTTATTTCCATCATTTTGGTATTTAAAAAAAAAAATTAATATATCTATGAATGGAAAGAAGAAAGTCAGTAGAGTTGCTTTATTCACTTATACGCACCACAAATGTTAACTTCACTTCAAAACAGTAACACAGTATACATTAATAACCAGATATTGATGGCTAAGTCACATATACCTCTAGGCCTCCAAAGAAAACAGGCAATTTACTCAGCAGTTTTTCTTTCATTTACCAGATGGAGGTGCACTTGTATCTCTTGGCCACAATAATTTTACATATATTAGGTATCCATTTCTGCACTTAACTCTTTTTTTTTCAAAAATTTCACTTGTACCCCTTGGCCTCTCACCCCCTCATATGAGGTCCTCATGCACGAGAGGGTTAAACCATACTGATCTACATACGTGTGTTGTCAAGACAAAATGGAGCCCAGATGAAAAAGTATCCTACAGGAGTGTGTTCCAGCAAAGGCAAATGGAGTGAATCAAGGTACACCTGTACAAGTTGCTGTGTGTGCCATTGTCATTGATACACAACCTACCACACCAGAAAACATTATTAGGACTCCTTCAGAAAGTCTCCATTAAACTTCATCAGAGTCAGTACAAGGTTAGTGAAGCCAGGCTCATTTGATTTTATGCATGCAATTTAGCATCAAGTTGCTCAGGAAATGGCCGGGCACAGGGGATGTGCAGTGTGATGAACACCTGGACAGCAATGTGTTAAAACTGAGGGGACTTTTCCTCTTGGTGAAATTTTCAACCTGACTTTTCATCCCGTTTACTATCATACCATTGTCCACTGTCCATCTCACAACATTGTCTGGGTCCCCTTACAGTCAAGTGACTATAATTCATTTACTTTTCTCTACAGTATGACATCATCTGCAAATAGCCTCCTCTGTGATTCCAGTTCTTTATTCATATAGTTTATATATATATATATATATATATATATATATATATATATATATACATGTATACAGGTTGGTCAGAAACAGTGTGAAGCGGGTATTATATGAGTGTTAGAGGGTTGGTCATACTGATAAATAATTGGAAAAAATAATTAGATTTCTCACACCCTTGTCATTTTATCATCTGCTTAAGTTAAACAATCAGATCGCTTCATGGGCGACTTCAGATGGGCTTTGCGAGGCAGAGTTGCTAAATCTGCACATGTCTTATGACTGGCTTGAAAGTGCCAATAGAAGAAATAAACTTTTCCAGGGGAGGAGCTTGAACAAGGACCTCCCTGCTGATAGGCTCAGCCCATAGCAAGCACACTATAGTGGCATTGGCTGAAACCCATGGTGTGTTAGTGTTTGATACTCATTTCTCGGCATGGCTCTCGAGCCCGACCAAGCCACATGCAGATTTACCAACACTGCCTCGTACAGCCTATTTGAATTCGCCCGCGAAGCAATCTGATTACCTAACTTCAGCAGCTGATAAAATGATAATGGCGCAAGGTATTGGCGTAACTTTTTCAAATGACTTATTTGTATGACCAATGCTGTAATGCTCATATACACGGTTCACGTTGTTTCCAACCACTCTGTATATATGATAAAACATAAAGGTCCAATAATATTGCCCTGCGGGACTCCCCTTCTTAATCATTATAAGATCGGACACACTTCATCTATTCTAATTCTCTGAGTTCTATTTTCAAGAAATTTTACCACCCATTTTATCAGCTTAAAGAGTAAAGACTGTTTTCCTTCAGAGAGTAACAGCTGTTTCAAAATCGTTCCTAAATGCAGGAAACAAAGGAATGGCTACTGACTCTTTTTGCAATCCTTGTTCTCATCTACTCATTTGTTTTCATTAAATGGTCTGAAATAAATTTAGTGGACTTGGAGAGACAACTGAAGACATGTTTGTCAAACAGAATGCTTCATCCTAATTCTGCAATTGAACGAATGAAATTGCCACATTGAAATGGAGGAAGAGGAAAACTTGACCTCAAGAAGATATGCTACAGTCACACAGAAAATTTATAAAGATATTCCATTCAAAGTGAGATCAAAATCTATTCACAGCTATAAACTCCTCCACAATTTGCCAACACAGAGCAACTACAGCATGCCTGGAACCAGAATGAACTCCATGGTTCATATCCTCACCATCTAAGTCAACCGTCTGTTGATAGACTGAAATCCACTCCTACCTCCACGGAGAAACAGAAGGGTTCTTGATAACTTTACCGGGAGGTACACCTCATTGCCGCACATTCAAAATAAGTGCCTTAATAAACTCCTCTATAAATCAAAAGGTGAAACTGATACCACATGAAGTTGGAACTTTAATCGGAAAATGTTACTACTAAAATACTAAGTAATTGTGTTGTTGTGAAGTTTCCTAAACTGATTGAATATCTCCTTGTTTTGTTCTGCTATAAATCAAGAAGTTTGGACATTTTTCCACAGATGACACTACTAAAAACTCTGATCATGCAATCTGGTGCAAGGTGGAAGAACTTATAACATAAAGAAGTTTCGTTTTTCTAGGTTTTCACGACTGAAACCATGTTGATTTATTTTTGCGTTGGCAACACTTCTCTCTCTTTCCACCAGTTTTGAATCTGCCAATCAGGAATTTTTGTAATTAATTTTCAACCAATCCCGCATTTCTTGTTCACTTTGTGTTAACCAATAAAACTTGAGAGGGTGTGTCTGGATTAGTCCTGATGTCTCTCGAACCTTCCCTGAGGGTATATAAGTTGCCGCCTTTCGAGCTTTCCTTGCCAATTTATCGTCGTCCTTCTAAGTGCATGTGTTAAAGCACAAAACATTACAAGGTAATGGCCATGTAAATTATATCTTTCTTGCTGTCTCTGCGACCTTATCTGAGGGGAAGGTCCGAATCTTAAATACTGTATGTAACATACCTTTCTAAAATGTAAATTTTCTTTCGGCTAATGTAAAACTTCATAGTATCTTTAACTGTAAATCGGGGATAGAGAGTGAATTACCCTCTCGAGCTCCCCTTCATCTTGGTTTGAGGTGACCAAGTTTTCGCAACCGTTCTTTCCTCTAATGTATTACAGTTATTTCCATGCGAGCCACCTCAGTAGTTTGGGACTAGCCCCAGTTTCATCGGCTGAGAGCCCTGTAGGTTTTAATTTTTCATTATCTGGGAGCGCAGCGTACGCCTCCATTCAGTTTGAGTGCGGGCCATTTATTTAACCTGTTCTTTTCCGCAAAGGCCCTTTAGGTTGGGTACTAGATACCCCTGTGTACTACTATTTCAATTTGTAAATGGTGCTTTGAGAGGTCAGAGATTGTAAGTTTATGATGTAATGTTGCCTTGAGTAGGCTGGAAGAAACTGAGAGACTGCAAGCTCTTTTCAAAGTTTTGTAATAGTGAAGGGTGCCTCTGGAAGGCTAGATATTGTAACTTAGGCAGCAAGTACTCTTGAATTAGGGGTTTTCTGCTCTTGACTAAATTATTCCTCATTTTGAATTGTAAACTTGAGCTGGTAACGAAGAAATTGTAAAATTAGGGGCTTGAAGCCCAGAATCTGTAAAATTCTCTAATCTTGGATTTTCCAAGTCTTGTTTCAAGATTGCTATTTGTACCTGTCATGTTGTTATGTTCACTCAGTGAAAAAGATTAAGTTTGTTTTCGGAAAAGAAATATAACCTTTTAAAGTTTTAATTCAATTTTCGATGTCGTAGATAGACCCATTACCCCCAGCACCTTCTTTAACCTCTCTGCATTCCACAAATACCCCGGAACAATAACAATCCAGGTTAGAGCCATAAGCACCCATAACAACTGCAAAAACATGAATGACAGATGCAGGAGATGCGGAACATATTGTGGGTGCATGTAAGACCATGGCAGGTAAAAGACTATACTCATCAGCATGATGAGGTAGTGAAAATTGTGCTCCAAGAGATGGGAAACAAATTAGGACTTATGGATTAATTTTAATTTATTAGTTTATTCTGACACCAATACGTGTTTATCAAAGAACACAGAATAGCTCACAAGTTACTTGAAAAAAAATTAAATTGTTGGTTTTGAAAAGAAATATAAATGTACTGATGAATATGAACATTTTTTAATGCTGTCAGGAGGAAATTAAATACTATGTTTTCCATACAAATGGTTCTGCATTATTGCCACTGAGAATTTTATAAATGTTGTAACAATTTTTTCTTGAAGATTTCTGCCCACTCTGTACGATTGCCACCATTTGACAAAATGTCTGGGGATGGTCCGTCTAGCACCCAGAAGCAGTCCTCTTACTCATGTATTCCTGACGCTGTAGGCTCTCTGGAAGTAGGGAATTGTTGATGCATATATATCCTATTTTTCTTTATCTATGTCATCTGGCTGGTAACAGTCTTCAAACCTTATTGTAGGGTCAAATATTTCTGCTTTGTTTTGTTTCCGATTAATGGCAATTATCAATAGGGTGGTTGCTTTCACCTTCTGCCACACATGAACCTCAAGGCTTTTTTCTTTGAGAATGCTCAATAAAGATCTTACGGTGTTATGAAACTTAATGCGAAGTAACCCTTGCAGCTCCCAAGCTCATAGGGTGGGGTATTATACTCACTGCAGTGCCTGCAGTGGCCAGTGCTCATAGAACGTCCCCGTAGAGTGCACACTAGGGTGACCATTGCCGTAATTTTTGGCATGTCTCACTATTCTGAGGATGGTAGCCCATTACATTTCATCATCCATGAGTTGGCGGATGATACTAAGGTGAATAATGAAACTCCTCTGTCTTTGTGCGGGTAGTTACTCCAAGCATGAAATTCCTTTAGTCGTAGAGTTTCTTGGATCTTCTTAACACTCTTGCATCTGTCATCAGTATTTATCTGCAACTCTGAGAAGCAATGATTACTAACTGCGTTATAAACACTAACAGCACTTACATGAGGATCATTCACTACTTCAAGCTTGCGGTTGATGTTTAATTGTTGGAGGTATGCTTTCCACGTTGCACGAAGTATAGACAAACCTTTATATTTATTACTTGTGTACAACATACTGTTAGGTGTGTTACTTGGTAGCTGAAGAATTTCCTTCAGCGCACTCTTGATTAGATCGACTGCTTTTATTAAAAATTTCTTGGGAATTTTCTCTATAGGTGCTGATTGAATAGGATATGTTAAAGTGGGGCCTCTGAATTGATTTATAACAGTCAATTTTTGTTGTGGTGGCAGCAAGCTTGTCTAAATTACTTCTTAGATGTTCTAAAGTTTGGTTTTCATTCAATATCTGCATCTTATTGAAGGATGCACCCAGATATTTAATTTCATCATCACCACCGATACTTGTGATATTGACACAGATTGTTGGAATTGTATTACAGAATCAGTTTCCATTTGGAATGATAATAGCTCTAGATTTCTTAGTATTGATTTCTAGGCCTACCTCTTGCAGCATATTGATGGTGTTTGTGTCCAAGACTGAGGCTGCTTCTTTATCATTTCCAACAATTGGTATATCATCTGCAAAACATAATGCAGTTTTTGGATCTGTATTAGGGGTTAGTTTGAAACCATAAGCTTCAGCAACGTTTTCTTCAGTGACTGGGCGAGTTGGCCATGCGGTTAGGAGTGCGCAGCTGTGAGCTTGCATCTGGGAGATAATGGGTTTGAGTCCCACTGTTGGCAGCCCTAAACATGGTTTTCCATGGTTTCCCCACATTCACACCAGGCAAATGCTGGGGCTGTACCTTAATTAAGCCCATGGCCACTTCCTTCCCATTCCTAGGCCTTCCCTATTCCATCATCGCCATAAGACCTATCTGTATCAGTGCAATGTAAAGCAAAATAGCAAAAATAGCAATTTCTTCAGTGATGTTAAATAAAAAAGGTGATACTGGCTCTCCTTGCATCACTCCAATTTGATATTTATTTCTTCAGTACAGCCTTCATATGTTTGTATCTGTGTTTTATTGTCTGTAATTTGTTTCATTAGAAGAAGTTTAAGGGACTGAGGAAACTGGGAATGGTCAATGGTTGCAGTTAGATGGTCATGCCCAATGCTGTCAAAGGCTTTACTGACATCTAAAAACACTATGCATTCAGAGGACTTGCATGCTGCCAACAATGATATTTATGTTAATAGTATGTTAGTAAAAGTTCCAGGTGTCATAACAAATCCCCTTTGACAACGGTTTAAGAAAATGTATTCCCTTATGATGCAATCTAATGTTTTTGTTATAACCCTCCAGACGACAGAACAGATGGTGATTGGCCTCCAATTTGAAATATCCATCTCATCCCCTCCTTTGAGAATAAGAACTATTCTAGCAGTTGTAAGCACATCTGGAACAACTCGTTTATATAACATCAGTCTAGTTATATGTGCTATCACATTCGCTGCAATTGGATGTTATATTGTTTTAAGTACAACTTTATCCGGCCTGGAGCTAGTATCTCGATATCTTTCTTATGACTGAAAAGACTAGGTCTGCGGAAATATCTGTAACATTATCAACATCTTCACTGCTAGTCAGGTCATACATTTCTCTCAAATGAGAATTAGTGGCCCTAAATTAATTTTTAAAGTGTTCTTCTACAAGATCTATTCTTATTTTAATATTGTAAGTTTTTGTTCCATGTAAAGTTTTCCTGACACCCTTCCTTCATTGATAAAAGTACTGAAATCATGTGAGCTCATAATCAAAATTTTCCCTCCATCTTTGACAGTCGTTTTTGGAAGCTCTTTGTAGATTACTGCTACTTTTATATTGGCTATTGTAATTTTTTTTTAAACCCTTGTTTTCAAGCTTCAGGTAAAAGATCTGTAGCCATAGCTAAGAACTCCACATATTTTGAGACGTTTTCGTTAAGGTCTGAGTCAGTCAACTCTTGCTGAAATACGTGCAGCCATTTCTTCATTTCCCCCCTCATATGTATTATTTACGTCTTTACGTCTCCACGTTCATCAGGTTCTTGTAAATGGGACGATGATAAAGATGAGTCAACATCTTCCAAGTCTACTTTTGGGTCAGGTGAAGGAGTCAAATGCATACTTGCCAACTTTACAAAACCAAAAATCAGGAGATTTAAATACAAATATCAGGAAAACTTGGGAGGAATCAGGAGATACAATTGGTCAAAACTGTGTGTTCTACATGTCTTGTGCAATACAGGAGTACTATGGTATATTATAACACTTATTGTCTCAAAACACGACTGTTGCTATACGAGGCTACAAGGTTAAAAATTACATATCTCTATTCCCTCACAGGAGGTATGTGAGTGAAATGATCGGTCACTGATAAGCCTTCCGAAAATAGTATGAACCTATGCTCCACATGTGCGAATCAGTCATGCACTTAGATACCATTACTTAGCAAATGCATGGAATATATTGCATCATGCAATTGCACGATTATGCGAAGCGCAATGTTATTTGTATCAAGTAATAAATTAAAATTTGCCAGAATCGTCTCCAAATGGCTCATAAAATCTCTAGAAAAGTCACTAGTCACTATATTATTTAACAGGACTCCAAACCTAGCGACTAGTCTCTAGAATCGACTAGACTGATATGAACGAACACGAACATAGCACGCGAGAACGAGAGATTGACAATCAATATACTGTAAGCTAATTCTTACAATAAACAGTATTGATAAGGTGGAAATCCTTTCTTATCTGTACATGTGTAATCTGTCAATACAGAAATGAATCACATAAATCAAGAATCAATATACGCGTCGTGATATACTGGTTTCAATAAACATTGCACATTCGCGTGCATTTCTCATATTAATAAACGCAGATATTTCACTTTGAAAGCGGCCAATGAGCGAAGGGCTTCTGGCCACTTGCGCACAAGGCTGAAATGACGGAATTTGAAAACACATTTTTTAAAGTTCACCAAAAAATAAGCTAAAATCGGGAGGCAGGAAAAATTGTTGAAAATCGGGAGTCTCCCACCTAAATCGGGAAAGTTGGCAGGTATGCAAATGACAAAAGGAAATGGAAAGAGACACCATGGTGGAATGATAAAACAGGAGACACCATCCTTAAAAAAAAGAATGCCTACAGAAAATATTTCAAAAGTCAAACAGATAAGAACAAAGAACTCTATAAGTTGGCAAAAAAAGAATGTAAGCAGGTTGTCAGAGCAGAAGGAGGAAAATGGTTGAATGAATGGAGTGATAAACTAAATAAGGATATAGATGGCAACAGAAAAATTTGTATGGAATGATGATGAATAGGAGGAGGGACAAAGAACAGACTAATTATCTGACTAGTGATAGTGGGTATCTCATTATAGATGACAGAGAGATCAAACATGAATGGAAGAATTATTTTGATAAGCTATAAATGTGAATGATATCACAAACATTCCATTAGATAGATTAGTTAATGATGGAAGGATGGAAGAGACTATAACAGATCTGACATGAAATGATATAGAGTACGCATGGAACGACATCAAAAAACAGGAAAATCTCCAGGCATTGATGAAGTGTGTGGTGAAATGAACAGGTCTATGGGTGATGCAGGAAAGCAGTGGATGTATAGACTTTTTCATAAGATATGGAAGTATGGGCAGACACCAGCAGATTGGAAAAAAGGTATCATCATTCCATTCTTTAAGAAAGGTGACTGGAAGAAATGCTCCAATTACAGAGGAATTACATTAAATTCCCAAGTGCGAAAGCCGTATGAAAGGATTTTAGAAAGGAAAATAAGACCATTGATAGAATTAAACTTATCAGAGGAACAATACAGATTCTGGAAGGGCATATCAACAGTTGATCTAATATTTGGACTGGGTCAGCTAATGGAGAAGTATTGTGAACATAATAAGGTCCTTTGGCTGACCTTCCTGGATATCAAAAAGGCCTTTGATGCTGTAAGCAGGGACAAAGTCTGGGAAGTGCTGAGAAACAGTGGAATCGATAATGACATAATAAAACGAATTGAGAATTTATATGAAGACATCAGTAGTCGTGTCAAAACACCACCAGGAAGGACGGAACCCTTCAGAATAACTACGGGTCTAAGAAAAGGTGGAGTTCTATCGCCTCTTCTCTTCATTACTGTGATGAATGAGATTCAACAATAAGTATACCAAAACGTTGGTGACAACAAAATGAAAGTCATGCTATTTGCTGATGACATCTGTATATGGGAAGATTCCAAGAAGGAACTTCAGGATCAGATCAATGCATGGACAGTAACAGCTAAGGGTACAGCCTAAGATTCGGTTAGGAAAAAAGTGAAGTGATGGTTATGCAGAGAAACGGTCAACCTGAAGGTTGCATTGAAATAGAGGGTAAACAACTCAAGATGTACAACAAATTCAAATATTTAGGAAGCATGATTTCAGCAACAGGCTCCATGGAAGAGGAACTTACCAGCAGGATTCAAGCTGGAGGAACATTCTACAGAGTTGTCCGAGACCTAATATGGAACCCAAAAGTACCATTGAAATGCAATACATACATTATCATTATAGACTGTTATGCCTTTCAGCGTTCAGTCTGCAATCTCTGTGAATTTACTAAACGTCGCCACAATCCTCGATTTGCAACTAGTGTTGTGGCCTCATTTAGTTCTATACCTCTTATCTTTAAATCGTTAGAAACTGAGTCTAAGCATCGTCGTTTTGGTCTACCTCTACTTCTCTTACCCTCCATAGCAGAGTCCATTATTCTCCTAGGTAACCTATCCTCCTCCATTCACCTCACATGACCCCACCACCGAAGCCGGTTTATGCGTACAGCTTCATCCATCAAGTTCATTCCTAAATTAGCCTTTATTTCTTCATTCCGAGTGCCCTCCTGCCATTGTTCCCACCTGTTTGTACCAGCAATCATTCTTGCTACTTTCATGTCTGTTACTTCTAACTTATGAATAAGATATCCTGAGTCCACCCAGCTTTCGCTCCCGTAAAGCAAAGTTGGTCTGAAAACAGACCGATGTAAAGATAGTTTCGTCTGGGAGCTGACTTCCTTCTTACAGAATACAGTCGATCGCAGCTGCGAGCTCACTGCATTAGCTTTACGGCACCTTGATTCAATCTCACTTACTATATTACCATCCTGGGAGAACACACAACCTAAATACTTGAAATTATCGACCTGTTCTAACTTTGTATCACCAATCTGACATTCAGTTCTGTTGAATTTCTTACCTACTGACATCAATTTAGTCTTCGAGAGGCTAATTTTCATACCATACTCATTGCACCTATTTTCAAGTTCCACGATATTAGACTGTAGGCTTTCGGCACAATCTGCCATTAAGACCAAGTCGTCAGCATAGGCCAGACTGCTTACTACATTTCCACCTAATTGAATCCCTCCCTGCCATTTTATACCTTTCAGCAGATGATCCATGTAAACTACAAACAGCAAAGGTGAAAGATTACAGCCTTGTCTAACCCCTGTAAGTACCCTGAACCAAGAACTCATTCTGCCATCAATTCTCACTGAAGCCCAATTGTCAACATAAATGCCTTTGATTGCTTTTAATAATCTGCCTTTAATTCCATAGTCCCCCAGTATGGCGAACATCTTTTCCCTCGGTACCCTGTCATATGCTTTCTCTAGATCTACGAAACATAAACACAACTGCCTATTCCTCTCGTAGTATTTTTCAATTACCTGGCGCATACTGAAAATCTGATCCTGACAGCCTCTCTGTGGTCTGAAACCACACTGGTTTTCATCCAACTTCCTTTCAACGACTGATCGCACCCTCCCTTCCAAGATGCCAGTGAATACTTTGCCTGGTATACTAATCAGTGAGATACCTCGATAGTTGTTGCAATCCTTCCTGTTCCCTTGCTTATAGATAGGGGCAATTACTGCTTTTGCCCAATCTAAAGGTACCTTACCAACACTCCACGCTAAGTTTACTACTCTATGAAGCCATTTCATCCCTGCCTTCCCTCTATACTTCACCATTTCAGGTCTAATTTCATCTATTCCTGCTGCTTTATGACAATGGAGTTTATTTACCATCCTTTCCACTTCCTCAAGCATAATTTCACCAACATCATTTTCCTCCTCCCCTTGAGCTTCGCTGTTCACAACACCACCAGGATGATTTCCTTTTACATTGAGAAGATGTTCAAAATATTCCCTCCACCTCTCCAGTGATTCCCTGGGATCTATTAGATCTATTATGAGTTCACCTTAATTACTCAGAACACTGTTCATTTCCTTTTTCCCTCCCTTCCTAAGATTCTTTATTACTGTCCAGAAAAGTTTCCCTGCTGCTTGACCTAGCCTTTCCAGGTTGTTACCAAAATCTTCCCATGACTTCTTTTTGGATTCAACAATTATTTGTTTCGCTCTGTTTCTTTCATCTATATACAACTCCCTATCTGCCTCGGCCCTTGTTTGGAGCCATTTCATATAAGCCTTCTTTTTACGTTTACAAGCTGCTCTCACTTCATCATTCCACCAAGATGTTCGCCTTTTCCCGTCTTTACACACAGTTGTTCCAAGGCATTCCCTGGCTGTTTCTACTACAGCATCCCTATATGCCACCCATTCACTTTCTATATCCTGAACCTGCTTACTGTCTACTGTTCGAAACTTCTCACTAATCATATCCATGTACTTCCGTCTAATTTCCTCGTCCTGGAGATTTTCTACCCTTATTCGTTTGCAGACAGAGTTCACTTTCTCTACCTTAGGCCTAGAGATACTTAGTTCACTACAGATCAGATAGTGGTCTGTATCATCGAAAAATCCCCGGAAAACTCGTACATTCCTAACAGATTTCCTGAATTCGAAGTCTATTAAGATATAGTCTATTATGGATCTGGTACCCCTAGCCTCCCACGTGTAGCAGTGAATAGCCTTATGCTTGAAGAATGTATTTGTAACAGCTAAACCCATACTAGCACAGAAGTCCAGCAAACGCTTCCCGTTCCCATTAGCTTCTATATCTTCCCCACATTTACCAATCACCCTTTTGTATCCTTCAGTTCTATTCCCAACTCTCGCATTGAAATCGCCCATTAGCACTATTCTATCCTTGCTGTTTACCCTGACTACGATGTCACTCAATGCTTCATAAAACTTGTCAACTTCATCCTCATCTGCACCCTCACATGGTGAATACACGGACACAATTCTAGTCCTAATTCCTCCAACTGTCAAATCTACCCACATCATTCGCTCATTTACGTGCCTAACAGAAACTATGTTCCGTGCAATGGTATTCCTGATAAAGAGCCCTAGCCCAGACTCTGCCCTTCCCTTTTCTAACACCCGTCAAGTACACTTTA
The DNA here is from genome assembly GCF_040414725.1 of Anabrus simplex. NCBI lineage: Eukaryota > Metazoa > Arthropoda > Insecta > Orthoptera > Tettigoniidae > Anabrus > Anabrus simplex. The sequence continues at coordinate 826,441,835 of NC_090265.1, forward strand.
TAATCTCCTATCTCTTCCTCGTTATCTCCCCTTACCCGAATATCACTTACTCCTAGCACATCCAGATGCATCCTCTTTGCTGACTCAGCCAGTTCTACTTTCTTTCTTCCATAAGCCCCATTAATATTGATAGCTCCCCATCGAATTCCATTTCGTTCGCCAAGTTGTTTCCAAGGAGTCCCTCGCCTGTCAAATGGGAGTGGGACTCCGTTACTCCCATAGGTCCGAGGCTTGCTTTAAAATGTTCTGAACTCGGTCGATTCATGAAGCAGGATGCTGCCCTACTTGCACATAGTCCAAGTGAGGATCTCTCCTCTAACGGGTTATGGACCACCGGTGGATTGTATAGTCCTAGCCGCCTGAGCACAAGGAGGACCACGACTCAGAATATGTCCGAGATGCCCACTCCCATTCCATAGCAACTGGTATCCCGACTCTCAGGACCACTTACTAGGCCACTCAGCCGTTGCCCATGGTTCACGAACTAGGACGTGACTACAGTAACCCACAAACATGAACCACAAACATGAAATGCAAGCGAGCAATTTATCTGACATTACATGCCAATTTTGACATATGAGGGTGAGATCAGGATGATGAGGAAAAAGGATGAAGCAAGGATTCAGGCAACTGAAATGAGATTCATCCGAGCAATGGTTGGCAAAACAAGACGAGATAAAATTTGTAATGAGAACATCAGGGACTTGGCTCAGGCTGGCAGAATGGAGGATAACATAACTCTGCATAGACTCAAATGGTATGATTTAATTTCGATCCGATTACCGGGTGGATGGCATAATTAATGCATGTATGTGAGGTAGATCATGTAAAGAAGTCAGAGTATAGCTGAAACCAATAATAATAATAGTAATAATAATAATAATAATAATAATAATAATAATAATAATAATAATAATAATAATAATAATAATAATAATAATAATAATAATAATAATAATAATAATAATAATAATAATACGAATATTAGTATTATAAACTGGTGTCATGATGGTGGGAGAAAGGTGCGGCATTAGAAGTCATGGGTTCGGCTGTGTGCAGAGTATGTGTGGAATTGAGGTTCTTTTATTTTCAAGACAGGACGGTTTGAAGTTTGAACTCAACGGTGTGAGGTGTTGTAATCATACACATAGAGGATTATCAATGAGGAACTGACATCAGTATAATAGAGTGTGTACTGCGGTACTATGTATCGTTAAAGGGATGGCATGTTATGTCCGTAAGAGGCAAGACTAACGACCGCCTACAGCAGGGGTAAGAGTCGGCCTTGAGCCAGATATATTTTTTGTGTGCGTTCGTCTCAAGGAAAGGAACATTGGGCCGAAAGAAGCAGTGCCTGACTGAATTTGGCTAGTGCGAACCATGTGGCAGATTAGTGTATTTTGCTAATAAGCGACACAGTAACTGGTACTTAATATTTTGTTATATTATTATTTATTTGAGTATAAATTAGCTAGGGTTTTCAGCGCCACCTGCGTTATTGGAGTCATCAGATCAGTCCTGGGCATGGGCATGGGCACCATCATTCCACAATAGTGGGATGAAGGATGTGTATCTCACTTGATTCTTGTACATAAAATGTGTGGATATTTTATGATGCTCTGTGTAACATGTAGTGATTGTAATTAGCATTGGCGACGGTTTCATACCATTGGCATGGCGAATTGTGTATTCAAGTGAGGGTTTGGTTCAAACCCAGGTGTTTGACCCCTGTCTGTATAATTTATCTTCAGGTATTCCGTTGGGAAATAATTTGTGTATTCTAGATTAGGCGTCACTAAGACTTGTCGCATGAGTATAGATTTGATTTGCCCAGTAATATGGGATAGCTTCAGTGTTTATGATAAATGTTTCCATTCACGTTTCGTCATGGCATCTCACATCGCGATAGATAGTACTCGGACCTATCACACAAGACCAAAGGTTAATAAACAATTCATAACGAAATGTAGAATAAATTATGTACCTCATTTGTATATACAGTATTTCATTTCCATTATCATCAGGATTCAATAAACCGATTGAATTATTTTAAACTTTATAGGAATGTGTTCTCATTCTAGTTAGGTATGCCCCGTTTTCTCCTACCCTGTATGCTGCTAAGTTAATTTTAGACATGCGCCTATTCGTTTTAACCGGTTAACGCCCTGTAGATTTCTCGCCAGTGCCTTTTTGGTTAGGGGGCGGGTACATACAAGTGTCACGCCAAGTGTTATTGTTTGATAGGCCTAGACGCCCACGATGTCGGCTTACATACTAGAGGCACCGACACGGGGCATTTTCGGTTTTTGCTGCATTTCTGGTTGACATTACGCCCTATGTTTTGACACTTTCGGCATTTAAGGCATTGCATACAATTTCCAGAATATTTGTTTAATGTCAACCTAGTCAATACTTACAATACCACATTTTGTGGTTAGATAATTATAAAAAAATAGACAGATCGTGAACATGTTTCGCCCTTCCTAATGGGCATCATCAGCACAATGGATAACCTTAAAACAAATGATTACAGTTAAGACTGTTTACAACTATTAGTCATATAAAATTGGAATGAGATGTTGTGATATTAAAAGTTATTTTCGATATCATGATAAAAAAAGTTTGATGTCAAAATTACAAAAACAAGTTAAAACAATTGTAGTACAATTTTACAATATTGTCTAAAAAAAATTTTATTTGTTAATATTGGTGAGAAGTTTGTTTGTTTGTCAATCGGCATTCGTCTGGAATTGAAATGGATCCTTTTCTTTTAACTTTAGGTGAAAGTCAATATTATAATCGTGTTCACCAGCAAGTAGAATTTGCAGAATAGAATATATAAAAAAACATATGTCCTATGGTAGAAAATTAGGTCAGGAATGATCATTTGATGTTTCTTCTTGAGTTAAATTGGTTAAAATCCATTCAGGTAAGAGTACGTTAAAATAGAATATACGTTGAAAATTTTATCCGATGTACTGGTTGAAATATCTATCACTTTGACAGTAGTCTTCCATTTGTTGTGTAAATCTCTGTGGTTAGAATGTTGATAAATCGAATGCCGTAGAGTGCCTATCTTGTTCTGTTATTAGCGGTCTGTGGTTAGAATGTTGATAAATCGAATGCCGTAGAGTGCCTATCTTGTTCTGTTATTAGCGCTAATAACAGAACAAGATAGGCACTCTACGGCATTCGATTTATCAACATTCTAACCACAGAGATTTACACAACAAATGGAAGACTACTGTCAAAGTGATAGATATTTCAACCAGTACAGCGGATAAAATTTTCAACGTATATTCTATTTTAACGTACTCTTACCTGAATGGATTTTAACCAATTTAACTCAAGAAGAAACATCAAATGATCATTCCTGACCTAATTTTCTACCATAGGACATATGTTTTTTTATATATTCTATTCTGCAAATTCTACTTGCTGGTGAACACGATTATAATATTGACTTTCACCTAAAGTTAAAAGAAAAGGATCCATTTCAATTCCAGACGAATGCCGATTGACAAACAAACAAACTTCTCACCAATATTAACAAATAAAATTTTTTTTAGACAATATTGTAAAATTGTACTACAATTGTTTTAACTTGTTTTTGTAATTTTGACATCAAACTTTTTTATCATGATATCGAAAATAACTTTTAATATCACAACATCTCATTCCAATTTTATATGACTAATAGTTGTAAACAGTCTTAATTGTAATCATTTGTTTTAAGGTTATCCATTGTGCTGATGATGCCCATTAGGAAGGGCGAAACATGTTCACGATCTGTCTATTTTTTTATAATTATCTAACCACAAAATGTGGTATTGTAAGTATTGACTAGGTTGACATTAAATGAATATTCTGGAAATTGTATGCATTGCATACGGACCAAAAAAAATGAGGTTAATGACTTGTAATTTAAGGCATTTCCGTGAGGCATTTGCGTCACAGGTGCTAAAGCCATGTGGTATTTGATTGTTGTGCTAACATTGTGAGCATTGACGGCATTTCTAGGCATTTGTACCATTCAACACGTTATATGTGTAATTTCATATGCCTAGCTAGCATATTGGAGCGTGAGCGTGCATTTGATTTAGAGAACTCAGAACTGGAAGTACCATGGGAAGTTTTTCTCTAGGGGAATGGTATAGTTTAACTACCGGATCGGTGCACTAAAGCTGCAGCCGAAGGTAACGCCTAGCTATACTAGTACATAGGCGACATCTTAACGTAAAGTTTAAATGATTACTATGAATGAGAACATAGTCATGGTCCAATGAGATGGGCGAAGCCATGACGGTCACTTAAGCAGGGGCGTATCCAAAGTTCAAGAGGATGTGTTTGAATCCCGGGAAACAATGAAATGACTTTCCCACAAGTAAGGTTCAAAGAGAATAGTGGTTTCCCTTAAAGCATATCTATTCACGGATATTAGCCAGTGGCGTGTTTTACTACGAACCAACCTGCTATTAGGAAATATTTTATATGTTATGATAACCGTGGCTGAGCAAAGGTAACCTCACGCCTGCTTTCTCTTTTTTGAATGGTAGTAGGTCAATTTCATGGGTTCAGTTTGAGATTCTGATGACTCTGTGTGTCTGAAGAACCTCAATGCTGGGAGCATGGGTAGATTTACTGGCATTAGACCACTTGTGTTGGTATTTAAATCGAGCCCAATTTTTGAACTATAGGTTGACCAGCAATTTTATTAATTGACTTTAAGGGCTATAATCATATTCATTTTTCTGAAAATTCCCATTATAATTTTCATAAATTTTATGAATCCTGATGAAGATAGGTAGTTAGGCAGCTTCAATTACAGCTGTTTTGAGGCTTAATTTGCAATTTTAGTTAAAGTAAAAAATTTACAAAGCTAAAAGAAAGTAAAGTTGGATAGTGAAACCATTTCTTTTGAAAGTAATGTTGTGGATTGTTGACACCGACGTTAGCGAGGGGGGTCCAGTTATCTCAGTGGATATCATGGACAGTGATGCTATACGGGCTTTGATGGAGGAGATTACTGCGAAGAATAGGGAGATGATGGAAGAGATGAAGGACAGTATTAAAACACGTGAGAGCAAAATGGAGCTGAATAGTGCGCAGATTCGAGATGATATGGAACAGAATAGTGCGCGGACTAGGGAGGAGATAAAGACACTTGAAAATTAATGCAAACAGGGGCGTGCAGAAGTTAAAGAACAATTAAAGAACTTTGATGATAAATTAACACATTTTGAGGATAAGTTGGAAGAAAACCGAACAGAGACTAGTAAAATGATCTAGGAGAAGTGTAGTAATTTAATGGAGAAAATTCAGGCGCTTCAGCAACAATGTGAAAAGGGGGCTCAGGAACTAAGCAACAAAGTAGATGCGGTTTTGGAGCTTAATGCAACTGTTGAAACACAGGTCGAGGGAATAGTTGAGCGACTTAATCAGGTTGAGACCCATATCAAAAGACACATTACTCACGTGACTGGCAAAATTGGGTACGTCAAAAGCAAAATCGATCAGGTGAATGTCAAAATGGAGCAGATCAAGACTCAAGCAAATACGCGCGATGCGAAGATAGAAGAAATAAAAGAACAGGTTGAGGAGAATCAGACGAATATCAGGATCATTGAAGATAGAATGGAACAGGCATTGGTGGTAACTGAGGCCTTGAATGAGAAAATTACGTCAATATCACAGGCAATTCTATCCGACGTAAAATTAACTTTTGCCAAGGAACGGAAAGAAATTTTCGGACAGATAGTAGGAGAAATGGCCAAACAGTTTCATGAATGGAGCGAAGAGAAAGGCTCTAAATTGAAGGTGGAAGATGAGATGACAGTTGAGGTCAGAGCAGAAAGGAAGAGATCATCAGGTCGCTACAAAAGACGACAGCGCAATAAACAATACCAATCTAAGTATGGATGGTTTACCAGTCAAAGAAGAACATATTTAAGGTGGAGAAATCGGAATACCAGAGATTCAAAATTACAGCATGTGAACTGGAGAGAAGAGATGAGAGATGGACGAGTCTTGAAACCCAGACACTACGCGGAGCAATTGAAATGTAAATGAGGAAGCAAGAAGAAGCGGCACTTGGCCACGTTGCAGGTAACAGGAAGAAGTGGAAGTCTTGAGTTCAGAATACATCAGGAGTCCCAGCAGGCAGAATCCAAAGGATACCGACAAGACGAAAGAGGATCCAGGAGGATATTCTGATGACCAAGAGCAGATGTAACTTAGCGACGGTCATATTATGTATGTAAATATTTGTAAATAGTATCACCCAGCCAAAGACCGTGAATTACATCATTTACACGAACATGACAGTACATTCAAGGAGAAGAGAAGGATGAGGATAATGCAGAAGAACTAGGGGCAACAGATGAAGAAGTGGATGAAAAAGACGGAGAAGAAGATCGTCACGACGTGCTGGATGAAGAATTAGAACCAAATGAGGAAGACAAAGAAGTAAATTATTTTGACCAATTATTGTTTTCATCTGAAGTTATGGGGGACGTAGGATGTCCAGAATGCCAGTACCTGGACAACCGGAGAGAAGCACTGCAACAGATGGCATATTATTTGGAAAGAGAGAACCAGGAACTTTGCCAGAGAGCCAGGAGTTCGAAAGAGTCGTAAGAAGTTATAATCAGCTAAGCATTTGGTGATGAAATATGTCCAGTGCGTGTACCCATTTCATTTCAGGGAGAGGGGAATATGCACCTGACAGGGGCATGATCCAAGGCCCTCTGGTCAAGACAGGTCATCTAAATTGCAGACGCAATGCTATTTTGAGGAAAGAAATCTTGAAGTTAATAAATATCACCATCACTGAGACAGATGAAATAAGTCTAAAATTTATTCTATAAATTTCAGTATTTGCGACCTATTGTGCAACCTTTTTCTTTGTCCAGCGGTGAGCCCGTGGAAGAGTGAAGCCTGTGACATCATGAGTGTGGCTGTGCCGGTAGTTCACCACTACGCAACTTGGGAGAAGTTATCCCCACCTCACGTTCAAAAAAGGGGGAGAGGCGAACTTTTTCGAAGCAAACTATGAGAGCCATCTGTAAATCAGCTTGGCCAACTTGATTGTCTACGCTGTGAAAATTAATAAAATCCATATTCCAGCATCGCTTTTCAATACAGAGTGTATAATGTCCATTTTGCTGATAACTTACGGACAGAGAAAGAATAATTAATTATATATAGTGGAAAAGTACCAGGGGCCATCTGGGTAGTGTTAAGACACCTCATTGATGCAGAGATTTACCCCAGAATAGTGGGGAAACGAGAAAAAACTTTAATTAATTACAAGAGATCCTACAAAAAATAAATGCATGGATGTGTCTCATTTACATCAGGTGGATACTGGTCAACTAATGGACGCACTATTTGACCTCTAGTGGGCCATGGATAGGCCATATGCATATTTAGGGGCGGGGTGGCCTCCTTCTTGTAAAAAGCACTGCCAAGGGTGCAGCGTCTCAGTCGGGACTTTCAGCTCACGGAGGGCGAAGCTATGTTTGGTGAGCACTTCGTAATTCTTTGTTTAGCGATTTGAAACTTAAAAATTCAAATGAAAGATAGTAAGTCAAGTGAATAGTACATAGCATTGACATACGTGACACTAATAACTAAACATTTAATCTGTGGCAAATCGCGAACACTTAGTTCGACTTAAAAAATTATTATTATTATTATGAATATATTATTATTATTACTACACCACGATCATGACATGTAGTAATAAATAAACAGTGGCTGCAAGGTACAGGGTAACTCGATATTGAATCACGGGCAACAAGGTACGCCCGTAACGCAATACCCAGTACCAGTACTCTTTGATCGGGACTAATTTAATCAAAGATCGTGGCCGTTATTGTGCATGGAACAGAGTCGTACATATCATGGAAATAAACTTGCGACATGTTCTGTGTTCAGGTAACTGCAAGTGTCATCATCGATCGAGGACCATGGAATTCCATATTGGTGGTGAATTGGAGTTATCAGCAGTAGCGGTGACAAAGGGGGATGAGGGGGGGTCACTTGCCCCCCCACTTTGTGGAGAAAAAAATTATTCCATTTTAGCCGTCTGAAACTAGGAATTATATTTTCATTAATTATTAGTGGAAATACGCACAAAATGTAGCTCGTCGCGGCTAAATGATTTGCATAGCGCCACAGCAAGTAGCGGGGACTTTATATTCTGTGAGAAAGGGTACCAGGGGTATAATTTTTTGCCTAGATCATGGACACTGAGGTATGATTCACTAACTTGCCATGCACATTTGTCCATCTAGCAGTCTCTTTACTGTCTATTAGTTTCTTAGTGTATAGGCCTAGTCAAATACTAAATTATTTTAATTGCATAATCACGCCGTACTTCTATTTGATTGTAATAGATATATATATTGTTCCTTTGGTGAAATTTTTATTATATAGTCTATTATTGAATCAGAATCTCAAATTATTGCCACACTTAAGTTGGTAAAACATTTACCTCTCTGTTGAAATTAGCTCAGAGAGCATAAATAATTCCCACTTTGGACTTTTTTTTTTTTTTTTTCAGTTTACATGCATACACCATGCCGTCTTCCTCCCTCCCCCCCCCCTTCCCAGCCCGCTATATCCCACTAACCCATGTACTTTTTGTAGTCTGTACATTTTTTTGCCACCCCCCCCCCCCCACTTTTAATTCCCAATCGCCGCTACTGGTTATCAGCGATCGCCTTGGTGCTGATGCAGCAATACTAAAACCCGATATGGACCGCCCAAGCTGACAGAGGTGTAATGAAAGGATTTAGGCTCAGTACCTTCTAATTAAATGGCATGACTAGAGGGGACGGGAATTATTTGTCATAAAACTGTAGCTATAATGTTAGGGAATTAAATCTTATATAAATGTAGATGTGCCAAACATGAGCACATAGTTTTCTCTTTCTTAGTAACAAGTCTGAGTGACTTTAATTGCAAATATGGGAAAATTTAATTATGGGAATTTATATGCAGGAGAAGATTCATTTATTTACATGATTTGGGAAATTCATATTTACTTAATGCTTTAAATCCAGTAGTTTAACAGATTCAAGGATTAATAATTTAAGATAGGCTGCAGTTAATCCAGGGCTGGTAGTTGCATATGTAGTCATACTACTGTAAGTAGAGCTATGTGAGAATTAATAGAACTCCAAGAGATGCTCACGGGACTGATACCCTAACTCCCCCCCTGAAATATTTAGCTAGGGATTGTTTCAATTTAAGTTGAGTTGCTTTAATCAAATTGTATGATTTAATTAAGAATTAATTACTGTGTGATGATTTAAGTATGAGTTAATTACCGTGTGACAATTTAATTATGAGCTCATTATGAGTTAATTATGATTTTATTAAGAGGTAATTAGCGTGTGATGATTGAATATGATTTAATTACCAGGGATGATTTAATTTCGATCCGATTACCGGGTGTGTGGCATAATTAATGCGTGTGTGAGGTAGATCATGTAAAGAAGTCAGAGTAAAGCTGAAACCAATAATAATAATAATCTTGTAGGGTAGCATCCTGCTTCATGAATTTACCGAGCTCAGAACATTTTAAGCAAGCCTCGGACCTATGGGAGTAATGGAGTTCCACTCCCATTTGACAGGCGAGGGACTCCTTGGAAAGAATTTGGCGAATGAAATGGAATTCAATGGGGCGCTATCAATATTAATGGGGCTTATGGAAGAAAGAAAGTAGAACTGGCTGAGTCAGCAAAGAGGATGCATCTGGATGTGCTAGGATTAAGTGATATTCGGGTAAGGGGAGATAATGAGGAAGAGATAGGAGATTATAAAGTGTACTTGACGGGTGTTAGAAGGGGAAGGGCAGAGTCTGGGGTAGGGCTCCTTATCAGGAATACCATTGCACACAAAATAGTTTCTGTTAGGCACGTAAATGAGCGAAGGATGTGGGTAGATTTGTCAGTTGCAGGAATTAGGACTAGAATTGTGTCCGTGTATTTACCGTGTGAGGGTGCAGATGAGGATGAATTTGACAAATTTTATGAAGCATTGAGTGACATCGTGGTCAGGGTCAACAGCAAGGATAGAATAGTGCTAATGGGCGATTTCAATGCGAGAGTTGGAAACAAAACTGAAGGATACGAAAGGGAGATTGGAAAATGTGGGGAAGATATGGAAGCTAATGGGAATGGGAAGCGTTTGCTGGACTTCTGTGCTAGTATGGGTTTAGCAGTTATGAATACATTCTTCAAGCATAAGGCTATTCACCGCTACACATGGGAGGCTAGGGGTACCAGATCCATAATAGACTACATCTTAACAGACTTCGAATTCAGGAAATCTGTTAGGAATGTACGAGTTTTCCGGGTATTTTTTGAAGATACAGACCACTATCTGATCTGTAGTGAACTAAGTATCTCTAGGCCTAGGGTAGAGAAAGTGAAATCTGTCTGCAAACAAATAAGGGTAAAAAATCTCCAGGACGAGGAAATTAGACAGAAGTACATGGATATGATTAGTGAGAAGTTTCGAACAGTAGACAGTAAGGAGGTTCAGGATATAGAAAGTGAATGGGTGGCATACAGGGATGCTGTAGTAGAAACAGCAAGGGAATGCCTAGGAACGACTGTGTGTAAAGATGGGAAAAGGTGAACATCGTGGTGGAATGATGAAGTGAGAGCAGCTCGTAAACGTAAAAAGAAGGCCTATCAGAAATGGCTCCAAACAAGGGCCGATGCAGACAGGGATTTGTATGTGGATGAAAGAAAGAGAGTGAAACAAATAGTTGTTGCATCCAAAAAGAAGTCGAGGGAAGATTTTGGTAACAATCTGGAAAGGCTAGGTCAAGCAGCAGGGAAACCTTTCTGGACAGTAATAAAGAATCTTAGGAAGGGAGGGAAAAACAAAATGAACAGTGTTTTGAGTAATTCAGGTGAATTCATAATAGATCCCAGGGAATCAATGGAGAGGTGGAGGGAATATTTTGAACATCTTCTCAATGTACAAGGAAATCATCCTGGTGGTGTTGTGAACAGCCAAGCTCATGGGAAGAAGGAAAATGATGTTGGTGAAATTATGCTTGAGGAAGTGGAAAGGATGGTAAATAAACTCCATTGTCATAATGCAGCAGGAATAGATGAAATTAGACCTGAAATGGTGAAGTATAGTGGGAAGGCAGGGATGAAATGGCTTCATAGAATAGTAAAATTAGCATGGAGTGTTGGTAAGGTACCTTCAGATTGGGCAAAAGCAGTAATTGCACCTATCTATAAGCAAGGAAACAGGAAGGATTGCAACAACTATCAAGGTATCTCATTGATTAGTATACCAGGCAAAGTATTCACTGGATTCTTGGAAGGGAGGGTGTGATCAGTCGTTGAAAGGAAGTTGGATGAAAACCAGTGTGGTTTCAGACCACAGAGAGGCTGTCAGGATCAGATTTTCAGTATGTGCCAGGTAATTGAAAAATGCTACGAGAGGAATAGGCAGTTGTGTTTATGTTTCGTAGATCTAGTGAAAGCATATGACAGGGTACCGAGGGAAAAGATGTTCGCCATACTGGGGGACTATGGAATTAAAGGTAGATTATTAAAAGCAATCAAAGGCATTTATGTTGACAATTGGGCTTCATTGAGAATTGATGGTAGAATGAGTTCTTGGTTCAGGGTACATACAGGGGTTAGACAAGGCTGTAATCTTTCACCTTTGCTGTTTGTAGTTTACATGGATCATCTGCTGAAAGGTATAAAATGGCAGGGAGGGATTCAGTTAGGTGGAAATGTAGTAAGCAGTCTGGCCTATGCTGACGACTTGGTCTTAATGGCAGATTGTGCCGAAAGCCTGCAGTCTAATACCTTGGAACTTGAAAATAGGTGCAATGAGTATGGTATGAAAATAAGCCTCTCGAAGACTAAATTGATGTCAGTAGGTAAGAAATTCAACAGAATTGAATCTCAGATTGGTGATACAAAGCTAGAACAGGTCGATAATTTCAAGTATTTAGGTTGTGTGTTCTCTCAGGATGGTAATATAGTAAGTGAGATTGAATCAAGGTGTCGTAAAGCTAATGCAGTGAGCTCGCAGTTGCGATCAACAGTATTCTGTAAGAAGGAAGTCAGCTCCCAGACGAAACTATCTTTACATCGGTCTGTTTTCAGACCAACTCTGCTTTATGGGAGCGAAAGCTGGGTGGACTCAGGATATCTTATTCATAAGTTAGAAGTAACAGACATGAAAGTAGCAAGAATGATTGCTGGTACAAACAGATGGGAACAATAGCAGGAGGGTACTCAGAATGAGGAGATAAAGGCTAATTTAGGAATGAACTCGATGGATGAAGCTGTACGCATAAACCGGCTTCGGTGGTGGGGTCATGTGAGGCGAATGGAGGAGGGTAGGTTACCTAGGAGAATAATGGACTCTGCTATGGAGGGTAAGAAGTAGAGGTAGACCAAGACGACAATGGTTAGACTCGGTTTCTAACGATTTAAAGATAAGAGGTATAGAACTAAATGAGACCACAACACTAGTTGCAAATCGAGGATTGTGGCGACGTTTAGTAAATTCACAGAGACTTGCAGACTGAATGCTGAAAGGCATAACAGTCTATAATGATAATGTATGTATGTATGTATAATAATAATAATAATAATAATAATAATAATAATAATAATAATAATAATAATAATAATAATGACAATAATAATAATTATATGAATATTAGTATTATAAACCGGTGTGCAGCATTAGAAGTCATGGGTTCGGCTGTGTGCAGAGTATGTGTGGAATTGAGGTTCTTTTATTTTCAAGTCAGGACGGTTTGTACTTTGAACTCACGGTGTGAGGTGTTGTAATCACACACATAGAGGATTATGAATGAGGAATTGACCTCAGTATAATAGAGCATGAACTGCAGTACTATGTATCATTAAAGGGACGGCGTGTTATGTCCCTAAGAGGCGAGGCAAATTACCACCTACAGCAGGGGTAAGAGTTGGCCTTGAGCCAGATATATTTTTTGTATGTGTTCGTCTCAAGGGAAGCAACTTTGGGCCGAGAGAAGCAGTGACTGACTGAATATGGCTAGCGAGAACCATGTGGTTGGAATTATTTAACACGGCAGATTAGTGTATTTTGCTAATAAGCGACATGGTAACTGCTACTTAATATTTTGTTATATTATTATTATTATTATTATTATTATTATTATTTATTTGAGTATAAATTAGCTAGGGTTTTCAGCACTACCTGCGTTATTGGTGTCATCAGATCAGTCCTGGGCGTGGGCACAGTCATTCCACAGTGGTGGGATGAAGGATGTGTATCTCACTTGATTCTTGTACATAAAATGTGTGAATATTTTATGATGCTCTGTGTAACATGTAGTGATTGTAATTAGCGTCGGCGATAGTTTCATACCATCGGCACGGCGAATTGTGTATTCAAGTGAGGGTTCAATTCGAACCCGGGTGTTTGACCCTTGTCTGTATAATTTATCTTCAGGTATTCCGTTGGGAATAATTTGTGTGTTCTAGATTAGGCGTCACTAAGACTTGTCGCACGAGTATAGATTTGATTTGCCCAGTAATATGGGATAGCTTCAGTGTTTATGATAAATATTTCCGTTCACATTACGTCATGGCATCTCGCATCGCTATGGATAGTACTCGGACCTATCACACAAGACCAAAGGTTAATAAACAATTCACAATGAAATGTAGAATAAATTATGTACCTCATTTGTATATATATGTTTCATTTCTATAATCATCAGGATTCAATAAACCAATTGAATTATTTTAAACTTTATAGGAATGTGTTCTCATTCTAGTTAGGTATGCCCCGTTTTCTCCTACCCTGTATGCCGCTAAGTTAATTTTAGATATGCGCCTATTCGTTTAACCCATTAATGGCCTGTAGATTTCTCGCTGGAGCCTTTTAGTGTAGGGGGCGGGTACACTACCTTACCAACAGAACAACATTTATATCCATCCAGGGCCATCTCTCCCAACCCTTCCCGATGTCACTTGGATTGCCCCAAGGATCCCCAGTGTCTCCACTGTTATTCATCCTCTTCATGGCAGATTCCCCAACCTCCTCCACCACTTCAGCTTCTCCAATTCACAGATGACACTGACATACTTGCTCCACTTCCATCAGTCCAAGGAATTAACCGTACCCTTCAACCTTACCTCAAATGCCTTACCACCTGGTGCAACCAATGGTTCCTATCTCTTAACCCCACCATAACACAATCCAACCTGCTCTGACCCCGCAGAGGCCATATTTCCACTACACGCAAACCTGACCACCTCCACCTCCACAAGTCCACAAGACCCCCATCCATCCTCAACACACTCTCAAATACCTAGGCATTACCATAGACCAGTATCTGACATTGCACACACAGCCCCCCCTTCTTCAATACCAAAACCAAAGCCTCCCGCAGATCCCAGCTGCTTCACTAGCTAGCCGTCACCAGCTGGGGTCTCAACTCCAAATTACTACTCCTAACGTATAAAACCTTCATCCGATCTCCTGTCACCTACGGCCACCCTGCCTGGGCAGCTGTTGCCCACTAGCAACGAAACCTTTACCATCCTCTCTTGTCCATGGAACGTTGCCTTGTCCGAATAGCCCTCCGCTATCCCCCCCCCCACCACCACCACCATCTATTGCACCAAGGACCTTTATAACATCTTTCCCTTTCCCAAATCCATATCTCCCTCCTTTACCCGAGATTTCTAGACAAAGCCCTAAGTCCGAACAACCTGCTCACATCCCAAATCCTTACATTTCCCCTCGCAACCCCCGACATACCCTTTCTCCTCTTCATTTTCATCGTATCCTCACTCAACCCACAGAGCGGCCACCCCAATAATGTGGACTGTGACTGAGCAACCAGTTCAACCCACCCACAACCTACAGCCTAGTTGACTTTGACATCCAAGTAGGCCAATTTAATATACCTGAAAATCAGACATGCCCATCCTCTCAGTCAATGTGCACTCTTCTAATTATATCAACTTGTTTCATTTATCCATTATTATACTACCAACAACATCATCAATTTGTAAACATTGTAACTAAGTATATCACAATATGTGAGATGAATCTATAGTAAATCACAGTATGTATTCCATCATCACATTATGTATCTGATTTCAGCATGTGTATTACAAAAACATCCCATCAGAATATTTTAAAAAGGTATTAATTTATGTAACTGTAGATGTAGCACAGAAACTTATTTATGTAACTGTAGATATAGCAAAAAAAATTTAGGCTATGTATAAACACATGACCAAATTGTAATAAAACTATAAAATGCCTAGCCAAGAGGCTAGAAATCCCCTCCCATCGCCTACCTCTTCACATCCTTTACCCACCTCCTTCTTCCCTCACATCTCCCCAACCTGTCCGCATCTCTTGGCCAGAGAGAGGGCATAACCCTCTAGGTAGCCCACATCAGGGTGGGGAATGAAAGCTTTGATAGATAGATAGATAGACAGATAGATATGCACGAGCCATGCATCTTGGTAGGTGTGCTATTTACCAAATTATGAGCCCAACTTAGTACACTGGAACGAAACACTGGCAACCAGGAACGAGTTAGCTGGAAAATTTATAATGTCCAATAACGGACCTACTATATTGGTATTATAAATTTACTCATTCGGGACAAATATATCAGGTTCCCCATGGGAATCAATATCTGTATCATCTGATGGCCAGACAGGCATTTTTTGAAAATGAGAAATTCTCTCGTTGAGCATTGGCACTGCCGGTGGCTCCAAGTAGCATATGCAGCGGCCTCTACAATATGCATTAGCCATGCATCTTGGTAGGTGTGCTATTTACCAACTGATGAGCCCAACTTAGCACACTGGGGCGGAATGCTGGCAACCACGAATGAGTTAGCTGGAAAATTTATAATGTCCAATAACAGACCAACTATATTGGTATTATGAATGTACTCATTCGGGACAAATATTTCGGGTGCTCGATGGGAATCAATATCTGTATCATGTGTACAACTTCCATGCTGGTTAATTCTTCTGTATCTATATCTAGTTGAGCTTTATCGTTCCATGAAAAAATGGGTTATGCAAAAATATATACAGGATAACAAGAAAACTGTCAAATCAGGAAATCCAGAAGGAAAAAAAAATAAAGATATAAACTTCTGTTACACGATAAGAAAAATGTAGATTACACTCACAAACTTTCTTCAGACGACTGGCATGCCTTATCATTATTTATGAGTTTCATGTCCGTATTGACTGATTACACATAGTATATCCATATACGTGGCATGCCTTAGACGGCAAAATATTAAAAAATAACCAACTTTAACCTTATAACATCTCAAATATAGGAAGCATCATCACTTTCCAACTGGTCAGTTCCAAAGCCACCAAAGAAGAATGTTCTTTAGGTGCAAGACCTAAGGAAACAAAATTATTGTATTTCGATACCAACGTTTCAAACAAATTTTATAATAAGCAGGATGTTTAATTTGACTGACAGCAAGAAAGGAACTTCACATTTCTATTTCACCTCCCACAAAACCAGTTATTCATAGTTAATAGATGTTTCAGTTAATCAGTATAAGGTGATAATACAGTATGTAGGTCATTAGCCGTGTATGGAAAAGTTCATTTCCACACAAAATTTCTGTACAATGTTTGATGATAATCCTTCTTTGATCCATACTTGATATTCAAAATGAATTGCCTTGGTTACTATACTTGCCTACAATAATATCCTAGTATATTGCATTTTTCACAAAGATGTTGAGGATGTTCCTTCCTCTTGTCCGAGACATCGAGACCATCAGGCTTCTTAAGTGGCCGCTGAAACAAGTGCACCAAGATAAGAAAGGGCACAAAGATAAAGGTTTATTATGTACAATATTTTATACATGGTGTACTGTATATACACACATGGGGGGCGTGATTAGCTCAGTGGCTTAGCTGTTGGCTTCCCACCTGGAAGGCCGAGGTTCAAATCCCGGTCGATCCTGGGTTGGGATTTTCATCTGAGGAAGGATATCTGGCCTTAAACCTCAACCAAAACCAAAATGAATCCCCAAAACTAACTAGGATAAGCTGAAGAAAGTGTATAATTATATAAACCAATAATTCAAACCAGACAGCCTACCTGGCAATTAATAGTAATCATCATCATCATCATCAACATCTCATTATACGAGGGTTGGGCATAAGTCATTGCAACTAATTTTTTCTCACATTTTCAAGGTGCTACCATACAATGGTCATAGGTCCTGAAAAGCATGACTCTCATAGTACATGGAAACAGCTTGAAATGGCAGTGCATTGGACCAGTACCATGCATGGGGCAATGAGACTGCAGTAGTGAGTCAGGCTCCGTGCAGAATGGATGTTAATAAGAAATTAAAATGGAGGTCTGCTTATTCAATACCATTTAATATGATGTCAAATCCCTTATACAGCACTTCCCACCCCAAGCACTGAAGTTACCTTGTCACATCCTGTTGTTGTTTGTTCTTGGGTATGTGTGCATAGTTCGGGATCGTGGAGGGGTATGTCTCATATAACTTTGATTAGCTACTTGTTCCTATTTATCACATGTGTTTATTCCAGTTTTCTTGTCTCTTCAGACCTATTTTCTCAGCACAAACCTTATTGAGTAATTACGACTTTGACTCAAGACCCAGTATAGGTCATCTTCAGCCATGGACTAAAATTGACAATATATAGTGTAAATACAATCAAATTAACACTTTAAAAATATTATGTACATATTACAAATTATTTTTAAACGCCTCCGTGTCTCAGGCGGCAGCGCATCGGCCTCTCACTGCTGGGTTCCGTGGTTCAAATCCCGGTCACTGCATGTGTGAGATTTGTGCTGGAAAAAGCAGAGGGAGGGGGGGCAGGTTTATCTCCGGGTACTCTGGTTTTCCCTGTCATCTTTCATTCCAATAACACTCTCCAATATCATTTCATTTGATTTGTCAGTCATTAATCATTGCCCCAGAGAAGTGCGACAGGCTTCAGCAGCTGACACTATTCCTATCCTTGCTGCAAGATGGGGCTTCATTCATTACCTGGTCAATGACTGGAAAACAGATTGTAGGTTTTCATTCATTCATTCATGCAAATTACTTTACAAAAAAGGCAAAAATCTCTCAGTCTACAATACTATAATTAGTGGATCTAAAGTACACTAGTCGAATTTTGTTATGTGTGACATTGCCATTGGTATTAATCTAAAATGAACACTCCTAACAAATTAAACCTGTGCATGTACAATTAAAATATTAAATCTGGACCTGAGCTGTTACACTAGTGTTGAAAATTAAAATTACTATTTGTGTGCTTAGTTGGTAAAAGTCTGCATTGCTGAGTAACATGTATCGGTGAGCTGTGTTTAAACAAGTATAAACACAGTAAGTAGACTTGGCGATGGTACGACTGAATTTAATAGAAGGGATCTTGCAAAACCAAAAGGGCTTGAGTCAAAGTCGTAACTGATGAGCTGTTTGTCAATAAGGTTTGTGCTGAGAAAATAGTTCTGAAGAGAGAAGAAAACTGGAATAAACGCATGTGATAAATAGGAACAAGTAGCTAATCAAAGTTATATGAGACATACCCCTCCACGAACTCAAACACATACCCAGGAACAAACAACAATAGGATGTGTCGAGGTAACTTCAGCGTTTGGGGTGGGAAGTGCTGGAACAGCCGCCATATTTGCCGGACCTGTCTCCGTGTGATTTTGACCTCATCCCCAAAGGGAAATAACTATTGCGTGGGATGTGTTTTGGGATACAAGAGGACGTTGTCAACACTGTGAAACATGATACTGTAAAATTCACACATGGTGAGGTGAGTGACTAGTATTCAACATCTTGCATCGCTGTCACAATCCAGGGGACTACTCTGAGAAGTTTCTGTTTGAAGGTTACTGTACTCTTTGAGAATAAGCATTATGTAGCACAAGGATTTCCTGGCTGACTGTTTCCTCGCTTACACCCGGTAAACCTACTCGACATTATTCATACATTCCACAGCACCGTACGATCCCTGCTCCCAAACGCATATTTCCATTTGTTTGCTATCTCCCACAAAAAAAAAAAAAAAAACCTTGTATGTATGAGGTGTGTTCGAAAAGAAACCAACTTTTGAAATAGCTCGTCAACTGGCAGAGCGAACATGCTGGGGCTAGTTAGCACACATAGCAACAGATTTAGACAACAAACTGCCATTTGCAGCATTTCGCACTCACCGTTACCTGGCGAGGTACAGCCCGCTAAGTGAGCACGTGCACAAGCTGTTCGTCGGATTAGTGCCAAAGTGACAATGAAAGATTTTGAAGAACAAAGTATGTGTATGTGAAATTTTGTTACAAACTTGACAAAATTTCATGGGGACATGACATCAAAACAAAGGTGCAGTCGTTGCACGCATTAGTCCGTCTAAGATCTAGGTAATGATGGTTGTATTTTTTGACTGCAAAAAGGCATTATCCATCAGGAATTTGTACCAGATGGTCATATGGTAAACTAGGAAATATACCAGGGAATTCTAGCATGTTTGAGGGATGCTATACGTAGGAAGAGGCCTGAATTATAGGAAAACCAGACTTGAATGTTGCATCATACAATGCGCTCCTTGTCCGCAGGTGCCCCATTCACCGTATTCACAGGACTGAGCCCCAGCAGATGTGTTTCTGTTTCCCAAACTTAAAACCACATTGAAAGGGTGTAGTTTCCAAACCATACGGGGAGATTCAGACAATGCGATAAGAGACCTGCGCACCAACCCAGAAAGTGCATTCCAGGAGGCTTTCCAAAAATGGAAGAAATGATGGAAATGGTGTATTGCCGGTAGAGGGGTCTACTTTGAGGGGGACAGTGCTTAAAATTTTGAACAATAAGCAATAAAGATTTTATAGCAAAAGTTTGGTTCATTTTTGAAAACATTTTATATATAACTAACAGTGGATATGGAAACCAGAGACGGTAGTCTGACGAGTTATTTGATACAACAGATGTTTTAATTAAGATTCTGCATGGTAATGGAGTACTATATATACATATACACTGGCTGACAAAAAAAATTAAGCACCCAGGAGAAATGGTCCAATGTTATCCCAATTTGGTATACATGCATACCATTGATGTGAGAGTAAAAGATTAGATTTTTTTTAAATAATTTTCTTTACGTCGGACCAACACAGATAGGTCTTATGGCGACGATGGGATAGGAAAGGCCTAGGAGTGGGAAGGATGTGGCCATGACCTTAATTAAGGTACAGCCCCAGCAAAGATTAGAATTAAAAGGATCTGTCATGTGTAGAACGCCACCAGAGTGCATTTGTGATGGCATTGTCCTGTTGTTGATAAGTTGTTACCAGTCAACTGCTGTGAGTGAGACAGTTAAGCAAGACATGCAGAGAGGACTACGTACAGTACGAAGCACATGCGATATCTTGCAGATGCATTAGACAGACTATCCACCAATTGACAACATTTGACAGAGGCTGCATTGTGGGACTGCATGAGGCTGGTTGGTCATATCGTGCTATTGCCAGGCATGTGGGCCATTCTGATGTCACAGTGACCCAATGTTGGACTCAGTGGGTACATGACGGCACCCAATCACCTCATGCAGGTTCAGGTCGACCAAGAAACACCACCCCAAGGGAGGACCACCATATGGTGTGCCAATCATTGCAGGATCCCAGAATTGCAGAATTGCAGGATTCGGCACCCGGTATCCGCAAACATATGCTGGAGACTACAACATCCTGCAAGTTCCCGCACCATGTCTTGACGACTTGCATCCGCCTGATTCTACCACCCCATGCGTCGGTTGCCATTGACACCAGAACACCAACGCCTGCATTGGGAGTGGTGCCTTGCCTGGGAGGCATGGACAGAGGATGACTGGCATTGCATCATGTTCAGTGATGAGCTCCATAACTTCTGATGACCACTGTGTGCGGGTTTGGCGTCGCAGAGGGCAGATCCTGCCCATATTGTGAAAAGGCACACAGGCGTAATACCTGCCATCATGGTGTGGGGAGCCATAGGATATGCATTCAGGTCACCTCTAATAATGCTTCGGCAGACTTGGACGGCACAGCGATAAGTCACAGACATTCTGCGCCCGCACGTCCTTCCCCCTTATGGGGACACTGGGACACTGTTCCAACAAGATAATACACGTCCACACACAGCACACGTGTCTGTGGACTGCCTAGAGCATGTTGAGGTCCTCCCATGGCCAGCAATATCCCTGGACCTCTCCATCACTGAAAACGTGTGGGATGACATTAGAAGGGGACTCCGTCCCAGTACCAACCTGCGGGATCTGGAGGGACAGCTGCAACAAATGTGGATGAACTTGCCTCAGGAGAGGATCCAAAGGCTGTTTGACACCATTCTGAACTGCATAAGGGCATGCATTGCGGTCAGAGGGTCGAGGTGCACGACACCCTACTGATCTGATGCCAACATTCCACATCTGTAACTGCCAATGCCCTTGTCTCTTTCATCCCAAATTGTAATCAGTTCAATAAAGGCACATGGTCTTTCAGCATATATAGTTTCATTCACTTTCAACCACTCCTTCTGGGTGCTTACCCTTTTTTTGTCAGGCAGCTTATATTAGTCTATTGAGCGATAACTGGTAGGGGAACTACTCACTGTAAATAAATTGATGCAATCTGTAACCTGAGCATAAGCAATACAGACACATCATTACGGATCACTAGTAAATTGTCATAATAATGAAATGGTGTATGGCTTTTAGTGCCGGGAGTGTCCGAGGATATGTTCGGCTCACCAGATGCAGGTCTTTTCATTTGATGCCCGTAGGCGACCTGTGCATCATGATGAGGATGAAATGATGATGATGATGATGATACACCCAGCCCCCGTGCCAGCGAAATTAACCAATGATGGTTAAAATTCCCGAACCTGCCGGGAATCGAACCTGGAATCCCTGTAACCAAAGGCCAGCATGCTAACCATTTAGCCACGGAGCTGGACGTCATAATAATAATAATAATAACAATAATAATAATAATAATAATAATAATAATAATAATAATAATAATAATAATAATAATAACAACAATAACAACAACATCAACATCAACAACAATAATAATGTCATTATTCATGTGCAGTGAATGACTATGAGAGATCAGTTCTTTTTTGTGTGTGCTAATTCTGTACTGGTTAACAGAACTATAGCTTTTTATAAAATGAAAAATTATTCAACAAAATCAAGTGATGCAATCCATTCTCAGAGCAAAGATATCATATATAGTGTTTTAATATTCTTGAACGAAAATAGAAGAAAAGTCTCCAAAGCTGTGAAAAGCTTAAGGATGTAGGCAGAAGTGACAAGGCACATGTTAAATTGCTAGCAGTGTGATAAAGAGGATAAGGATGGAAGTCTAATCCCAATTCCAGGTAATCGTCAACCACATGGTAACACGACAAAACTTGATGATTTTAAAAAATGTGTTGTATGCCAAAAAAATTTTAGTATTATAAAGTCTGGAAAGTAATTTCTAGTGGCGTTGTGAGGCATAAGAATGGTTTATAGTTAGGGAATAATGGAACATGTATATTATTGTATTTTGTATAAAAATTTTAACTTTGGCTGAAAATCTGTATATGTAGGATGGTAGCAGTAATTGCTCAAGACTATGTACCAATGGGAAAACAGTAGCTAAATCAAAAGAGATGGTTGAAGTTGGTTGGAAGTGTTGCATCAGGTAACTTGAAAACTCGAGGTACAATAGACAAATTTCATTGTAATGGTCCATATTGATAACATTTGATTAATAACTTTATTTTATTTAAAGTGTCCACCTAATCAATACACATCGCTTCACAAGTGAAAATATGTGTCATTTTAAGGTCTAAGCATAATATGGTACATGTTTCGTCTTACCCGAAGACTTCTTCAGCCATAGCGTCTCAACCTATGGGCTTGAAACTGCTACTGTCACAAAGCAAAGTGCTTACAGACTCGGAGTCTGTCAGCGAACAAGACAATGCTAGGGACATCTTACAAGACTGAATCCAGAATGAGGGGAACAGGAATCACAGATGTGGTATAGCGAGTGACTGGTACTGGGTAGGTCATGTGGCAAGAAATAACCCAAATGGTCCAAAGCTAAGTTACAGTGGATACCCCAAAAATCAAGGAAAAGTGTAGGCCAACCACAGACAAGATGGCATGATGACATCCAACATCATGTCGGGAGGAGCTGGATTCAGACTGTCCAGCAGAAACTGGCACAGAAATTAGAAGAGGCCTATGTTCAGCAGTGGGCATCTTCAGTCTAACGAGAAAGAAGATTATGGAGAAATTCTACATTTCCTCTTTTAGCCCCCGTAATATTGTTAAGAGCCTAGAGTACAACCTGGTTATCTCTGAACTTTAAAAAATGAGTTTAGAGAAATTCTGTTCAACCATTTTCTCTGTGATATTGTAACAAACAAAGAAACAGACAGACATAAATTCTACTTTCAAATTTTATATACTTATTCTGAGACAAAAACGAAGTCTGAGATAAAGATTTGAATCCTACAGACGAAATTGTAATTTTATTTATAGCCTTTAATCGATCTATTTAGCAGTATCATATGTATATCAGACATAATTAGAAATTAGAAAGTACCTACCAAAGCAAAAATCATGATATATAAATCATATTATTTGCCAATATTGACCTATGGATCACAATGTTGGACTTGGACAAAAACAGATCTGAGTAGATTACAAGCAACAGAGATGTGCTTTCTGCGAGGGATCTTGGGTAAAACAAGGAGGGACAAGATAAGAAATGAAACCATACGAAACATGCCGCTACAGATCAACCCTCTAGACACAGTGAAAAATAAACTTTCAGTAGAACTTTCAATTCTTGATGTGGATCGCTGCCACGGGCTAGGGCGCCGAAGTCGAACGTCTGCTGAAGTGGTCTCACAGGGAAATCGACCGATCATTATTAAGTTCCTTCGGTACCATGATCATGATCGAGTGTGGCATGCGAAGAGAGCTCTGAAGGGTAGTGGGCTCATGCTAACGGAGTCCCTCACAAGTGTGAGAAAACATATCCTTAATCAGACAAGGGATTTATGGGGACTGCAGAAATGCTGGACTCAAGATAGACGCATTTGTGTTTTAAGAGAAGATGGAACTAAATCTCAAATGTGCACGATGGCACAGTTAAAAATCATTGCAGGGAGTAGAATGTAGTAATTAGTTTATATGTGTGTGTAAGTCTGTGCTTGTGAAAGTCAGTGGATCTACTCACCAGGTTGCTCGGGTAAGATCATTTTACATTTTACTTAATTATTTTCATACTGCTTAGTTTCATATGTTTCTTGACCAGTACAATGGTAATACCATTGACCTGCATTCCTCTCCGCACCCCTCACCCTCCCCTTCTCTTTTGTCCCTACCACCTTCAACGGGACTTGTGTTGCAAGATCAGCTTAGCAGCCACCCATAGTCGTTACTCTGTTGCCATCTAAATGGCCAGTCATTATTAGCTCATATGGAAGAAGTATAGGACATTTTTGAAGTGAACAATGTACATATTATTGGAATCAGTGAAAGCTGATGTGTAGACATGCCGTCATCGACAGCTAACCTTGACGGATACTCAATATTACATCATGACCATATTGACAAAATAGGCGGTGAGCTTCTACTTTATTACAGAAATGACCCAAAATGTAAGATCATTTCTACTTCTGACCCAGGACTTACATTGCGACCGGAATTTGTTTGTAGAATTAGACTGCCATAAAAAGATATTAATAGGGATTGTATACAAGCCACCTAAAATAAGACAGACTGATGATTTTGAAGAGGCATTAGCAAATCTTATCTCGGCATACAATGACATTATAATCATGGGTGACTTCAACACTGACCTTTTGAAGCAGACTAGTGACGAGAACAATCTACTGAATTTAGGATTTATTTTTCACTACAAACATGACAATTTTACTCCTCAATGCTACTAATCACGTTCATTACTCTGACTACACAAGTCATACCTTAATTGATCTTCTTGTGACAAATCAACCTCAAAAAGTAATTAAGCACGGGCAGATCCCTGCTCCTGGCATCTCTTCACATGACCTATGTACATGTGTTATTCTACATGAATACCTAAGTACAAATCACGCTACATTACAATATGAGACTTATGACATATGGACCGGAATAAACTACGCCACGATGCATATAACTTGCCTTGGGATAGTATACGTAATTTTCAGAACATTAACTCCAAAATAAACAAATTCAATTCACTGGTACTGGAAATATTTGATAGGCATGCACTAAAGAAACAGGTAAGAATCACCCGCCATTCTTCTGTGTGGCTAACAGCCGAGATATCTGCTATGGCCAGTCGTGACAAACTGTACAGACGATACAGACAGACGCATGACACAGATGATTTCGAGCGGTACAAGATTCTGAGAAACAGAACCATGCAGTTAATTAGGAATTCTAAACATGAATACTTTCAGGAACTGATGAACAATAACATCTCGAGACAAAAATGGAGTAAATTACGCACGTTACATATAGGTAAAGCCGTAGAGCAACATGTACAAAGCTATCGCTACAGGCTTTAAATGATCATTTTGCATGGCCAAGAATAGCCTCTACCTCCTTCCCTAAACATTCATTACCCTTGTTACAACAGCAGTCTGTGTATGAGCAATTCTCTTCCAGAAATGTCAGCTTGAATGAAGTTAAAAAGGTGTGATATACTCTATTACATCTAATGCCACAGGTAATGATGACATTCCTATATCACTTATTAAGGATGTCTTAGGAGCTGTTCTGCCAATACTAACTCATATATTTAACTACTCCCTGACAAACGGAGTGTTCCCAGATGTTTGGAAAGATGCATTAATTAGGCCCATCCCAAAGAGCTCCTTCAGATTATCATCCAGTATCCATCCTACCACCCTTACCCAACGTGCTTGAACGTCTAGTTCATACACAAGTTACTGAATACCTTACCAAGCATTCCCTCTTTAATCCCTTTCAATCCGGCTTCAGAAAAGGACATAGCACTGCGACAGCTTTACTACGTGTGACAGATGATATCAGACGTGCAATGGACCAACGGAACGTGACTGTACTGACATTATTAGATCTCAGTAGTGCCTTTGACACTGTCAACCCTCAGTTACTATTGCAGAAACTTCGAGAGCTAAATTTTAATAGTGTGTCACCTTGTTTCTTTTCATCTTACCTTGAAAATCACAGGCAACGTGTGACAGTTCGAAATTTGAGTTCAGGATGGCAAAGTAAGACCCTTGGTGTCTTTCAGTGGTCGGTTCTCAGACCACTGTTATTTATCATCCAAATTAATGATATATCAAAAGCTCTTAAATTCTGCAAATTGCAAGTGTATGTGGATGATGTACAGATTTACTATCATTCAAAACCGAGAGATATTGATACTGCAATTACTAAAATAAATTCCGACCTTCAACATCTTAGTGACTATGCAAATAAAAACAGTTTATTAATAAACCCAAATACGACTCAAGTTATAATTATCAGTACCAGTAAAAATCTCTATTCCCTCAAGCAACAGGACATCCCCAGAGGTGCCAACCTTTGAAGTGAATTATCAGTAATCGCCCTCTGCCCCCGAAATTTTTTTTTGAGTCAAGTCCAAAGCATGCTCCTCCCTTTTTGATAATGACACCACTTTTTCCTTCCCCCGAGAATCTCTTTGAAAGTATATAATATTACACAATAAATTTGCACACAACCTGTTAGTTCTGTGATAAAACGTTCCTTGTAGCTTGTTTTTCACGCAGCAGCTGCTTTTCAGTCTAGTTTTTCTTGAAGCATCCTTTCCATTGTGATGACATTTTCGTCTTCTGAACCATAAGCGATTCCAGTGCAGATGTGCTTAATGTAGGCCTCACTTCTTTCTCAACTTTCTGTCAACTGTCGGGTACACTTAACACAGCAAATACAAAATTACTGAAGGATTTATAGTGGAGAAGAGCAGTGCCTGAGCTCCTTCATTCACAGTGAATTTTACAACTCTTATGGGTAGCAAAAGGTAGTCACGATCGAATAAGTATTGTTGCCAACTCACAAGCATTGAAATGAGGATGATTTAGGAGAAATGTTCAATCCTTTCGAGCTTTTCTCCTTTTCTTTTCTCCATAGAAAATTATTCTCCTGATAATGTCAGCTTTTCTGTAATAATTTCCCCTTTGACCATAATTTTGTAATCGTGAGGTGAAATCCATAATAATTACGGACAATCCATAATAGTTGGCACCTCTGATCTCCCCAATAATTTTAAACAGTAAAATCATAACCTACTTTACTTCAGTGACTAACTTAGGAATTATTATGACTGAGACCCTAAATTGGACTTAACAGGTGATAAACACATGTAATAAAGTACATAAATGTTGATATCCCCTAAAACGGTTCTCTAATGTATTCTCTGTTTGATTTAAAAGTACAAATAATGTGCTCTCTTATACTACCTATATTTGACTACTGTGACACTGTATTGACTGAAATAACCTGCGACAGTAACAAGAAACTGGACCAGAGCCTGAACAGCTAAGTAAGATATATCTTTAATCTGCGATATGATGCTCATATATCACCTTATTATAAGGAGTTGTCGTGGCTTCGAGTGCACCCGCGCTGTGAACTTCACATGTTATCACTTCATGGAATTCACTACCTGCAAACATTAGAGACAATCCTTCTCATCGCAAGTTTAAAGTGGCTTGCCGCGAGCATTTGCTGAGTAGATCCCGCTAACTTGCTGGAAAATTGTTGAATGAATGAAGGATTGAATGAGATAAATGAATGGATTACTGTAGTTACATAACTTAAGTGTACTTTATTTAGTGTAATTTTAAATTAAGGATTTTATCATTATTATTGTTATTGCTATTTTATTTGTACTCAAAATTATAAGTTATGTAAACGTATACTCTTCTAGCGGTTAAGGGTAAGAGAGGGCCTTGAGCCCTAACTTCACCACCAATAAAGGCATTATCTATCTATCTATCTAAATGAAACTATGGAGAGAAATAGGCTGAAATAGTTCGGCCACATTAAAAGAATGGGACAAGGAAGATTATCTACAAGAGCTCTGGAATGGACAGAATTTGGAAGAAGACCAATTGGAAGACCATGAACAAGATGGAGGGATCATGTGGAGGATGACGTAAATTGGAGAGGACTACAGTGGCAGACAGTGATGAACGATAGAATGTGAGAAAAAAGAGAAGATTGGAAGGGGCTCTGCAAACGACCTGCATAAGCAGAAACATATCAGGAAGAAGAAGAATAGAAGAAGAAGAAGATATGTCCAGAGGGCAAAGAAATTATCATCTACTGAAGAGGGATGGTATTTCATGCAAAATTTAGAAACTCCAACTGTACTGAAGAAAAACTGGTACAATCTTTGAGTTTGTTTGCATTAATGTAAGTCTAGCTGTAATCATAAATTTTTCTTAAATTGGTAGATTATTGAAGTTCCCTCCATACCTGTTTGTGAGGATAGATCAGTACACGGCATGTGGTACATTCCTGACCAATATTTGCCCAGCTGTTAGCGGACATCCACTTCCTCTTGCACTTTTTGCACTTGAACTCCCCAAAGCAGCGCTTATCTCCTTGGTATGGAGTCCTTCCTTCGCGTTTGGGCCGAGCCTAAAAGAATAAATAGATTACCTTTTATTTCTGTGAGCAATGTACAGGAGAATAAAATACTGATCATGAACACATTCATAGAATAATGAATTTGTTGAAATAAAGCCATAAGTAGATAGAGAGATATGAGTAGAGCCCGGATTTCCATGCAAATGCACGTTTTTCAATAACCTAGCTACACTTCTCAAACTTTGCAAATATTCGTTTTACGACTTAACAATTCCAAATAACCGTCCTTTTTCCGTGCATGTTTGCATGTTTTGGCCATTTTAGGAGAAAATTCATGCATAATGCATATTTGGAAGATTTTGGATTAAATAACGAATATTTGGACGTTTGATATTGCATAATATGACTTTTATTCTGATTTTGATGAATATAAATTGTTAACATGCATGATAGTGCCATTTCTGAATGTTAGTGTGCAGAATTTGGGACAATTTTTCCACGTTATAGGCTATAGTATGTCTATTACTGAGAGACGGAGAGAAAGTATTCCTGGCATCCTATGTGACAATCAAAGTTAGTAGCCTACATACGGTACAAGTCCTATAATCCAATTAACCAAATACTTTCTTATCTGTTGCTTGAGTAAATAATGACGTATTTTGGAAGTCCCCATGTCGATATCTAATTCTTAGAAATAAAGTGTCCCAGTTTTACAGTTGTACATTGCTACAAATTGAACCGTAAATTGTGCATTAATCATTGACGGCTCATTTTTCGTCTGCTAGACGAACAAAAGAAAACTTGTATCGCACTTCTGTGGCGCCGCGTTACTGGGATAGCAGCTTAAAAACTCTGGTTTTTCATTGAACCCTCTACCGTTGTTATCCTGGAATGTCCTACCCGGAACTCTCGCTCGTCACACGTCTTTGATATCGCAGCAAGCAATCGTTACCAGTTACTGAGGACACTCAAATGTGTCTGCAATCATCGCACAGAGAAGTAGCTACTGCAGCTAGAGATAAGTTGAACAAATTAATTAGTTCAAATCCTGATTTTGAATTCGTCCAGTTTATAGAAGATGTATTGTGGTGAAAATGCAAAATATACAATTTGACCTAATTTTGTTCAAATGTCTTCATTGAAGTATGCATCTATCACTTCCTGTGATGGAAAAAGATAATTTTCTGTGCTTAAGAATGTGCTGACAGATAAACGGATGGGCTTAAATCAAGACAATTTGGAGAAATTAGGGTAGTTTCTGTACAATGTTTCAAAAGGAAGTGAATTTTGATGGTGCATATTTTCCAGTTTATTGCGCATGTTTTGCCATATGATAGTGCATGAATGCATGCATTTTTTGAGATTTGATACTGCATGGAAATCTGGGCTCTAGATATGAGAATAGGAACGGATAATAAGTTCAACGTGATGCCAAGTCAGTATGAAAAGAGCAGACAGGCACAAAAACATGAAAACACAAGAGGATTGGGACAATCTTCACATCTTTATACACTGTCGTCTTCATACAAATTGGGCTCTCTCTTCAAAAATAGCAGATTTTCCACCACCATATTTCTCTGAATCTTTCCCACTGACAGTACAAACAGGTGACACATTAAACAACAAGGAAAGAAAAATGTAGACATCAGTACTATATTTTAGTGATGTACACAAAATTTCCTATTTATCTTTGCAGGTAGTTGGATTTTGGAAGGGCGGAAAAAGTCCATTCGACACTCCATGTCGTATGATGTCGGCATGTAAAAGATCTCTGGTGACACATTTGGTGTTTACCCGACAAAATTCATTAAATCTCAGCCATAGACACCCAAGAGAGTTTCGGTTTACTCGGTCTGCCATCTAGTGGGGGCCTAGAGTAAAACGGAACGTCGAAATTGACGAGCAGACAGCCAGATGGCATCAAATTGAAATGTCTGCACATGGTAGCTGAGGCCATATGATTATTATTATTATTATTATTATTATTATTATTATTATTATTATTATTATTATTATTTCAATTTAAAAAAGAGGAGTTCCAATCTTCAGTGTGGGGCGGTTAAATCCACTAACACCCTCCCCCTTGCGTTCGCCGCTGCCTTCTTCTTGGTATTCTTAATGAACAGCCCTACTCTACACTCTGCCCTTCCCTTTTTTAACACCTGTTAAAGTAAATATAATCTCCTACCTCCCCTTACCCAACTTCTAACACATTCAGACGCATCCTCTTTGCTGACTCAGCCAGTTCTTCTTTCTTTCTTTCTTCCTTTCTTTCTTACATCTTCATCCATTCCCTTTTCCAGATTCTCTCTGGGTAGGGTAGTGTACCAAAGCCCTCCACCTCACTCGATCTTTCCACCATTCCTTTTCAAGTACATTATTGCTATCGACTCCTCTATTTGCAATACAGTCCACAACAGAGCTCCTCAATCTCATTCTAGGGCATCCCCTAGGCCTCTTTGCAGTCTCTGTATCCATGAATGTTCTCTTTGGTATTCTCTCTCCTGGCATTCTCGTCCAAACTATTTTAGCTTTGCTATATCAATCTCTTCTTGAAGTTTACACACTCCCACGCTTCTCCTTATTTCCCATTTCGTATTCTATCTCGTCTTTCCCTGTATGCTCCCCAAGAAGCTCATTTCAGCTGCTTGTTTCTTACTTTGGTTCCGCTTAGTCAACATCCAAGCTGTTGAAGCATACGTCAGTATAGATTTATAATAGGACAAGTATAAAACCTTCTTGCACTTCATCGGTACATATTTGTTCCATACAATGCCTTTCACACACTGGTAGAAACTTGCTGACTGCAGTATTCTTAAATCAATTTCTCCATCCAAATTTCCATCTTGTGACATCATGCTGCCTAAATATTAAAAAATTTTCACTACTTCAAGAGGTTCATTTCCTCTGGATTTTCTTTTACCTCTCGTCATGATCGAAGTCTTGCTTTCTGCATACTAATCTTCATTCCAAAATTTCTTATCTACTCATTCCATAAATCAACTTGTGTCTGTACTTTCTCTTCATTATCTCCCCTAACTACAATATCATCAGCAAAGAGCATAGACTTTAATTGCTCACCCATCATCTTCTTCTTGATATTATGTAGAATTCTATCCATGATGATAATGAAGAGTAAGGGAGACAATACACTTCCCTGTCTTAAGCCTGCCTCAAGTCTGAACCATTCAGTTTGACCCACTTTGGTTCTAGCACAGCTTTTGCAATTTTGATACAATGCTATTACCATCTGCATTGTTTCATTCCCAATCTGTGCCTCTGTCAATGTTTTCCATACCAAATTCCTTGGGACACAAGTCATATGCCTTTTAAATATCTAGAAATGTTACTACCATGTCCTTTCCATCATTTGACGCAATATAAATATTGGGTCAAATGTGGACCAGCCTCTTCTGAATCCATACTGGTGTTCTGCCAATTTTCCCTCTACCCTGTCTCTTATTTGTTTATCCAAGATTCTTTCAAGGATCTTAGCTGTATGAGGTATCAGTGTCACTCCTCTGTAATTTTCACAATGCTTCCTGTCTCCTTTATTGAAAATTGGTATAATGACCCCTTTCGTCCACTCTTTTCTCTCCATATCACTTTGAAGAGTCTATACAACCACTGTAGACCAACTGCTCCTGCTGCTATTATCATTTCTATGGTGACCTCATCAATTCCAGTTGCCTTGCCTCGTTTCATTCTTTTAGTGGCCCACTCAATCTCTGCCATGGACACCTCGTTTTCCTTATCTTTCATCTGCACTAAATCTGGTTCTTCGAGTTCTCCTTGTAGTGAGGTATTTTGCACGTTGTAAAGCTATTCAAAGTATTTTCCCCACCTCTGCAATATATCCTGCTTTTGTGTCATCACTTCCTCCTATTCACCTGGGTTTTTCATTTTTTTACCCGCTGGAATAAGATCTTTTTGCTTCCGGTTGTATCTTCTTGCAGAGATTCAGTGAGTTTTTGCCAGTATTTCTTTTTCTCTCCTTGAATCACCTTGGAGAACACCTTGCAGTGCCTGCATTCTGTTTTGCATTCTGTTGTTCTGTTTCTCAGCCATCTTTTCCAAGCTTGTTTCTTCTGTTTAACTATATCTTTTACCCTGTCATTCCACCAGGGCATTTCTTGATCTTTCTTCTTTCCTGATACTCTTCCACAGGCATACCTGCCAACTTTCCCGATTTAGCCAGGAGACTCCCGATTTTCGACAGCTTTCCCCGCCTCCTGATTATTCTATTATTTCTCCCGATTTTAGCTTATTTTTTGGTGAACTTCAAACATTTTCTTAAATCCTGCCATTTCAGTTTTGTACGCTTATGGCCGAAAGTTCTTCGCTCATTGGCCGCTTTCAAATTAAATATCGAGATTTATTAATATGAGAAATGCGCGCGATAGTGCGATGTTTATTGAAACAAGACCGACTACAATTTATATATGTTCATGTTCGTTCACATCAGTCTAGTCGATTCAAGAGACTAGTAGCTAGATTTGGAGGTTTTTTTTAGTAATTTAGTGATAGAATTTCAAAAATAGCGACTTGTGACTTTTCTACATATTTTAGGAGCAACTTGGAGACAATTCTGGTGAATTTTAATTTATTACTTGATAAAAATAGCATTGCGCTTCGCATAATCACACAGGCGAGTGATGCAATATATTAATCTATGCATCTGCTAAGTGATGGCATCTAAGTGCATGACTGATTCACACGTGTGCAGCACGAGTTCATACTGTTTTCGGAATGCTTATCAGAGACCGATCATCTCACTCACATACTTCCCGTGAGGGAATAGAGATGTGTAAGTTTTAGCCTTGTAGCCTCGTATAGCAACAGTCGGGTTTTGAGATAAGTGTTATAATATGTTATAATACTGCGCAGGACATGTACAGGGTCATCCGTTTGGATGTCAGAAAAGTATAACGTTATAGCTGTTATGTTAATGCATATATATCTATGCAATTTTCTGTAATGTACATGACAATGATGGGAGTTAACAATGACTCTCTTTGCAACAATGACTTCCGCGAGACAACGCAGCATAGTTCATAGTGCAATCACCAGATGTCAGGTACAGAGGCGGTACAAGTTAGCACACACGCTCAGTGCTCAGTGTTGATACAGAGTTGAGTGAAGATGGTCATTACACCAAGCAACGGAGCTCGACTCAATTTTGTTACGATGATGTGTGAGCGGCAGGAAGGTGATGATCAATGGTTAACTGCATCATTTGGAGAACAGAAAATCCACATGTCTCATACAAACTCAAAAGAGCCAGCCCTAAAGTGAATGTGTGGTGTGGTGTGACCTCTGAGAAAGTCTATGGACCATTCTTTTTTGCGGAAGAGACTGTTCACGCCGTCGATTATCTTGACATGATCGAGCAGTATGTGGTCCCTCGATTACAGCAAGATGGAATACTGGACACCATTATCTATCAACAGGATGGTGCTCCACCGCATTGGGCTATCATAGTGAGGGAACAATTAAACCTCATATTCGACGATCGCTGGTGCGGCCGTGGTGGACCTATCCCATGGCTTCCTAATACCATTGACCTAACCTCTCCAGCCTTTTTTGTACGGGGCTACGTCAAGTCGACAGTGTACGCACGAAGACCACAGAATCTGGCTGACCTACGGAGGGAGATTACAGCAGCCTTTCAGCAAATCACTCCAGAAATGCCGTGTGCCACGTGGCACAACATAGATTCAAGGTATCGTTTGTGCCGCACGCGCGATGGTGGACATGTTGAGTGCTAATGTGCTGTGACACAAACTCCAGACTCTCCTTAACATGTATGTACCGATAAGAAGCAATAAATGTGCATAGTTTCTTGTGTATAGCGTTTTACTTTTCTGACATCCCAAACGGATGACCCTGTAGAATGAACAGTTTTGAATTGCATCTTGTGATTTCTCCTGATTTTTCCCGATTTTCATATCAAAATCTCTGACTTTTGGTTTTGTAAAGTTGTCAGGTATGCACAGGTCTTTTCTGCAGACTCCACCATGACGGTTTTAAAGCATGCCCATTCTCCTTCGACCCTTCCGATGTCTTCCTAAGGTATACTTGTTTTAATGTGTGTCTGGAACTTTTCATTTATTTCCTTCTCCTGCAATTTCCACACCCTTAGCTTTCTCTGCCTAATCTCAGCCATCTTCTGTATCTTTCCCATCTTTAACTTAGCTATCACAACTCTGCGATCTTGTTCAAAAGATTCACTTGGGAGTGTTGTTACATCTACCAACATTTTCCTATTACCTTTCTTGACCAAAATGTAAACTATCAGAGTTTGTTATCCCAACTATATCTTGTTATCTTCTGACTGTTTTTCTTTTGAAACCATGTGTTACCAATGATCAGCTCATTTCTTATTTCTTTCTTTCCTAAGTCCCATAAATATTGATGGCTCCCCAGCAAATTCTATTTCCTTTTCCAAGATGTTTCCAAGGAGTCCCTCACCTGTCAAATGGAAGTAGGAGTCTGTTATTCCCATAGGTCTAATGTTTGCTTAAAATATTCTTAGCTCTGTAAATTACGTGTAGCAGGATACTACCCTAATCACACAGTCTCAGTAAGAATCTCTCCTCTAATGTGATAGGATCCTCTGGTGGACTGTACTGTTGTAGTTGCCTAGGAACAAGTAGGGCCATGACTATGTCCGAGGTGCCCACTCCTATTCCATAACACACATCAATCCATCACCACTGATCTGCAGTTAGAGCTGTCGCCCAGGTGACAGATTCTCTAGCTACAGGTATCCCAACTCTCAGGCCCACTTCAAGGCCACTCAGCCGTCGCCCATGGTTCAAGACATAGCAGTGACTACAGTAAACCACATCATAAACCACATGGTGATTAACAACAATGAACATTTTATTTAAGACCAATGTTCACTTTTTATTCTGCTGTCGTCGTTCCCTGGTAGATTGGAACAACAACTGAAAATAATAAAGGGACAAAATCTCGATATGGAAGTAGAGTATTCACGTGTAAGGAAGACAGCATTACTCACAGGATCCTAAGACTTATCTACGCAAATTTAGTTGTGATCAGTCTGATGGTATAGAGTTATATATAAAACAAACAAAATATCAGTGTAAGGAGAACAGCATTACCAACAGGGTCCTAAGACTTACCTAATCAGAATTTGGTTGTGATCAGTCTAATGGTACAGTTGTCATTGGCAGCTTCAACTCATATCTGAGTAAACATATTCTTCAGCAGTTTATATTTTCACACTCACAATGCTTTGTGAATATGTTTCATATCTCGTTTATCCTCTTTGTCATTGTTGTTCCTCTTCAAACACCATAACTGATGTACAAACAGCAAGTGTATCCCAGGATTGAGTGTTAATTCCAGCTCTTTTCATAGTATGCTTTATCTGATCCTTGAAATGCATCAAAGTGGCTCCATGAAGTCTTGTGCCAGAGCAGAGTTCACCATACTGGAGTTGACAAGGAAGCCTGGTTCCACTCATGCAATGGACATGCCCTAACCATCTGAGATGGTAACCAATGATGGTAACCTCAATGCTTATAGCATGTGCTTTCTCAAGAACTGCAAGGTTGGTGACATGGTCCTCCCATTTGATGTTCAAGATGGATCTTAGTTTTTTGCAGGTGGAAGCGCTGTAGCTTTTTGATATCCTGATGATAGAGGGTCCAAGTTTCACAACCGTAAAGCAGTGTTAATATGACAACACCATGCCAAACCATGATCTTGATATGCATTGTAAGGTCCTTACTGATGAAGACCAAATACTGAGTAGGCAGCACCAATTCCCCTATCCACATCTTGTGAGCATTTAGCATTTGTTCAGAGGATACTTCCTAGATATAAAAAGTGGTTGATCTGCTCCATTGGAGTATCCGCAATGGAGATATTGAAAGCTGGAAGGTTCGACCCAGGTGCAGGCTGTGCGAGTACTTTGGTTTTCTGAACATTAATAGAGAGACCAAAAGGATTGCAAGCACTCTTGAAACAACTGACTGACTGTTGCAGCTCCTTGGGTGTGAGAACAGGTGCGGCAAAATCATATGCATATTGTAATTCTGTAACAGAGGAAATCTTAGTAAGCTTTTGGGAATGAAGTCTAGCCAGAATGAACAGTCCCCCATCAAAGCAATATCTGACCTTTACACCTTTGTTGTCTGTAGATGGTCCATATAGTATAGCAGCTAGATAAAGAGTGAGAAGTTTTGGAGCAAGCACACATCCTTGTTTCAATCCATGAGTGATTGGAAATGGAACAGAGATACTATTTTGATGAATGATTTACCCAGACATGTTATCATGAAGAGCCTTAATCAGATCTACAAAATGCTGTAGACAGCCAAAGTGTTTCAGTAATGTCCACATTGCTGGTCTTGGGACTGTGCATTTTTTCTGGATTGCCGTGCACAGAAGATCATACCTGTTGTGCCCCTGGATGTCTGAAAACCACACTGAAACTCGGGTAGGATCCTTTTAGAAATAATCTGCAGGCGATTGAGCAAAATTCTAGTAAGAATTTTACCTGCTATAGATAACAATGATGTACCATGACAAATGAGAAATAAATGGTACACTATTCTTGTATATGGCAGCACTTTCTGGGAAAATGTCAAGTCTTTTTATATAATATGAGAATTCAAACATAGAACAGAGAATGGATAATTCAATGTCTCTATGCCAATACAGCTATTTGCTTTCCCATTGCTGCTCCTGTGGAACTACAGTTAAATAGAATATCCGTGAATCCGTAGACAATGTAATAAAAAGGCTGATGCATGGATAAAAGATAGGGAGAAAGGATTATCACAGAGTATTCACAAAGTGACAGGAACAGAGGGGTAGACATACCTAGAAAGCATCCTGCAGGGAAGGAGTTGAAGGGTGCAGCTGAACAATGGGAAAAGTGCCACTGAACACTTTCTGCAGGTGAGGCAAAAATAAATAACTGAAAAGACTTCAGCTCATGCTGCTTCCACCTAGGACTGACTGTGCATATGTCCCATTTTTCCATTCTACTTTGTGCGGTAAAACAAGGATTGAGAAGCACGTTCTCACATGAGAAGCACAATCCAACATGCTAGATTGTGAAACCTTTAATTTATTTTAATGATAGATTTGTGCCTCGTGAAGTGTCATATGATAAGACAAATATAACTCATGACTTCCTTGTATATGTTCACTTCTGCTAAAGGGAGGGATTTAGCTTGACCTGTGTGTGTATAAAAGAAATAATATAGTTACGCAAGAACATGTTTATAGTTAAGAACGTAAGTAACCATTGAGTTTATGGGTTCTTATATTAGATATGTACTACACAGCCTTGAAAATAATTAATAAGTAGAAAACTTACCATAGTTAGCACAATTTTAGCAGGAACTTCACCTCTCATTGAAACATACAATTGCCGAGAATCCCGCAATCGTTTCCTTTTATCACAAGCCCATTCTGAAGGATTGATAGGCCTTTCATGTGTTTTTTTTTTAGTTGTCTTTCATGAGTATGCGATAGTTTCATGGTATCCGACATACCTAGGCACCAAACAGGAATGAGTTGAATAAAGATTGAGAAAGCACAAACAAACGTGTTAGACTCGGGAGGAAGGAAAGCCCAGACTGCTTAGCGGGGACTGCATGAAACGACAGTGCTTTTATTGGCACGTGCTCCATTATTTCACTAGATACAAAATATAGCTTGTTCAACTAAATTGAGCCTGCCTCGCTTTCTAGTGGATTTCCTTTTTAACAGACTACGAATCACGTTAGAGGAGGCCTCAATCTCGATGTTCCACTGAAATTACTACTTTGCTCAAATTGGCGCTTGTCCTGTTGTTTAGCCGCACCCTTCCGTTGCTCTGCAGACACAAGTAGCAAGGACCTACCTGCGGGGAGTCCTTGATTTTTTTGTCCTTGCAGGAGTTCTGATGGCTCAAGGAAGTGGTCGGAGGACATTTGGTTTTCTTGCGGACAGGTGTCTCATTCAGACTCAGGTTTTTTAGTTGGGCTGCCAGATCACCTACAATCCAGAAAGAAATGTTTGTTAACCCACAAGAAGTAATAGTCGAGATGAAGAGAGGTACTCACCTTAACCTGAAGTAGGGGGGCTAGGCAGAAAAGAAAAGATATTGTACATTACTCCACTACACGGAAAAGCATAGAATCATGGATATGTAATCTTTGGTTGTTCCCCTCTTATTAGCCTATTTTTTCTTTTTTCTTTTATAATTTGTTTTACGTTGCACCGACACAGACAGGTCTTATGGTGACGATGGGATAGGAAAGGGCTAGGAGTGGAAAGGAAGCGGCCGTGGTCTTAATTAAAGTACAGCCCCAGCATTTGCCTGGTGTGAGAATGGGAAACCATGGAAAACCATTTTCAGGGCTGCTGACAGTGGGATTCGAACCCACTATCTCCCAGATGCAAGCTCACATCTGTGCGCCCCTAACCACACAGCCAACTCGCCTGGTATTAGCCTCTTATGACATTCAGGAGGTCCTTTCACTCCACCCACAGAGGAGATAAAATGTTCCGATAAGTTGAAAGAAATAGCATCAGAAGCCTCTGTGGCTCACGTGGCAGTGTGCCAGACTCTCACCGCTGGATACCGTGGTTCAAATCCCGGTCACTCCATGTGAGATTTGTGCTGGACAAAGCGGAGGCAGGACAGGTTTTTCTCTGGGTACTCTGGTTTCCATTCCATTCCTGACCCGGTCGAATGGCTGGAAATAGGCTGTGGATTTTCATTTTCATGTAGCATCATGATCTATGTCCAACAATATGGCAGCTGATCCTTAGAACAACATTCCGATGTCATGTCACAATATAGCCTCTCCAGTTCAGATCTATGTCTAATATAATGGTGGCTGTTTGAGCACACAATTTTATGGCCATAAATATTCACAAGATAGATATTATTTTTAAAAATTCTACTGCCTTTGGTGACATTACGATGTGTAAGAGGCTTTGCTGTGACCCGGACAAAATGCCAAAGACAGTGGAAACTCATTTAAAACACAGTGCCATTTGTACCTACTGCATATAGAAGGCAGAGTTCTGGCCAGGGGCAGTGTGTCATTAAGGGCAAAAGAGGCTTAGCCCCACCATATTTTTTGGACATAAACAGTTTAGACCGAGCTCGATAGCTGCAGTCACTTAAGTGCGGCCAGTATCCAGTATTCGGGAGATAGTAGGTTCGAACCCCACTGTCGGCAGCCCTGAAAATGGCTTTCCGTGGTTTCCCATTTTCACACCAGGCAAATGGCTGGGGCTGTACCTTAATTAAGGCCACGGCCGCTTCCTTCCCACTCCTAGCCCTTTCCTGTCCCATCGTCGCCGTAAGACCTATCTGTGGCGGTGCGATGTAAAACAACTAAAAAAAAAACAGTTTAGAAATGTTATATTATTTATATTTTAGATCATTAATTTATCGAGACCAAATTATTATCTGAGTACCACTGTTCTGAAGTAATTAATATGAGAAAATGAAAGTATGACTGTATTATGTGTTTTCTATGTTTATCCTGACACTGGGGCTAATTCGCTTTCAGTCTTCATGGTGATTATTGGTAACTGTTTTGAAGGTCAGTGAACCTTTGAGCGAGTGAAAGTTTCAATGCATTTAAGACGTCAAGCTAGAGGCTAGCTTTGACATGCCCGCAATAAGAATGGATAATGCAGACGAAGCTGTAGCAGCGGGTGTTTTGGCAATGTTATTGCAAACTCACTTATAATATTCTAAACTAATGTAACATGTTCTGGTGATCATTCACAGAGTGGAGCTTCGAACACATTTGGAATTTTAATTGACAGTTCAATTTGAGCAGTTGCAGAGTGGAGAGTGTAAGTTCTGGATAGTTAGTTTTTGTTAAACAGTGATTAGTATGTAGGGTATAAAATAGTGAATAGTTTGAACTGCAGGAGAATCAATGAGTGTAGTTCCTTTATAAATGAGGTAGGCCCTCACTTTTAAAGTATTTTATTATTAGCATGCATTAGAATGAAGCATGCCTAACTGTACAGGTACTGCCAATAAGAATGTAATGACAAAGTTTAATATTGGTGTAGGTATATAGAACAGCAGAAGAAACAAAAACTACATCAATAATAATAATAATAATAATAATAATAATAATAATAATAATAATAATAATAATAATAATAATAATAATAATAATAATAATAATAATACGCACATTAGCCCCACCTGCCGTTTGAGCCATGAGCCGCTACTGGTTGTGGCACATGGTAATAACATGACTTAGTATAGATAGATGACGAACACTGGTTACCTGAATGAATATTGAATTTTCACGACCGCATTGTAATCGAAACCAACTTTCAACTTATTAGGTCGTGTTATGTACATTTATTTATTTTTTTTTTTTTTTTGCTAGGGGCTTTACGTCGCACCGACACAGGTAGGTCTTATGGCGACGATGGGATGGGAAAGGCCAAGGAGTTGGAAGGAAGCGGCCGTGGCCTTAAGTAAGGTACAGCCCCAGCATTTGCCTGGTGTGAAAATGGGAAACCACGGAAAACCATTTTCAGGGCTGCCGATAGTGGGATTCGAACCTACTATCTTCCGGATGCAAGCTCACAGCCGCGCGCCTCTACGCGCACGGCCAACTCGCCCGGTATATGTACATTTAGGATGGGTTGAAGAGATGTTAGGTACAGAACAAAAATGGCCAACCGGACACCTGATTACCACGGTGTTGGATTTCTGTCTACGCTAACTCCAGCTAGACCCCCAGCCCAAAAATATATCCATGTTAAAATAACATTGCATTAAACTCACGGATGAATACATAAAATGTCAACAAGTCAGTCTGACACAAGAAATGATCATCTGAAAATTTCTATTGATTGCATTTTATTCAGCTGATGATGACCCAGATTGGGGTTGAAACCGGTACCGCTTCCGCTTATAATTAAACAGGAATGTAACACCGTTATTTACTTGTATTGAATAGGTTGAACTACATTATTAG
Organism: Anabrus simplex; assembly: GCF_040414725.1. Taxonomy (NCBI): domain Eukaryota; kingdom Metazoa; phylum Arthropoda; class Insecta; order Orthoptera; family Tettigoniidae; genus Anabrus; species Anabrus simplex. The sequence continues at coordinate 826,483,533 of NC_090265.1, forward strand.
TTATTTCACTTTAATTGTAATACAGTTCAATACGGAACATCATGAAATTTTTATCTTTAAATTGGAAGTAATATATCGTGTGGTCCACCAGTCCCTTGTAGTTTAGTATGGAGCTGGGATGGACGAGAATTTTTTTTTTTCCAGTTCTCGAATCAAGTAATCCTGGCGAGAGCCCCATACTCTAGAGAAGAGTGAAGTGACACTGCTAACTGATTTGAAACACTTGATATGGCACAGCGAGTTGCTTCAAAGCAGTGTGTTGACAAACAGCACACTTCCTTCTTGGACTGCAACAGAAGCAGTGTTACTATACACAGTACCTTGACAGGGTTTCACGATGGTGTGGTGAAGCAGTGTGTTGAAACATGGTGCACTTCCATCTCGGACTGCAAGAGAAGCAGTGTTCCACCATCGTAATGAAATATGAACCACACTTCATAGCCAAGTTCAGTTCACTGATTAAACTAATCAACATTCTAATAACGATAAAATATGAGGTCATGAAATATTTAATAAGCAAATATACAAAATACAGTATGATAAAAAGATGGTGTACAGTATAATAGTACCAGTATACAAGGGGATCAGTTTTACAGTTAAAAGCACACTAAAACAGAAACTAATCTGAATAAAATGATTAATGAAATTTAAGAATAATTCAAAATATGAGGGTTGGGGCAAAAGTCATTTCAACTACTTTTTTCTTATAGATATGTGAGCAGATCACAAACTGCTATTCGTCGTGTGGAAGCTATGCAGGCATAGTGTGTGTTCACAAAAACAGATGGCTCTGTGATTGCTGGTAGTAGCACTGTGAAATCAGTTGTGTGGCAAGTGTCATACGAGATGTAGGTAACCCGTGTTGAGTAGCGTGCATGCATCAAAATGGCCGTTCTCAAGGGGAGAAATGTGAGAGAATGTAACAGTGAATTGGTGGAAGCCCTTGGGAATAATGCCCTCCCATACTGTACAGTAGCATGATGGGTACAAAAGTTTCAGCATGGACATGTGGTAACTGGAGATCAGCAACACTCAGGATGACCTGTCAGAGTGCGAACCGACATGGCTGTGCCCTCATCGAGCAGCTCCTGGATGAAGACAAATGATGGATGCTACTGGAGTTACAGAGGGCAAGTGCCATCGAGATATGCATCATCCACAGGATACTGCGGACAGAGCTGCAACTGCAGGAAGTGGTCGCCGCCCTGTTGCCAGCATGCTAGGTGGTCGGAGCATGTTGCATATTGCACCCACCGCTGAACTTCCATCAGTGGATGCGGTACCCACTGTGATGCGATTTTGCGCAGTTGCAGCTCTGACTACAATATCCTGTGGATGGTGCATTTCTCGATCCCATTCGCCCTCTCTAATTCCAGTAACGTCCATCGTCTGTCTTCCTCGAAAAGCCGCTCGATGGTGGCACGTGCTGCATAGGCCCGCACACTGACAGGTCGTTCTGAGCGTTGCTGATCACCTGTTGCCACACATCCTTGCTGAAACTTTCCTATCCACCATGCTACTGTGTGGTATGGGAGGCCATTATACTCAAGGGCTTCCACCAATTCACTGTGACATTCTCTTGCAATTCTGCCCTGAAGAATGGATATTTTTATGTATTTGGACTGCTTAACATGAGTTACTTCCATTACGCTGACACTCACCACACAACTGATTTCATAGCACACTCTGTGCTACTAGCCGCAATCACAGAGACATCTGTTGTTGTGAATACACACTATGCCTGCATAGCTTCCCCGCGACAAATAGCAGTTTGTGATCCGCTCACATATCTGCAAGACAAGCAATAGTTACAATGACTTTTCCTCAACTCCTATTAGTATTCTATGTACAATAACAAACTTAACTTAATCCAGTTACACATACATAGAAAAAATACTAGTCTAAGTAAATGAACTAAATTGAATAATTATAAAATTAATAATGAAATCTAAGAAGAGTCCGAAATTGGAATTTTACATACATTGAGAAACAACTTAAACTAGTTATGAAACATAATAAGATAGTTAATAAACTAAATGAATGAATTTGAATGATTATAAAATGAGTAATTAAATCTAAGAAGAGTCCAAGGTTGGTATTATATTGTACCGGGAACGCCGCTACGAGAGAAGTCCGAAGTATGTTTGTTGAACTTCGCGCGAGGTGGAAGGTAGGCAGCCCGCCAAATGCAGTGACGTACCCAGCGAGTGACGTGGCCACCGTAAGCCAGCTATCCACAACCGTATATGGTAATGTTCCAGCTTACGCTACTTTATCGCTATTTCGACACTGCCATCTTAAAAACCTCTACAATGGACGTAATCTGTCAAGATTTCAAGAAAATCCACCGAGTATTATAGAAGTTATAAGGGTAGATAATACCCGGGTTCTAGACACTTCCATGCGAACGTGTATAAAAGGAGGACCACCCAATCTACGAATTCAGTATCTGTCACTCCGCCGTCTCTGTGACACGGGTGACAGGAGGAGTATTGTGTGTGTCGAACTTCTAGTTGACAGTCTTCAAAATCCAAGTATTGGAACTTCGGTATTTTTTCTCTAAGTGTTGTGTCGGGACTTTATCATGTTCTTGAAGTGCCTGATTGGGACTTCGTTATTTTCTGCGAGCATCGTGTTGGAACTTTGTCATATTGACACATTGGAACTTTGTTATTTTTTTCGTGTGTCGTGATTGGACTTTCATATTTTCTTAAAGTGCCATATAGGAACTTTGTTATTTTTCTGAAGCGTCTCATTGGAACTTAGTTATTTTCGCCAAGTGTCGCGGTAAGACTTTATTATTTTCTTAAGGTGACATACTGGAACATTGTCATCGGAACTTTATTTTCTTCGAGTGTCGTGTTGGGACTTTAATATTTTGACACATTGGAACTTTGTTATTTCTACACATTGGAACTTTGTCATTTTTTTGAAGTGCCACACAGGGACTTGGTTATTCGACGACGATTGAAAGGACTTTGAATTTTCATGAGTGTTGTGTACCACACTGAACTTATGTTTCGAACTTATTCGAACTTGTATTTTGTGAATCAATTTCTGGAACATTGAAATTTTCCGAGCGTGTAGGATGAACTTGTGCCCTACCGACATAAACTTTCGTGAGAACGATATGACTTGTTTTCCTAAGTGCCTCATTGAACTTACGCCTTGTAAAAACTGTGAAACTTAGGGGACGTTCAATATTACGTTTAATTGTGAAATATGCAATACTTTCTAAGTGCTGCACGAGGACTTGTGTTTTGATTCTTATCCTCATTAAAGACTGTGACAATTCAGAATACGCATGTCGCATTCCCAGAAAGCCTAGAACTTTCCAGTATTTTGAGTGAATCCATAATTTATGAAATCAGACTTTTTCTTTCAAATATTATTTTCTTTAATGGCTATTCACTTCGCCTATTGACGGAACAAGACAGTTTCCGAGTGCTATTTATTCAGTTCATTGCCAATGTGTTTTAAATCTCCAGAACTATGCATTTAGAACTGTAGTGACAGTAATCCTCTAGAACATTCTGACTTACAGTAAGCTTGTGTTATGAACTTGCATTTCTACCTGTACAAGGTCAAAATCATCTTGTTCTTTGAGTGATTATTCCAGAACGTTTTGATTTAATATCCAGAGTGCAGTAACAATCATTAAAAGGTCATATCTCTTCAGACAGTGCCATGAATGCGTGGAGTGCCGTGCAGAAAACTCAAGTGTGAATTACATCCCAAATCGAATCCTGGAACGTGTGCAAATCTTCGAGACATTCCATAACGTCGAGACATTCCAGAACTCCTTATCCGAGCAGGCGTGGTCCCTGCCCAGGCGATGTCCAGCGCCATTCCCGGACTCGGAGGTACCAACCAGCCATGACACTTCCATGCTGCTGTAGGAAGGTGATATGAACTTGCTTTTGATGATCAATAAACTCAATTTATCAAAAGAATCTCTAAAATTGATAACTATACCCCTCTCTGTACCAACTCCAATGATAAGGCCACTCCCTAGGATAAGATTCATGCTCGTTAATTTAATATCATTAAACATAAGAAACTTCATCTTATTTTCCGTATTGAACTGAGATCACAATAATTTGATAGACTTTAAATTATTGTAATTTAATATCAAGCGCCGTAAAGATATGAACACTTTTTACGGGTACAATATGTACAGTAACAGGCTTGACCTAATCTAGTTTAAAAAGTTTAAAAATATAATTTGTCAAACTATTGCACTTGACAAATGGGAGTGTCTTTCTGTTATAGTATGACCTGGCTTTTAGAACAATCCTTTTTTTTTTTCTGTGTAAAACAAAGACCTTGCATTGTGAATTACGTTGTTCTTTTAGTAACTTGACTCGCAGTTCGGAATATGAAACGTCTCCTAACGAGTGTCAGCTCATCTTCAGGGCAATGTCACGCGGAGTGTTTCTATTAAGGTGGGAGAATAAACAAAGCACCGTCATTGTTCCAAAGTTTTGCTGTTTCGAAGCATCAATGTAGCTGACATGTTCGGAACGACTGGAGTTTCCGTTCACGCGACACGACGCACTAAGCAATTTCACTGCTTCGAAACAGTGAAGCGTTGCTGTGTCGAAGCATCGAGACAGCTGATTGCACTGGCTCAAGTGTTTTGAAGGATACACTCAGTAGCCAACTTTTTAAAAATTATTTTGCTTTACGTCGCACCGACACAGATAGGTCTTATGGCGATGATGGAATAGGAAAGGCCTAGGAGTTGAAAGGAAGCGGCCATGGCCTTAGTTAAGGTACAGCCCCAGCATTTGCCTGGTGTGAAAATGGGAAACCATGGAATACCATCTTCCGGGCTGCCGACAGTGGGATTCGAACCCACTATCTCCTGGATGCAAGCTCTCAACCGTGTGCCCCTGACCGCATGGCCAACTCGCCCAGTCTAGCCAACTCAACCATACTTTAGTTAAGTGGGTCTTACTCTCTTGTACATTCTTCTTCTTCTTTTTCTACTGCTTTTCCCACACTTGTGGGGTTGCGGGTTCAAATTTAGTCTCATATATTGATTTGGCTCTGTTTTACGACCGGACGACCTTCCTGACACCAACCCTATGTGGAGGGATGTAATCACTATTGCATGTTGCTGTGGTGATTGATATTGTGGTGTGTTGTCTGAATATGAAGAGGAAAGTGTTGGGACAAGCACAAACACCCAGCCCCCAAACCAGAAGAGTTAATCAGATATGATTAAAATCCCCGACCTGGCCGGTAATTGAACCCGGGACCCTCTGAACTGAAGCCCTTAATGTTAAACATTCAGCCAAGGTGTTAGATTTTTCACATCCTTACTACAACCCTTAAATACCCTCATAACCATTTGAAGAGATCTGTAACCTTTATTTACAATCCCTTTTATGTGATACCCCGATGAAAATCTATTCCAATAGCCTTGCTGTTGGAATATTAAAAGTATTGCATAAAATTCTCTTCCATATGTTAGTATTCACAAAAATTCCAGAATCTGACTGCTTTCCATAACCTCCAATATCAATAGCTCTAAATAAGTAACTGGAATCACAAATGGCCAAAAAAGAATTGAAAAGTAATGTTTGAACTTGTGATATAGAGACCCACTGTCTTTTGGTTTTATTATTCTAATGTGCTACCCGTCAATTGCTCCAAGACAGTGAGAGAAGTTAGCTATTCTTTTGAAGTCCGATGCTATATTCATCCACTTGTTTTCTGATGGAACTGCCAAGGAAATGCTGATTAGTTCCCAAATAGCTTGACACACTTCTTCCACCATTTCATTGTTGATTGATATCCTTCATTTGTAACAGTAGTGTAGATCTGACAGTTTGCATCCCGATGCCAAATACCTGCAGAAAACAAAATGAAACAACAATGTTATTAAATTAGATGTTAATTTTGTCAATTTATGTCAAAATTATGTTCATAACAAAATAAAAAATAACTTTTAGGGAAAATATTGGTGAACATATTCGAACGACTGGACCAGAACTCGAAGCCGGAAGCCTCACATGGGCTCATGAAAATAAATACAAACATTAATCCGAGAAGTGCCAAATGTAATGTAATATCACTAGAATGCCAAGTGTGACGCATAGTGCAGATATTCACTTAATCAGTCATATCAAGGATAACATTGAAGGCAAAGTATTTCTTAACTCATTCCTCACTAACCAGAAATGAGTCATTCATGTACAGAGCAGGTTTTCTGAGTAAAAGAATGTTCTGCATGTCAAACTATTCTCCTTCTAAGAGTGACTTAACAGTATTTTCAATCTGTGTACAATGCCACAGTATATGACCTGACATTTAGAGCAGAACACTTGGCACTTGAAGGGATACTAATGTGAAACATATCTGAGGTTTAAGTATTTTCGGTTCGGGGGTCGCCATCGAGATAAGGTAATGATTAGTTTGTACGTGGTGAAAAAGTTGAAAGAATAGATCGTTCTCGTTTGACTGGATAGCTTAGTAGTACAGCATGTGCCTAGAAAGTGCAAGCCCACTTGAGGGCTCTGGGTTTGAGTCTCAGTCCAGTTGTTGAAACGTTTCACCAATTTTACTTCAAATTAAAAACTAACATATAATTAACACTGTATGTCAGTACCTACTAAATTATAATTTGTTTCAGAAAAAGAGCTGAGGAACAGAATGCATAATATTCTCGAAACATGTACTAGATGTTAAGGTGAAAGGTAAATAAATCAGAAAAAGAGCTCAAACCACAAAAAAAAAATATATATATATATGGAAGAACTTGAGGCAATGTTATAAGAGGGAGTGCGACTCTCAACATCCCAAATCAGGATCTGTGAAAAGGAAGAAAACAGTACATTTACTTTGATGTGTTGTCATTCCTTGCACCCGTATTCACAACCAAATCAACTGCTTCCAATCTTTCTAATGGGAAAGAAGAAGATGAGGATGAAGAGGAGGAGAATGAAGATGACTATTCATCACAGTTACAAGGGGAAAGAAGTGAGGGTGCCAACCAGTCTCTAACTTTGAAACCTGACCACAGCATCTGAAAATAAAAAAGAAAAAAAAATTGAAAAGAAAGTGTTATTTAGAAAATACCGTACTGTGGCAGACATTTGCCAAGTATTTAAAAAAATCTTAGAAGAGAAAATGGTAGCAGAAAAGGGACAGAAAAAGCAGACGAAGGAGATGATGACAAAGAATTTCTGATATCTCTATTGATCTACACTTGGGCAGTTCAAGGAATGCATAAACTGAACACGTGGTCAGAGTTGCTCCAGTCTGGGACCAACTAATATAACATGAGTATGTACCCACCATTTCTTTTCACCCAAACCTCTCATATCATCATACTCCTCCATTCCAGTAGCCATTATATAATAGATTTGCTCATTCTCAATTTTCACAGCCTCCCAATGCTTTGTTTCATGCACTATCCCCTACAGTATCTTCTTATTCAGAACCATCATCTCCAAGTGTTCACGAATACCAAAGTCCAGACCAAAATGAAACCAGTGCTTAGTTCTCACCTCAGTTCCTCTCTGAAGTTAATAAATTCATACGCTTTCAACCTTCACCTAACATCTCGTCACAAACTATGCAGCCTCCATCTCATTCAGTGAACTCAATCCCTGATCTCCATTCAATCTTCAGTGAATAATATGTCAGTTTTCTAACTTTCCATTCTGTAATGGGATTTTGTTTCTTTTTACTTTTGTATCTGTATTTACTTGTGTATTGTATTAATAAGGTTATTAAAATAAAATTAGCTATTGCATTTCTTAAATATATATTCACTTACCCTGGTGTTTGGCCAGTCTTTCTTTTGAAAGCAAAGCAACCCTCGTGCACGTGTCTTCTTTATGAATTCTCTGTTGGATCATCCTGTACGGCTCTTCAAAGGACAGCTGGTACATACAGAAATAATTGAAGAATTTGTCCTCATAACTAAGCAGTTGTGGATAAAGCTGAGAAAACTCCCCTGCTCCTTGATTTTGTAGAAAAGGATGAACCCATATTTTCAACGTGATTATCTTATGATAGCTAGCACAAGAAGCACACATGCTTCCTTGGGTTTTATTATTGTACTGACTACTGTAACCTTCCCACTGCAAAACAAAGTTGATTCCACCAGTTGCCTCAATGTGAACACAAGCTACTTTGCGTCTTCACACTGTCAGTCAACTTCCCCAACACCCACCGAAGCAACTAGTTGATTCAACTAACCACCTCGTGTTAAACCAGTCTTAAATTGCCTGTGCTCTTTCTGTTGCCATGAATATTGTCTGCCATATGAATTTATGAAGGGAAGAAAAGTATAAATACCACAATTTAGTAAGGGAGCTAAATAGATATCAAGAAAGATTTCAAGTGTACTTCAGGTTTAACAAAGAATAATTCAATTACTGTACTTGCATAATCTCATCAAGGATGACTTGTTGGCCAAATTACAAAATTTTGAAATTAATAATAATAATAACAATAATAATAATCTCGGAGGAACTCTATTCATTGACTGAGCAATTTGCTTCACTTGCACGCAAAAGACTTATGAAATTCTACGGGCATTTAACACGAATGGATGACTCATGATTGACCAAGAAAATCTTTTTCATTACCAATGGAACACGACAAACCAAAGTGCACTGACTAGTAAACACCCAAAAAGATCTTGCAGAAGTCGACACTGAGCCACTGGAAACCACAAGGACTTCATATAGACAAAAGATCAACACCCACAAGTTTGCGCCCAAGAAACTGACGGCAAGAAATTTGAAAATAAAAAACGTGTGGTCTCAAGAAAGACAACAGACTCATAGTGAAAGGATGAGGAAGTTTTGGGAAGATAAGAAGAACAAGGAGATCAAGAATACCAATGCTAAATAATAGTTCTACATGCTCCTTAGAGGTCCAAACGCATGTGTGTATATACATATAATAATAAGAAGAATAAAGTCTCAGCTGCCATGTGGAAGCATTTTAATCTGCTTTCTTGCTTGTCAATTTCAACGTTTTGAGTTACTCTAGGCCTACTAGATGGCAGAATAAACCAAACCTCTCTTGGGCATTTGTGGCTGAGTTTTAGTGAATTTTGTCAGGTGAACACCAAATGTGCTACCAGAGATCTTTTTCATGCAAACATCATGTGATATGGAGTGTTGAATGGACCTTTTTGCTCTTTGCCCCCTTCAAAAATCCTTCTACATCTGCTGGATTTGAACTTGCTATCTTGGGATCCAGAGGCCGACACTCTACCACCGAAAAGAAGTTAGCTGTATGCTTAACAAGAAAAATTATTATTATTATTATTATTATTATTATTATTATTATTATTATTATTATTATTATTATTATTATTATTATTATTGCCATAATTATCATAAATGCAGGTGGCTGTTTTCACCGACTGCCTATTTAAATGATTTCATTATTTCATTTTAGTCATCACCTATGAACTTTTAATTCCTTTCATATTTCATCCCATTCCGCATTCTTATTCCATTTTAACTGCCTGAAACAAGGAATTATTTAAAAAAAAGGAATTTGTACAAACCTTGTTGTCTTTTCAAATAATTCCTTCCTTTATTTAATTATTAAAAGAATAATTAGCATAAATACGCACAAAATATTGTTCATCGCTGCTAACCGATCTGTACGATGACCCGGCAAGTAGTGGATACCACGCAGCAGCGTACAGCATGTGCTATAAGGAAGAGTAGCAGGGGTGTATTTTTGCCAAGGGCATGGACATTGAAGTATGATTCCCCCATTTGCCATACACATTTGTCAGTCTGGGAGTCTCACTCAGTTAAACAGTCTGTGCAGTTCTTTTTTTTTTTTACAATTTGCTTTATATTGCATCAAACGATAGGTCTTGTGGCGACAATTGGATAGGAAAGGGCTAGGAGATTGAAGGAAGTGGCCATAGCCATAATTAAGGTACAGCCCGGTGTAAAAATGGAAAAAGTTATTCAGGGCTGCTGACAGTGGGGTTCGTCCCCATCATTTCCCGAATGCAGTTCTATTGAGTATCTGTTACTTTGTTAGTGTGGAGTAAAAACGAAATTACTTTTTAATATCATAATGACTCCATACTTCTATTTAATTGTAATACATGTGTAATATTATTCCTTTGGTGAAAGTTTTATTGTATAGTATTGAATCAAGGTCTGCCTCTGTGGTGTAGTGGTTAGTGTTATTAGCTGCCACCCCCAGAGGCCTGGATTCAATTTCCGGCATGGTACGAGGGCTGAAACGGGGTCAGCTCATCATCGGGAGGTCAACTGAGTAAAGTGGGTTTCAATTCCCTCCTCAGCCATCCTCAAAGTTGTTTTCCCCACTTCTTCTCCAGGAAAATGCTGGGATGGTACCTAACTTAAGGTCATGGCCACTTTTTGCCCCCTCTTCCTTGTCTATCCCTTCCAATCTTCCCATCCCCCACAAGGTCCCTGTTCAGCATAGCTATGCAGGCGAGGCCACTTGGGTGAGGTATTGGTCCACCTAACCCCCCCTCCCCCCCCTCTCTGAACCAAAGTCTCATGCTCTAGAACACTGCCCTTGAGGTGGTAGAGGTAGGATCCCTCGCTGAGTCCGAGGGAAAAATCAACCCTGGATGGTAAACAGATTAAGAAACAAAGTACTGAATCAATAAGTCATAATCTATTATTACTGCACTTATATTGGTAGGCTGTCAATCTCTACATCTCTGTCAAAATTCACTCAGAGAGCATCGAAAACTTACAGTTCTTTTTAAATGTTGATGTCTACCCCCCTCCACTATATCCCTCGAACCCAAGTACTTTTTGTTCTCTATAAATTTTTGTGCTCCTCCAACTCTAATTCCTAATCATCACTACTGGTTTCTATAGTTAATTGATCCTATACCTCAGAGATTCTCATGCATCCACAGCAAGTCAATGAACATTTCTTCCATATCGCTAAAAGAAACTGCTTCTATGCCTGATATGATGGCACATATTTTCAAATAATAAGCCGAACAGTCAGCGGCCCAGAACATGTGCCAATATTTCAATCTTACCACCGACATGCCTATGGTGGTTATGATCATAATGGGGGGAACGAGTGGAGGCACCCCCCCTCCCCCACCTAAAACTAGATATTAAAACAAAGCAATTTACACAAACCCTCTTGTCTATTACCTAATTCTTTCCTTTAATTATTGAACTTTTTTATTTAAATATTAGCGTAAATATACACAAAATGTCATTTGATGCAGCTAACCGATTTTTCAGTGCCACAGCAAGTAGTGGAGACTCACGCAACAGTGTCAGGGGCTTACAATGCAGATGGGCCCACATTTTAAGGGGGCCCGCAGGCTCCAAATAAAAATAATATACTTTAGTCTAATGTTACTGTGCACGGAAACGATCTGGGTGGTTTTCAAATAATTCACGTTCCCTGGAGGAATCTATATCCATATCATTCTAGAATCAGCAGAATTAGGTTTCGTTTTTTTACAATCTGTATTTAAATTGCCACTTGGTTGCATCTCACAGCAGTTTATTGTGTTGATTTTAACACAACACAGCTGTAAACAATGCTTGCCCGTGCTGTCTCTCGCATCACCATGGCACGTTCCTTAGGAAATACCTGCACCAAATTATTTAAAAATAATTATAACAATAAAAATTGATATCAGAATATCATATTTTAGTTAGGCAGAGCATTTAACTTTAGTCACACATTTATTTGACAACAACATATAATGCCAATAAGAAGTTGTACAGTACCGGTAGTAAGAATCAGTCAACTCGGTTTCGAACAAGCTCTGTTTGCGCAAAGTTAATAATAGGCTTATCAGTTGTGCGGTTTGATATTTTGCAAACTTAATTTGAACATCTTTTAATTTTGTTCATATACTTTTCTGTATTGTAATAGAATAAAGTATTATACTGGTAATCAAGAGTTCGCTATCAGTTACAGAGTGTAGTTCTGCAGTTACTGAAAAGTTAAACCAATTAAAGTTAAGTACGAACTTCTACGTGGATCATGGTTGACAGCTCAGCAGCTCAGACGTTAAACCACAGAGGCAGTCAAATGAAACCTATTAAACATAATTTGGGCTCATATCACATTCGTTCTGCCCCTGAGCAGCATGTAGAAGTGCAATTAGCATCTGATTTCATAAAACCTTAGTTGCGCACATGTGTAATTGTATCTTTGGTGAAAGTTTCATTGTATAATATTGTATCAAAATCTCAAAAATCTCTACCTCTCTGTACTATTTTGTAGCCTTTAATTTTTTTTTTTTCCTTTCAGTTTTGATATACGAGATACCCCACCTCCGCCCGCTATATCCCACAAACCCAGGTATTTTCTGTTGTCTGTACATTTTACCCCCATCTCCAACACACACTTCTATTTCTCAATCGCCACTACTGCTAAGCAGCAGAAAAACTTCTTCTCCTTCTTAATCTGCTTACCCTGCAGGGTTGGTTTTTTCCTCGGATTCAGCAGGGATCCCACCTCTACCACCTCAAAGGCAGTGTCCTGGAGCGTGAGACTTTGGGTCGGGGGATACAACTGGGGAGAATGGCCAGTGCCTTGCCCATGCACCCTACCTGCTGTGCTGAACAGGAGCCTTGTCGGAGGATGGGTAGATTGGGAGGGATAGACAAGGAAGAGGGAAGGAAGGGGGAAGGAAGCGGCCGTGGCCTTAAGTTAGGTACCATCGTGGCATTTGCCTGGAGGAGAAGAGGGAAACCATGGAAATCCACTTCCAAGATGGCTGAAGTGGGAATCGAACCGACCTCTACTCAGTTGACCTCCCGAGGCTGAATGGACCCCGTTCCAGCCCTCGTACCACTTTTCAAATTTCGTGGCAGAGCCGGGAATTGAACCCGGACCTCCGGGGGTGGCAGCTAATCACACTAACCACTACACCACAGAGGCGGACGGCAGAAAACTGCACGATAAATTTTCCGCTGGCGGTAGCTGTGCAGCCGCGTGTTTCGTACGTAATGAAATGGGTGCTTGTACACTCAGCGGAGTTTTAAAACCCGGAAATGCCTCCGAAATCACAGATTAAAAAAAAACAACCACGTACTGTACAGCACGGGAATAATCGCGAGAGCACGTTGGGCAATCGCTAGCGGAGAAGTGAACGCCCAACCTTGAATCTATTCCCCAACCTAATAATAAAGTGACCGTTGTTCCAGCTGTAGCCTACACCTAATACTAAAGTGACCGTTGTTCCAGCTGTAGCCTACTGTATACCGTACATTAATACATTTTCTCTTAAAGCGACACAGAAACTATAGTACGCACATGTGTCGTTATTGTTGTTGTTATTTTAGGTTGCCCTAAGATTTGTTTTGAACAATGCAGTGTGTGAACGCTGGCTGACGTACTACTAATGAAGAACTGGTAGTACATTGCTGCTCGAAACGTTGGAAGGGACGCAAGAGAGAAATGCCTAATAATATTTTTTTTAACTGCTTTTAAATAATTCATAATAAGAATGTATTCATCTTCTACCGCCTTTCCTACACTTGTGAGGTCGCAGGTGCGAACTGTATCACACATTGTGGGGTGGGGGGGGGGGTTTGCCCTGTTTACGGCCGGATGCCCTTCCTGAAGCCAACCCTATGTTGAGGAATGTAATCACTATTGCGTGTTTCTGTGGTGGTTGGTAGTGTTGTGGTATCTAAATATGAAGATGAAAGTGTTAACACAAATAACTAGACCCCGAGCCAGAAGAATTAATCAGAAGTGATTAAAATCCCCGACACGGCCGAGAATCGAACTCAGGACCCTCTGAACCTAACGCCTCAACGCTGACCATTCAGCCAAGGAAATGGACTGTGGGAAATATGTATTGATGTACTGTAACCCTTAAAATGCAATTTTAACTTTAATAAAGAACGTCAGTGTAGCCTGCAAAGAGAGATTTGAATTCGTTTGGCCTTCAAAACATTTCAGAATAACATACTGTAATTCGGCTTTTTTTTAAAAAAATAGCAATACGGTACTGTAGTAGTTTATGACTTAGCCGGAAGAATCGTTCTCCGAAACGGCTTCCCCCTTCCCTCTCCCTAGGTCGGTTAACTGTGGGATACTTACGGTAAACAACTAAAAGCAAATTCACCTTTTTACACACTGGACAGGGTGAAACTTCAGTAGTCATAAATAAGGTGAAATGCGCTCGCCTTATCTCGAACTTCCTTGGCTCGGGGACAGGATGCTTAGCTATGTGGTGAATTGGCAGTGGACATCTCTATTCTATACTAGAAATTGTCACGAGAAAAGCAACGGGAAACTACTCACTTCTCATCTATGCAATCACCATTGGTCTGCATTTAGGGCTTTTTTAAAATTTCAAAGAGTTTGGAAATTTATCGGACATCTTCATTGGTACATTTTCCTAACTCATCCTATAAACGAATGTTTGCTCCAATTTATACTCTTATTGTGTTGTCAGCAAAGATGCGATAACAAAGACCCATCCTTATCTAAACTTTAAATACTGAAGTCTCGAGCCCGTTTGTGGTTCTAGGACATTTCGTACCACTTGAACGGCTGATTACCGGCGAAGTGTCAGTTAATGACTTTAAAATATTTAGGAGAGGACATACCGTACCACTTGAAAGAGTGGGGAATATTGCGAAGTAAAAACGATATCCTACTGCATGTATTCATTTGTATATCCAAGGTGTGACCACTACTGACGTTAACTTTCCGTCGGGCGTAACTGATCTGACTGGCTCACGTGTTAATTGTTATCTCGTATTCGTCATTCGCGACCTATGTGGTACGAAATGTCCTCAAAAACCAAGTGGTACGAAATGTCCGGACACCCCTGTTTATAACCCTCGGCAGTCAATGTAGCTAAGTAGGCCTACGACTGACAGTTGAATTGTAAACAGTAGTAAATTATCGCCAATCGAGCTGCTTTTCCTTGGATTGTTTTCCAGTCCTCGAATCAACTAATCCTAGTGAGGGTGCCATTCACTAGAACCATACTTTAATTGGGGTCTTACCAGAGACTTATATACCCTCTCCTTTACCCCTAAATACTCTCATAACCACGAGAAGATATCTGTAACTTTTATTTGCAATTCCGTTTATGTGATTACCCCAACGAAGATCTTTCCTTATATTTTAACAACAGGCCCTACTTACAGTAACCCCCAAGGAACTTTTACCCCGTCAAGCAGTAATTACAACCGAGAGGACTTTTCCTATTTGTGAAGTTCACAACCTGACTTTTCACCCCGTTTGTGGTGGCGATAAGGACCCCGCAGACCCCGCGGGGCGGGTGGACCCATGGCTTGTGAGGGGCCCATGACTGTTTCTTAATTCAGTAGCTAAAGAGTGATTTTACATATTGATAAAGCTAGAGCACACAACACAGTATTATTGTTATTACAGAAAGTTATTCCAAACGTAGGCCGTCGTAGTGCAGAGCTTCTTTCGTCAATAGGAGTACAGTAGTTATTTCTGAAAGAATGTGGGTTTCCAAACCTGTTTCAATTTAATAACAATCCCTTGCTGCCACTCCCAACAATCAACAAGGCTTTTGAAGTAATTAGCCAGTTCTGAGAACACAGTAGTAAGCGAGGATGCGATAACAAAGACATCCTCTCCTTATCTAAACTTTAAATACTGAAGTCTCGAGCATGTTTCTGGGCAGTCAGTGTAGCTAAGTAGGCCTACGATTGGCGGTTGAATTGTAAATACTAGTAAATTATTTGCTCCTAGGAACGAGATTATTTCTTAATATTGTGACGGTCAGCGTGTTTTGGTTACTATAAGGGGAATATGTATTTCGTGTGTGTGTGTGTGTGTGTGTGTGTGTGTTCGTACCATATAAGGTAGGTAAGGGTTATTCTGCCCGAGTCCGACTCGTTGGCTGAATGGTCAGCGTACTGGCCTTCGGTTCAGAGGGTCCCGGGGATTTTAACCTTCGTTGGTTAATTCCAATGACTCGGGGGCTGGGTGTTTGTGCTGTCCCAATATCCCTCACACACCACACATAACACTATCCTCCACCACAATAACACGCAATTATACCTACACATGGCAGATGCCGCCCACCCTCATCGGAGGGTCTGCCTTACAAGGGCTGCACTCGGCTCGGAATAGCCACACGAAATTATATATTCTGCCCGAAGGCAGGTCCGAACCTCCGCAGAGGTGTTCCTGAGCCGGAGTTTACGTGCGGTAGGGTGGCCAGTTCCTTTCCGCTCCTCCATTCCCTTACCCCCCACCAACAGCGCGTGGCAACCCATCCAACTCCTGACCACGCCCAATGTTGCTTAACTTCGGAGATCTCACGAGATCCGGTGTTTCAACACGGCTACGGCCGTTGTACCATATAAGTGTATTATTTTAATTCCTTCGGATTTGAAAACTAAATTGTGCAACTTATTATTATCATTATCATAATCATTGTCGTTGCTGTTCATTATAATACTATGTGAATGCAACCGGCATCAGTTTTTTTGTGGTAAAGAAAACACGTAATTTTCAAGGAAAAAACATGTTTTGTTTATTCAAAATATTGGCCATCGGCATCTACACACTTCGCCCATCTTTCAGGTAAGTTATGACTTATGAATACCACGCAAGAAAAACTGTTTGTCTTTTGCAGCAAACCATTCGTCGAGCCATTATCCAACTTCCTCGAAATTGCTTAAACGCTGCTCTGCTGATGCGAAGAGGTGATAGTCTGATGGCTCCAGGTCGGGGCAGTTTGTCGGGTGCGGAAGGATGTCCCATCCAAGCGATTTTAAGGTGTTCTTTCACTGGTTTTGCTGTGTGAGACGGCGCATTGTCGTGAAACAAAATCACTTTGCCATGTCTTCTGGCCCATTCCGGTCGTCTTTCGATCAATGCGTGATTTAATCATTTGTTGGCGATAGCGTTGTGCACAAATGGTTTCACCGAGCTTCATGAGTTCATAATAATTTTGTGCTCTACCAGAGCGCGCACTGTCTTTCACACTGAAATCCCCACGTTTATATTGTCGAAACCTCGTCTCACATGTTCTAATCGATGGAGCGTGTTCACTTTATGTTTCTACCAGCAAACGATGATTTTCTACAGCCTTTTTCTTTTGATTAAAAAAGCAATGCGTGCCGCAAATGTTCTTTTCCAGGCACGAACGTTGACATGATCACTGAACGATACGGTACAACACAGACGCTAGCGTTTGGCGGACTCGACGTGTGTGTGTGTGTGTGTGTGTGTGTGTGTGTGTGTGTGCGTGCGTGCGTTGTGTCAAATTCATACGCTGCGTACTGTTCGCTGGCGCCATCTCTCAGTGAAACCGGAAAAGAATTATCCATACACCTGGTATGATTCTGGGCACACTGGCATGTTGTTTATAAAGTACCAGTGTTTGTCACTAAATAATCTTACTTTGCAGTTATATTCAAAGAAAAGTGTTATGCGCTGAACAAATTACCAGTAACTGTTAAGAACCGCAAGTATTTAAAAAGTCATGACTTCGCAGGACACATTCCTCTCAACTGTAGCATAGAGAAGTACCGTATGTAGTTCCTGTTGAGGTTACATTCTATGATTCTATGCCCCTTATATTAAGAAATGAATCAAATACTCCACTAAAATGTTACTGGAACGTAAAACTAATAATATTAACAAATACGGAACTCTAATACACTCAAACTTGAGGTTCCACATTGTTAAATAGTACCATACATTTCACAATTGAAAAATTTGTGGGCCTGTAGCGTAATGGTTATCACGACAGTCTTGAAATGCCATTAGTTTCGTATCCAGTCGGCTTTTTTTCACTGTTAGAAAATAATAATAATAATAATAATAATAATAATAATAATAATAATAATAATAATAATAATAATAATAATAATAATAATAATAATAATAATAATTTCTTTACGTCCCACTACTTTTACGGTTTTCGGAGACACCGAGGTGCCGGAATTTAGCCCCATAGGCGTTCTTGTACGTGCCAGTAAATCTACCTACGTAAGACTGACGTATTTAAGCACCTTCAAAAGCTACAGGACTGAGTCAGGATAGAACCTGCCTAATTACCATCAGAAGGCCAGCGCCTCAACCGTCTGAGCTACTCACCCCGGTGTAAGAAAAGTATTTCAGTGTATTATTGCCATAGGCTTGAGCAACAGTCCAACTCATTTAATACGGGATGGGTAAAAGAAATATTTTTAACTTTTCTGCTCAACGTTCAACTTCAAGAGTTGGCTCAACCGCACTTTTCTTTCTTCGTGATGTGCCCGGCAATCATCACCAATTCTCATCTCCTCTTTGCTTCATTCCCTAATTATATTTCTTTTTCTCCTCCGTAGGAGGCTTCTTTGCTATCGGATTGAACGTCTTCACCTTGGCAGTGATTTCTGCCAATTTGTTCCTCACTATCTCCAAATTCTGGTCAATCTGAGACTTGTTGTTCTCGTACACCTTGGACAGGGTGAACAGGGCAACGAAAGCTGTTATAATAAGGGTCATGCCGTTAAACCATGAGCCCACATAAGTGAGACACCATAAAAGAATACCAAACTTGATGGAGTCAACAAGGTGTTCCACCAAGAAGAGTCGTCGCAGCTCTGCAGCAGCAGCGTTGAAATGGGCGACAGCGGTGTCTGTCACTTCGTGTACTTTGTCCTGTGGCAGTGTCAAGTCCAATTCCAAGATGTCCTTGAAGGGATGTCCATCTGAAGTCTTCTGGAGTGCCTCCATAACATTCTTGTAAATACGGTAGCTGATGGTGCCGGTGAGGACAGCAAGGGACAGATAGGCCACAACGCTGATCAGAGAGAAGTAGGAGAGGAAAAGCAAAACGCCCAACACACTTCCAAACAGGATACCAGATTTCTTGGGATCAAGCCAGTAGACTAGCTCCACAACTTTAGGGTGTAGCCTCTCGGGCTTGAACCATGCATGTGGATCCAAGATACTCCAAAAGAATTTGTGATGGTTATCTGTTCTGGTAACGATGGTCGGTTTCGCAGGTTCTGAAGCACCATTCGACAAGAGCGAGTTAGCTGTGCTTTCTATTAAAGTCGAGGCCGTCGAAGATACTTCACGATCCATTTCGTTTCTGAAATAATCTTTTCGTTTCACACTTCACTCACTGTTCACTGAATCTAACACAACTAGGCAGTATTAGATATTTCTTCGCTTATCGACCGGCTGACTGACTCATTTAATACGCATGTACGATAATTCTTCATGCATAAATATGTGAAAGAGACTCTAGGAAATTCTGAACACTTCTTCCTTGTCAGGAACATCGTAGTTCACTCACGTAACTCCAATATGCGTTGTGTACTCGTATATACACAGAGGTAAAACAGAAAATTCCAAGTACGGCAAGAGCGTGATCGCAGCGTAGACTTCGGGAAGGTAGGCCGTACCGAAGGAGAAGAAGAAGAAGAAGAAGAAGAAGAAGAAGAAGAAGAAGAAGAAGAAGTCAAAATAATGGGCCAAAAGTCCTGTTCCTTAATTATAGCTATTTCCAGAAATCTTCTTAAATCATGCATGTTGTTATCTGCCCCCTCCAGCGCTTTGCTGAATGGTTAGCGCGTTGTTCCCCTTCTCTTTCTTTTGATGATACCTTCATTCTTCAAATTATCGGACCTCTTCCATTTTCCTTCTTATTAGTGTTAATAGAGGATGGTTGTACTTCCTCTTAAAACAATAATCACCACCACGGAATGGTCAGCGTATTGGCCTTCGGTTCAGAGGGCCCTGATACGATTCCCGGCTGAGTCGGAGATTTTAATCGCGTCTGTTAATTCCTGTAGATCGGGGGCTACGAGTTTGTGTTCGTCTTCAAATACACACAACATATCAAACTACCAACCATCACAGAAACATGCAATAATGAATATATCCCTCCACACAGGGTTGGTGTTAGGAAAGGCATCCGGCCGTAAACCAAGGGTAAGTCCATACAAAGTGTTGCCCCAGTTAACTGGGAAAAGACCAGAAAGAAGAGGAGAGAGTAGTTGTTACATAGTGCTGAGTGGATTCTCAAACAAATTCTGCTTTTAATTTTTAAGACATAGTGAAAGGCACGGCTAGTGTAATGTTCGTTTGGAGGATTATGAAGGAGGCATTTAATATTTTAATATTTCATTTTTAATTATTATAATTGTTCAATTATTTTAACAAAAACATTTCCGATGAGTGGAGACGCATTCCTCTCAACTGTAGCATAGAGAAGTACGGTATGTAGTTTCTGGGCTTGTCATACTTACACGCTAGATGTCACCACCGTCGCTGTCCGCACTCCGTTCAATGCTGCTGAGATGCTAGTTGCTTTACGTCGCACCGACACAGATAGGTCTTATGGCGATGATGGGACAGGAAAGGCCTAAGAGTGGTAAGGATGCGGCCGTGGCCTTAATTAAGGAACAGTCCCAGCATTTGCCTGGTGTGAAAATGGGAAACCACGGAAAACCATCTTCAGGGCTGCCGACAGTGGGCTTCGAACCCACTATCTCCCGGATGCAAGCTCACAGCTGCGCGACCCTAACCGCACGACCCGGTACTGCTGCTGAGATGGAGCTGTTCGGTATCGATATACTAAAGTAGGCCTATTTGCTACAGTCTAGGCCAGGGCCTCTCAAACGTCCAAAATCTCACGCGTGCATACTGGTGCGCAGAGTTCCTATGCACAGTGCATCGGTCCCGCTCGGCTCGGACCAACGCTTCGTCTCTGGGCTACTGGGCTAAGCTCGGCTCAAGTCGGCTCGGATTTGGAGCGCTACGCAGCAAGTGAGGAAGAGGGAGACAGGGGGAGCGAGCGAGATAAGCGTGGGGAAAGAGAGAGAGAGAGAGAGAACATTATTGCTCCAAATCGAGGAGTGGGGATCTGCACTCGGGTCAACCAAGCGAAGTCGTCTTTTGTACCGTGCACAGTGTAGGTAGGTGCATGCACTCTGACAGGCCCTGGTCTAGGCTATAAATTTTATTCAGGCTGGATGAAATGGTAGTTTAGAGGAAGGCCTCAAGTTTCATTCTCAAATATCTATTGCTAAATACTACATACCAAAGTTACAACGAATATAATTTCCGATCCTCTATGTCTTATACAGTTCTATCTTACCGGCTATGTAACAGATTCATTAATTTAGACTTTTGTTGGTTAGTCATTATCAACGCCGAACATTGCTAACATGGAAATAATATTTCATCGTGTTAACTGGCGATGGTGGTGGATTTTGTCGTGATTGTCTCAAAAACCACGTGGTCCTCAGCCAATATCGACAAGGGAAATTGTGAAGATGTCGATCAAATTGAGGAAAACAAGTCGCGAAGGTACGAAAGCTTGAAAAACAATACAAGAGGGAGTCATGAACGGAGAAAGAAAACATTACTGGTTTTTTTTTTTTTCTTTTTCTGGCGGAAATCCGACGACACAGCGTGGCAATGTGAGCTTACATGCACTTCGCAGTTTCCTCAGCGCTACACTGTCCTGTCCTACTCCGCAGCTGCAATAAATAGCTCGTTCTGGCCTAGTGAAGAAAGCAATGGCAAACAAGTAGCGTAGCCAGGATCGGTCGATTGGGGGGGGGGGGTATAGTCACAAAATCATGACAGAACACAATGAAGATGCGGTGCGCGCACGCAAGGCCTGTCACTGTAAGGACACTGATACAAGCGAATTATGATGATATTCAGATAGCAGTACACTACACAATCTTATATTAAAATACAGATCAAGGACAATACGATCAAGGTCAACAGTTTTACAGCGAATGGTATGTCCAGTTTACAATCTAAAATCCAACTTCCGATGCTTCTTAGAAAATACACATTCTGTCTCTGAATGGTTGTTGTCAGTTCCTGTTTATTTTCGTTTTGTAAAATTCCATGGTGGGGGGTCTAACCCCTGTAACCTCCCCTTGGCTACGCCCCTGTGGCAAACTACCTCACTGCTCATCCCTTTTCATTATGCCTAACTCTGGTGCGGCCATCGGTTTTTGTGGTTTTCCTGTAAATAACCACATAACCTTGGGTAGTGCTATTTGAGGATGCAACCAGTCTTCGGGCTGATGATCTAAACTAACCTAACTCTACCTAACCTAATCCTCAAGACAAGTGAAAGGTGGCAGTTACGACGTTGCCTGCTTCAGTCACTTTCCTCCAACCGTTTGGGCAGATTTCACTGCAAGCACTACAGTGTATGCACCTGCGAATGTTTCATTCCAGTCTTGACGGGATGTTTTACTCCCCACCCCCACTGAAATGTGTGTTTTGTGTGGGACATGTATGAAAATGAGACATACAGAAATAATGAGGAAAACTGAAGAAAAAGAAGCATTGTAATGCAAAAAAATGCAAGAACTGCAAAAGGAAACTTTTTTTTTGCAACTTGCTTTACGGCGACGATGGGACAGGAAGGAGCTAGGAGTGGGAAGGAAGCGGCCGTGGCCTTAATTAGGCACAGCCTCAGCATTTGCCTGGTGTGAAAATGGGAAACCACGGAAAACCATCTTCAGGGCTGCCGACAGTGGGATTCGAACCCACTATCTCCCGAATACTGGATAATGGTCGCATTTAAGCCTATTAGGCGACCTGCATGTCCTACCTAGGATGATTCTAATGCTGAATACGCCACACACACACAGCCCCCGAGCCACTGGAATTAACCAATTAAGGTTAAAATCCCCGACCCGGTCGGGAATCGAACGCGGATCCCTCTGAACCGAAGGCCAGTACGCTGACCATTCAGCCAACAAGTCGGACCTTAATTAAGGTACAGCCCTGGGAAAGTACGGAAAAGCATCTTCAGGGCTGCTGACAGTCTCCCGAATGCAAGCTCACAGCTGTGCGAACAATATTATTTAAACACATTTTTAACTAATTTTAACAATATTTTAAACTCGCATTTAATAAATTTTAAAAATAACTAATACCGTAGGCAAATTACTAGATATTAAGAAAATTTACTACATTTTTAGCCATTCCAGCAACTCCTGTCAGCTGTAAGTTGGTAATAAAAGGAGAAGGAAAATGTTGATTATTGGGGTCGAATTAGGTGTAATTAGCAAGGGTTGGGGCCGATTTAGTAAACTCCCATTAAATTGGAGGTCCCCTGGCCATAATCACGATATCAGCAGTCGAACTTGCATAACATGTTATAAGTCAGCCACCCTTCCCCGTGCGCACTTAAAAAATATCTTTATTTTCGGAATATCGCCAGATAGGCTTACTTGTATCATTTTGACTAACCCATGTTTCGTGCATTATAGTGTGTGTTTCAGCAGCCCCTTCAAATATCGTTTGCTGCAGCCCAACTAACATGTGCATGATTATAGGGGTACTATTCCCCTGCAGGCGTACTCTATGGTACAAATGTTCAGTAAGCACATTTTGCACATGATTCGGAACCCTGGCGAAATGTTATATCATCCGTTCGCAAAACATGACGCCTTGAAATCATGTAGCAACGTCCTTTTACATGTAACTATGTAAATATGTCGTGTCTCGTGACAGGGTGCAATGAAGACGGGAATCGGTGCATAAAACTAGGTAACAGTGCAGTAATTAATGTCAAAAACACAGAACCGGGAGGCGTATGTACTCTGCTCTCGTCGAACTACCAGCATACTGCATTTCCAGTAGTGTAGCGTAGCGGATGTGGTTAGGCGTTCGCCTAGCAATCGACGGAATGTGCCAGCGGCGGTTCGAATCCTGCATCGTTCAAATATGTTTGCATTGGTATGGCGATGTTTGAATATGTACACACAGGCCCATGTTTGCTACATTCAAACAGTAGGATGACGCTGTTATTCATCTTAAGCCCTGCACATACGCCGCTGGTTAGGGCCTGAATGTACTGTAATATCTGCTGTCATTCTGCATGTTTTCCACAGAGCAATACGTTGACATGATCCTCATTTATGGGAACGGTTGCAACTTCCGGCACAGCCTTAAACAGTGACGTAATGGGAAAACAGTTGAATGACAGTTTCTATGAACCAGATGAAAGTGACAGTGAAAGTTATATTAGTGATACTGATAACGAACACACTCAGGACGATGTACATATTACAGGTTCATATTTCTTTGTAGCGGGGACTTGCTCACACTCTTTGAAATTTGTTACATTTGTAAAAGTAAAGTGATAAACATTTCACATTACATTAAAGGGACTATGTCGTGCGTAAAATCACTTTGCGATTGTGGTAATAAAGTCCGTTCGTATTCTCAACCTGTGGAAGGAAAAGAAAAAAACGGAAGCAAATGTCCTAATATCATCAGCATTATTGTTGTCAGGCATTCTGTTTGAACCTTTTCGGTCATTCTGCAAGTCCATTAACTTACATATAATGTCACGAGCTGTATATGATAGAACTGTTCATAGAGTAACTGGTCGGATAGTGGAGGGTGCTTGGGATCAAGAAAGGACCAATGTTATTGATTGTTTGAAAAGCAGAGCCAAACTCATTTGGTTAGCCGGAGATGGTCAGTACGATTCTCCCGGCTTTTCAGCCAAATATTTAGTGTATTCACTAATGTATATAAATACAGACCGCATAGCTCATTTGGAACTTGTTCAGAGAGTGATGGTGAAAGGTGATCTTGAAAGGGCTGTGTGTGAAATCGCGATGAGGATGATTGTACACGAAGAAAATTGTAATATAAAACTCTTCCTTTCCGATAAACACAAAGGAGTAAGGTGTTTACTGAGAACGCAGTATCCTGATATTGAACATGAATTTGATGTTTGGCACATACCAAAAAGATGAAAGCTCTCGATAAAAATCATCCAGAAGTTCAAGCGTTGAAGGCCAGTATAAATAATTATGTATGGTGGGCAGCACAAACATGTAATGGAAACAGTTCTGAGTTAATCGATAAATTTACGTCAATTTTGCACCACGTAAAAGTGGTTAGAAAACGGTGAATGGAAATCCTGTGAGCACGATACATTAACGGAGGAGGAAGAGAGAAAGAAAATGTGGATTAAAGGAAATTCAAGTTCATACGAAGCCTTGAAGAAAATAGTTTTAGACAAATCTTTTTTAAAAGATGTGGAACATATAAAACACTACGTTCACACCGGAAGCCTAGAAAGTTATCACAACCTTCGTTTGAAATACGCTCCTAAAAGAGTTCATTTCTCGTACAGAGGCTTAAAGCTCAGGTCAGTGATTGCTGCATTGGACTATAATTGGAACATCAATAAATTGAAAGCTGGTATCAAAACTCAGTACTCAAAATCAACAAGAGCCTGGGTGATAAAACAGAAATATGAGGCGTCAAACGATGGATGGAAGAAGGCAATAATGAACAAAATAAATAACTTGCAAACTAACTATAGTAGAGCCTCACCTGAAGACCAAGCAATGGATCTGTCACTGCCTAAAAACATCGCTCCAATACCTCGACCTTCCAATGCTGACCTGATCAAGCACTTCTCACGATTTCACTCGCAACAATAAATGAGGTACCGTACTTCATGTCAAAATAATACATTATCTATATTTATCATACAAACAAGCTTAGGAAACTCTTACAAAATTCTAATGTTTTAATTTATTTTTTTCATTTACAGCTTGAAGCCCACATAGGTGCCATCGGGTTCCAGAAATGTGTTCCTTATGGTGTTGACAACACATGATGGTATGACAACTCTGTTCTTTTTACCAATCGCAGTCCATGAATTTACCCACGAAGTGAACTGTTTGTAACAAATAAAACGCCAAGTTCTATATGATGGATTTAAAGCTGTCAGTAAACGTTTCCTTGCCATATTCTTTGTTTTTAAGCTCATGTTATGCCTTGTCATTGTCAATACTTCACGGTCTAAAATAAGCCTTGTAAACGAGGGATTTCTTGTTATACACATATATTTCTCAGATTTCACTGCTTTTACATTGACTAATTCACAACAGCATACGCTTTCTTCATCCGTATCCATGATGGTACACTCATTACATTTACACCAAATTCGCGTGCCGGCACGGCTAGTGTTTTGTATATCCATGTCAAGATCGCTATACGAATGAACATCAGCAAACGTCGTTCGTTCTGGCTCATACCGATACGGACGAATGATATCTACATCCATTATAAACAAAAATAAGCCCACTAACACTGGCTACAGAAGAACACGGCAGTAGCAGATGGAGTGCGGGAAAAGACTGCGCGAGTTTACTCCCAGCGTCAAGGCTGCCAGGTAGACTCTACAGCGCAGTGACGTCACGACCAGTTACTACTTCCGCACATTGGTTGGACATAGAGGCACCGAATTAACGGCATTCTTACTACATTCCCATAATACATATTTAGCAATGAATAACGAAATGTGTGTTTTTGTGTTGTGTTCTCCTTTAACTATGATAATATGAGTCTTGGAGAAATCAACTATCGTTCCATATTCTTTAAAAATTGCACACGCTAAATTCTGTTTCGAGACTATTTACCCTTGTCACTAGTTTTTATACTATATTTATTCGGAGATTCGTTTATGGCACACAAACACCGAGCGAAGTGACCGCGCGTGTTAACGTGTTATGGTCATGGAGTCAAGCTCAGCATTCAGGAGATGAGTGGGTTTGAACCCCACCGCCGGCTGTCCAGAGAATGGTGTTCTGTGGTTTCCCATTTTCACTTCCATGCAAATGCCGGAACATTTCTTATTTATAGGCCACAGCCGGTTCCTTCAACCTGCTTAACCAATTCACCGCCATACATTTCATCTTTATTATTCTACGAGGGCTGTAAATAAAGTAGTGGCAACGTAGTCCAGACACTCGCAGGAGATCGGGCATGCGCAAATAGGATATGGGAGCGGTCAGGTGGCGCTGTTATCGACGTGTAGTGTGTATTTGACGGGAGTTGGGAGTGTTGTTGTTGTTGTTGTTGTTGTGTGGCGTTGAAGTGAAGGGTGCCGATTTCACCGCTCTAAAGCATGTTTTCAAAAGGTGATCAGCATTCGTGAATTAAAATCGAGGTTGCCAGTGTTAAAAAATGTTCAGAATGTTATCGAGGAATACGTGAAGCCTGTGGCGAGAATGCATTACCGTATAGGACGGTTGCACGATGAGTCAAGGCGTTTGGTGCGGGTCGGAATGAGACTGCGGATTTGCACCGCACGGGTCCTCAAGATCCTCAAGATCAGATTGACATTGTGAGTGGTCTCGTTCCCCTCCAGGGATGGCGAACCTATGCCACGCGTGTCACTAGGTGACACGCGAACACGATTTTGGTGGCACGCCACGTGAACATATTCAATTTTTTATATACGCCTTGTGCTACAGACTATACATATTTCATGGATCGTATAGTCATAGTGTTTCACGTGTAAGAAATAAATATAGAAAACTTGGCCGTTGGTCATTCAGTGAGTGAAGTTTGACTTGGGTGTGGTAGCCAGTAGCGCGTAATTATTCGTTGTGTGTTACTGTTTATTGAATGTCGTTTGTATACGGACCTCACAAACATGTTTTCGGTGTCTAAAAATAGAAACTTAACAAAGGTAGTGACGGGATTCTCCAAGAACAGTGGACAAGGGAATCTAAAGCGCCATGTTCGTTCCAAGCCAAATGATGAAAGAAAAGAGATTGTTTCACAGAAAATCGAACAATACACAAAACAAACTAGTTATTTTATATCATCTTTTAGACCAAGGAATAATATCAGTGCGGTTGTTTCCATGTGTCTCACTGAATATTAGAGGATGGGAAACAGATTTCTGACGGTGAATTCTTGAAAGAGACTTTCTTCTTGGCGTCCGATACATTAATTGAAGACTTTCCTAACAAACAACAAATAATTAACAGATTTAAAGAAATGCCGCCCAGCCAAAATACCAGAGGGTAGAATAATAAGAATGAGTGAAGATGTTTCGGAGCAATTGAAAGCTGATTCGGATAACTCCCAGATGTATTCAGTATATCTTGATGAAAGCACGTATGTAACTTTACAAGAAAGGATTGCTATTTTTGTCTGATTTCCTAGTGGAAATGTGATGAGGGAGTAATTATTTAAAATGTTGAGTTTACGAAATACGACAATAGGTGAAAATATAATGAAGGATGCGAAGCAAGAACTTGTATTAAAATGAGGTTTGACTTACAAAACATTGCCTCAAGTATAGTGGGTATTCATAATGGGTTTGTGTAATTTCTTAAAGAAAAAGTTAAACACCATATTTTACAGTTCCATCGTATGTTACACCAGGAAGCCCTATGTGCGAAAGAAGGTATGCAGTCATTTGAAAGAGTAATCTCGGTGGTAACTAAGATGTGAACTTCATACCTGCACGTGCTCTAAATAATCGCCAGTTCCTGAAAATATTACACGAAGTGGAATGTCACTGTGGCGTAGCCTACTTGTAATGAACAATAATGTTCGCTGGCTGAGTCGTGGGCAAGTACTCCAGAGGTTTGTCGAACTCTTAGACGAAATTCGCTTCTTGATGACAGAAAAGCACGAATAATTCCCAGAACTCACGGACCATATTTAGCTATGCGAAAGAATGTTTCCCCGTGATTTTACAGCAGTATACAATGATATGAATAAGGAACTGCAAGGGAAGGGACATATTGCAGATAGATTGTGTGAGATCATAAAATCATTCCAGAGAAAACGTGTATTCTTCAGGAATGTTGAAACAAAGAATTTTAAGTACTTTCCTTCACTTTACAACTTGAACTGATCTCAAACTTTGCAAATCAATTAACCTTTGAAGGCACAAAAAGTATTTGTAAGGAGTATGTGGTCGTCTCACAAAATTCAAAACAAATAATTTCCAAGAAATTTTCTCAATTTCGAGATTTGGAGAAAACATTGCATTTTATTACAAAACCTAATATTGCACAAATTCGGGACATTAAGGTCAATTTTATACTGACCATTTAGAAATGGAGTTGATTGAATGTGAAGAAAGCAGTACATGGGTGAACAAATTCGTACAACTTGGTGAAGCATGGGTGAAAATAGACTGTGCTGTTGACGGTGAATATTCCCTCCAGAAACCAGATAACTTAATACGTGAACAATGGGATAGTCTCCCACAAAAGTTTTCGGAGATGAAGAAACTTACTACAGCATTACTTACTTTGTTTGGGTCATTACATGCCTACTACCAGCTATTTTCTACAATGAACGTTGTGAAGTCAACAGTTAGAAGCAGCCTTGGTTCATACATAAGTGCTTCTCGTGTGTTATTGAAGACAAGGAGTTATGAACCTAATATAATTGACATGGGTACTAAATGTGAGAACGATATTTCACTTAAAGTCTGTTAGCAATATTAGTAATCTTAATTGTTATATCTGAAAAATGAAAATCCACAGCTTGTTTCCAGTCATTGAAAGGGGTCAGGGGTGGAGTGAATGAAGCCCCCATCTAGCTGCGAGGATAGGAATTGTGCCGGCTGCCGAAGCTTGTCGCACTCCTCTGGGGCAAAGATTAATGACTGACAGGTATAATGAAATGATATTTGAGAGTGTTGCTGGATGAATGATGACATGGAAAACCGGAGTACCCGGAGAAAAACCTGTCCCGCCTCCGTTTTGTCCAGCACAAATCTCACATAGAGTGACCGAGATTTGAACCACAAAGCCCAGCGGTGAGAGGCCGGCGCGGTGCCGGCCTAATAATATTTAATGACGAAGTGTATTACAATGGGAGGTTACTATATATATTTTTACGAGTAATGTTATGTATTTTCGAAACCCATGTACTTAAAAATGAATTTTTGATGTATTTGCAAAATACAACCATGAAACATGCAATCAAATGTATTTACAAGATATAAATCACTAAAAGAATAAATAACATATTATCAAACATAACTGGAAATTAAGAAAGGAAGTCGGTGGGGTGGGGGAGGGGGGATGTAGCCATTTCTTAAAAGAAAATAACAAGTGGCACAGTTAACAGCTGAAAGTAATAAACCAGACTCAAAATGGCACACTAGCTGGAAAGGTTCGCCATCCCTGCCCTAGACCATCGATGGACTGTCCGGGAATTATCTGTAGAGGTTGGTCTCAGTCATCAACCGGTATGGCACATACTGACGAAAAGTCTTAACATGAGGAAAATTGCGTCCCGTTGAGTTCCACATCAACTCACCGACGTAAAAAAAGGCGCCGGTATGCACCGGCTAGAATCCACCTGAACAGATAGCGCAACGAATCAGGCGCAATTCTGGAGTATATTGTAATTGATAGATGTAGGCACGAGCCTGAATAAAGCGTCAATCGAATGAATGTCGTCACCCAGGTTCGTCAAGCGCAACGAATCAGGCGCAATTCTGGAGTATATTGTAATTGATAGATGTGGGCACGAGCCTGAATTAAAGCGTCAATCGAATGAATGCCGTCACCCAGGTTCGTCATGTCCACAGAAATTTCGACAGGAGCCCAGTCGGGTGAAGCTTATGCTGACTGTGGCATACGACTGCAAGGTGTTATTCTTACGCATGCTGTGCTTTAAGGACAAACCGTCAACACTGACTACTATTGCTGATTTCTGGAGTGACATCTGCGTCCACGTTCATTGCGAGACGTCGCCCTATCGTGTTGCAATGATAACGCAGGTTATCATGTCACAAACAATGTCAAGCTCTTATTGCAACAGTGGCATTGGGAGGTCTTGGAACACCTTCCGTACTCACCAGACATGAGTTCTTGTGACTTCGACCTGTTTCCGAAGTTGAAGGAACCCCTCCGAGGCCGCCGATTTCCTGACGTGGCATAGGAAAGAGTGCTGAGTTCGATCCCCCATCATGTAGCCTATCGCGAACATTTTTTTATTATTCTGAACACAAGGTTTTAATCTCCAAGTCATGTCAACTGCATATGTATTAAGCTTTACACCATTTCCCTAGTCCCATATGCAGCCTCCATCTTGTTCCAAGTTCAGCTCCAAGACCTAAGGTCACCTTCCAATGTTACAATCCTATGAATAAAGCACATGATTAAGTCTTACATCATGTCCCTCTAGTCCTAATAACTTAGTATAAAGTGTAGCTGCTAAGCTCGTGGTGGAGGAAAGGGCAAGCGGTTAGGTTAACACCTGATCTGCGTGCGGTTAAGCCTACACAATTAGCTACGATGTAAAGTAATGTTCTACCTGGTGTAGGGAAGGACAATCGGCGTACAAAAGTCACAAGTTGTGAGCCCCTGAGGCAGCTCTCTAGTTAAGTCTATACGAATAGAGTATAGGAGCCATCTTGCCCAGCAGTCCTTACCCAGGTTCTCGAAAGTTAGACTGATAAAACTAATAGGTCATACGTTACAAGTTGTGAGCCCTCCCCTGTGGTAACCTATTCAGAGAAAGTTAAACAACTATAATTAATGCCAGACTCAGCTCGAGGTCCTCTAGCCGCTAAACCACGCTCGGAAGTTAAGAGCCCCCTCCCTGGCACCCCTTTTAGAAGTTTCTTACAGCAGTATTCCATCAGGTTGATTTAAATATTTCAGATTTTTGTAATTCCAGGCTGGGTTTGGGATTTTATTAGATACAAGGTCCCTTGTCTGTATGATTAGGTCAGTGACCTTAGGTTTACAAAGCCTTCGGTTCGATTCTGGATGAGTCGTGATTTTAACTGCGTATGATTAAGTTTTATGGCTTGGGAAAGAAGTGTTTCCGTCTTAATATACTTCTCTTCATCTACATAAAACAAGGGGTTCGGGTTCGATTTTCGGTTAGGTCGTGATTTCAACTGTACATGATTAAGTTTTATGGCTTGGGAACTAAGTGTTTTCGTCGTGTTGATCCGAATATATTGAGAAAAAAGGTCAATAAGGAGAAGAAGAAGAAATAACCTGTTCTGTATTCTACTTTCCGTGTTTGAAACCATTGTGATGCTTTAACTTAATAATTATAAACTGCTTTGACCGCATCAGCCCGTCTAGTAGCCATGATTGTTAAGGAGTTAGAGTCTAAACGGTCTGACACCGAGGTTAGACGGTTCGAGTCCCCCGTTGGACGAAATAATTTTCACCATCAGAATGTTGGCCGGCAGAATAGAGGAGTTGGTGGTATACAATTTATAATCACTAGATTGTGTGCCAAAAGCCTGGATTAAATTCCAAACCTCTCCGCAGTGCCCATATGGAGTGAGCGCATATGACGCTGTTGATGGTGATTCGTCCGTCGGACGGCGACGTTAAACCTTGAGCAGACCCCTTGGTGCCATTCGACAAGTGCAGGCTATGTGCCGGCACCGGCATCAACTCCTCCGATGAGGTTGATGTCGGAAGGGCATCCGCTCATAAAAAACCCGCCACGACAGATTCATTTCACCTCATACCCGACCCGTAGGGAAACGGGACAAGGGTTGGACAAACAATTAGTCAATAGTGTATTCGGTTTACTATTTACTATACAACGTACTCTATTCCGTGCACTGTCATTCGGTTTTCTGTGTATTCATATCATAACACTATTGTAAACTTCAACAATCCACAGGATAATAATAATAATAATAATAATAATAATAATAATAATAATAATAATAATAATAATAATAATAATAATGTCAGGCTGAGTACTTCAGATTGTAGAGCGCTGAACTTCTGAGGTCAAGTTGGAAAGTTCGAACCCGGCTCAGTATGGTAACGTTTGAAGGTGCTGAAATGCGTCAGCCTCATGTCTGTAAATTTACTGGCGTATAAAAGAATTCCTTCAGGACCAAATTCCGACATTTTGGCGCCTCCGAAAACCGTAAATGTTCAATGGCGCTTCGTAAGGTACGAATTTAATTTATTTATTTCTGCTCTCGTCTGTGTGACCCCCTGAATTAATACTTCACGAGCCGCCACTGTTCATATTTATGTCAAAATAGGACGGTTTCTATGTTACCGACTTACCGTAAACGAAGATAACGTAAGAAAGTAAGGAAGGACATACGATTAGTAACACACGCAATTTATTTATAGATCTCATAATGCTGACTGGAGAAACACAACACGTTATCTTGTGAACTTCAAGATTTTCCATTCAGCGACATAGGAGTCGCGACCAGTACGTGGTATCCAGATTCTCACTGTTTGCCATATCATATCATAGCCCGCTACGACGTAAAAGGACATCGCAGCTGGCTACGACCATATAAATGCTCAGTTATTTAGATATAAGAAATGCCTTTTTAAAACATGACTGAAATGCTACTTTCTCAGCTGTTTCTGTATCTATTATTATTATTATTATTATTATTATTATTATTATTATTATTATTATTATTATTATTATCATTACCGAGCGAGTGGCTGCGCAGTTTGAGTCACCTGTCAGCTTGCATTCGGGAGATAGTGGGTTTGAACTCCTCTGTCAGCAGCCCTGTGGTTTCCCATCTTGACACTAGGCAAATGCCTGAGGCTGTATCTTAATCAAGGCTACGGACTATTCCTAGCCCTTTCCTGTCCGTTCGTCACCATAAGACATATATGTGTCGGTGCGACGTAAAGCAAATTGTAAAAATGTATTATTATTATTATTATTATTATTATTATTATTATTATTATTATTATTATTATTTACGAATAAGTCCATTAGGACTACGCAAAGTGCTTAGAGGCGTGCATTTGCCTTCCTTTGAGCCCATAATTCTTTCATTCTTTTACTGTGGGCCAGCCAGCTACTTTTCAGTCATTAATTCAGTGGCGTAGGGGGGCCGCTAACTTTCTACAAATAAATAAATAAATAAATAAATAAATAAATAAATAAATAAATAAATAAATAAATAAATAAATAAATAAATAATTTTACACGAATGTCATTCTGCACGGGAATGAGGTTACATCACGATCTTTTGTAGAAATGATTGAAAAATATATTTTTTACAGTTTATAGGTAGTGGAAGTTTCAGGTGGCTCCATCAGGGCGCAATAATAATAATAATAATAATAATAATAATAATAATAATAATAATAATAATAATAATAATAATAATAATAAACAGCCATCTCTTGTAACACAAGCGGCAGGTTCTCTCACAAAACACACTGGAAAAGGGAATAACCTGGCAACCTTTGTAGCTGACTTAACAAAGCTCTTAGGCTATTACAGTACCGTAGCGTAGGCAGGATCGGCCGATGGGATGGTGGGTGGTGATTATTGTTTTAAGAGGAAGTACAACTAGGCAACCATTCTCACGGCCGTTGGGAGAGGGGCTTATAGTTACAAAAAAAAATTATGAAAGAACACGATGAAGGTGCGTGTGTGGTGCGCGCATGCATGGCTTGTCATTATAAGGACACTGACAAGTGAATTATGGTGATAGATTGCAGTACACTACAAAATGTTACATTAAAATACAGAACAAGAACAATACGATCAAGGTCAACAGTTTTACAGCGAATGATATCTTCAGTTTACGATCTAAAATAAAACTTTCGAGGCGTCTTAGAAAATAGACTCAACAGATCTAGGGGTTCTAAAATGATGCATCCCAGAAATCACACCGCATGGTCCAGTTCCATTAGATTGTGATGCGAGTGCAGTAAAGCTTTAAAATTATAAAAAGAAAAGATAGAAGTAGATGGTGTACTTCACTCCGTTCAAAATTCAAAGTAAAATCTATAAATTCATTTTATGGCCTTACAGTAAGTCTTTTGTACATCATTAAAAGGATATACAGTATACTGCATTAAAGATTTGCTTCTCTCTTCAAAAGTATGTGTGTTATTGAGACTTTTTATACAATTTGTCTAAGGGGGCCCAATTTTGCTTTCTGTAGGCTGGCCCGTACCATACTCGTTGTGCCTCTGCGTTAATTATACCCACTACCGTCGATTTTACGGCAAAGTAAGCAGTAGCTGTGATTGGGAGTTAAAAGTGGGGGGGCACACAAAAATGAGACAGCACAAAGTACCCGGGAAGGGCTAGAGAAAGGGGTGGGAGAATGGAGGACACACAAAAAATGGAAAAAGTATAGGTACTAAATGGTAAGTTTTTCAATTCTCTCTGAGCGAATTTCGATAGAGACTTAAAGATGAGTCTGCCAACTTTAGTGCAGTAATAATAGTACTGATACTACAATAGAACTTTCACCAAAAGGACACTAATTAGGCCTAAACATGCATTACAATTAAACAGAAGTTCGGCGTGATTATACAATTAAAATGTCATTTAGTATATGACTACACATTAACAAACAGACTACATAGAACAAACTACTTAGAACTACACAGACACATAAGTTTGTCTTAATAGGTAATTATATAAATTAAATGAATGAATTAGCTGAAAAACAATATGGATAGTAAAAATTGCTCTTTTATCATTTCTAGCTTCAGGCATTGTTCCATCTATCGAAACTTAAAAATAGTTGGGGAGGCAAAAAGGGAATAAAAAAATATTTTTCTCCACCAAGTGGGGGGTGGGGATCACCGGTACTGAAAGTAATTACTTACCGTTAAATTTAGGATATGTTAATGAATTATGTGCCCTCGTTTCATCGAAATCTAACTCAAAACAGCATCGCGACTTTAAATTAATTTTGCTTTTATAACCTAATACAATTTATCACGCGCCATAGTCCATCGCCTAACTACGATCCAGCATTTTGATTGGGCCAGACACAATGGTATATTACGTCACTCATAGCAATGAAGCAAATTAATTCCATTACCAACCCGTGCACAAGAAATACACAACTGCCCAGACCAATGGAGGTGTCACGCGGGAAACAAGAGGCCTAGGGCCGCTTCGCGGGTTCTAACCTGGGGGCTTACGCCCCCAGACCCCCTTTGCTTGATCCAGACCAATGGTCTAACCAGTCCAGACCAATGGCTTTGTCACTGACCAATGATCTAATCAATCCAGACTAATGGCTTTGTCACGCGGGATACTAGAGGCCTAGGGCCGCTTCGCGGCTTCTAACCTGAAGTACGCCCCCAGACCCCCTTTGCTTGATCCAAGGCCAATGGTCTAACCAGTCCAGACCAATGGCTTTGTCACTGACCAATGGTCTAACCAATCCAGCCCAATGGCTTTGTCACGGACCAATGGTCTAACCAATCCAGACCAATGGCTTTGTCACGCGGGATACTAGAGGCCTAGGGCCGCGTCGCGGCTTCTAACCTGGACGCCCCCAGGCCCCCTTTGCTTGATCCAGACCAATGGCTTTGTCACGCGGGATACTAGAGGCCTAAGGGCTGGTTTACACGGGTAGAGAGAGTAGCGAGACGAGTAGAGTAGTTAGTAGAGTAGCCACGTTACTCTACTCTACCGCTGTCTGGTAGAGTTGACACTCGTATCGTTCATACGGGGTAGAGTCATACAGTAGAGTAGAGTACAGTAGTAGCACCATGTCAAGACGTAAGCACATCGTAAGGAAGTGTTTAAAGACATTTACAAGAGGTTAGTGAAGCGTTAGAAGAAGAAGTAAATGAGGAAAAAAGATAATGGGTAAGAGGCTGGCTTAGTAGGAGAGATACACTCAGGGCATCGGCATTAATTCTGAGAGAACTTGGCCTTTTGGAGAAATATGGGGGGTACAAACTCGACACAGTTGGCCAAGAACATGAGGGATCGTCTCAGGAATCATTTTGTTAATGAAGGAGCAGTTCCCTGGCAGTACAAGCATGTATTTTAATCCAGGAACACAAACGATTGAATTTTTATGACTTTATTAATTATTGTACAAAAAGTAACGACAGTGTAATCATCCCCTCAGGATTTTACTAGTCTTCGTCTGTGAATACTGTAGTGGTGATTTCTAAGATAAAACTATATGAACGAGCTCCAGTCTAATTATAGATCATAATTCTGGCGAAGGTTTTTGTTCCACGGTGAAGGGGTGAGGTACTCCTTTCCCCAGTTAGACTGTAGTGATGTTTCTATTTCCATTTTTTTGTATTTCAGCCAACCTAAATCTTATCCGAATGAAATTTTACAGAATTCATTTCAAAAGTTATAGAAAGAATACCCATTGGCCATCAGTGTGTCGTCTCAGAACCCACGAGTCTCAAAACTCACGAGTACAATAATCGGTTGCATCATGAATAAATTTTTCGGTGTAAGTGTGTCGGATGGATAATCAATTGAATTATGTGAATAGATGAAGAATAGAAATATGCCTCTTTTTTTGCAATCCATGAAGTCCAATGCTGAAGACGGCACAAACACTCAGTTCCCGAGCCATAGGAATTAACAAATGAAAGTGAAAATCCCGGCCAGGAGTCGAACCTGGGACTCCCTGGACCCATTGGACCACAGGCCAGCATGCTAACCATGTATCCATGCAGCCGGACGACATAAAATTAAAGTAGGTATATTGCCTGCTGCTAGTTAAAATAAATTTTCAGTTGATAGTAATTACCGGAGCTTAGTTCTATTATGAGGCCAGAAGACGGCATTTACTTATATAAGAAACTTTATTTTACCGATATTAAATATTACGACTGTTAATTCACTCATTTAGTTTCATTAGAGATGAATTTGGTCATGAGTCTCATTGCAGGGAAATTAAATTACTTATCTCCATTCCCTTCAGAAAGTGGGCGAGTATGATGAACGGTCTCTGATACGCTTTCCGAAAATAATATGAACTCATGCTCCACACGTATGACTGAGTCATGTACTCCCAGATGCCTTACTTAGCATAGATTAATATATTACATCACGCCCCAACGCGATTACACGAAACGCAATGTTGTATACTCGTAGTATTGACTACTTGGGTCACCAAATTTATAAAATCATAAATTAAAATGTGTCAGAATTCTATCTAAAATATAGCGAAGTAGCCAATCCCTATATTTGGCGTTCTGTTGCTATATGACTTAAAAAAGACTCCACAGCGCTGATGTTGATGATATTTTATGATGGTGGTTCTTTCCCCAGCCAAGAAAATGTGGAAAGGTTCATTAAAAATCAATAAGTGTTGAAAACAATGAAGGAAAAGGTGGTGGTGGTGATTACTGTTTTAAGAGGGAGTGCAACTGGGCAGTCATCCTTTATTAATACTAATCAGAGGGAAAAAATGGAAGGTGGCCCATACTTCGAGAAAATGAAGGTTTCGGGCAAAGAAAGACAAGGGCCTTTTCTAAAAAATGTAAGTACCCCTGGGGCCCCTTTTAGTCACCTCTTACGATAGGCAGAGGATACTGTGGATGTTACTCTGCCACCCCAACACACAGGGGTAAATAATGGTCGGTGAATGACACAGAGGTGTATTATTATTATTATTCGCTAGGGGCTTTACGTCGCACCGACACAGATAAGTCTTATGGCAACGATGGAATAGGAAAGGTCTAGGAGTTGGAAGGAAGCGTCCGTGGCCTTAATTAAGGTACAGCCCCAGCATTTGCCTGGTGTGAAAATGGGAAACTACGGAAAACCATCTTCAGGGCTGCCGACAGTGGGATTCGAACCTACTATCTCCCGGATGCAACATTATTATTATTATTATTATTATTATTATTATTATTATTATTATTATTATTATTATTATCAAAACATTTTTCTGTGGTCTTAAAGGTAATATAACGTATTTTTTCATTTGATATAAATTTAATGTTAATGGTATCGAGGCCTCAGGAGAGGCCTGGTGAGTGAGTCACCGCGCACCTCACTCCTCCTGCCGTCATCGCAGGCACCTGCTATCCGGAGTCGTGAATTTTGAGACTCATTGGAATATTAATTTAGCTATTAGTTTGTAGTCGTGAGTTTTGATACCATTTGCTACTAATTTTCGCACGTGAGTTTTGAGACGTAACCGGCCATAAGTACACTGTAAATTACGCTGGCGTAGGCCTAATTTGCAGTAGCTTCTTCGCCATAAATATCCCAATTATTGATCTATTTAATTTTTTTGTTCGTTGCTTGTACGGCCCAGGTGTAGAGCTTAAGCTTCTAGATCTGACACTGTACTGTAAACAATAATTATTTTGGATATTCCAAACAACATATGGAAACTATTCAATTTGTTGTGGAAATTACTGTTATTGCTGAAAATTAACGGCAGTGGCAAGTGATATGTAAAAGATCCCTATGTATGTTATTAATATGATTAATGTACACAGTCCTGCACCATTGTATTGCCTAACTTAAACATGTCGAGACACATGATGAACACGCTGTGTAACATTGGAACTAGAGAAATCTTCATATTAAGTGAAAATCCAGCTGACACTTGTTTATATTTTATGTTGCATTTTCGAGTGTAGATGTCTGCGGCACCACCTCCAGACTTCTTGGATCTTCGTATTTTCATGAGTTCTTGATTGTATGTACATCGTAAATTTTTTATTTTCTGTTTCAGTTCCGTTAACCCAAAACCCTCTTTACCCATTTTCGCTATCAAGTCCTCTTCCGCCGCCCGTCTCATATTCTTATTTCTATAAGAAACGCTGCTTATGTTCCATAAACATTCTTTTTCGCTGTAGAGCTCCACAAATTTAAATTTGCAAGTTTCTTCTTCCGTCCACTTCATTTTGCCGCCAAATAAACGCTCAACGTAATACCACCGTCTGCACACACATGCAAATACAGCAGTCGAATGACGCGGCAGCTGAAAAATCGAGCGTCCTCGGACTTCTCCGCCGGCTCTCGGAGCTCGGTTCCGGTGGAGGGGGAAGGATAGTGGTAGAGTTACTTTACCGCAGCGGAAACCCACTCTACTCTACTGCCTACTAACTACTCTACTCTACTTGCTACTATCCCGGTCGTTTACACGATGCTAGTAGCTCTACTATCCACTCTACTCGCCTCGCTACTCTACCCGTGTAAACCAGCCCTTAGGCCGCTTCGCGGCTTCTAACCTGGGGGAAGCCCCCATACCCCCTTTGCTTGATCCAGACCAATAGCTTTGTCACGAGCGTCTCGGTATAACACTGCGATAATACGACCTGGCCAATCAGAATGCATTCTTGAAAAAGTATGGCCGCTAATGGCCTCAGCCTTTTACGAAAGTGCTGTCATCTGCTATGATTCGTAGTAAATATGACAATTGATTAGCAATTGTTTTTGCGTAAGTGGAGGGAAAAATTGTTGTTTGAATTGTGCTTTTAACATGTGGTCAATACGTTCGGGTGAATAATTTTTAATATTTGTTTGAATTGCGTCAACACCTGGTCAATAAGTTCATTTGGATAATTTCTAGTGTGGTCAATACCTTCATTTGGATAATTTCTGCTATCTACACGATGCAAAATTGAAGAGACATAAATTACAAGTACCGTACACAAGTTGTCATCTGAATCACTAAAGCGTGGGCGGCTTAATGGAACTGGATTTACTTGTAAATTTTGTAGCTGGGAGTCTGGTACACATCCAGCGAACGAGAGTTACGGGGACATATAAGCGTCATACATTCAGTGAGAAGATTCAAAATTCATATAGACTGCCCTGGTAAGTGCTGACGATTTCCATATTAGTAGTTGAATAGGTTAGAGGTAATGGATTGGTATGTTCTTACTCAAAAACCTGTTTTTTCATTTCAGTGGTGAATTGTCCGTATATCAATGCGAATCACCAAGATTTGAGTCAGCATGTGTTGCATGACCACAGTGAATTAATTCTTGAAGTATGTTCTATCACAGAAATGTCTTCAGTAACATGAAAGGTGGGAACAATGTTCAACCATTGTATCATAATAGTTATGCAACAGATCTTTATATTCATATTTTTGTTCACTGTATCTAGTTAGAGTTGAATGCATAAATGTTCATTAAAGTTTATCACAAAATGTTATGACATTTTCCTCACATGTTCATTAAATACCAGTACCAATATTCTTTAAATCAGTATCATTTTCTGTTCCTATTAATAGCTCCATTAGGCCTAATGATGCTTGAAATGTACTCCCAACCAAAATTCGTGCTTTCAGAAAGATTTTCCTCAATATTTTCAGTATTTATTTGAAATAAATTATTTGCATGAGGAAAAGATTCCCTTAGGGTGAAATATCAGACTTCATTAAAATTGTTATACTGGCACTAACTACATTTTATCATTCTTTGAAATCTCAAGAAGGGTACCTATGGTTCTTGCTGAATTCGTTAAAGTATTATATTTAGAAATTTTGTTAAGACTTATCTAGTTCTAGCAGTTAGAGCATTATATCTGTTCCGAGGGTACTGAGGAACAGCAGAGGTGAAAGAAGGTGCGGGTTGGAATAGGTCTCAACTACCAAATTAAAGTTAATTTAAAACTTTAACAAAGGTTATATTTTCTCTTCAAAATCAACAAATAACAGTAAACAACATTCAACAATTTCCACTAGGTGAAATAACAATGAAAGTCGGGTACAAAATGATTTTTCCCGTCAGGGGTTTTTTACCAAGTTTTGGGCTTCGAGCCCCACACTCACAACCTTTGAGCGAATAGCTCAACTTTACCCACTTACCAAATGAACAAAGGAGCAGAAAACCCCATCATTCCAAGGAGCACTTGCCCCTAATTACAATGTTAAGCCTCCAAGAGGCACGCAGAGATCAAATTAGGAAAGAGCAGACCTGATCTCACTTTTACAAGCCTATCAAAGGCCACAACCAACTTCACTCCTAACTGCCCTCAAGGCACACATACAGTGAAACAGGGGTATCTTGTACCCAACCTACAGGGCCTTCACATGAAGAAAACAAAACATCAGGTTAAGTTACTGGCCCATAATGCAAAAATAGAATGGAGGCGATAACTTGCACTCCTACACCAAGTTTTGTCAAAACCTGTGTGGCGCTAGGCAGATGATACAGGGGCTAATCCCAATCCATGGAGGTGACTAGTCGGCAAATAAGTTTAAGACTTTAAGAAGGAAGAGAAAAACGGTTACGAAAACATAGTCACCTCAAAATTCAAAATGAAGGGGAGTTCGAGAGGGTGAAGCACTCTCTATCCCCGCTTTACAGACTTGTAATTTGTAGATAGACAGAAAAGAATTTACATTTTATTTTTTTAAATTTTTTTTGCTAGGGGCTTTACGTCGCACCGACACAGATAGGTCTTATGGCGACGATGGGATAGGAAAGGCCTAGGAGTTCGAAGGAAGCGGCCGTGGCCTTAATTAAGGTACAGCCCCAGCATTTGCCTGGTGTGAAAATGGGAAACCACGGAAAACCATTTTCAGGGCTGCCGATAGTGGGATTCGAACCTACTATCTCCCGGATGCAAGCTCACAGCCGAGCGCCTCTACGCGCACGGCCAACTCGCCCGGTAATTTACATTTTAAAAGGGTAGGTTACATACTAAAGGTTTTGAACCCTCCCCGAGAGTTAAACTGCTGAGCTAGCAAGAAATGAAGATGTTAACAGGCCATTACCTTGTAGATGAACTGCTGCTTGGAGAAAGAGGCGCTTCCCGCCCCCTGCTACATATCCATACACTAAGAAAGATGTTACAGAAGTGGCACCGAGACAAGAAAATCAGGAGTTTATATACCCTCGTGGAACATTCGAGACCTTTCCTGAATGATAACAACCTGCCCACAAACTTTTATTGGCCACCAGCAAAAACTAATACACAAGACGATGAAGAAACACCTTATTGGTGGAAAATTAATTACAGAAATTTATGATCGGCTAATTTCAAAACTGGCGGAAGGAAAGGATTATATTGCCAACCCACAAACCACAGAACAAAATTTAGTAAAAATAAAACTTAGGAATACAATATTTCTTCAAGAAAGTTCATTCCATTGGGTAGTGACATCTGTTAGAGAATGTTCAAACTTCTTGATACGGAGCAAACAAACACAAATCAAAATAGACACAGTTCAGAACACTTCAAGATTACCAAATTTACAGTAGTGACATCTTCCGAGAAACCGTTGAGTTAATACAGTTTGTTAAAGTTCAGGGT
Organism: Anabrus simplex; assembly: GCF_040414725.1. Classification (NCBI taxonomy): domain Eukaryota; kingdom Metazoa; phylum Arthropoda; class Insecta; order Orthoptera; family Tettigoniidae; genus Anabrus; species Anabrus simplex. The sequence continues at coordinate 826,526,265 of NC_090265.1, forward strand.
TTCTCCTGTAGAGAGGTTTCAACTGGCGCAATATTTGAATTCGCGGCATGGAGGTGTACCGCCCGGTACAATATCCATGGAAAGAATGTGTGCAAAATTCCGAACATATTAATCCATGATGCAACCCTACATTTTAAATTATATGTCTGTTTTGAATACAGGATGATTACTTCCCCCTGTGAAGGGGGCAAGGCTGAAGTGGCCGGAGTGAATTCTGATTTCCATTTTAGAATTAGCATAGGAAGTCAGTGTGTTGATGTCACACCGATTGATCTAACGCAAACCTGCATTTTGTGTAATATTTCATCATTATTTTCATTCTTAGATAAATTAATTATTTTAATTTTCAGGAATAACTTAGAGATGGGAAAGTTTGCATAGTAAGATTGAATACCTACTTTCCTTAATCTTGTCTATCATCTGTCCTTATTTGCTCCTTTCCACAGTTCTTGACAAACTGGATGTTTAGGCTACATCTTCTATATTCTATTTTGTCCACAAATATGGTTCCTGTGGGAGTTAAAGATCTGTTTTATCAACTTTTAGATTCAAAGAAAACATTGACAGCACCACCAATACCATTAAATTATCTTTGTCTTTCTGAAGTGGCAAGAAAAGTGCTCATTTCTTTGCCAGAATCTGTGAGGTATTTACATAAATTTATGAAATAATATTTGTTACATCCTCATCTAATTCATGAACTTTCTCTGAAAAAAATGTATACTTTCATATCTTTTGAGGTTACTGCTAAGGAAATTGTCATTGTTTAAGAAGCCTTTCTTGTGGTCAGTCGAGATTTCTTCTGAGGACACAGAGCACAGTTTTCTGTGAAACGTTAAGAATTTCACCTTATTTTCTTGACACGGCATAAGCCCAAAAGCCTATACAGCATCATGTCTACTATTTTGTCATACAGTAAGCTTACTTGAAACTCTGGAAAAGGAAATTAAATAGTGACTGGTTTGTTCCAGATGTAAAGAATTGTATTTTGAAGAATAGAAGTATAGTTTTCCAGAAAATAATATATAACCACTACTTTTTTTCCAAAGAAATATACCTGTTGTTGGATCAAGTTGCACAAGTCTTGGTGAGTGGAGTCAATAGTAGCACTTGAAGAGTGATTTCTAGCCTCCATGGCTCAGGCGGCAGCGCGCCAGCCTCTCACCGCTGGATTCCGTGTTTCAAATCCCAGTCACTCCATGGGAGATTTGTGTTGGACAAAAAGGAGGCAGGAGAGGTTTTCTCCAGGTACTCCAGTTTTCCCTGTCATCTTTTATTCCAGCAACACTCTCCAGTATCATTTCATCTGTCAGTTATTAATCATTGCCCCAGAGAAGTGCGACAGGCTTCGGCAGCCGGTACAGGTCCTATCCTCACCACTAGATGGGGCTTCATGTGTTCCATTCCTGACCCGGTTGAATGACTGGAAACAGTCTGTGGATATTCATACTCGGGAGTGATTTCCAGTAATTTTTTTGTGAATAATTCAGTGCTTGGATATACTGATCAGCTGTTCAGGCTGGGCTGGGTAGCTAGGGCAGTAGAGCACTGGCTTTCTGAGCTCAAGTTGGTATGTTCAGTCCTAGCCCAATCCAGTGGTACTTGAATTTAATGGTGCTTTTTGAGGATCCAACTTAACAGACAGACCATAGTCAGAGGTATTTATCAAAATTATCTGAAGCTCACTTAAAATTCTCAAGTTCAAAGTTTATTTATAGAAGTATGCACGGAAAGTATGCACGGAAATCACATTTTTATATTGAGATAGTCATTTTTAAAATACAACAATGAACATCAGATCAGCCTGCCTGGTGGCCATGATCGTTAAGGCGCTGAAGTCTAAACTGTCTGACACTGAGGTTAGCCAGTTCGAGTCCCGTTGGTCAAAAAAAATTTCACCATCAGAATGTTGGCTGGCAGGGTAGGGGAGGGGGTGGTATACAATTTATAACCACTAGATTGCTTGTCAAAAGCCTAGATTAAATTCCAAACTTCTCTGCAATGCTCATATGGAGTGAGGGCATATGACGCTGTTGATAGTGATTTGTCCGTCGGATGGAGACGTTAAGCCTTGAGCAGACCTCTTGGTGCTATTCGACAGGAGTAGGCTACATGCCGGTATGGGTTTCACCCTCTCCCTTCCTAGTATTATATATCACATCATTCATTTCATCTCATTAACTCCTCTGATGAGGTTGACGTCAGGAAGGGCATCCAGTCATAAACACCCGCCACGACAGATTCATCTCACCTCACCTTATACCCGACCCCGTACAGAAACGGGACAAGGGTTGGCCAAACAACAATAAACATTAGATCACCAAAACAGTACTCTACAAACAATGTGCAAACCTTGTCCCGTTTCATCTACGAGGTCGGGAATACGGTGAGATGAATCAGTCGTGGTGGGTTATGACCGGATGCCCTTCCTGGCGTCAGCCTCATCAGTGGAATTAATGAGATGAAATGAATGATGTGATATATGATAGTAGGAAGGGAGAGGGTGAAACCCTGTGCCAACATATAGCCTACTCCTGTCGAATAGCACCAAGGGGTCTGCCCAAGGCTTAACATCTCCAACCGACGGACGAATCACCATCAACAGCGTCATATGCCCCCACTCTATATGAGCACTGCAGAGAGGTTTGGAATTTATTCCAGGCTTTTGGCACGCAATCTAGTGATTAGAAATTGTATATCACCACCTCCTCTACCCTGGTGGCCAAAGATTCTGATGGCCAAAATGTTTTCGATCAAGGGGACTTGAACCGGGTAACCACGATGTTAGACCATGCAGACTTCAACGCCTTGACAATTATGGCCACCAGGCGGGAACGAGTACTCTACAAACGAGTTTAGTAAAAAAAAAGTAAATGTCTAATTTGTTATAGTTTGTGAGTTTTTATGGAATGACCCTTACCATAACACAAGTTAAGCTGTGCAATAAGTTTATTATTATCTTAATGTTAATAACTGGTAATTCAATTCTTCTATTCTTTTCAAGAATTTAAGGTATGGAAATCAAAGGAAAAAAAGACACTCAATCCAGATATTTTCTAATTAGTCCACCAAGACATAAGAGGACATCGACAACTACCAAACCAAACCCCACGACACTACAGCCCCTGAAGGATCTACTTATTTCTGTCATCGCAGTGGATTGGTCAAAAGAAGAGGAAAGGGAATACGGCATATGAAATTTCAGAGTTTGTGTAAAATAAATAAATCGAGTGTGCATGTTATTTACAATAATGTACATTTTGGACATCGCAGAAGAGTTGGGCATATCCTGCTGTCAAAAGAAGAGAGAGAGCAGATTGCTGGCCAATTGGCTCAGAATATTCCCTTTGACACTGTTCTGAAAAATATCACAGACAATTTAGATACTAAGCAGATTACCAGGCTACACCTTCTGCAAAGACATGACCTGAGTAATATTGTTCGTGATTTTAGATTAGACAGTGATAAACAGAGTCAGAAAGATGTAGAAAGTGTGTGCACTGGGATGGATAGGTTAAAAGAACAAGGTAATGAGTATGTCCGGTTTGGTAAATTACAAGAGATTTCCAACCCAGAATATGGATTGACAGAGAATGCTTTTGTATTAATAATTATGACTGATGTGCAGAAAGTAATGCTTGTGGAGTTTGGGAAAAAAAATCATTTGTATGGACAGTACTCATGGGACAAATGCTTGTGACTTCTCACTTACAACATTATTGATGTTAGATGAATACAATGAGAGATTCTCTGTTGCATTCTGTTACTCTAATCGAACAGACTGCAATGTGCTGAATTTTTTTGTGTGTGTATGTTGTCAAATAATCAATATCTGCAATTGATTTTCCTGTGCAGATACTGATAACTGATAATTAGGCTTCATTCTCTAATGCATGGGTAGAAGTCACGGGCGCCCCTTTGAAGAAATTTCTATGCACGTGGCATATGGATAGGGCTTGGAGAAAGAACATTTCCTCTAAAATTCATGGTACACAGGCATTCAAAGCAATTGTGTAACAAACACCTAAGGACGTTGTTGCAAGTGTAAAAACGTAGTTGAATTCCACAGTGAGCTCAACAACTTCCTAGATGCTTGTGAAAATAATGACACATGTAGAGAGTTTGCTGTGTACTTTTGAAAAGGAATATGCTAGTAGGTGTGATCAGTGGGCCTATTGTTACCGATTAGAAATGCACATTAATACCAGTATGCATTTAGAAGTCTTCCACCAAGTCCTAAAACAAGTGGTAATGAAAGGTCTTTGAGTCAGTAGGATGGCCAAGAGCATAAATGCTGTGATGTCAGTGGTAAAACGCAAAGTGTTTGATAGGTTGCTAAAAGTAAATAAAGGAAAACTTAGCAAAGCTGTGCAACATATAAGGCAGAGACACAAAAACAGTCCACAAATGTGTATTGATGATGTGACAGTGGAAAGTTCCACTTCATGTAAGGTTGAAAGCAGGAGGACAGATGAGTTTTATAGTGTCAGGAAAGAATGTGTAACATTGTCCATTGATTTGCTCTGAATATAAAATATGTATTCATCAGTATCTATGTACATGCTGTGACTATTCTTTGCATCTACAATATGCAAACATATTCATTTGGTTTTGAGGAGAGCCTATTGTACTCATCTGTCCTGGAATTCCTGAGTTCTTTAATTATTTTGAAAATTTTCCCTAGGTGCAACTTCATGCCATGTATATTTTATTGCACTTGTTCACGGTAGTTTATAGTTCACTCAACATATCTGTAAATGTATCTTCATTCTCCTTGAGTGAGTCAAGATTATTTTCCAGTTTAGATATGTTGTTTACAGTATTTTAAAATGAATCATTCAGTATATTTGGCACAATGGCTACAGGCTCCTTTGTTACCTTCCTAGCAGTTTCATTATTTCAGCACAAGCTGCCATGCATTTATTTTTGGAACTAATGAATTTGTCATTGGCAATTATTTTTCATTTTTCAATGTGTCTTCTACATAATTATTTAATAGCATTGTACCTTTCTTTGCCTTCCGAAATACCCTGCTTAGCTTTAATGTAAAACAGTACCAATGAGTACTTAATGGCTGCAAGATGAGGAGTGTATCATTTTGACATGTTTTCTCATGTACCATTGTATTAATATTTTAATAAATGAATGTACATAAAAATAATGAGTTGACATTTATTGAAAACATAATTCCTACATATTACTGTAAAATGCAGTTGGTGTTTCAATGCTGATAATGATCCTGCAATCATTAAGAGGGAAATTCCTCAAGGCAATATTATTGGACCTTAAATAATATGAGTAAACAACTGGAATCTGAGATAAGGCTTTTTGCAGATGATGTCATACTGTATAGAGTAATAAATAAGTTACAAGATTGTAAACAACTGCAAAAAGACTGAAAATGTTGTGAGATGGACAGCAGGCAATGATATGATGATAAACGGTGTAAAGTCAGGTTGTGAGTTTCACTAATAGGAAAAGTCCACTTACTTTTCATTACTGCATTGATGGGGTGAAAGTTCCTAATGGGAATCATTGTAAGTATGTACGTGTTGATATAAGTAAAGATCTTCATTGGGGTAATCACATAAATGTGATTGTAAGTAAAGGGTACGGATTTCTGCACATGGTTGTGAGGGTATTTAGGGGTTGCAGTAAGGATGTAAAGGAGAGGGCATATACGTCTCTGGTATTACCCCAATTAAGAGTAAGTTTCCAGTGTATGGGACCTTCAACATGATTACTCGACTCGAGAAATGGAAGAAATCCAAAGAAAAGCAGCTTGATTTCCTCTGGGTGATTTCTGACAGAAGAGATGCGTTACAAAAATGTTGCAGAATTTGGGATGGGAAGACTTGGGTGTAAGGAGACTAAGTGGTACTTTCTGAGCTGTCAGCGGAGAGAGAGTGTGGAATGACATTGGTAATCGAATAAGTTTGAGATCATAATATGAAGATAAAGTTGAAATTCAAGAGGACAAACTGGGACAAATATTCTTTTATAAGAAGAGGAGTTAGTGATTGGAATAATTTACCATGGGAGATGTTTAATAAATTTAAAAATTCTTTGTAATTCTTGAAGAGAAGATGAGTAAACAACAGACAAAGTATCTGCCACCTGGGCAACTGCCCTAAATGCAGATCAGTGGTGACTGATGCGAATGACAGAAAACATGACCGACAAATGGTGAATAAGTTAATCTGGGAAGGACAACTGAATCAGAAAGTGATGTAACAAACAATATAGAGGGAAAAATATTCTAGACATAGTGCTAATAAAACCAGATGAGCACTATAGAAAAACTGAAGTGATCATGAAGATCATTTCTGTTGTAGTTGAAGATAAATGTGAGAGAACAGAATGCTGCAAGACTATTAGGCAATATCATAAGGTTGATAAGAGACAGAGGGGAGTTTAAAAAAATTAATTATGATTAGTTAAAAATGGTGAATGAAAATATAAACTGACTATGGGATGGGTTTAACTAATTGTTGGGGAGTTTGAAAACAGGTATGGTCTGTCTGTGTGTCTGTTAGGTCATCAGCCCAAAGGCTGGTTGGATCCTCAAATAGCACCACCAAAGGTTATGCGGTTATAAGGAAACCACAAAAACCAATGGCAGCACCAAAATGAGGCGTACTAGGCAAGACGAGGAGTGAGGTAGTTTGCCATTGCTTTCCTCAATGGGTCAGAAGTGCTATTGCAGCACGACTGACCCCATGAGCAACACCTTTCATAACACTCAGATGCACTAGTCGTGCTCTGAATGTCAATACTCAGCACCACCCATACCCCAGCAGCTTGCATATTGTCACAGCCATGGATGAGACTGGGACTTCAGTGATAGCTACACTTTACTCTGGCCTGTGCCAAGGGATGGATACAAAAGTACTGTATCCATCAAGAAATGGCAGCAGGCAAACAGGTATGGTATTTTTCTAAAGTGGTAAGTAATGGTATAGACCCAATGTATTATAACAGAGGTGCAAGTTAGAAAGAAATAGGAATATATGAGGAAGTAAGGAGATACTGAAAGAACTTACTAGGAAATTTAATTTAGCAAGAAAAGTCAGCTAAATTTAACATGATGACAAGCATAACTGACAGCCATATTAATTTTAGTGAGTACCGTACCGTAATGGATGCGTATGTATAGGTACTTTAAGGCAGACACAAGTTCCAGGATGGACATTCCAGGGAAAATTGATGAACTAGGAGAGTGTATATGTGAGGACTTCCAGAAAGCATAAGAATTCAGTTAGCAATATGCAAAGATAGTTGGATGTAAGATTAATTTCCAGGTTGAGGAGGTGACTAATACAGGCAAAGTAGTGGAATTTACCTATTATAATAAAGACATTCTCAAAAAAGCTGAAAGGTAAAAAAAAAAATAAAAAAAAAAAAAAAAAAAAAAGCAGCTGGCTTTATTAAGAATTCAGGGTAATTACTAGAAATATGCTGCCATATCAGAAATATTTGTTTACTGTTTGTAAGAAGGAGCTCTAGCCCCACTGTATAAAGAAAAGGGTGATGAACATAAGGCAGATAATTACAGGCCAGTCTGCTTAACATGAGCTGCATATAAGCTCTGGTTTGATAGAAGGCTGTACACGTTTAGGAAAAGTTATTCCAGTGAGGCTCAACTTGTAGGATTCCAACATGATATAGCAGATAATTTAGAATCAGGTAGAATGGACTACATGTATCCATCCATGGTCGTGGTGGTGTTTATTGTTTTAAGAGGAACTGGGCAACCATCCTCTATTAACACGAATCAGAGAGAAGAGATTCAACACTTCGAAAAAAGAAGGTAGCGGCCAACGGAAGGTGAGGGCCATGAAGACTGGTAAAGTGAAAGTCTCTCTACACCTCAAAAACCAATGGGACTCAAACCGGCTAACCACGGTGTCGGACCACACAGACTAGACACTAATGGCCACTGTCACCAAGCGATTTTGGAACCAAAATCATGTCTTGCCTTTTCAAAATTCTGCAACATTGATTGCTTTAACCATAGGGTTGTCCGCCTCCATAGCTAAAGGTTTTGCGTATTATTAGTTGATAGTTAATCAGTACAAGGAAGACAAGAATGAAGAGAAAATTACAGACGATCTCCTTCCCTTTTGCCAGCAGTCACACAATTGCATTGAGTGACCAAGCTTTCAGCTCAATGAATGAAATTACCACTCCTATTACAAGTAGTCTCACCGAGCTCGATAGCTGCAGTCGCTTAAGTGCGGCCAGTGTCCAGTATTCGGGAGATAGTAGGTTCGAACCCCACTGTCAGCAGCCCTGAAAATGTTTTTCCGTGGTTTCCCATTTTCACACCAGGCAAATGCTGGGGCTGTACCTTGATTAAGGCCACGGCCACATCCCTCCAATTCCTAGGCCTTTCCTATCCCATCGTTGCCATAAGACCTATCTGTGACGGTGCAACGTAAAGCAACTAGCAAAAAAAAAAAAAAAAACCATTGTCGACAGCACTGAAGATGGTTACCGTGGTTTCCCATTTTCACAGCAGGTAAATGCTGGGGCTGTACTTTAATTAATGGCCATGGCTGCTTTCTTTCCACTCCTAGCACTTTCCTATCCCATCATCGCCATATGGTCTATCTGTGTCGGTGCGATGTAAATTAACCTGAAATATTGTATAATTAGCAGATATCTAGGTTATGATAGCCGGGCGGTCCGTGAAAGGTCCTAGGGAGAGCACTGTGTATGGGTTCAATATTGTTGAAGACTTAAAATTAAACAATTTCAATTTGCAAAATCGTAATGATTGGGTATTAAAGTTTTTAATTTTGTATTACAAAACACCCAGCACGTAGGCTACACAGTGTGGTCACATATCTGTGAGATTGCACTTGGGCAGTAGTGTGTTCGAGTTCCACTGACGGCAACAGTGAAGATGGTTTCCCTTCTTTGCAATAGGCAGGCAGATATACTAAGGCCGTACCTTAATTAAGGCCACAGCTGCTTCCTTCTGAGACCCATTCCATCGTTGCCATCAATCGGTGCTATATAAAACTCATAGCCAAAAAAATGAGACATCGTTATGAAGCCCATAACATGATTATAATTGTTCATAAAGGTGGAAAACAAGTATATTCATGTTCTGTGTTCTTATTCAAAATATGCCAAACATCTGCATGTTTCAGGCTCCATTTGTCTTAATTGCATTCATAATGACTTTTGTAAATTCCTGCCGTAGAGTTGTATAATCGAACATTTTATTTAAACTTCATGGGACATTTTTTATTATTATTAATATTATAAGGAGCATTAAGCATATCTGCTAAATGGGAAGTGAAAAACTGTGACGTTATTTTTCAGAACAATGAAAGTTTCAAACGTGTGGTTTACTGTCCTCATAGTCTGTTCCTTTATATGAGCTCATAATTTCTGTAGAATTGTGTGATAATGATCAAATACTCAAGTGGAAGTGTCATGTGGTATTGTCTGGATGAATTTTATAAAGAAGTCTTAGTTTTGGTTTAAGCATCCATTTCTAACAAAGGTATTTTCACTGAAAATTTTGTATTTTGGAAACAATTTCTCATCAGAACACAGGAAATATTTTATGATCTCTCTCCTCTCTTATTTGCAATTTGTATGCACATCTTCCTCAACAGAAATGTGTACTGGTATGTATTCAGTGTGCAAGTAACTAAATTAGTATTTGTGAATTTTGTGATGTTCGTAACTCATTTGATGTGATGGTAACAATTTTGCAAACTTTCCTTACCGTAGTTCTCCCCCTGTGAGTGGGGGCAGTAGAATAATACCCACGGCATCCCCTGCCTGATGTAAGAGGCAACTATAAAGGGTGCCATGGAAGCTCCGAGCTTGGGTAGGCATCCGTGGAGCCCTTAGGTGAATCCTGGCATTGCTTCCACTTGTGCCAGGCTCCTCACTTTCATCTACCAAAATCCCATCTACCTCGGTCACCACCTGTTCTTTTCTGACCCTGACTGTATTACGTATGGAAGCCTAGAGAGTCGTTATTTTCACGCCCTTCATGGCCCTGGTCTTTCTTAGGCCAATACCTCCATTTTTTCGTAGTGTCGACCCCCTTCGATTTCTTCTCTCCGATTACTAATATATAGAGGATTGTTGCCTAGTTGTACTTCCTCTTGAAATAATAATCACCACCACTCTTATCGTAGTCGGTGCGATAAAACTGATTTAAGACATAAATGATCAGAAATTGCATTCTTTATAACTTTTGTTATGTAGTTCTTTTCAATAGGACCAATCATCCAGGGTGAATAAAATTATTTATAGCCTACATTGTAGTGGCATATTCCCCGACATAAAATACCAATTTTCAATTAATTCTGTTCAGCCATTTTCTTGTGACAGAAATTATGAAAATTTAACACCCGGATAGTACGAGTCCCTGTGATTAGTACACCTAGGTAAGGAACACCATAGGTTTGCGTTGCCTGTAAATGGCGCCGCAATGTGAGAAACACCATGGGTGTGTGTTACATGTGCGCATTACATTACCTGTGAGTAATACCATCCGCGAGTCTACGCTACTTTTGATTAGTATCGCAACAAGACAAATACCGTGGTTGTACTTTCCCAGCGATAAATACCATTATGAGCGGCTGATGACCTGGTTTTTGGACCCCTTTAGATTACAAGCATCATCGATTCAGGATTGTGCTTTAGAAGCAGTCCCTTGGTCAGTAATACTAATGCTTAACGCTAGTTGCTGGGAATGTGGGGCATTACAGGTCGGATCCACTGATTGTTCTAAATTCATATCCATCCATTCATTCTTCGTCATTGTGTTTTGAACCCTGGTCAGTAGATGATTTTGGACTTTGAAATTGTTATTATATTTATCTCATTTCATACCATTAGGGGCCGATGACCTAGATGTTAGGTCCCTTTAAACAACAAGCATCATCATCTTAGGCAAGGAGATTTGTGGTGAAGGCGAGATGTTTGGTGGCCTTGACATATACTAGGAACTGTCCCATCATTCGCCTTACTCCAGGCGAAAGGAAAACCATTCTCAGGACAGGTAGGGAAACAGCCTCTTTCTGTGTCTCAAATGCAGAGGTGTAAAGCCATGGCCACCCTTCCTCTATTCGGTTGGCCGGTCAGAGTGCACTGCTGTCAGACCACGGATTAGCCTACTCTGCAACCACTGACACAGATTTCTGCCTTTGATATACAGTAGGTACAAATGGCACCGTATTTGAAGTGAATTTCCACCGCCTTTGACTGGCATTTTGATTAGGTCACAGCAAAGCCCCTTGCACACGGTAATGTTGCGGAAGGTAGCAGCATGTTGTTCATAATACTGTACATAAATTAGCGACCAATTCCTTGAACGTAGATCTTAATGGGTTGAGCTATTTTGTGACGTGGCATGCGATTGTTTTGTGCTGGATCAGCTGCCATATTATTGTACGTTGATCCTGATGCTACATATTTCTTTCAATTTATTGGAACTCCTCCCCTGCGGATGGACTGAAAGGAAGCATTATTTGTACTTCCTGCATGTTGTAAGAGGGGAACAATCACAGAATCTGTAATCGCTTTCTTGTCTTTTAAGCCCATAAACATATTCATGATTCTATCCTTTTCCATGTAACAGAGAAATTTAGATATGTCTTACTGTCACATGAAATAGAACATTTTTAAGTACTGTAAATACAAGGAATGCATACAATTTTGTAGCTTGACATGGTTTATTATCTAAATGCAGATGACTGATTGAATGATATGCTGTGTTTTGATGCAATATGTAGGAACAGAGTATGTGCTATCATGTCTTGGTTTCTTCAAACACTACTCTGCCAGAGACTTGCCATCCTCTAGCAGATACAAAAGTACAAATCTCAATATTCCTCAGTGTGTGGCCCTACATGCCTCATTTGACAGACTGAAAGATGTATCATATAGTAAGTTTCTTGAGATAATACAAATGGTGTTGCCATAAGCTTTTGACGTGTGTTAGACTCCAAAAAGAGAGAAAAGTATTTATTATGTTGTAACTTGACAGTTCCAGTCTTTCTTTCATAAATGAATGATTTTGTGTTGTATTGTATTGTTTTCTGGCTGATGAATATTAATTCATGATTAACACTACTGAATGTAACTTAATGAAATTATGATATACTATGATCACAAAAAATTTGTGGCAATTTCTACACAATTTTTATACCTGTAATACTGTGGATAGTAAGTAGAATATAGCTCCATAAATCAAAAGATCATGTTTAATTTCAATTTACCTTTGAATCCTACAAACTCCCTCCTTAGCATATGAGTTTCCTTTAATCATTTTGGTTCCTGTGTATAGCTTTCTTTCTTACATTGTATTTATATTTCATTTTCTGCATAATACTATTGACTATTGAGGTTGGCTCAGTGTGTGTTACAGGGGACCGAGGTACGAGGTGATATTAGTGTCTATTTCTGTCGTAGTTCATAATCAGAGATAATTATTGCCAATCCCACTCACCTTCTGGTCACTCCCTCCCTCCCTTTGCAAGTTAGCTTCTTTTTTCCTCAGCAGAAAAAAGCAGCACAGGTCAGTCCAGTTAATCCCTTCCTTCATGGCTTTGTGAATTAGTAAAAATAAAATTATAATAAGCAGCACAGGCTGGTAAGCTTCTTTTCTCCAGCAAGAAAAAAAAGAAAAATAGAAATAATAATAATAATAATAAAGCACAGGCCAACCTTTAGGTGTATCATTGTTTAGAATGAAGTATTCCAAAAAAAAAAGGTAAGGGAAAGAAAGGAAAGAAGAAAGATATGAAAGAAAAGAAATGAATATATTTTAGAGTGGGGGAAGGAGGGAGGGTGAGAACCTGGGTACCCGACGCGACCCGCGTTAAACGATTTAAATCGCCCGCCCGGTAATTTTAGTTTTCCCTACGACCACTACGAGCGCTAACATGCAATTCCTGGTAGTCTTTGCGGCAGCCGCTGTGTACAGAAGTTAAAAATAACGTTGAGTGTCGACTCTTACTTATTCTCTTTGAGACCGACTGCCAGGGCCACAGACTCTGCGAGAATGTGTTGTGATTGGCCAGGTCGTATTTGGTTATACCGAGACGCTTGTTTCGCGAGACGCGAGCGAGAAAGAAACAAATGACAGTGCAATCGCGCCTAGATGCGTGCGCTGGAAAATGTAACCTGTTCTGAACTTTTGCCCCCCCTCCTGTTTGTCTGCCATCACGATACGTTGTACAACGCTTGTTGATACCAACTGGCGGGAGGATGGGATATTGCATAATATTGCCAACACACAGCACAGTATTTTGCGATTTGCGCAATACATTTCAAACTTTCTTGATTTCGTACAATATATTGCACAAGCCTTCGATATTAAATACACACAATCAATTTTATATTGCACAAACCTTCCACTTTAGATGTTCGCGATTTCTTCTTGGTCATCTCAGTATTCACTTTCCCTTTTTTATTGCCTTCTTGACTGCTTCGTGACTTCTTAGACATTTTGCAATCACAATATAAATTATTACAGCACACGTCAATTCGCGTTCTTGAACTCGTGGAACCAAAGAGAATGAGCGCAGAACTAACGGAGGGAACGGACTGCGGGAGCCCGGGAGCTTGTCGATTTTGGCCGCGGCAAGGTGCCCGATAGTGAGAAAAAGGGGAATCCCACAGTAAACAGCGCTCGTGTCGGAAACGGCGGGTGCAAGAACTACACATTAAAAATATCATTGATCCCTAAGGTGGTAAGTATCTGGTTTCTACACTAGCTTAAATCCAAGACACAGCTGCACAGAAGTTATAGTACGCGAACTTTTTTTTGAGCCCTAGTTTTCATTATGGACTATGGAGTTCAGGGCTCAAGAAAAAGTTCGCGTACTATACCTGTTTGATGAAGGCCTCTCGTGGGCAGAGCTTGTCAATTATAACTGTTCGTGAGTATATATTATTATTAATCTTTTATTATGTCCGTCCCCGCGGTGTAGGAAACAACGTGTCCTCCTGTCACCCGGTGGCCCCGGGTTCGATTCCCGGCCGGGTCACGGTTTTTTATTGCAATTCATTAATATCCCTGGCCTGGGGACTGGGTGTTTGTGTCGTCTTTGTCTCACATTCTACACTTCCGCAATTGCACTTAAACGCAGGTTCCTCTCAAATGGGGAAAGGAGTGGCAAAATATCTTCATAGGTCGACGCCACGAACAAATATCTTTTTTTTAAAGTATATTATTATTGTCCGAAAACCGCTATTACTAGTGCGCTGATACGACAGTTTGATTTTAATAATAATAATAATAATAATAATAATAATAATAATAATAATATAATGACCGCCTCTGTGATGTAGCAGTTAGTGTAATTAGCTGCCATCCCCGGAGGCCCGGGTTCGATTCCCGGCTCTGCCACGAAATTTGAAAAGTGGTACGAGGGCTGGAACGGGGTCCACTCAGCCTCAGCAGGTCAACTGAGTAGAGATGGGTTCGATTTCTACCTCAGCCATCTTAGAAGTGGTTTTCCGTTGTTTTCCTCTTCTCCTCCAGGCAAATGCCGAGATAAGGTCACGACCGGATCCTTCCCTCTTCCTTGTCTATCCCTTCTATTCTTCCCATTCCCCCCGAGGCTCCTGTTCAGCATCACAGGTGAAGCCGCCTGGGCGAGGTACTGGTCGTCCTCACCAATTGTGTACCCCGACCCAAAGTTTCACGCTCCAGGACACTGCCTTTGAGACGGTAGAGGTGGGATCCCCCGTTGAGTCTAGGCAAAAACCAACCCTGGGAGGTAAACAGATTAAGAAAGAAAGAAATAATAATAATACAAACATCAGCACTGTTTTTAACATAATGGCTTTGATATTTTATAATTATAAATCAATGTATATAGCATTTCAAAAAACGAGGAAATTCCAATTCCTGGGAACAAAGAAAATAGCATCATCAACACGCCAATAACGACCACATTTGGCTATTGTCTTCCATGTCTTGTGTGTTATTTCATTTGCAATATATAACTGCGTCAATATACTAATCTCTCATCTCAACAAACTGACAAGAGGGGCATAGACTTCTCCGCAAATAAATAAATAAATAAATAGCCTCCATGACTCAGGCGCGGACCTCTCACCGCTGGGTTCCGTGGTTCAAATCCCAGTCACTCCAAGTGTGGATATACATAAGGTTTAAAATTCTCACATGTAAATATTCTCAGATAATACAGTATACTCGCGATGCTTCTCTCCAGTAAAAAAGAAAGCCCAAAAAGCATGAAAACAGGACTGAATGCGTAATTTAAGAGGGCGGTGTTCACGTGCAGTTAATTAACACAAAATCAATTTACTGTTCACATTAACAACATACGTTTCGAAGGAGGGTTCGTATATTTAGCTATTTTTTGTGTAAATGACCAGACGTTTGGTATAATTCTGCCCAACGACCGAAAATGTCCTCTCTCGTACGAAGCGGTTGAGCGAATTTTTAGGCCTAAAAACATTGGCGTAATTTTGGGGTAAAGTAGACAAAATATTATCATTGCCGGTTTAGACCCTAGCTTTCTGAGCCCAAGTTGACAGGTTCGAGTCTGGCTCAGTCCAGTGATACTTGAAGGTGCTCAAATAAGTCAGCCTCCGGTAAATAGATAGATTTAGTGGCACATGAAAGAACTCTCGTGGAAAAAAAATTCTGACACCTCAGCGTCTCCGAAAACCGTGCAAGTACTTAATGGGACGTAAATCCATTATTATTATTATTATTATTATTATTATTATTATTATTATTATTATTGTTGTTGTTGTTGTTACGGGGCTACCCGGGAATCAGCAGAGGTGAAAGAAGGTGCCGGGATGAATGGGTCTAACTACAAAGTCAAAGTTAATTTAACATTTTAACAAAGGTTATATTTTCTTGAAACAACAAAATTTAAACAACTTAGTGAAATAACAATGACATAGCAATTTAGAAATAAGACTTAGAAAGATCCAAGACTTCAGGATTTTAACACTTTTGGGCTACAAGCCCCTAGTCTTACAATTTTGAGCTCCTAGCTCAACTTTACAAAAGCACCAATTTGTTCAAAAGGCAGAAATCCTCTATTACCTGGAACCCTTGCTCCCAAAATTGCAATGTCAGGCCTCCCAGAGGCAACTTTACAACACTTGAAAAAGAGCTCAAGCTCTCTCAATTCTCAAGCCTATTCCAGGCAACACAGTATGAAAATCCAATAATCACTGGCCTTACAAGGCACTATTTACAAAAGCCATCTTATTACACAGAGGTATCTAGCACCCAACCTACGGGGCCTTAGTGAAAAAGAACAGGTTCAATAAACGGCCCGAGCAAACCGGAATAGAGTCAAAGATTTATGCTCAAAAAAAAAAAAAAAAAAAAAAAAAAAAAAAAAAAAAAAAAAAAAACATATAGAGCACTTGGCCAACGACACAGGGGTTAATCCCAGTCTACTGAGGTAGTGCGGATGGAAGTCACTTTAATACATTGCAGAACAAATGCGGTACCTCAAACCAAGATGAAGGGGAGCTCGAGAGGGTATATCACTCTCAGTCCCCGTATTACTGTTAAAGATTTATGAAATTTTTACATGAGCCGAACGGAGAATTACATTTTAAGAAGTTGGTTACATAATAAAGTGTCGAACCTTTCCTTCGGATTAAACTGCGGAGCTAGCAAAAGTGAAGATGTTAAGTGGCCATACCTTGCCGGAGTACTGCCGCCTGATGAAAGAGGCACCTCCCGCCTCCTGCTTGACACACACACACACTCTTAGTTAGATGTTGATCTAATGGCCAAGAGATGTGAAAATCCGCAGTTTATAAACCCTCGGGGAAAGTTCGAGACCTTTCATGAATAATCAAGCCAAACCCTCTCAATTTTATTGGTGAATGAAAAGGTTACACTCAAAATCGAAGAAGAAATATGGGATTGGTTGAAAATTAATTACAGAAAATCTTGATTGGCTAAATTCAAAACTGCCGGAAAGAAGAGATAACTATTGCCAACCCAAAAATGAATGAATGAAATTTAGTAAAGATAAAACTTATGAATACAAAGTTTCTTCAAAAAGGTTCCTTCAGTTCGCACCAGGGTGCATGATCAAAGTTTGTTAGTAGTGACGTCTATGAGAGAATGTTCAAACTTCTTGATGAATGGAAAACAAGAACAAATAGAAATTCGCACAGTTCACAATAACAAATTTTAGTGGTGCCATCTTCAGAGAAAATTTATAAGTTGTTCCAGTTTCAAGTTCACAGTTTCTCCTGTAGAGGAGTACTTTAAGGCGCAAGATTTAAATGTGCGGCGTAGAGGTGTACCCCCGGTACAATTGTTATCAATGTTATCATTATTATCTGCCTGCTGTCATTTCTTGATGGCTACAGTACTTTTGCATCCATCTCTTGGCACAGGCCAGAGTAAAGTGTAGCTTCCACCGAAGTCCCAGTCAACATCCATGGCTGTGACAATATGGAAGTTGCTGGGGTATGGGTAGTGCTGAGTAATGACACTCAGAGCATGACTAGTGCATCTGAGTGTTATGAAATGTGCTGCTCATAGGGTCAGTCGTGCTGCAATGGTACTTTCTGACCCAGTGAGGAAAGCAATGGCAAACTACCTCACTCCTCATCTTGTCCAGTAGGCCTACGCCTCATTTTGGTGCTACCATTGGTTTTTGGGGTTTCCTTATAACCGCATAACCTTTGGTGGTGCTATTTAAGGATCCAACCAGCCTCTGGGCTGATGACCTAACAGACATTATTATTATTATTATTATTATTATTATTATTATTATTATTATTATTATTATTATTATTATTATTATTATTGTCGATGTTTTCTAAACGTGATTACAAGTGGAAGTATGACACTCGGTTATTGTTTCTGCCTATTATGGAGTTTTTATTTAGCTTTTCCAGAAATGTATGATTTGCTTTAAGATTTTAACTTTTAAAATGATTTCCGGTAATGGAAAGGGAGAGCGGTAAAACAACTGATTGAAAAGAATTGAAAAAATACTTACAATATTTTTTACAATTTGATTTACATCGCACCGACACAGATATGCATTATGGCGATGATGGGGTAGGAAAGGGCTAGGAGTGGGAAGGAAGCACCCGTGGGCTTAATTAGGGTACATCCCCAGCATTTGCCTGGTGTGAAAATGGAAAACCACGGAAAACCATCTTCGGGGCTGCCGACAGTGGGGTTTGGACCGACTATTTCCCGAAAGCAAGCTTACAGCAGCGTGGCCCTAACCGCACTGCCAAATCTCTCGGTCAATAATTCATTATGCTTGTATATAGTCGTATATGACATTTAAAAGAATAATAATATTGACTAAAGTAAAGGACTCAGATGTTTACATGGTGTTGCACATCTAGTCTCTAAACTGTAAAAAGTGGTAAGGTATGACTGGAGACTGCTACACGTATTGTACGAAGGGAAAGCAACAAACTGTATATACGGAAAATATATTCAGTACCTTTTAATAAGCCTACTATAAATACACACAAAAAGTGAAAAACGGACCACAATTCCAGGCTATCATGCACATCTTTTTTATTTTATTTTTTGTACCAATTCACTTTACGTCGCACCGATACACATAGGTCTTACGATGACTATGGGATATGAAAGGGCTAGGAGTGGGAAGGAAACGACTGTGGCCTTAATTAGGTACAGCCCCAGCATTTGCCAGGTGTAAAAGTTGGAAACCATCTTCAGGGCTGCCGACAGTGGGGTTCAAACATACTATCTCCTGAATGCAAGCTGAGAGCTACGTGACCTACTGTATGTCTGCAGCCACTCGCTCGGTATCATGCACTTGATTTTTCTGGATATTCGCTTGCAAAGGCATGGCCATTCAGTGAAAGGAAAATGTCAACATTTATATTTCGTAAAACATTAATTTCAGACTTCAAGATAAGATCTAAACTACAAACACGCACTGAATGCCATCTATATTAATCGCTATATTTACACACACGAGTATTTTTTCAGAAGATCACACGTTTATATTATTATAGAAGATCATAACTCAACACATGTCTATTATTATTATAGAAGATCATAACTCAACACACGTTTATTATATGTACAAATACTCATTCACGCCGACAGGAGAATCAGTCGCGAAGTCAGTCCAAGTAGGCCAATTCACATGACAATAAGTGTCACGCAAAGTATTATTTTATATGTACGGAAATTAATTTCAAGGAAAATACCTGTGAAATGATATGCCATGGCCAAATGTGAACCTCTCTATTCAACCTTCTACCCTTCCAGCCTTTGAAATATGGCACCGGAAAAATAAATCTCAGGGTCGCTAAACGGGTACTACCCAGAGATATCTTCGAATAATGTAACTAACCTTAAATTATTGAGCAGGAAGGATAAGAGAGAAGGTGAATTAAATAAAAAGATATGAATGAGAACCGTTGGTAAAAACATAAATTTATTGAAATAAAGAAATAAACTTTGGCACAGTAAAAGCCCCATACAAAATAAAAATCCGAATAACATTTCGCTGTACAAATTCGTCACTCATAAATCCGGTCAACTATAACCATTGTTCTAATTTGATTCACATTATAATGTTGGTTTAATCCATTCAATTATTTATTCCAAATCAATCACTAACACCTTTCTTTGTTGGATTTTATAAGTCGGCCTAAGTATCAAATCAATTCGTTTCCATTCATGAATTATTACCGCGAAAAGCAATAATCTTACTGAACTCCAAATCCATCCAAATACATCTCAACCAATTGAAATCTTATTACATCTCTTAGCAAAGTCCCTTTTACGAATGCACATCGTAAAGCGTCATTAAATATTGCCGACGTCAAATTAATTAAATTGTTCCTTTAATTATCACAACTCGGTTTTTATTATATTTTGATTACAAAATTTTCAAAAGAAAGAATATAGTTGACCATTATTACATCTACTGCTTTCACTTGAGTGATCTTTAAATCCAGAATTTTTAATACATTCCTTTTTACACGAATGCTTTAAATTCATATCCAATCTTTCTTCTATACATGGATCATTAAAAAAATATAAAGTTCTTTCTGTACATGAATTATTGAAAGTGATATTAAATCAATAAAATATTAAATCATTCTTTTATATCGTGGGTTCATCCTCTCACCAATATACACATAACACGAAACACAACAGGACTGATAAATACTTCTGATGCAAATATATTAAACTACCATTCTGATTTAGAAAGAAATTATTACTTCACATACACATATTAAGCTGTTTTCTGTATACATAAAATAAACATGTAATTGTAGCGAAGGGACCTAAACTACCATAAATTCCCCCAAAAGCTTAATCTACACTGAGTCTATGGCAATAGGACGGAACCTTTGCCTCAAACAAAACAACCACTTGAAATTAATTCACAAAAATCAAACAAACATTACAACCACAAATCAGAATTTACGTTCCCAAAACGTACAGTAAGTGTAAGTCACAAATACAATAAATAAATCAACCATCAATCATAATCACCAGGAATACCATGTTCATTGACCTGGTCGGGAGTCGAAGTACCGACCATCCGGATCGCGACATTACAGTGGCCTAGAAGTTCCTATCTTTAAATGGAATTTCGCAAATAATATTATTGCATCTTTAAATCTCAATGTGCTGTTCTTAATCGTTCAATCTGAATCAACTAACACAATACACGACTGCAGCAATATATTTGTCAACACAAACTAATATCTTTTCGTTCTCGACAATTCATATGTTCCTCTCAAAATCATCTTCCGTAAAACTTAGCCTTCCCTGGGCTATAATCTCAATTGTTCCTTTGCATACAGAATTTCAAATACACAATATATAACACACAATTCATATGTCCACTGGTTCAACTCTCACCAGGATTCGTCATCACGCATCGAGAAACATGTAACTTCCTTGCCGGCAATATACTAAATCATATCTCGTCCCGTAATATCATTGGTTCGTTACCTGCTATTAACATTTGAATGTTAAAGATCCTATTCCAAACTACGCACAAATAAATTACAATATGAAGTACCGGTATATAACAAATATTGATCACCTCACAGCACATTCTCATTTACTTGTCAAACAGATTTTTTATTGATGAACAAAACTCTAAATATTCACTGTAATGTCCGTAACTGGTCACAGGTTCATATCCGCTTCATGATATCAATGAACTCTCTCGACGATTAGGGCTATTCATGCAAGATGCGATATACTATGACTAACGTACCCCAATAACTACAAACATGTACTGAATGCCATCTATATTAATCACTATATTTACACACACGAGTATTGTTTCAGAAGATCACACGTTTATATTATTATAGAAGATCATAACTCAACACACGTTTATTATATGTACAAATACTCATTCCCCCAAGGCATTAGTACTAAAATGAACTATCCATACCTAGCTAACCCTTGCACTTTGAAAAAATAAAAATGAACTTAACATTTCATGCAAGAAAATTTATTTACACATTTAACTACGGCTGATTCATGCATATATGAGTGATATAAAATCAGAAAGTACTTATCTAAATTCGGTGCCGTTCCACACAGCATTAGGGTCCTCAGGTGGGCCCCATTATTGGGTTCACTCCATCATAACGGTAGCATTACCGTATACACAAATGCTTCTCTTGAAGTCCATTGTCTTGACACGTTTTATGTACGGCATCACACACGTTTATTGCTAAGAATACACAAAGAAAAGACAAATTACTTATATACAATTACACACACACACTTTACAATCTTGTCATTCGCATACAAATCCCGTAACAGTTTTATAAATGCTATATCTCGGTAACCTCCGCGATTTCGAGTACGTAGCACTCCAAAGCGTCCCGCGACACACACAATTAGTTATTACAGCTCGACGAACAGGTTTATAGGCGCGTGATACATAATGTCTCAAATTTATAGCAATTTGAAATCTAGATTCTCTGATGAGAATAATTCCCGCGGAATCAGAACCCTCCGTTAGGCGCGCGGGCTACAGGTGTAGACCAGCCATTTTGTTTTCGCCCCCACTTCTAGGCGCGCTGGCCGTAGAGGGTGAGATTATCAGAACCTTTCTTCATCACGCTGCTCTCGGGATTTAGTGTGCTCTGGCACTGTTACTGAAGTTGTCTTTCCACAATCTCGCTTCAAAGTCGGTTGGGCTGCAACTGTAGCCCGCCCGCCTATTCGTGTTATGGCGAACAGTGATCGCGTTCAAGTGACATCTACTGGTTTTAATAATGAGTTTCGTATTGTGAAATGGTTGGATGAGGACTGTGAAATAGAATTGGAGGTGGATGGTAATTGCGATGAAGGGGAGGAGTATCACGTGACAGGGAGATCAAAACTCTGACACGGAGGGAATTATAGATGACGAAGCAAATGTGATGGAGGATTCTGACGATATGACTTCCGAAGGAGAGGAACACGTGCGAGGAAACGTGTTTTACTATGGGAAAGATAATTTTCTATGGAGAAAGGATATTGCGGCTCCCAATATTCGTACTCGAGCACACAATATTGTTTTGTACTTCCTGGGCCGAAGGAGAGTGCTAGGAATGCCCAGTCAGAGCTTCAATATTTTGAACTCTTTTTCGATGCTAATATTGTGAAAACCATTACTACCTATACAAACATTTATATTGAGGAGGTGAAAAATAAATTTGTGCGTGAGGGAGACGCAAGACTTACCGACGACACTGAAATTCGTGCCTTCATTGGAATTTTATTACTCACTGGTTGTTTGGGAGTAAACCGAAGAAATAGCAATCAAGTATGGGACAATTCCTGTGGATCTGGAGTAGAATCATGTTATCTTGCTATGAGCGAAAAAAGATTCCATTTTCTCTTGCGTTGCCTTAGGTTCGACAATATACGTGATCGCGCACTGCGCCGAGAATTGGACCGATTTGCACCGATCCGAGAAATATTTTATATGTTCGCAGAAAATTTTCAACATTCATTTTCACCCAGTGAGTACTGTACCATCGATGAACAGTTGGTTGCATTCAGGGGAAAATGTCCATTCAAAGTGTGCTTGCCCAGCAAACCAGCTAAATATGGAGTAAAAATTTATGTTTTGGTTTGTGCAAAGAGTATTTACACTGTGAATTTAGAGGTTTACATTGTAACACAGCCCGATGGAAGTCCCTTCCAAATGTCAAACTCTGCTGCTGACGTTGTAGCTGTAGCAGAAAGGTTTGCCCTCAACATTCAGCGCTGATATGTCCAGAGTGCATCGATTGAAAAGGAGTATATACTTCAAGTTATCGGGAAGCTCCAGTAGTGACAGTGCCAAACAATCCAAATTTTGCCAACCAGAGCACTCGTTCAACTTCGCACGTGACTGCAGCGCCCATGCTACCTCTAATGTATCATTTACTAATTCTCTGGCTGGAACGCCGAATTTGAGTACGTGCATCAGTCCGGGATTGATTTGGTGTGTATTGGAACGCTTTCTCTCAACTACGCATGCGTCGGACGGTCAGGGACTCGTGTTGTCACGAACCTATAAGGTTTCGAGGGATAGGGAGCCTTTCATTTTCACGCCCTTGTACCCCTTGACTTTCTTTGGCCGATACCTTCATTTTTCGATGTGTCGGCTCGCTTTCTTTCTTCCCCTCTGATTTGTGTTAATAGAGGATGGTTGCACAATTGTACTTCCTCTTAAAACAATAATCACCACCACCAGTCTCATAAAACGCAATGAAAAAAGAAATCACCGTGACAACCTCTGTAACTGACTTAACAAGGCTATCAGCAGTAGATAACTCAATCATAGCTACAAGTGCCTCAGGTTTAAGAACGGTGTTTTACCAGTTTCTAACTCTTCCTGTTACTGTTGACTGCGCCGAACGGTCATTTTCGAACTAGAACTACACCCCACAAAGCACGCCGCATGGCCCAGTTTCATTAGACTTTGATGTGAGTAAAGTTTAAAAAATTAAAAAACAAAAGATAGAAGTTGATGTTGTATTTCAGTTCCCACAAAATATTTCATTTTACAAATAAAATTATGAATAAGTTTTGTGATCCTACAGGTAGTCCTTAGCATATACTGTACTGTATTAAAGGGATATGGTTTACATTAAAGCTTTGTTTATATTTCCTGCAGTTAAATTTATGTGTTAATGATTGGTATTATACAGTAGCATAGCCAGGATCTCAGTTGGGTCCCCGTCCCCATTACGGTATTACGGTATGTCTTCATCTAGAATTTTTTGGCTGTCCAAACTTCCAGAGAGTTTAGGTGGTATGGAAATAAGCAATCTTAGGGTTCGTGAGATTTTAAATCTTATAATCATTAGCGATCTACGGTTTTAAGACAATCCGAATCAATAGAACGTGACTTCCCAATTCAAAAATTTTGCATGCATCGACTGCGATTCAAGCCTCGGCCATCTTGATGAGAAGATAGGACCACTGGAACTGGACTATCGCACCCACCAATTACAAAATAGTTACCCGCACATTTGATGGTGCTATTTGAGGTTCCAATAAGTCCCCGGGCATTTGATAAAACAGACAGGCCAACCTATAGAACTTACACACGTGTCCGCCATCTTGTCTTGCTACTACATGCTAGTGCTGCTGTTAGAATAACAAAAAATTTTCATAACTTACAGAGATGTACATAGTTTTGGCTTCTCTGTGACAAAACGGTCCATCTTCAAAAAAGTCACCAATAAGGCACCAAATGAGGAACTAACGTGCAGTTCACAATCTTGTCACAGTCTTCCCAACACTGCAACTTAAATGCAGCACATCTCTCAATCGTGGTACAATCCGACACTCGCGACCGCGTTGTTCCAGGGTCCCTGGGACATTGTTGTTTCCAGGAACCGAGGAACAAAAGCTGACAGATGATGTAAGCTTCCAACTGTTTCTGGTCGTGGCCCTGTTATGTCTGCGGTCACGTTCCGGACCCCTGCTGAGTAATCGCTTGCTAATTGCACTTCTCATCTCTTGAAATTGGTCAGCACGCAGTTATATTCCTAATATTGAAGCCTCTGTAGGGAAATATCCTAGCGCATCACAATCCTAAGTGCTTTTTTCTCATTCAAGCTTCTTCAAGCAGTAGACATGGAGAAATATTCATGGCCCTAATGAACCTTGCTAGTACCTAAATTCTTTGTCTAGTTTCAGGATTTTTTTTGGTGGAGTGGAGGCTGGGCTACGCCAGTGGTAGCAAACCAGTGCCAGTGGCACAAAACATGACGACCTCGCCTCACACCACTACTCTCCAGTGGCAGCCAGGTGTCTATTAGCGGCTTATAGGATTTACTACGACTACTGCTGCCCGAGTTGCCAAATCGTCTACGGCACTCGACGCGAAGGAAGGGTAGAGACTGAACAGAGCGTAAAAGACAGTGGTTTGGTAACCTCTACACACCAAACAAGGATCACTTAAAACTCGTTAACTCAGCAGGGTGCAGGGTGTGATTGACTGCTGGCTTCCAGCTCGCTTCCTCGAATTGAAGCCGTCATGTTTTGTCCCAAAATATATACAGTTTATTTGGAGGGGGGGGGGGGGGAAGGGTGACAACTATAATTTTTTGCGGGCGGGCCCATTTCAGTAGCGTAAACAGGATCGTCTGATCGGGGAGGGGGTTTTAGTTGCAAAATGATGGTAGAACGCAATGAAGGTGCATGAGTGACTTGTCATTACAAGGACACAGATACAAGTGAATTACACATCTGTTGGTTCTACAATTTTGTCTCTGACCGTCTTACTAATAAACGGTGTATAACTTTTATACAAGGTTTATACACCGTTTACGCGAAATTCGTTACTAATAAACCGTGTATAAGCCTCCTGTGTATACATCTGTTATAGTTATTCACTGAATTGCTTATACAGTCCAGGACCCTAGTACAAGCGTCGTATAGCAGCGTGTAGCGGAAAAAAAGAAACGAGCGAGCAGTTTATTTTCGTGGTATTTATTGTCGACAGTAATATAATCGTTGTAAAATATTCGACTTATCCATTTAACATTGAACACACGTTGAAAGAATGACGATAACGTTGATGATCTTCACGATATTTTAAACATAGAAGACATACGGTACCGCACACCATTCAGAGGTTATGGAAGCTAGACATCTTCGTAAAGTAAAACACTTTAAAGAGACGGAATGACAATGAATAACTATAAAAGAAATTATGGTTGGGTGTATTTTTGTGTAAAAATATGTTACAGCTTAATAGACCTTTGATATTGCGAGTTTATTATACACTATCTGCCCCTACAAAGATCTTTCTTAATTGAGTACCTACCGTATACAAGGGGACATATTCCTCGAGATAAAAAGTGGCATAACTAGAAAACCATACGTAATATGATTTCCATACTTTGTAGTTGAATACGTAGAAATGTGATGTATAAATGCCTAATAGAAACTTTTTTGATCTAACCTTTCGTTTAGCTACAAAACAGGTTTTCCTTTCTCCTGAAAAGTAAGGATTTTGGAATGTGTACCCTTTTCAACTCGCCGGTTCAATTAAAATTGCTTACGTTTTCCGAACTACCCCAGTTAGGAGCTTTTGATATTTTCTTAAGCTTTTCCATTTCTTTTTTAGCGTCCATTACACAAGCAAGCTGAAGAAATGTTGATATCAATATAAGTCAATTTCCAGCTGTCTCACGGAATGACAATGAATATGGTAACTATAAAATAAATTATGGTTGGGCGTATGTTTGTGTAGTAAGGTGTTACTGCTTAATAGACTTTAAATTGCGAGTTTATTATACATTATCTGCCTCTACAAAGATCTTAGATCTTTCTCAAAGTTGAGTATAAAAAGGGACATATTCCTTGACATAAAAAATTGTATAACTTGAAAACCGTACGTAATATGATTTCCATATTTTGTAGTTGAATATGTAGAAATGTGATGTATAAATGCCTAATAGAAACTTTTTTGATCTAACCTTTCGTTTAGCTACAAAACAGGTTTTCCTTTCTCCTGAAAAGTAAGGATTTTGGAATGTGTACCCTTTTCAACTCGCCGATTCAATTGCAATTGCTTACGTTTTCCGAACTACCCCAGTTAGGAGCTTTTGATATTTTCTTAAGCTTTTCCATTTCTTTTTTTAGCGTCCATTACACAAGCAAGCTGAAGAAATGTTGATATCAATATAAGTCAATTTCCAGCTGTCTCACGGAATGACAATGAATATGGTAACTATAAAAGAAATTATGGTTGGGCGTATGTTTGTGTAATAAGGTGTTACTGCTTAATAGACTTTAAATTGCGAGTTTATTATACATTATCTGCCTCTACAAAGATCTTAGATCTTTCTCAAATTTGAGTATAAAAAGGGACATATTCCTTGACATAAAAAATGGTATAACTTGAAAACCGTACGTAATATGATTTCCATACTTTGTAGTTGAATACGTAGAAATGTGATGTATAAATGCCTAATAGAAACTTTTTTGATCTAACCTTTCGTTTAGCTACAACACAGGTTTTCCTTTCTCCTGAAAAGGAAGGATTTTGGAATGTGTACCATTTTCAACCCGCCGATTGAATTACAATTGCTTACGTTTTCCGTACTATCCCAGTTAAGAGCTATTGATCTTTTCTTAAGCCATTCCATTTCTTTTTTTGGCGATCATTACACAAGCAAGCTGAAGAAATGTTGATATCAATATAAGCGAATTTCCAGCTGTCTCACTTAGTGCTGCCACTGCCTTTTCGATATGCCGTGCTACTGTGCGACTTTCCGGAAAGTTTTGCTCGTAGATAACCAGCAGAAGCGATCATAAAGGCGCTGAACGTGCGAAATACGTCAGTGAACTACAGGAAGAGATTCCTACTCCTTGGAACGAGTGTATACGTGCTGTTTAGTAATACAATGCGTATACCTCGTTTATTAGTAAGAAAAATGTAAAACACTTATACAGGGTTTATTCACTGTATAACTAAACAAGAGTTAAACAACGGTATAAGGACTTTTTATTAGTAAGACCCTGAATGTTTATTTAGTTCATTGTTTATTGTCAGTTTCTATTTATTTTCTTTTGTAAAACTTTCATAGGGGTGTTACTGGGGGTTATAATACCCCCGCCTGGCTACGCCCCTGACCCTTATCATATTCATTACGCCTCAGATGGCCAGTGTTTATTGCACAACACTTAGTAGGTAATTACTCCGACTCTTTGACTGAATGGTCAGCATAGCGAGGGCTATGTTCATTTCCCGGCCGACTCGGGGATTCTTTAATATTAATGGCTAATTTCTATGTCTCGGGGTCTGGATGTTTATGCTGCCCCAGCAACTCACACACTACACACAACTCAGTCCTCCACCACAGTAACACGCAGTCTCTAATATGGCAGATGCCGCTGACGCTCATCGGAGGGTCTGCCGTACAAGGGCTGCAACCAGTCAGGCAGGTGGTAACTGCTGTTTTAAGGGAAAGTACAACTTGGCAACCATCCTCTATATAACACTAATCAGAGAGCAAAAATGGAAGGGATACAACAAATCGAAAATGAAGGTCTCGGCCGAAAGAAGACAAGGGCCACGAAGGGCTTATAAATGAAAGACTCTCAAGGCCTCGAATGCTGTAATACCGTCAGGGTCGGAAAGAACAGGAGTTGACCAAGGGAGGTCGGATAGGATAGATGAAAGTGAGGAGCCTGACACAAGTAAGTGGAAACATTGCTAGTTCTCAGTTGAGGGCCCCATGCCAACACACGCTCCCAAGTTAAGAGCCCCTGGACCCCGTTTAATAGCCTCTTAAGACCGTGGGTGTTATTTTAACGCCCCTACCCACAGGAATAAAACAGATTAGCAATAGCCACACGAAATTATTATTAGTAGGTAGGTCCACATGTCAGTATAGTTGGGACGGGCAACCGATCCCCAGCTGGCAGCAAAGACAATGGTATACGTTTGATATACTGGCCCCTCACTTGCCCAGCAGGGGGTGATTTATGAAGGTAGTAGGCTTAACGAAAGTTCTCATTCCTCAACAGAAATCCTCACAGCTCTGTTGCCAATACACCTCTTAGACAGAAGAGAAGAAGCAGTACATGAAATACGACACGGATAGCAACCAAGATAGATTTGTGGTTCACCTAGCAGACAATGACGTGGATGACGAGTAGAGACACTGATATTAGCAGCATATAAGTAATGCTGTATTTTAATAGGCATACTTTGATATAAATTTAAGTTTGCTATTTGCTTTACGTCGCATCGGCACAGATAGGTCTTATGGCGACGATGGGACAGGAAAAAACTAGGAATGGGAAGGAATTGGCCTTGGACTTAATTAAGATAGAGCCCCAGCATTTGCCCGGTGTGAAAATGGGAAACCACGGAAAACCGTCTTCATGGCTGCCGACAGTGGGGTTCGAACCCACTATCTCCCGGGTGCCAGCTCACAGCTGCGCGCTCCTAACCGCAAGGCCAACTCGCCCAGTAAATTTAAGTTTTGTAGCCTATTTTGGAGACCTGCCATTTGTATTTGTGTACAGCTCATGGGGATCATTTACGGCTATTTGAACGTTCTTTGTCGAGTTTATTTGCCAGTTCTTTCTTCCTTTCTTTTTCTTTCTTCATTCCTTCCTTCCTTCCTTCCTTCCTTCCTTCCTTCCTTCCTTCCTTCCTTCCTTCCTCCCTTCCTTCCTTCCTTCCATCATCTGCGACCACTGCATAGGTTATGCACGAAACAAAATATTCTGCTAGATTGGTTTGTGCCGTGGTTCATGATCAGGTTTTAAAATTTATATTTTGTCTTAAGAATAAATTAAATCCAAACGCAAAATATGAGAACCATGCTACTGACAGCGCTCACTTGCCTTTTAAACGACACGCGTCCCTTGTGTCTAGAGGACGGAAACCAACTGACAACCCTCATTATCACTAGGGCGGGCCACGTTTTGGGATTAGAAGCTGCCACCTGGGGAAACGTTCGCCATCCCAACTGAAGAGGAAGGTTCCACTAATAAAGCAGTAAATGAGGTTAAACCGCGCTTCGTCTGACACTTCTTAAAAAGGGACAGTTTTCATAAATTTCTCAGTCGATTTTCTTTCTCCTTCGCTGATTCGATTTCTCTCTTACTCCGTAGAACAGCTCTCCCGTCTGGATTTTAGATGAACTTGTCGGATGTTACCACTGCCGAACCGGCCAATGGCGCCAGTCTGCAACCTGCAAGCTTACACATGGTAACGAACAGACGAGGTCGAGAATCTAGAAACGAAACGCGCGGTAAGAAGTATGAATATTTTAATTACTAACTTCTTTAAAACTGGTAATGCTAATATACTGTCACTACCAGTTTCTAAGCAAAATAATTTAGTGATATATGAAGATGATGTGCAGGAAAAATCCCTACAAAACCTAAATATGATGAAGTGTTATGTAAAGTGACTGTAGAATGTCCTTTATCTCGCGAGCACAATGTCGTAGGCAGCAATGAAAATAATCCAGGATCAGTCAATCAATCAATCAATCAATCAATCAATCAATCAATCAATACTGATCTGCATTTAGGGCAGTCGCCCAGGTGGCAGATTCCCCATCTGTTGCTCTCCTGGCCTTTTCCTAAATGATTTCAAAGAAATTGGAAATTTATTGAACGTCTCCCTTGGTAAGTTATTCCAATCCCTAACTCCCCTTCCTATAATTGAATATTTGCCCCAGTTTGTCCTCTTGAATTCCAACTTTATCTTCATATTGTGATCTTTCCTACTTTTATAAACGCCATTCAAACTTATTCGTCTACTAATGTCATTCCACGCCAACTCTCCGCTGACAGCTCGGAACATACCACTTAGTCGAGCAGCTCTTCTTCTTTCTCTCAATTCTTCCCAACCCAAACATTGCAACATTTTTGTAACGCTACTCTTTTGTCGGAAATCACCCAGAACAAATCGAGCTGCTTTTCTTTGGATTTTTTCCAGTTCTTGAATCAGGTAATCCTGGTGAGGGTCCCATACACTGGAACCATACTCTAGTTGGGGTCTTACCAGAGACTTATATGCCCTCTCCTTTACATCCTTACTACAACCCCTAAACACCCTCATAACCATGTGCAGAGATCTGTACCCTTTATTTACAATCCCATTTATGTGATTACCCCAATGAAGATCTTTCCTTATATTAACACCTAGATACTTACAATGAGGATCATCAATGCTGGCGGCAACCGAGAAGATTTCAACGTTTTGACTGTTATTGCTGTTTACTACCAATGAGAAAGAACGCCATGTAATGATGTGTGGTTTATGCGCTAAACATTCGCAACACGTGTGTAAAATGGAAGGGACTTCATCTTATGATTCACCTTGGGTGAAACACGGTGTAATGAGGAAAAATAAAAAGAGGAATCTGGACGCTGTTTATAAACACGAAAAAGGCGTAATTCATTCTCACTGTGCGTAGCAGGATAAAATGTATAAGAAACATGTTCTACTTAGACAAGTCAATAAGTATCTGCAATTTTGCTCTAATTGTATTTAGGTTGGCTCTATGGCGTTGTGTGCTCCCCAGCCGCTACATAACACCGTTGTCTACGTCTGTGGTAGGTTTCAGCGTTATCAGATCAGTACAGCTTGCGCTGTTGCGACGTAAAAATGTCCGCGTCACTTTCTGTTTGTACTAAGGAAGAACAGCGTTCCGTAATCCGTTTCTTGTGGCCTGAGGGTGTACCAGGAGCGAAAAAAATTACACAGTAGACGACTTTCAGCACTATACGGGGACAATGTTTTGCCACAGCGAAGTGTATACCAGTGGACTGAACAGTTTAAAAGGGGTCGCACAAGCGTGAAGGATGAGGAAAGATCCGGACGTCCATCTGCAGCCGTAACGGATGCCAATATTGAACAAGCGCGTGATATGATCTTGTATAACAGAAGAGTGAATGTTGATGACGTGGCAAACCATGTGCACATTAGCCATGGTTCTGCATATGAAATCATGCATAACGGGCTTCATTTTCACAATGTCTTTTCGAGATGGGTTCCAAAACACCTCAACGAAGAGCAGAAGCGCAATCGTGTGGGAATCTGCCAGCACCTACTGGACCGTCACCCTAACGAAGGTGAAACATTTCTGGAACGGATCATCACTGGAGATGAAACATGGGTTCATCACTTCGAACCACATATAATTAAAAATACCGTCAGAGCATGGAATGGAAGCATCCCGGATCCCCAGTCGAAAATAAATTCATGAGTCAACCTTCTTCAGGAAAAGCGATGCTCACAGTGTCTTGGGACTCTCAAGGGCCAATCGTAGAACATCACCAGGAAAAGGGAGAAACAGAAAACAGTGAACGTTACAGCGATATGCTGGTAAACAAGCTGAAACCTGCAATTCGCAACAAACTTAGAGGTCAGTTGTTGGAAGGAGTTCTTTTGTTGCATGAGAATGCGTGTCAAGATACCGCCGTCCACACAGCTCAAGCTATTCAGACGCTGCGTTTAGAGGTGTTGGAGCATTCTCCGTACAGTCCCGATCTCGCCTCGTCGGATTACCATCTGTTTGGTCCACTTAAAAATGATCTAAGAGGCCACCGATTCAGCTCCGATCGACAGGCGAAGAAAGCGGTGCATTCGTAGCTTGCTGCGCAACCAAAAACCTTTTTTTTTTTTTTTTTTTTTTGCAGATGGTAACAGAAAGCTTGTGAAACGGTGGACCATGTGCATTAAAAAGCAGGAAGACTACGGTGTGTTGGAAAATTACATCGATAAAAAGTGTCTGCTATTTTTGTAATCTATATATTGAACCCATGACCTTTGTGCCCTAAGAATTTTAAGTATGAAAAGTTACTACATTTCTGAACATTTCATGATATCACGGGAGTGACACGTGGTAAGGAGGTAGCTACTTTCCGTCCCACGCTCTGAGATGTGACGTCATCCGCGCAGTGGCGGCCGGTCAATACGTGCTACCGGGCTACAGCACGTAGCTTGGAAGTGTAAGGAATTAATTATATTCAGTACAATTATTCTGGTGTCTTTTCTTTGTTTTGAGTACAGTTTGAATTTGTGCTTTGTGAAAATCAGGGCGAGATCTGTCGAACAACTAGCGCCGTTCTCCCGCGGAACCTGGCTCGTGCTCACGAGAGATGAGCTCGGGCGTGTAGCCTGAAGGAAGCAATACGCAGGCGCAGCCAAGTTTGAAACACTCCCCGTAGCCGGTGGAGTATACCGTCAACCGGGATCAACTTTCTCTGATCCCGTCTATAGTTACTTTTTCTCCCGCAAGGGGGTAGAAATGCTCGATGCCTCTTGCTACCGTGATGTTCACGGCCGACTTGATGCGTCGCTCTAGCTAGCGGAGCGCAGTGAGGTATCCAGTCGGCCGTGTGATGTTGAACGTGATAAGCGATTCTGCCACCAGAGAGTAGCATCGTCTGGGCTCAAACTGTAACTGGGGGCAATCTATCACAAACATAATGTTGTTATTAAGGTAACCAACCAATGCTTATTAAAATATCCATCTTCCTTTTGTGTCAAAAATAAGGAATTCGTACGTGATTAAAAGAATCTTGGACTGACCCTAAATGTTATCCCGCATTAGAATGTATTTATGCTGGTAATAGAAGAGGTCTCAATGATTCTGTTGGTAGCACTTTCAGTTGCTTTGTGCGGTGTTTGATCTCGCGGTTATATTGTTGGTGCGTGTTTTTCTATCACTGTGTTGGTGCTTAAGTTCATACGGAGAATTATCCAATTATTTATCCTCTACAGTGTATATCAAGTGAAATTAAATTATTCTTAGTGAGGATTTATATTTCCATCATCCAATTTGGGAAGTGAGTATACAGCATGAATAGTGTGGACAGTTTGATGAAAGAACCATTTTCTAGGAGAACATTAGAAGAAAAAGTGAACATAAAAAGAATAGGTCGTCCCACTCCAGTCTTAAATTTAACTCAGAAGTCTTCGAGAGGGCGAAATTCCAGTTATATCAGGCATTTCAACTGTAAAGTTTACGACAATAACAGTTGGATATGTGGCTGTGATATAAGAAATGCTTTGTTTTGTTTTCCTTGCGTCTTATTTGGAAATAATGATATCTGGAGTACGAAAGGTGTGAAGGATCTGGGGCATTTGAACGAGTATATGAAGAAGCATTCGTCGAACAGAAAACACATCAATAATGTAGTGGACCTAAGTGCTCTAGGAAATGTGAATATTGCAACACAACTTAGTAGGGCATATCACGACAATTTGCAGAGACATAATGCAGAAATAGAGAAGAATAAGTATATTTTGTCTAAAATCATTGACTGTATAAAATTTTGTGGGGCATTCGAACTAGCTTTACGTGGTCATGATGAGTCTTCCGTATCTGAAAATCCAGGAGTGTTCTTGGGATTAGTTGATTTCATGAGCAGTCTAGACAGTGCCATTAAGGAACACATGGAATCCAATAAGGTATTTAAGGGCACATCAAAAACCATCCAGAATGAATTGCTAGACTGTGTGCTGGAAGTCTGCCGTGAAAAGATACTGGAGGAAATACATAACTCTAAGTACACTGCTATTATAGCAGATGAAACTACTGACGTTTCTGAAGAGCTACAGTTAGCAATTGTGTTCAGATA
Organism: Anabrus simplex; assembly: GCF_040414725.1. Classification (NCBI taxonomy): domain Eukaryota; kingdom Metazoa; phylum Arthropoda; class Insecta; order Orthoptera; family Tettigoniidae; genus Anabrus; species Anabrus simplex. The sequence goes on from NC_090265.1 coordinate 826,560,862, forward strand.
CGTATTAAATGGACAACCACTTGAAAGATTTTGGGGATTCTTTAATCCAGATGGACAAACTGCAGATGCAATATCTGAGTGCATACTGCAGCAGGTCAATAGCATTTTTCAGGTTAATCCAGATAAAATTATCGCCCAAACTTACGATGGAGCATCCGTGATGAGTGGTGAAAGAGGTGGAGTTCAAAAGAAAATCAAAGCTCACTATCCCCTAGCCAATTACATTCACTGCTACGCCCACCAGCTCAACCTCGTATTAGAACACGCGGCCTCTCAAAATCAAGCTGCGCGCGTATTTTTCTGCAGCCTATCTGCATTTCCTGCATTCTTTTCCAGATCTCCTCAACGTCTGGCAGCTTTGGAGAAAGTGGTAGCACGAAGAATTCCAGGATGTTCATCAACAAGGTGGAACTTCAAGTCTAGAACCGTCAATGTCGTGCATGAAAACAAAGATGCTTTGTTGCAATGCTTTCTGGACCTGGAACAGTCGAAATCTGTAAGGACAGTTCAAGAAGCACGTGGACTCAGGCACAATTTGGAGGACGAAGAGTTCTTATTTTGGCTGTCCTTCTTTCACAGAATTATGCCTCATGTGGATATTTTGTACTCCCAGCTACAAGCAAGATCGACAGATGCAATAAAAATAGGAAAAGCTGTTGGCATTTTTAAGAAGACTGTTGCTTTAGTCAGGGATTCTGTCGATAAAATAGCAAATGAAGTTTCTTTAGAAATGCCACAAAGCAAAAAAAGCAGAACGGAATCCTACAGGACGGCTGATGCTAAGGATGTTTGTGATCGAATCACTGAAGAGTTAGATCGTAGATTTGAGTCTCTTTCTTATTTAGAGGTTGCAAATTTGTTAGATTCGATGAATTTTAGCGAATATTCAAAACAGTTCCCTGTAAAAGCAGTGAATACTGTGTGTGACGTATACAGACTCCCAGACAAGAATAGACTAATGACTGAGCTCAGCGTTCTGTATGAAAGAACTGATTTCAGAGAAATTGACGGTGCAGTTCCTTTACTTCAACTGATCCTGAAGAACAAACTGCAGGATACCTTCGCCCAGATAACAGAATTGCTCAGGATTTTGATTACGATTCCAATGACTACTTCCGAACCGGAAAGATGCTTTTCGAGTCTTAAAAGGATTAAAACGTTCCTTCGAAATACTATGTGTCAGGAACGGTTGAATGCATTAGCGATGCTATCAGTAGAGAAAAAGCTTATCTCGGAAATAAAGAACTTTAACCAAAAGGTGATCGACAAGTTTTGCAGCAAGAAAGATCGCCGTATGGACTTTGTATTTCGCCATTAGGTGAGTAAAAACAATCTTTCTCGAAATAACTATTTATCTCGTAGATAGTTGTCGAAGTATTCATCTGCTTCCAAATTAATGTTTTTGTTTGTTCTGTGTTATAAATTGTGAGAAATTATTATTATTATTATTATTATTATTATTATTATTATTATTATTAAGAAGTTTGAAGTAACTTGTGAGTTGTTCATCATGGCAATAAGCAGATTGAAAACAGCGTATTTAGGGTTTTTTGTAGCACGTAGGACGATTTTTTCACGAGCCGCCACTGCATCCGCGCGTGTCGGCGGCGGAAGGATACAGAAGGAAGTTTATGTCGAATAAATATAATTAAATGAAAGAATTAGGGGTGAATGCAATATAATGATGGTCCTGTATTTATCTTTAAGACAATTGGTCTTTAGTAAGACGGATTTGAGACTGCTAAGCCATTTCTGGGAATTATTTCAGAAGGGCGCGTGTGTCTAGCGTCCCCACGCGAAGTCGACAGAAAAGAAGTGCCTATCAAATGAGGTCATCTAACCAGTTAATTTAAGGTGCATAAATTTTAAATGTCCAGGCGCACTACCGATAGCCATGTAGCAAGAATGTGGTTACATCCAAAACTCTTTTAAATACGGTTCATTTAAGTCAGAAAAGTTACGTAAATTTTCTTGGCGGTAAAGGGAAAATGCCTGGAGAAAGGGGGTACTGTCTAAAAATATAGAAGGGACGCCATATTGAAACCCCTGCATTTTGTATCGTGAGGCTGAAGACAGAGAGTTGAACTGTTTTGTAAATCGATCGACAAAAGTATACTAAGTCCAACCAACAGATTTTAGCCGATGTGGCTGGAGTCTTGACTCCAAGTGGAGATTGTATAAAAAGGACGGCCAAGATAGAGGAAGAAGTTTTTTATATTTGTGTGTGGTAAGGGAAGTAATTCGTGTGCGGGAAATAAATACTATCAGTCGAGTGCGATCAACAAAACCAACAAGTGAAGGGTATTTCTTTTTTTATGTTTTATTTTCAGGAAAATAAATAAATATTATGATGTACAGCCAGAAATGTAAAATGGCTAGATAAGCGGCGGAAGGTCACAGGTGAGCCGAAGAATGGAATCCGACGTCAATCTGATGTAGGTGCCTTGCCATCTTACCACCTACTATATCTTGTTTTGTGATGTCAATCTTATGTGCATTTGAAATGGGTTTTTATGACGCAGTTGGTCACCCATATGTTTTTGGCGAATGTCAAAATATGACGAAAGGTCATTTGTTTTATTTTCTGCTTGGATACATTTAATATATTGCGAGTGCCGTGTGACATGTAAAAGTTATTAGTGAGGGCTTCGAAGTGATATCACGTTCAGAGTAGATCGTCATTTCCGTGAATGTATTGCCTATACCTTTGTGATGTCAAATTCAGATATTTTATCTGACGTAAAATTTTTCTGTTTGAAATTTGATCGAATTAATGCAAGAAGTCCGTGGTTACCCATTTTCAATCGAGTGGAAGAGCGCTGTCGGGTTGAGAAATTTAGAGTGGTGAATTTGGTCACGAAGGGAAACGTTATTCTATGTCCATATAAACTGTGTCTGACTGACGATAAATAGTAGAATTTTGACCGTCATTTTGTGAAATCCGGTTTTGGAAAATACGAGATCATTATGTGAAGTGTTTATTATTAATGTATTTGTGCGTGTTATGCGTCGTGGATTCTAAATATTTTATTCCATTTCTTTGTTAGTGAGAGCCGTCGAGTTGAGGCAGAGTTCAGAGTTGTCGTATGAGTTGAGATAGGGTTTTTGAATCAGGTGATTCGAAGCCTGTAAATGTGCCAGGATATGTATAAGCCCGAGGGAGATTTTGTGTAATGTTTGGGATGGAAAGTAGAACTAGAGAATCCATGCCGGTATTAATTTGCGACGTGTACAATTAGTGTAGGGCATTATGAAGTATAATCTGTGTCCATTTTGTTGGTCAGAAATATCATATTTGTTTAATTATGTCGGCGAAGTTAAAGGTTTCATTCTGAGAGACCAGTCAAGCAAGACGAACAGATGTTTCATATTACAGCAGAGCGGGGTCGCGTCTCAATGCCGTCAGCTGATAGGAGTTCGCAGCTCGAATAACGGAACGTGTAGAGTGTGTTATGCATTGAAACGAGATTGCATTACTTGGCAGGGGATAACGTTAACTGTTGGATCTAGTTGAAATTTTCATCCGGGAATAACGTGTGTGTTATTAGATATTATAAATTTGTTTAATTGAGATTGTAATGTACATTTGAGACCACGAACTTAGAGTATAATGAGCGAGGTTAGCCAATTTCAGGGTTGTAAAAAATATAGAGCGATGGTAATGATGATTGTTTTGTTTATGAGGGGTGCACAAAGCTTCACGGAAATTTTATGACAAGATATGACATCGTAATCGGTTTACATTGTACGGCGAGTTACTTATGGTTTTGCACTTAATTATCAGGGTTATCCAAGTAGTAATAATGGTTAGTATTAGATTAAATTAAAGTGTGATATCACGAAACAAGATGAATACTGGAAATAAGTGATGTAAATTTTTCCAGCTACCGACGATATCCGTCCAACATGATTAAAAATGAATTACGTCAAGACGTTAAGTATGGACTTGTGAAAGAAAACCATTCGTCCGCGGAGATAGAAGTTGTTGTTCATTAAGATTTCATTAAAACATTTATATTTATTTAATTATTAAATCAGTGGAAACGTATTTTGAAATAACCTTAAATCAAGCGAATGACTTGAAGACGTATTCTGGAAATCTTAGTTCATTTTTCAGGGAAATATGTAAATGTTAACGTAACGATTAAAGAGACATATCCGAAGGTAATGGATTTTACTGCCACAAAGTATTGTGAGCATTGTTGTTGTTGCATTATTTGACTTTGATTGATGGAGCAGTAAATGTGCTGGGGTTAGTGAAAGTGGAAACTTTGGTCATCAACCGATGTAACTTAATTGTGTTTGGCCTTCAGCTTAGACACTTGGATGGTCATGGGGTCATCAACCTCAGTGACTTAGAGTAGGGCCATATGCCACCGTAGCATCATTTTCCTTGTGGTCATCATCCACAATGATTTTAAAGTACCTTAGAAGTTTAGATGTCGGTCCATGACATAGTAGCAGGTCACATCGATTCAATTAAGGGTCCATGCTGTATAACCACTGTGTGGCACCCACCGATTGGACTGCCTTAATTATACCCAGAGTCCGGAGTTCGTGTGACGAGGACTGAACCATAAATAATCACTATGATGGTACATGTAGTCTCACTTGGGAGCCGAATCTAAGGATTTCCAGACTTTATTTTCTTTAATTAATAATTGAGACAATGGTTTCTAATAAGGATGCCCATCAGGCAGTTATGTCAAAGGCTCACACCAGTGTTCTGACCTTCTGTGTAAAATGATTGGAGTGTCCAGTGGACACGATTGGATCCAAATGATACCGATGATAAATGATTAACTCTTCAGAGATTACTTGAATAAATAGGAATATTTTTAAACAGACCTTTCATTTGAGTAGATAGATTAGAATTACTGAACCCTACCTTTACCTCAGCAAGTTACGAAGAACTCGATACGACCCAGGAGACGGATCTCATGAAATTTTGCTGATAGGTAAGGAAGGTAGGTATCCTTCATAGTGGACCAAAAGGGTTCAATATGTACAATTGGATGTTGGTATGTTTGAAGCTAATAGACTCAAAAACTACTGGACCGATTTCGCTGAAATTTTCACAGTTTGTTCTTATTACATCTGAGAGGGATTATGAAGCGGTTTGGACGAAATCTGATTGGTAGTTCGGGACTAAAGGGTGAAAAATGAAATAGAAGAAGATAAGCAAACCGCAAGACAAGTCCGATCAGCCGGTTGCCTACCCAACAGTATGTGAAGATTATGATGTGTTCCTTAGAAATTATTTGTGCTTTTATCAAATAGTGTGGAGGCAGGACATACCTCCCAGTCCAAGGGGAGGGGTTGAAATGTAAAAGTAATCGAAAAAGATCGATATTTGTCGTATTCATAGTTTTCGGGATCACTGAGATGAGCTATGACACTCAAAATGCTGTTTAAGTCAAGTTCATCCCCAACAGTACTCCTGTGGGTGGGGTTGAAAGGGGGTAGTGGTGAAATATTAATGTAGAATTCATAGTTTTCTGGGTCGCTGAGATGAATAACGTGAGCGCAAAAATGGCTCCCAAATCACTTACGCAACTCCATTCTAAAAGTAATCACCTAGGTAGTGCCTGTGTCCCTAGAGGCTATGACGAGTGCACATCTTGCACTCCTTGAAGAACGTTTTGTTGTGTACGGGTCGATGTGTGTGAGCAATTGATTGTAGTATTAGCACCGTAAGTAGAATCAAGTGTTTGATAAGTTTAACTGCAGTTTATAATTGTAGCATAACTATTCTTATTACACAATACCTTGCTTGCTTTTTCTGTCTGCAAGTAGTTGAAATAAAAATCTATATACTGACTAGAGGGTAACTGAGAATTACAACGAGACTATGGAATGAGTATGTGGGAAAGTGGGTGTGAGATTTGTTGATATTAGGGCCGATTCTTAGGCCTTTCCTATCCCATCGTCGCCATAAGACCTATCTCTGTCGGTGCTACATAAAAGCAAAATAGCAAAAAACTTGGCATTTGGAAAGTCCTTTAAAAATACAGGAACACAACACATACATTTGTTTTCGGAAAAGGCACTTAACGAGGGTGGAAGGAAGTGATAAAAGAAGTGAATAATGTTTAATGAGGATGCTTAAATCCCACAAACTGATTATGTTACAGACGCGAAAATTAGCATTTGGAATCTCCTCTACAAGTAAAGGAACATGTATTTACTTTTGTTTTCGGAAAATGGGAAGGACTGATAAAGGGGTTGAATTCTTTTTAAGGGGATTCTTATAGCCTATCTCAAAAACTGAAAATGTTACGACGTGGAGATAGTTATTTGGAATCTACTTTAATTTTTTTTTCGATTTGAGAGAAGACTGTTTCTCATATGTACCGTTCTGTGTTGCATAGTCATCTTAGCCTCGAAAGGCAATAACACAAATGTGGTTTACAAAGCGTTTCCGAGGTAAATGAAACTCAGTTTGTCGGTGAATGATTATACATTAGGAATTTTCAGATAATGTCTTAGTACAGTACCGAGGAAATATTACTTTTATTATTTTACGGAATTCACGCGAGCGAAGCCGCGTGTCCCACTAGTCTAACTGTATACATAACATCATAACGACTGTGTGTGCCTGTACATTGACTAATTTGGTGAAATTTTCGTACAGCTACGCGTTTGAGGGCTAATAATTACAATCTGCATATTTTTGGTGTAGTTTCCTGAAAGTCTTAATTTTTACACCCTCACCCAAAATCCAGATTGCGGCATAATCTGCGAGAAACAAGAAAATTAAAACTTGGCAAAATAATTCGTTTTAGCCTGTTAAGGGACGGAAAACTTCCAAGATCTTTAAATTTTTCACTTTTTATCCCCGAAGAATATCGAAATATGGAGGCAATTTTAATGACGGTGCAGACCTTCGTTTCGAGGTATTTCGTGGAATAAACGGGAAGTTCTTTCATATAACGGATGGCACAATCTCCGTTCAACTTGGAGTGATCTTGAACATTGGTCTTATTGCTTTTTGTCTAATCTGTATCTCTTATACGTTAGATTCGTCTCTATTTCTCTATTTTATGGAAATTTGGACCTTTTACACGCATAATTCATACTTTCAATCACTTACAGGAAAGTTCTACAGGAACATTGGCCCACCCAGTACCCATATGTGAGAGAAATGCTGTGTGACATAATTATCCGAAAAGTAATGCAATGTAAGATAATCTTACACAAATTTCACCCTATTCAAAGTTTCTAACTCAGTCTGACTCATGGATAAACAAGATGCGAGAAAACATCATAGGACCAGCCATATAGGCCCCTAAATACTGCATCTTATGGTACAGTCCTTTGTCGATATGATGTACCGTTTAGCAGAAGCTAATCTGTAAATGAAGGTCTGCAATATTGTAAAGATGCATATACTTTCGTACCGGTATGTCGATCTATATACATTCATTGAAGTCGATCTATACACATTCATTGATGTCGATTTGCAGCGATCGAGAAAGGGCGTGTCTGGTACTGAAATCAGTGCTCCCCACACCGACTTTGACAGGCAGTAAGAATGGGGTTCTTCTCCAGCTCCTGTGTAATTGGCATTAGTAAGGAGGTCCCACCATTGTAATGAATAATTCTCTTCTCGATTTCACTTGCAGAAGGTAAGGGAGCATGCAATTTTGTTCAAAACTCCCCTACCCGATTGTGTTTGACTATAGGCAATGGTGCCCATCATTATAAACAAATGTACCATCTAAAGTGTGACTAGCATTAGGCATAGTGGCCTGCTATTTTAATGGAAAATCACCAAATCTGTGTGACTGGCACTAAGCTGGCGGGAAGAAGGAAAAATGCCTGTCATCATAATGATAACTGCACGACTAAATTTTGACTGGTAGTAGGGAAGTTGCCCGCCATTATAATAAAAGCTCCTCTACCGTTTTCCGCCAACAAGTAGGAAAGGGGGCCTGTAATTGTAACGAAAACTCCCCAAATCGATTGTGACCGCGCAGTAGGCAATGGGTCCTGCAATTATAATGTATTCTTCCCAACTCGATTGCGAATGGCAGTAGGAAAGTGAGCCTGCCGTTATTACAACTCCGCAACCCATACTTTACATTGGAAACAACGTATGGGGACCTCCCCATGCTCTTTCTCGGATAACGCTAAGTGTAATGCAATTTTAAAGCAATCTTATTTACTGCACGTACAAACTTCGATATCCGTATAAAATGTAGAATACCGTAGCGAAGCACGGGTACATTTGCTAGTAGATTATAAAAATTGATTGCAGATACTTATTGACTTGCCCTCGTAGAAGCGTGTGCGGAGAGTGCTAGTGAATTGTTCATGAAAAAATCGAAAGGAAAAGTTAGATACATCTGTCAAAGTGTTAAGGTCAGTTCATGCAGCAACGAAAAGAGTGTGGAGTTTCTGTGATTACCCGGAGCTTATAAATCTACAGATCGCAAATGGCTTAGACATGGGGACGCGGACGCAACTTAATACAGAGACTGCGGCGGCAATGACGGAACGGTGGTGGTGATTACTGTTTTAAGAGGAAGTACAACTAGGCAACCATCCTCAATATAACACTAATCAAAGAGAAAATAGGTGGGGATTCGACACTTCGAAAGACAAGGGTTACGAAGGGCATGAAAATGAAAGACTCCCTAGGATTCGCAAACCTAACACCGTCGGGGTCGCAACATAATAAGAGTTGACCAAGGGAGATCGGAAAGGATAGATGAAAGTGAGGAGCCTGGCACAAGTAAGTGGAATCAATGCCAGGACTCGGCTGAGGGCCCCGTGGTCGGCAACCTACGCTCCCAAGAGTTCCTGGGGCCCCATGTAATCCCCTCTTACGCCAGGCAGAGGATACCGTGGGTGTTATTCTACTGCCTTCACCCATAGGGGGAGCAAACGAAGAGGCCTGCTCTCGGCCAGCGTGGTTTGTATCCATGACAATGCTCGACTGCACTGTGCGAAAATGACAGAAGATCTTCTCAGGTAATTCAAGTAGGAAGTTTTCGACCATCCACCGAATAGTCCAGACCTCGCACCGAGTGATTTTCACCTCTTTCGAGAATTGAAGGCATGGCTGGGCGGACTACGCTTCACCAGCAACGAAAAGCTTCAGAGGCTGTCCAGACGCACCTCACCTCACTGGCGGCAGACTTCTTTGCAGAGGGCATAGGAAAAGTAGTGCCCCGGTACGACAAATACCTCAATCGTTTCGGCGATTATATAAAAAAACTCGTACTAAACCACTAAACTGTTAGTAACAAAATCATTTTGTTATGTCGATGTGTCTTTTTTTATAGTCAATCGGAGGTTGAAAAAACAGCCCTCGTAGAAAAAAGTAGCCTTGTTTGGGCCTATAACGCACAGTATGACAGGCTTTTCACCCTATAATCATGGTATGACCTTGTGTTCTCTGGCTGGAATGTGGTCTGGAAGGGTACTGTTCGGTAACTGAGGAATAGCACAAATATTTTATATCTTTACTTATTCCTCGCATGTGATATATTATGCGTATATACTTAAGAAGTCATCTTATCAAAGTGACAGATTGTTTTTTAATTTCTGTGGACAAGTCTACGGATAAGTTTTCTGAAAAAATAATTTGATTTTGTATGTTACGTACATTGACGAACAGAATGACGCTTGCTGTTATTTCTATAAGCTAGCACCTGTTCACAATACTGTTGCCAAGTCACTGGAAGAGAAAATTGTTCAAGCCCTTCCAGAAGATGACACAGATGTAGAAATGCTCAAACATAAACTTGTGGGGCTTGGTTCGGACGCCGCTGCAGTGTTTACTGCCGAAATGGTGTTGTTGCCAGAATCAGGAGGAACATATTTCCGAACTTGATCTTTTTTTCTATTTGCTTTACGTCGCACTGACACAGATAGGTCTTATGGCGACGATGGGAGAGGAAAGGCTTAGGAATGGGAAGGAAGCGGCCGTGGCCTTAATTAAGGGACAGCCTGGTGTGAAAATGGGAAACAACGGAAAACCATCTTCAGGGCTGCCGACAATGGGGTTAGAACCCACTCTCTCCAGATGCAAGCTCACAGCTGCGCGTGCATTGTATTGCTCATAGAATGGAACTTGTTTCAGAACAAGATTTTAGTGTTGTGAATGCAGTACATAATTTTGAATGCTTATTGGACGAACTTAACTAACATTTCAGTAGACCTTCTGCAGCTGCTGAACTGAGATATACTGTGACAGTCACAGGTGTTTCATGGTTCTTGAAAGTCAATAACTCTTCCATGTTCGTTGGATTTCAAATCAGAAGGACTCTTTACGTACTTCTATAATTTTGGACAAATCTCTTAAAATACTTGCATTAAAACCGGGACCATCACTGACAATTGGTGAACTTCCATCATAAAAATCATTTACAAAGGAAAATGGATCCAGTGACCCCAATTCATACAGAGGGATTGTACTAGAGAACGACTTCAAAATATTCATGAAGCTCCTCACAACGAAACTAACTAGGAAACAAGGATTTAACCTCATAGTAGGTTGTGACGCTAATGCTCATGACGGCATTTGGGGAAGTAAATGCACAAACCGAAGGGGAGAGCATTTCATAGAATTTCTATGTACAACTGATCTTGAGATCATGAACATAGGTGATACCCCTACCCTCATCAATAATAGGAGTGAGGAGATCATAGATCTTACCCTGGGTTCCATGGGAATCATACAGGAATTTAAAGACTGGAAAGTTTCGTTGGAGCCTTCCTTGTCAGATCATAGACGCATTGTGTTTCATATAGAGGGCTCCTTCGAGATCCCATCTTACAGAAACCCTAGACGAACCAACTGGACGTCTTTTAGGGAGGACGTGAGGAGGGGATTGGAAGGAGGACGCTCAAATATAATTAAGAACAAAGAGGACCTGGAGCTCAGTGTGAGCTTTCTCACACAGACACTAGTTACCTCTTATGAATTAAACTGCCCAGTCGTTCGACCTGTGCTTGGCCACGCTGCACGCCGTCACAGCGTTGCCAGAGCCTCGTTTCTTAACTCGCATTGCTATTAAACCTAATGGTGGGGACTAGGTTTTGCAAGATAAACTTTTGTCGTGAATTTCGACGAGGAACCGCATGCCGACCTCCAAGTGCGGCATTTTTGGTTCACCCTGTATTTTATATTATTTCGTTTTACTGCCACTGTCACGCACTGTAACTCACGATCACTAGAAGAAATCTGTTAGCCATTGATCAAGAGAACCTTCGTCAGGAAACACTTGCCCCTGAATGTGGTTAGAAAGAGAGCGGAAAAGATGGAAATCTGAGGGGGCAAGGTCAGGGAATACAGAGGATGAGGAAAAGGTTCCCAGTCAAGTTCAGCAACCAAACCTTTGGTCAATTGCGCTGTATGCGTACGAACGTTATAACGGAGTAATAAGGCTGGTTGTTGTCTTTATCTTTTCTTGTCAATAGCAACGGCAAGCCGTCTTAGCTGGTTATTATACACAGCCATCTTTGTTCCAATAAACACACAACATGATTTTCTGTGGATGGGCACTATCCTTGGCACGGGGAGTTGCATTTTTGATGGGCTGAGCCACTCTTTCCTCTTCTTCACGTTGACATACAGGCACTTTTTCTCGTCACCGGTGACAATATTCGAAAGGAATGCTTCGTGCCTATCACAAGCCAACCGATGCCGGGCAAGCAATGACGAACAGATGTATTTTTTTAAAATGCTATTTGCTCGGGGCGTCCGGCTCCATGGATAAATGGTTAGCGTGCTGGCCTTTGGTCACAGGTGTCCCGGGTTCGATTCCTGGCAGGGTCGTAAATTTTAACCATCATTGGTTAATTTCGCTGGCACGGGGGCTTGATGTATGTGTCATCTTCATCATAATTTCATCCCCATCACGACGCGCAGGTCACCTACGGGAATCAAATCAAAAGACCTGCACCTGGCGAGCTAAACTTGTCCTCGGTCACTCCCGGCACTAAAAGCCAGACGCCATTGTTGTTGTTCGGTGCGTCGACCTATAGAGATCTTTTGCCCCTACTTGCACAATGTGATATGAACCTGCGTGTAATTGGAATGGAGGAAGTATAAAGTATTGAATGTGAGGAAAGGAATGTTAAGGGCGACACAGACACCCAGTCCCCAGGCCAGGGATATTAATCATTTAAAATTGAAAAACCCTGGCCCAGCCGGGGATCGAACCCGGGGCCGCCGGGTGACCAGCGGACGCGTTGCCCCCTACACCGCGGGGTCTGACGAACAGACAATTATTCGTTGATTTTGTTACTGTCACTTAGCACATGTGGTACCCATATACCCAATTTCTGTACCTTACCCATCGAATGAGAATGGCGTACAATAGTAGACTGAACCCATTCAAAAACTCGCGCTATTTTCCGCGTTCTTTGACGAGGATTCTCATGAAGCAACTAATTCAAGCGATTTTCATTAAGATCTGAAGGTCTTCCAGAAAGTGGATCATCAGACAAGTCAAACCGTCCTGCTCGAAAGCCGGAAAGCCATTTTTGTGCTGTTCTTTCAGCAATTGCTTCATTCCCGTACACTTCACAAATTGTTCTCGCAGCTCCTGCTGCACTGGGTTCTCGGTTAAACTCAAAGAGTAAAATGTGTCGGAAATGCTCACTTTTCTCAACTTGACATTCCATATCCGTTTGTCTGAACTATACACAAATAATACGTTCACAATCAAGAAAACCTCTATTTCACAACACATAAACTTCAAATTCAGTTAAAACAACGGAATAACTATAAGACCGCATTGTTGCCAACCCAAGGGAATACCGCACGAACTTATGCATCGACATAGATAACCTTAGGATGAAATTTTCATTACCAGCTACGGAACCATCTACACACCTATTAAGTAGAGTGTAGACAAGCAAAATGAAGAGAGATCGATCAAGACTTTTACATTACTGACGCCACGATGGACAGAACGTGGACCAACGAGATTCACCATTCATGATTTCCACCATACAATATGTTCAATCAGAACATTCCACAGCCCGATAGACCAATATGTATGTGTACTATGCTATCAAAGGTGTACCAAGTATCATCTAACGACCTGCCACAAAAGAACAAAATCTTTGTGAATACAGTAAAAATGAATGCCCATTAGGGCGATCTTTTTCCTTTTGTGTTTCAGTAATGGATGTACAGTATATTATTATTAAAGACTCCCCTTGCATCATGCAGTACCGGTACCTAAACTGTGAGCCTGAAAATAGTGAAGTAATGAGTAAGGATAGTTGTAAATTTTCATGGCTGTTCAGAAAGCTGTCGGAGAGAAAAAAAATCTATTGTTGGGTTTTCTGTTAGATGTATTTTATGTACTGTCCAACATTAGTGCAGCAATGCAAAAGGAATCGGTGTCTTATGGTGAAACCGAAAACAGTCTTAATTCTGCAATACATACACTCAGAAATGCGCGTGAATGACTATGTTTATTTGATTCTTTCCACGGAAAAATATTTAACGTATTGCAAATGCGATTTTGAGGAAGACCAAAAGAGAGCGTTTGACAAAATAAGAGGACAAATAATTCAGGATTTGGCAGACGAAGTAGGAAAAAAATTCCTTCAAGTGAAGTACAGAAGTGCTTTTGAGTGTTTGAAAAAGAAACAAGTAGTGATATGAGCAGTGGCGAAGCTATTAGTTATTGAATGGGTAGGCAGGAAATCTTATCTTAACGTTTTTTGTAGAGTAGTTCCAAACGTCGAGTTTTCTTGGTTGCAAAATTGTCACTCACATGGTCCTTCAGAAGTTCATCACTCATTAATTCCTTCACAGGCTTTTTCTAGATAGAAATGTTTTTTTAATGTTTTCATTCCTTCCCTGAAGGGGGAGGCGGGCCTCTTAGACGGTGACCCCGTCTCTCTGTTACGGTGAAGGAGATACTCAGAGAAGGTGAGGGGTTGGGAGGCCGTGGCCCATGCTAGGAACTGTCCCGGCATTCACCTTAGTGCAGGAGAATGGAAAACCACGGAAAACCATTCTCAGGACAGCCGACGGTTGGGGCCAGCCATGAGGTCCAGCCCTGTCCCGTCTCCCGAATGCAGAGGCGTAGAGCCACGGTAGAGCCGTGGCCACCTTTCCTCTGCTCGGTTGGCCGGTCTGAGTGCAGAGCTATAGGAGCACGGACCAGCCGTAGCCCTTATGGACCGAGACCCACTCTGCATCTACCGACGTAAAAATGATTCTAAGGCTGCTGATTCTTTCATTCATCATCGTACTACGCAAGAAGGTTTGTGTCCTCTTCAGAATACTCATACTAACTTCATAGGAAGGCGTGGTCACAGGAAATGATAATATTAGGCGAATCAATTTTGACACTTCAACATACACTGGTTCGAGGTCATTAAGGACAATATAATCTTTTGAGGGGACAAAATGTTTTTGTCGGAATAAATGTTTACCAATCCATTTTCCAGTATTTCTCTATTTAAAAAACGTTATATGTTCATAACATTGTTCAGTTTAATAGCAGGGAAGCTCTCTTTGTAAACTATAAAGCGAGTTGGATCCAAAAACTCAACAAACTGAATGCTTACAAAATCGTCAAACCTTATTTCCATTTGCATAATTAAGGTGTCAAGGTCTTCATTGTTAAAATTTTGAGCATTTGGGATGACCTGTCATCTAAATCTCACTATTTATTTTACGATATTTCTCAACGCAATAGGATTCCGTGTTTTGTGATCGCATGTTCTTGAGTGGTATTCAAAGAGGATACCAATGGTTTGAATAATTTCATTATTGTACAGAATTACATCAGATGGGGTTTTATGTTTCAGTAGAACAAGGATGTGGTCTGTATAAATAAATAAAAATATCTACAGAGACAGAGCAAATGAATTAATTCGGCCTTCCTAAGTATGTTAAGCAATCCAACAGCAAAATTGTACGACTCACTGTCCCTACCCTCATAATTTTGTGCAATATCTTCAAAAGCCTGTCTTAAATCATCATAGTGTGAAAATATTGTGTGGACTGCTCTGGAATGAAAGCTCCAATGCTTGTAGAAATCTGAATCCTTTGGATTCCAGAAGATCTCTTTGAGGATCTACTAAAAATTAATTAAACGCTGTCAGCTTAAGAATGAAGAGCCTGACTGATTATGTCGTTTTGGTGTGATGGGAAAGAACAAGGTTTAATTTGTGGGCATAGCAGTGTAGAAATATTGCCCGTCACCAATTTGTTTAACGTAATGCTGAACACCCTCATGGTTTCCTGCCACTGTGGAACACACATATGTTTGACATGTGATTTTATCAATTACTCCGCACTTTCGCAGAATACCGACAATTAATTCTGATAAGCCCGATGCAATCTCATCAATCGAAACATAATGAAAGCCTATGAATCTTTATGTGCAATCCTGTTTTGAGTAGAACTGGAATATTTATTGAGATGTATTTGATACGTCTAAGGTCTCATCCACATAAATACCAATGAAATCACAAGAATCTAACGTTGCTTTGATCGTCTCCGGAATGATCATGGTTACAGACTCAGTTAATTCATTATGTATTTCGCTTGATGTACCTTTAAAGCCCAACGTGTCGGGCTGAGTGGCTCAGACGGTTGAGGCACTGGTGACCCCAACTTGGCAGGCTTGATCCTGACTCAGTCCGGTGGTATTTGAAGGTGATCAAATACGTTAGCCTCGTGTTAGTAGATTTACTGGCACGTAAAAGAACCCCTGCGGGGCTAAATTCCGGTACCTCGGTGTCTTCGAAAACCGTAAACTTAGTTAATGGGACGTAAGACAAATAACATTATTATTACCGTATTCCTATTATTATTATTATTATTATTATTAGCCCGACGTGGACTGGAGATGATCTCGAATGTACTATTCCTGTTTTGAAAGAAGAGCTAACAACTCTAGGTAACTGTTCCTGTTGATCGAGTCTTCCCTTTCAAAATGACCTCGAAATACAAGCTCCTGTTTCTCAAGAAAAAAAAACACAGTATCAAGTCTCTCAACAACAAGCCGATTTTGTTTTATGACTTCGTTATGTTTAACAGCTTGAATTCTTGCACCTTGCGCCCCAGTATACGGAATTTCCCTTCATTCTGAATGTGTTTATTTCAATGTAGATGCTTCTCCGCTTTTATAAGAATTTTTTAATAACAACTGTCCCATTTAAAGTGCATTCCTTTTCACCACCAAACAAAACACATGTAAACCCTATAAACCCTATAACAAAACCACGAATATCGTGTATACCAATAAAATTGAAATTTTCTAGCTACTTTACCTTCAAAATAATATCTAAATTAGGCATACATCTTTGTATTTGGATTCACACTTCTCTTTGTAACTCCATTTTAAAGAGTTCAAAAGACTTGTGAAGTTCCCGTAGGGGCCTGCCTGCTTCACTCATTATTTAAACGCGAGTTTCAACCAGCTAATGTCAGTCTTGTTTTACACAACAGGAACTCAGAAGTTGAATTGGTTGTTTCCATGTCTGAATTGTCACTAATATTGCCAATATTATCTACTAACTCAAAAGAATAGCGTGCGCAGTTACACAATTAACAATACCGGTACGTACTTCATTGTCACCTTCGCGCTAGGAATTTCTGCACACTCAAATAGCAGGAGAGGCAAGCCTCAACGGGCCCTAGACTTTGCGGAGAGAGGGGGACGGGCGGTAACCCAAATTTCTTCCACCACCCCGCTCCCAATCTTCAAGCTGGCGAACCGCAAAGAAAACAAAAAGTCCTGCGTGAGTCAAGTTATTTCCTGCCTCTCTACAGAACAAGTAGTCCGCTGTTACCATCTAGCGGGCGATCAGCGAAGTACATAGCCTGCTGCACGACCGACTGGATCCCTCGCTGCGCTCCTTAGCTAGAGCGACGCATCAAGTCGGCCGTGCCTGAGGTCAGCCATGTAGTACATAATAAATAGAGATTATTATTACAGTTTTAGCACAATAACAACAGACAAATTTGTTACGATACTTATGTAACTTAATCGTATTTCTTAGCGTAGGCATTGCCTCAAATGACTCCAAGTAGTTTCGCCACTGGATATGAGTGGTTCATATGGAATATGTGACGTATACAAAGTAGTTGAGTTGTTCGGTTTGGATGGTGATAAGGTAATTCCGGTAGAGTTGCCACACTTTTTATATTTTTTGTTATACTGTATATCTATAGATTTTTTTAAATGTTGCGAACTGATTGAGCATAATTTAAAAGTATTCACATTAGGTCAGAGATGACACACATTTGTAATTGAAAATAAGTGGGAGAAAGGAAAGAACAAAATAATTGTTGCATGAGCGGCGTCTCCCATGGAACCCGGCGTATATGTCAATTTTGCTCGGGAGAGATGCCGCAAGTAAAATAAATGAAAAATCAAATTTAAGCTCATTTCTTCAACTTTAACATAACTGAACATTAGAACATACTATAAGACCATTACATCTATATAATTTAATCATTCAATAGTAAAAGACGTGTAGGGGAAGGTGGAGAAATTCCGCCACCGTGGGCAATGCCGCTACCAGTTAAAACTGAATAACCGCGCGTCGAACATGTGTGTACAGTGACTCTATATGTAGAGTCACTGTACATGTGTGTGAATACGCGTGATCTCTAACGGATGACTACCGAAATACTGCAAGGTATGCCGTTTCCTATAGGCCTAAGCAAACGAGTTTCTACTTGGAGATTAAAAATCTAAAATCATCTTTTATCATCTTATTCTGTGACATCAAACTGAGGTAAGGGAAGTTTAAATTAGCGAGCGTCAAATTACGGCTATATTTTATAGAAGTATGATCAATATTAAGTATTTATGATAAACTGTTGTGGTATTCGATTTGTTGGTTAGGTTGCATTTCGAACCAAAGATAACCTGTGCTAAAAGAGTAATATAGTTGATATAATATATATAATATAATTAATTCTACGCAAGAATTGGCCTGTACAGTGTAACTGGGCCCATGGGAGTAATACACATATATTATGTATAATAGTGCCAATGGAAAATCTAAGAATAGTTTCCCTCGAGTAGTAAAATTTATGCAGTGGAGTAACAATCAAATTAAGAATGGAGGCCGTGGACTTAGGAATCTCCAACAAGCATTGCAGAGTTACAAGACATTGGGCAAAGGGAGTATGCTACATAACCTGGAAAGTTAAAGAGAAATATACGAAGGAATAAGGGACATAAGTGAAAATAGATCAGAAACCAGTATAAGATTTAAATATATATATATTGAAACAATAAATCGAACATCTGACAATTTACATGAAATGAGAACTATATAAATATAAAATTTTCCCAACCACTTACACGGATTACAAATTCATATATCAACAACAACAACAACAAAAAGAGATAAGATATGCAAGAGAAAGAAAGGAAAAAGAGAAGATGCCGCAGGAAAGGAAAAGGGCAAACAAGGAAAGAATGAATACTGCGATAAAAAGAGAAATCGAGACCGACAAGAAAGGGAAGATGTTCAGTTAGCAAATTCGAGTACACCAGCAGAAAAAAATTATCTGAACAAAATGCGAATACAATATCCAGGTCACCACTACTTCTGTTATCCCACAGATTAACACTAGGTAACGTAGTTCTACAGCCGAGTAATCACCATATAGTTTCATAGAACCAGTTTCACAATATCCTGAAGCACTGAACGAATATAAGTACGTGTACAATAGAAGTCGCACAGTTGCCAATACACCACACGCACATTTCAAAAGAAAGTTGTTACGAAAGGTCGTGAATGAAAAGTTTTAAATCCAAAAAGGGCAAGTGAAATTTCGGCCTGGAAATGCCATGCTCCCAGGTTAATTTTGCAGGCTAAGTCTATCCCAATGCGATTAAAAGTATTTAGGCCTACAGTAAAGAAATCAGTTTGTCATACCTCATCTTGGAACAAATTGAACTGCCCGCACATGAAGTCTTTTGGGCACATATAATTAAGGACGAAGTTGACGTAGAATGGTGCTCCCTCCACACAGGCCTAAGTCCATCTCAATGTTTCCAGAGGAAGGCCAGGTATTTATAGTGTGGAGTAGAATGAGAAATATATCTGGAAGATTCCAGAGATTAGTGAAGCATGCGCGAATAAATCAGGCGGTCACATGACTTCAGCCGGCAAAAAGGAAGTTAGTTTATCGAAGATGGTGAAGATGAATAGAGTAGAGTTCATGCAAGGTATGAAGTATGCAAGTTCCAGTTGGAAAAAAAATGCAGTTATATCATGATGAGGGTAAGTCCATACTAATCGCAGAAAAAAGGTTATGTGCGTGGCGAGTTTCATAACAGTAGTTGCTGATGAAGTGAAGAGTCCGTTACAACAGTCACCGGAGGATTAAACACAAACTGACGTGAATTGAAGTGAGCTAATAGCCAGGAAATTTGTAAACTCGGAAACGAGTAACTGCCGACGATGACGAATAATTAATAATAATTAATATGTAATTAATTGTATGATATACTCCTTTGATTAGAAAATAGTCTCGGTTTCATAGTAGCACAGTATGTATTTATCTTTACTCACTGCTCCAAGAAATCATCCTTGTCGTCATCATCCACACTCTCATTGTCGTCATCCTCATCTTTTTCGTCCGCAGCACGCAAAGTTTGATTTCCGCCGAAAACTGTCGGTTCCCGTAGCAACTTCAAATAGCAAGGATCTTTCTTGTTATGCACTTGGTACTACCGGGTCAGAACTTAACAGAAGCCTGTTAAACACATCTTGAATGTTGTATTCTCGAGACGATTTTCTTGCATGACCCTACCTGTTGCGCATGTTCTGTAAATGTATGCCATATTCTTAAATATATCAACAGTTACTAAGAACGTGAAAGGTAAAATAATAGCATATATTGTTTTAGGTAAAGAACTTAAAAACTTATGAAAAAGACTGAGAGACTGTTTTAGGGAGGCACTAACGAGACAAAAAGAGAGTAAAAGTGGACAGGAAGGGGAAAATGAAGGAGTGGAGATTCCACAAACAAATGGAATTCCTTCTGCCTTATATTTCTACAAGAAGGCAAGCTGTCATTTTAACGCAGTATAACTAATATTAAAAATAATTTTAAAATATTAAAATTGATGAAACTATAAGTGAATGTATTGTATATGTTGAGTGTATTACAATTTAAAACGCAAGCAATTCATTCAAGGTTATAATACAATAAGAACGTCTCGATTTGTTATGTTTTGCAGCTAAGACATAAACATTTCACGAATAAAATGAACAGCATGAATAATTGCGTTTGAAGCACAAGGACTAGGACAATTCAATATGCTCATTTTCCATAAATAGATTTTCATGTGTCGTTTGCTCATTTCTTAATATCCATTTGGATGTGTATTAATAGCTTCATTTGCCTTACATCATACATTCAAACATTGACAGGCAGGAAACATATCGGCGTCAAGAGATAACTGAAGTAGCCACCCAGATGACTGTGAGAGTCTGGAATGTGATGACCTACACTCCTTACTAATTCATCATCTGTTCCGTCCGCCCCCACACCTACACAATCTCAGCCAGTCGAACCCCTTCAAAAAAAAAAAAAAAAAAATCATGCCACCGGGCAGTAGTGCAGAGAGAGTAATTGATTATTTACAACAGGGAGACAATAAAAAGTGCTGCCTAGCATAGTTTAGCGTAGCTTTCTGTGTGTGGTGGCCTTATAAATACCAAGATTAAACTAATGCGTTTCTTCTTCACCGTGTTATCACAGAGTTCCTTGTCAACGAACGCATCAAGGGGCGCGCTATCTGAAGCGGCTGACGCATCGCAACTTTAGGGTTTATTTTATCTTGATTTATGACAATGACAGTCAAAACAATCTCGGGCACGGGCTAGTGTAGTTCAGACAGTGGTAAACGAAACGTAGCCTATAGGGTAAAATATTGTTTCCTTTCCCGAAACGACTTTTGTCCAGCTGGATATGATTCATTGCCCACTGTGCACAGGTTTCCCCCATGCAACTTTTCAGTGGGCGCAATTACATTCTTTTATTTGCAGATGCCTCGAAATAGACTGAGAACAGATGAGGCTAAATGGACTGCGGAGGATTTGCCAAAAGCTATTAAAGCCGTGAGTGATAGCCAGTCTGTTAAAAAGGTGTCTAAGACTTCCAACATACCATGAACAACATTAGGAGATAGCTCAAAGACAGTAAAAAAAAAAAAACTGAATTGGGGTGAAAACCTTTAATTTATGAAGAACAAGAGAAGTAAATTCGTGATCACCTGTTATTTTCACCACATATATTTTATGACTTTTCCATCGTTGAACGTCGTTGTCTGGCATTTAATCCGGCAGAAGCAAATGGGATTGCTCATAATTTCAACCGGACAACAAAGCTAGCTGCTCCAGATTGGGTTTATGGTTATTTATAGAGAATTTCTTACATCTGCACCTCTGAAAGCCATACTTCGAAGAAGAAAAAAAGAATCTGTGTATTATATGTGATGAATATGGAAAGAACATTGGATTGTGGTACAGATGCACACATTGCTCTACGTGGGCCCATGCAAAATGCAGTGGTCAAAATTCTCCTGAAAACTAGGTTTGTGATTTTTGTTTGCGTAATTAGATATGTAGCGTCTATCGTAATTGTGCGTTTGACATCCAAGACTATCGGTATCTAGGCCTATCCATTAAATTTGCGGATGGTGCTGTTATCCTCATTAGTAGGGCAGAATTGGGAATTGCCCTCATGGCATGGGCAATACCGCCACATTTACTGTTTCACAAAAACACACTAATTACCCATACATTTTGTATAACAACTAATTATACTTAGTAACTTATTGCACAAACTATTTTAATAAGGAAATATATTCTGTATTTTGTTACTTACCGTACTACATTAAAATATATTAACACGGAGTGACATTATCCTTAAGGTGGCGCCATTCCCCCATCCTCCCCTACATGAACCCAATTAACAACATTAAATCTATATACATAAAAATAAGAGTTTTATCTGTACATTGCTCAGAATTTGAAAATAATGGTATTTCTGTATCGGTCATGTCCACAGTAACAAGGAAATACACTTTTTACTTTTCCGTAATTTCTGTCTGTCTGTCTGTCTGTATGTATGTACACGCATCACGAGAAAACGGCTGAAGAGAATTTAATGAAAATCGGTATGTAAAGTCGGGGGATGAGCCACTACAATCTAGGCTATAAAACATTTTATTCACACTGAATGAAATGGTAGTTTAGGGAAAAGGCCTACAATTTAATTCTCAAATATTTATATTATTAGTGTTCCTATCGATAAATACTACATAACTAAAGTTTTATATAATTAAATTTCCGATCACTTAATGTCTTATACATTTTTACCGTACCGGCAATGATAACACAGATATTCATGAATTTGTATTTTTGTTGCTAAGTCCATATCAACGCCAAGCCACGAGAAAATGGGTTAACAGAATTTAATGAAAATTGGTATATAGAGTCGCGGAATCAGAAACTACAGTCTACGCTAATCAACCTAGATGAAATTGTAGTTTAGGGGAAGGCGCCTAAAATTTAATTTTTAAATACCATGTTATTGGTCCTATCGAAAAGTACTACATAACAAAAGTAATAGAGAATACAATTTCCGATCATTTATGTTTTATTCAATTTTACCGTACCGACTATGAAGAGTGGTATTTCAGATTCTGAAGGAAACTAAATGTGAAGGCCTACAATATCGAAAGCGCATAACATTGGTCAACAATAACATTACATTGACCATTGTTTGCTGTGATGTTCTTTGTCTCTTATGCTGCCAATCAACTCTGATAGATGGGATTACTGCTGCGTACCGAGTATAACACCCTGACTGAATATTGGCGGGAAATGGCTTTTATGAAATTCTACATTCAAATTAGCAATGAAGACGGGGTTTCTGCTTCGGCTTCAAGGAAAAATTTGCCTCCAAGTCAGATAAATTTTTCCGCCGCCCGTGTAGTGCATTGAGATTTTCCGACTGATAAACAGATAGTAAAAGGGCACATCGTTTTTGCCCTGCGACCCTCCACTATTCAACATCGCCCCCCCACCCACCGCCGAAAAAAGACGAAGAGTGTTCACGGATTACGGCTGTCTGCGGCTTGGTTATTTCAGCTCTGGAACTTTGGACTGTTAGATCGGCAGCGTAGTACTGTTCGTTAAAAGTGAGAAAATGTGTGGATTTTCATTTGATCGAGCATTTCATATGAAAGCATTGCTTTTAAACGCGCCATTCCTACTGATGTCATTGTAATAACGTATGTTCATTTCAGTTGGGAAAACCACTAGGACAATCTTTCTGAGGATGTAAAAAGGCAGGTTGAGAGCGAGTGTCTGCCATTATGACAACAACTCCCCAACCTGATTGTGACTGATGATAGGCAAGAAGGCCTGCCATTACAATAAAATTTCCTAACCCAGTCTTCATATGAGAAAGAATATTTGGTGAATTCCCCGTCGCGTTTCTAGGGTAACGTTGAGAACTATGCAGTTTAATACAATCTTGCTCACAACGTGTACACTACCTAACCTAGAATTCTGTTTACAGTGTACAATTCCGTACATGGGCACATCAGCTAGTTAATCATATTTCAATTTAAATTTCTACGAACGTGTATGCACAATGGATTCTTTCCGGAAATATGTTTTCAGCGACCCGAAAAATGACACCTCCAGGGGCTGTAAGGCATGAGTGCAGTGACTAGGTAGGCAGATTATCATCACATCGTTATCAACAGCTGTGTGAAGCAACTGTGGTGAATTACTATGAGAGGGCCTTTTCTGGTGGCTTGCGTTTTAGAAAATGATGCGTGAACCACCTGTAGAACAACTGTGTACTAATGTACAATGAATTTGGGTTCATGTACACGTCAGAACCACGAAGCAAGCCATTAGCAAACTCCAGTTTCTTGTTTACACCCTTTAATATCAAGGCAGGAGGCATAAATTGTCCTGTAGCACTACAAGCCATAATAGTTACATTTTCGCCTTTCTTTCCTGACGTGAGTACAGGTCTTACCAAAAATTTAAGGACACCTGCGTATCTCATGCATATGATTCCTGTTCTTAATTTTTAGTCTCAGGAGTATGATTTTTTTTTTTTACAGGGAATTAATACCGCACATATTTAGAGGAACATTTCCTGAAATTTTCATTAAAATATCGCTCTTTGTTTTGAAGTAACTGCATTTTTTGTTTATGATCATTGGAAAGAAAGTTGCTATATTTTGAATATTTGAGGAGATCTCGACAGTGCAATATGGAGATTATATTAACAAATTTTGTTATGCAGAAACACAGATACCTGTAGAATATTTATAATTGTAATAGGGCAACAGAATATGTTCCCATTTAAAAAAACCCCTAATAGAACCACAGAAAGAGGTCATAAAACAAACATTCCTTGACTCTAGCCGGACAGAAGACCCCTCAAGCTACCGAGATCGTTTGTGTGTTATGCTGTAGGGTAACTATACCACTATGATGGAATCCCCATATTGCACTGTCGAGATCTCCTCAAGTATTCAAGGTATAGCAACTTTCTTTCCAATGATCATTAACAAAACATTCAGTTAGTTACTTCAAAACAAAGAGCGATCTTTTAATGAAAATTTCAGGAAATGTTCCTCTAAGTATGTGCTGATTCCCTGTAAAAATCGTACACCTGAGACTAAAAGTTTAAGGACAGGAATCATATTCATGAAATACGCAAGTGTCCTTAAACTTTTGGTAGGACCTGTACATGAACAGATTTGGAACCTATTTCCGTTACCACAGAATCAGGTTGGTTGTTAGTCTGCAATCCAGCCTCATCCATGTTAAAAACACTCTCTGGTTTATCGAATACATTTTTATTTCTGAAAAAATAATGTAATAACAATAACAGCAATACAAATAAATGATGCATTTTAAGAAACGCGAGGCAATAAAATAAATTAAATACCGGTACCCTCCGAATAGTATTGAATATTTTCAAATCCCTTTTAGAATGTAATAGCAATGAGTATCTCCTCCGGATTGCTGTGCAGCAACTCTCCCAACTATCAGGTAGAGACGCCGTACCCTCCTGTTGTACCTCAAAGTAGTGATGGGCAGTCTGAGACGAGGTCTCGAGATTTCTCAAGACTAGCGCAGGCACTATTTCTCGCGAGAAATTTCGAGAGATCTCGAGATCGTTGTCCCCGCATTGTGTAGCGAGCAGCGTATCGTGGGCCTACAGGTAGTCAGAGCTGAATGTTGTTTGCGCCGAGTATGCGAACAGCAAACCACGCACCTTCTCCATTCCGTAAATACGTGTCAAGCGACTAGGGCTTTCATTTCTACCGAGCTCTATTTTAACGCAATATAACATAATTATAAAGGATACGAATTCTGACATTGTATGCAGTGGTAAGTACTGTAGGTACACCTACCTGGATACTAGAGGCGTGCACTATTCGAACTCGAGACGAGACAATTCTTTCCACAGGGGTGATGCTCGTGTGCTGCAAGGTGTGCGACGTCCCAGTAACTACGAGTGTAAGCTTGATAGTTATCGTCAGCAGTTTTCATATGGAAACGTGTGTGATGATAAATTTTGTCAAAAGCCTAGGAAAGCACTGCATGTTGATCTATGAGCTCCTTAATACCATTGACGAAAGTGAAGACAGAATGCCAGTATCATAAAACTGTTCCGAGTTATTTCAGGTGGACTTAGCTGAATAACCCGTATAATTTTTTAATAACTGTAATTAGGACTTACACTTACCTGGATCCCTCACAATCGTTTTCGGGTAGCTTCTTGTGATTCCTCTTCATTGACATTATGTGTTTTTAAGTTCCGGATCATCCCAGAAGTAATTCTGCCGACGTATTTTACTTCTATTAAACAAACAACGCACCGGGCTTTGCTGTGGCATCTCTTGAAAATAATCGACATCCACGCCTAACGTTGCGTTTCGGACATCGTCTTCAAGTTGTCGCGTACAATTACGCATTGCACCGTCATATACCGAGGTACCGGTACCTAATAATAATAATTATTATTATTGTTGTTACGATTATGGAAAGCAGAGGTGAAAGAAGGTGCGGGCATGAATGGGAGGATATACCAAAAGATTGAATTCAAACTTTAAAATTGGCAGTTTTATTTCTTTTCTTAACCTTTCCCCTTTTTTTCTTTCTTTTCAAATCTCAATACTTTGACAAGTAGGCCTAATTAACAATTCATTACAAAAGTTAGCTCGTAAGCTTGAAAAACACTTTTAGAAGTCTAAAATAATCAGGTAACAATTTTACAGGTTGAGCTTGAAGCTCCAATTACAAATGTTCCTTGAGCACTACTGCTCCATTCAATCAACAGTTAAGGAGACGGATCTCCCATTTTTTACAACAAAAGTAAGAGCATCTTTGCCCTATCAGTTAACACTTAGAAATCTATTTCCGAAAATTCACAAGCCACAACCTGTTTAAAAAAATTGAGCAGTATTCACTGTCTTAACTGCTCAACAGTCTGATACCTTTAACAGGAAATAAATGGAGTTAAAACAAGGGCATCAAGTACCAATTCTACATGGCCTTTGGTAAAAACAAAAGGTTAAATTACTGGCCCAAAAACCAAAATGTTAAGGAGGCGAACCCTTACACACCTAGAAATTTACATTAAATGCATATAACCCTATTTGGGCTTATGGCCCGATGTTACAGAGGTTAAGACTATACTACTGTGACCAGATGGAGAAAACTATTAAAGTTCAGAAATTACAAGATAGAAAAGGTTAAAATTCATAGTCGCCTCAAAATCAAATTGAGAGGGAATACAAGAGGGTACTTCACTCTCTATTCCCTGATTTCAGTTAAGTTCTTTCGGCTTGAATGAAATTTACATTTAAAGCTTGAGATTTACATTTTTAGAAAATAAAGTTACATTGCTAAAGATCTGAAACCTTCCCCTCGAGCTAGCTTTGAAATACTATCAGATTTTAAACTGAATCTGCCATTTCCTTTAACTGGTGGACCTCCCGAAGATGGGCGAGGCACTTCCGCCTCCGCTACGCTTGACTGTAAACTGGAGCGATCACAAAAACAACTTGATCTGAATAGTACCAGTTTTTATAGTAGAGGGCAAGTTCCAGAAAACTCTGGGCCAAGGGTCCGACACACTCCCAATTCTCAAATAAAAATCAGAAATTTTTGATTGGCCAAAAAATAAATGTACAAATTTTTCATTGACCAACATCTTATGTTGGCGGGTAGAGATAGAAATGTTGTAAACTTTAGCACACAGAAAATAAAGTATAAACAATTCAGTTTAGCAAACCTTAGCATACAAAATTACTCTTGAATTTTAATACTTCATCTTCACACCAGAGGGCAGAACATAAGTTTATAGTAGTGGCATCTGTTGACAAATGTTCAAACTTCTTGTACTAATTGGTGCAAGCTTAATACTTCAGATGGCATTCTCCAAGGCGCTTAATTTAAATACGTGGGGCAGGTGTACCTCCGGTACAATTGTTATTAACAAATACATCACGAATGGGAAATATTCCAGGGGCAATGGTCACTTACAGTAGTGTAATAATAATCGGCATGGCCCAATAAGAACAACCTGCAGCTTTGTGAAGGGAGCAGATAATTCTAGGTGGGAATGAAGGAAAAACACGGTAGCAAAAGATCTTCGAGGTAGACGCGTATTAGGAACTAATATTTAGAGGCCCCATAAAGGAAAGAAGAAGAACCGGCATACTGCTATGGGCAAGTTTTCCTTTGTAAACGGGAACATAAGGAATTGGAATAAATTACCTGCAGTAGTCTTTGATAGATTCCCTTCCGGTATTAAATCGTTTAAGATGATTAGTTCTAGCGTAAAGTGAAAAGTAAAAGCTGTAAAATACGGACACTGAATTTGCGATTTTCTGCTGGATTTAGAATGTTAAACTAGCAGTACTTCTTCTAATATTTTCTCTCCATGAAATTGCTTGTTGTACTCTTCTTGTTGTAGTTGTTTGGATAATTATGTATTTAACTTTACTTTATCATCACTTGTAATGTTAAGCTTAACCTATAGTATTGTAAGCTGTAGTTTTAAGTACTGGAAATACTTAAGTTGTGTGTGAATTTGTATATGATGATGCTCGATTTAGAATGTTAAATTAGTAGTATTTCTAGTAATATATATTTCCCTCATGGAATTGCTTGTTGTACTCTTGTTGTTGCTGTTTGTTAATTATGTTAACTTTACATATGACGCAAATACCCTATAACATTGTAAGGAATTATTTCGTTCTTCACCAAAATATAGGTAAACACAAGCAATGGTCATAATATGATATTGAATGTGGGGTCTGATAACGATGTACACCTACCTGTCGAAAGAATTGTCAATCGCTATTGATCTGCATTTAGGGCAGTCGCCCAGGTGGCAGATTCCCTATCTGTTGTTTTCCAAGCCTTTTCTTAAATGATTGGAAAGAAATTGGAAATTTATTGAACATCTCCCTTGGTAAGTTGCTCCAATCCCTAACTCCCCTTCCTGAAAACGAATATTTGCCCCAATTTGTCCTCGTGAATTCCAACTATATCTTCATATTGTGATCTTTCCTACTTTTAAAGACACCATCCAAACTTATTCATCTACTGATGTCCTCCCACGCCATCTCGGAACATACCACTTATGATGTAGATGTCGATTCCCATAGGGAACCTAAAATATTTGTCCTGAATGAGTAAATTTATAATACCAATATAATGGTCCGTTATTGGACATTATAAATTTTCCAGCTAACTCATTCTTGGTTGCCTGCGTTTCGCCCTCGTGTGCTAAGTTAGGCTCGTCAGTTGGGACTTAGCACACCACCCAAGACGCAAGGCTAGTGCATACCGTGGAGGCCACTGCATAGGCTATTTGAAGCCACCAGCAGTGCCAATGCACTATGAGAGCTATGTCTCATTTCCAAAAATAGATGCCTGCCTGGCCATCAAATGATGTAGATGTCGATTCCCATAGGGATCCTAAAATATTTGTCCTGAATGAGTAAATTTATAATACCAATACCAATTTACTCAAATTTATAATACCAATACCAATTTACTCATTCAGGACAAATATTTTAGGTTCCATATGGGAATCGACATCTACATCATTTGATGGCCAGGCAGGCATCTATTTTTGGAAATGAGACATAGCTCTCATAATGCATTGGCACTGCTGGTGGCTTCAAATAGCCTATGCAGTGGCCTCCACGGTATGCACTAGCCTTGCGTCTTGGGTGGTGTGCTAAGTCCCAACTGACGAGCCTAACTTAGCACACGAGGGCGGAACGCAGGCAACCAAGAAAGAGTTAGCTGGAAAATTTATAATGTCCAATAACGGACCATTATATTGGTATTATAAATTTACTCATTCAGGACAAATATTTTAGGTTCCCTATGGGAATCGACATCTAGATAATTTGATGGCCAGGCAGGCATCTATTTTTGGAAATGAGACATAGCTCTCATAGTGCATTGGCACTGCTGGTGGCTTCAAATAGCCTATGCAGTGGCCTCCACGGTATGCACTAGCATTGCGTCTTGGGTGGTGTGCTAAGTCCCAACTGACGAGCCTAACTTAGCACACGAGGGCGAAACGCAGGCAACCAAGAATGAGTTAGCTGGAAAATTTATAATGTCCAATAACGGACCATTATATTGGTATTACATACCACTTAGTCGAGCAGCTCGTCTCCTTTCTCCCAAGTCTTCCCAGCCCAAACTTTGTAACATTTTTGTAACACTAATCTTTTGTCGGAAATCGCCCAGAACAAATCGAGCTGCTTTTCTTTGGATTTTTTCCAGTTCCTGAATCAAGTAATCCTGGTAAGAGTCCCATACACTGGAACCATACTCTAGTTGGGGTCTCACCAGAGACAAATATGCTCTCTCCTTTACATCCTTACTACAACCCCTAAATACTCTCATAACCATGTGCAGAGATCTGTACCCTTTATTTACAATCATATTTATGTTATTACCCCAATGAAGATCTTTCCTTATATTTATACCTAGGTATTTACTATGATCCCCATAAGGAACTTTCACCCCATCAATGCAGTAATTAAAACTGAGAGGACTTTTCCTATTGTGAAACTCACAACCTGACTTATCCCCGTTTATCATCATACCATTGCCTACTGTCCATCTCACAACATTATCGAGGTCATTTTGCAGTTGCTCACAATCTTGCAAATTATTTTTTACTCTGTACAGAATAACATCATCTGCAAAAAGCCTTATCTCTGATTCCACTTCTTTACACATATCATTGATATATATAAGAAAACATAAAGGTCCAATAATACTGCCTTGTTGAATTCCCCTCTTAATTTTTACAGGGACAGATAAAGCTTAACCTACTCTAATTCTCTGAGTTCTATTTTCTAGAAACAGAGCCACCCATTCAGTTACTCTTTAGTCAAGTCCAATTGCACTCATTTTTGCCAGTAGTCTCCCATGATCTACCCTATCAAATGCATTAGATAAGTCAATCGCAATACAGTCCAATTAACCTCCTGAATCCAGGATATCTGCTATATCTTGCTGGAATCCTACAAGTTGGGCTTCACTGGAATAACCTTTCCTAAACCCAAACTGCCTTCTATCGAACCAATTATGAATTTTGCAAACATGTCTTATATAAAGCTTACATACAATGCATGTCAAACTGACTGGCCTGTAATTTTCAGCTTTATGTCTATCACCCTTTCCTTTATATACGGGGGCTACTATAGCAACTCTCCATTCATTTGGTAAAGTTCCTTCATGCAAACAATAACCAAACAAGTACTTCAGATATGGTACTATATCCCAACCCATTGTCCTTAGTATATCCCCCGAAACCATATCAATTCTAGCTGCTTTTCTAGTTTTCAACTTTTGTATCTTACTGTAAATATCATTGCTGTCATAGGTAAATTTTAATACTTCTTTAGTATTAGTCACCTCCTCTATCTGGACATTATCCTTGTAACCAACAATCTTTACATACTGCTGACTAAATACTTCTGACTTTTGAAGATCCTCGCATACACGCTCTCCTTGTTCATTAATGATTCCTGGAATGTCCTTCTTGGAACCTCTTTCTGCCTTAAAGTACCTGTACATACTCTTCCATTTTTCGCTAAAATTAGTGTGGACACCAATTATGCTTGCCATCATGTTATCCTTAGCCGACTTCTTTGCTAGATTCAATTTCCTAGTAAGTTCCTTCAATTTCTCCTTACTTCGACAGCCATTTCTAACTATTTCTTTCCAACCTGCACCTCCTTCTTAGTCTCTTTACTTCCCTGTTATAATATAGTGGATATTTACTATTCCTTACCACCTTTAAAGGTACAAACCTATTTTCACATTCCTCAACAATTGCTTTAAACCCATCCCAGAGTCTGTTTACATTTTTATTTACCGTTTTCCACCGATCACAGTTACTTATTAAAAACTCCCTCATGCCTGTTTTATCAGCCATATGGTACTGCCTAACTGTCCTAATTTTAATCTCTTCCTTTCTTTCACATTTACTGTGCGTGAGAAACTCAAAATTGTAAGCGAAGCTGAAATATACGGAAATTGTGCCATTGGCAGAAAGTACGATATTGATGAATCATGTATTCGTGATTGGTGGAAGAAGGAAAAACTTCTAAAAAGCAACAGCGATCGCAGAGCGTTCCGCGGGCAGAGTGCAGTGTTTCCGGAAATTAAAGAACGACTCCACAAATTTGAAGCAAACTCAAGCATTTTAGATTACACATTCCACTCGTGCCTAATGGTAGTTGCATATGCAGCAAAGCACATCGTTCCCCGTCTCAAGTTCGAATAATGCACTCCTCTAGTATCCAAGTAGGTATACATCCTATCCATGAGTGCCCATATGACAGTTTGTAGGGGGGGGGGGGGGGGGCTAGACCTGGGGGTACATAGTATTTTAATATTTTGGAAGATAAATGGCCACTTGTATTCTGCAGTAGAATAACCCACGGTATACCCTGCCTGTTGGTGGGAGACTGTACTACCGTACCACTTCTACGTAATACTGACTATTTCATTTTCTTGAAAGGAAAACATCTGACTACATTAGATTTTTGCCTTTCCCTGAGAGCTAGTGGGGGGCCACGGCTCCACCTTGCCCCCGCGTATGGACGCCCTTGATCCTATCTACAGCTATTCACAAATTATGTAGGGTTAGTCAGCTAAGATGTCCTCCCCAAATAAGTCGTAAACAGTTTAAGATACTGACATTCTGTTTTCACTTTCGTTAATGGTATTAAGGGGTTCATAGTTGAACATGCACTACTTTTCCAGGCTACTGACAATATGTACTGGCTCACAAGTTTCCATATGAGAACGTTATTTCACACAATAGATGCTGATGACATACGATCAGTTTACACTCGTAGTTACTGGGACGTCGCAAGGCTTGCAGTATAGGAGAATCGGAATCAAGATTCTCGAGATCTGGGCCGCCAGTCTCGAGCAAGAGCACTGTCCATCACTACCTCAAAGCCAACATGGCCGAAAATAAGCTTACTATCAATTGCATTTATGCTTCTGCTGTAGAAAAAACGGCTGATTTAAGCATTTGAAACCAACTTAATCTCTCTATATAAAAGGCTAAGTCTGACTGACTAATCAATGCCCAGCCAAAACTACTCGACATAAAGAAATGACATTTTGGGGATACATTTGTGTATTTGGATATTCTGTCACTACGGGGACGAAAAAGGGAATAAATTGTTTAAAGGAGTATATCTCAAAAACTTAACAGTTTACAGACGTAAAATTTGGTATTTGGAATTACTTTAATAGTAAAGAAACCTGTATTATTTTGTTTTCAGAAAATTCCCTTATGGGGGTGAAAATGGTGAAAAAGGGGTTGAATACCTTTTATGACGATACTTATACAGTACAAACTCATTTATCTGAAATAAAGGGGGCGGAGCCAAGGTAACTAGAATAAAAGGTAGGCTACTCCGGCGGTTGAAGCTTCCATTGGGCGGAGAGTATGACGTCACGTGATATGAACGATAGCGAGTAAGGTACACATTTGCAGTACAGCAAACCTGCGAGTTCTCGTTCCTGTGAAACATCCTCTCAATCTTTCATCAAATAATAGTCTGGTTTAGTCCGATTTGATAAGTAACGGCACTTCCAATAGATTTAAAAACGTGAAAATGCGTTAAATTTCGTCACATGCTGAGCAGGTAGAACATTAGCTATCAAATGCATGACGTAATACGATAAGAAATAAAATATTGCCATGCAACTCAAAACTTTAATTTATTTCCTGATGAAGTAAATATTTATATCAAATGGCATAGGAAAATATTCATCATATCGACATCTTTATGGAATTATATTAAATTATTAAAACGTACGTGTCAGGAGACTTAATTACTTGATGAACCAGCCCAAATCTTAGCCTTCTTATTGGCATATTTTCTCAGTGCTAGTTCCTTACTCATTGCATTAAAATGCCATATCCTAATAAATGTCCTGGTCTTTACGTAGAGACAAATTATTTTGTCATGGAATACTGGAAATTTTGACTTAATAGTAGAAATAATAGTTTTCATTACGTTTTTGCATCTGGATACAGTCTTACCGTGAAACACACCAAATTCAATTTCGAACTGGGCTATGTTTTTAACCACTCATGATTGGGATGTGTGAGGTCCCCTTCTGAAATAACCGAGATCCAGTAACAGGTCTCTTCTCGCACAACATTTGTCTCTTTCTTCGTATTTACTGTATATCGGATCACGGATACCGTATTATTTCACGAGCTTCGAAATATATTCAGAAATATAAGTTATTAGCTCATAATAATGTTAATGTTATTGAATTTTACGTCCAACTGACTATGTATTGGAGCACCTTCACTACCGGACAGACAGGATCGAACCTGCCAAGCTGGGCTAAGAAGGCTAGCGCTCTACCATTTGAGTTGCTACTCAGCCCGGCTATTAACACATAACAATAATTATGGAAAATATGATTTTCATTCAGTCATTTACATCTGACACCTTTTTACCGTACGAGCTGTAATAATGGAGATATTCAAGAGTTTATTACAAAGTGTTTCAACACCCAAGCATTGCTGACGAGGAAGTATTGTTATGCCATCACAGTAGCAAACTAACTGGCTATGATTGTTGTTGTCGTTACTGTCTTTATAATAGGCAAAATAATAATAATAATAATAATAATAATAATAATAATAATAATAATAATAATAATAATAATGTTATTTGTGTTACGTCTCGCTAACAAAATTTACGGTTTTCTGAGACTCGAGGTGCCGTAATTTTGTCTCACGGAAGTTCTTTTACGTGCCGACAATTTATAGTACTACACACGTTTCCATAATATGTTGACCTTTTTTAATCAGTACAATGGTTCTACTTCAGATACTGACAACACGAACACTGTTCACGTAGTGAACCACTATAAAATTATTATGTATCCGTGATCCGATATACAGTAAATACGTAGAAAGAGACAAAAATGTCGGTCGGCAAGTCACTTGCTTTCTTGGCTTACGCTGCATGAACCATCAACGATAGACCCCAAGTGTAAGCTACGAAATGTAGAGCCTAGAAACCTCAAAAAAAAAAAAAAAAAGTCCGTGATGGCACATACCTATTTCCAACTGGCTGCCCTCTAGAAGTGATTTTATGCTATAGTCTGCGGTAAAAAATATAACTCCTTAAAATTAAATAAATATTTCTATATTATCCTCCAGTTTCTCATCAAAATAAATTGTTTGACCTCCTCCAGTATTTTATAAGGATTACAATAACCTTGTCAGGACATTATTTGCATGAATGGTTCAGAAGTTATGACCATTTTAGACTGTAATGTTAATACGTGTCAACATGATGGGCGACCGCTGTCTCATATCACATGACGTCACGCAGAAGGCGACCAGGAAGAGAAACAAGCGAGCACGATGCGGGTAGAGACCCCCCTGATGTCACTCACTGTATAAGATCACTGATTTTCTTCTGAATTTTTTTTGGTGCAGCTATATCGCACCACTGTTTAATCAACAATACATAAGCTGGTGTAGATTCATTGCTTTGTTTAACAAAGCGCAAAGCAATCTGAAATAATGAAACAATTTGTTTTGTAATGGGGTAAGAAAAGCATTGAAACTACAGTATACAACTGCAAGGCCAGGGGAACGAGCTTGGGTGAAAGAAAAATATGAATGGAGAAGGTTCGCTGGACTTCCCTGTTTCCTATCAGAAGCTGCAGTATAGTCCGAGCAGTAAACAAGATGAAACTCCCGCAACTGAAGCAACGTTAACCACAGCCTACATGATCTTCATGATGAATAATACCATAATAATAATAATAATAATAATAATAATAATGCTAATAATCCCTGCTTGTTCAAGAAAACATGCATCATAGAATGAACTAGATGGTAAGAAACTTTTGTTTTATGCTACACGTGCATTCTGGTATAAGTCATGATATAAAAATAGGGTTTGCCTAGTAGCTCTCAGCACATATACAATTTCGCCAGAGCATTTCGGTTAAGCCGGGTTTCAGTTAAGCGAAGTTTGTTTAAGCAGGGCTCAACTGTATTTCAAAAACTGAAGATGTTCAAGACATGAAAATTTGTATTTTAAATCTCCTTTAAAAATACAGAAAAACACATTTTTTAATGATACTTATCTTTATAAATAAAATCGTAACGATCGTGTGTCTGTACATTGACTATTTTGGCAAATTTTTCATACAGATATCCATTTTGGGTGTAATAATGACCATCTGCATATCTTTTTAGCATTGGTTTCCTGAAAGTCCTCATTTATATCCCCCTCTCCACAAATCAAGATGGCGGCACTATCTGCCAGACGAGCTAGAAAATTGAAATTTGGCAAAATTATAGGTTTTAGCCTGTAACCGACGGAAAAATTCAAAGATATTAAATTTTTTCCCTTTTAACCCCCCGTAAAATACCAAAATATGGAGGCAATTTTAATGACTATGCAGACCTTCGTTTCAGGGCATTTCATGGCTAAACGGTAAGTCGTATCAAGAAACGGATGGCACAATCTCAGTTTAATTTGGTGTGATCTACAACTTTGGTCCTATGACTTTTTGTTGTATCTCTATCCCTTATACGTGAGATTTGCCTGTATTTCTGGATTATACGTAAATTGTTCGGTTTTTACATGTATAATTGATAGTTTGAAAGACAGGAAAGACAGAATCATCAAGTTCGGCACAAACATTGGTCCAGCCAGTAGCCATATGTAGCCAAATTCTATGGGTATATCTATACCTGTCACATAATTATCCGAAAAGTAATGCAATGTGTGAAATCTTTCCCAAAATTTCGCCCTATTCAACGTTTCTAACTCCTTCTAACCCATAAATACAGAAGATACGAGAAAATGTCATAGGACCACCCATTTAGACCGCTATAAGAAGCGTCTTGCGGTGCAATCTGTATGTCGAAATAACGTACCGTTTAGCAGCAGTTCATCTGAAAATGAAGATCTGCAATATTTTAAACATGCGTATACTTTCGTATGTCGACCTATATATATTCATTGAAGTAGATTTGTACCGATCTAGAAAGGGTGTGTCTGCCATTATAATGAATACTTTACAAATCTATAGCGACTGTCAGTAGGACGGCGTCTGCTATTGTAATCAATACTTCCCACATCGACTTTGACTGGCAATAGGAATGGGCTCCTTCTCAAACTTCTGTGTTACTGGTGTTTAGTAAGGAGGGCCTACCATTGTAATGGCAGAAGGCAAGAGAACATGCAGTTTTCTTCAAAACTCCCCTACCCGATTGCGTCCGGAATTAGCACTCACCAAATCGATTGTGACCGCACAATAGACGAGGGGGCCTTCTGTTATAATGAAAACTTCCCCATTCGATTGTGAATGACGGTAGGCAAGTGAGCCTACCGTTATCATCACAACTCAGCAACTGGCACTTTACTTTGGAAAGAACGTAGGGGACCTCCCCGTGCTGTTTCTCGGACAACGCTAAGAGACATGCAATTTAAAAAATCTTATTATCTGCATATACAGTATTTACTTCGATATGCGTATACAATGTAGAATACCGTAGCATGGTCGCATTTGCTAGCAGACTATATAATTAGTGAACACGAGGAAAAATTTTGTCAGGAGGAAACGTACTCTCTGCAAGATCTCGGCTAGTAGGGCTTGCAAATGCAGGGCCCAAGCCTTTCCGCAGACTCCTTGCAAAAATATAGATAAATTATATAAAATAATATATACTTCTGGTGGATTTTAATTAATGAGTTGATAAATTAGGTGAGTCAAGGCTTTGCGCTTCGCGTGATGCAATATATTAATTAATCTATGCATTTCCTACGTAACAGCAACGGCATTTGAATGCATGACTCGTTCACACATGTGAAGCAAGAGTTCATACTATTTTGGGAAGGCTTGTCAGAGGCAGATCATCCCCCACACACGTGTCCTAAAGCCTGCCACGGAATGGAGAGTGGTAAATTTAACTTAATTTCCCTGTAATGTTATTGATTAGTAGATAACATTTCAATGTTCCTGCCAGGATGACCAACTCGTAGGCTTGGATGAAATTATAAGACCCATTAAATATTTTTCTTTGAAATCTTACTATAATGAATAATCCCTTTGTTTACATAAATTGACAGTATATTGCATTACTTCTTCCTGCTGTGATTGACTTTGTATTAGTTATTCATAGGATTGTGGTTGTTTGGTAGGCCATGGCCCTTCGGGGTTGAGCCATGATTTGGTTTTATATTTTATTTTGAGGAGGCCCGAATTTTAATTTTTACAGGCAGGCCTGTATAACATTCCTCACACCCCTAAATGGACCCTCTGTGAAATTGTGGAATGCAATTACCGTGACTGATATATGGGTTGCCCCTGGAAATCACTTGGCAGATCAACTCTACTCATTGAAGAATAGCAGCAAGGAGAAATACCTCAGAACTTTTCTTTAAGGTGAATTTCAATTTATTTTATTTCTTATCGTGTAACAATTTTCTTTTGATTGATATGGATCTGCATTTTCACTTTTAAAACAAGAATTACTTAAGATTTTCAAGGTGCCTCCTGACACAGCTGGTAGAACATCGGCCTCCCACCATTGCTCCTGCGGTTGACGCACTAATCACTCCATGTGAGATTAGTGCTGCATAAAGCGGAGGTAGAATAGGTTTATTCTGGCTCCTGTCATCTTTCATACCAGTAACACTTTGCACAATCTATTTTTCATTCATTCATAACACGCTTCATTCATTCATTCATTCATTCATTCATGGTTTCCTTCAGGAAAAAAATCAACTAGGGGGCACATTTCGTACCATGGGACGGGATAGAGAGATAGGACAAAAATGATGGAATTTACAATATGTACACTCAATGTTCATAAATTTTATCTTTTATTTAGTTTATTAAGTTGCCGGCTTCACGTCTCGCAGTTATCTAGCACATGCAACAAGGTAGTGGTTCCCTGATATTTTGGTGTGGCGTTATGAAGGGCCACCGTATGCCACGCCTAGTCATGCAGGGCAATGTCACGGCTGTAAGATATAGGGACGACATTCCCCGATCCATAGACACCATATCGCAGCATTTTGGTGAATTTGTCTTAATGGACGATAATGCGCGCAGCCGTCGTGTGGTTTTCGTTAAAGACTTCCTTCGTAATCACGACATCACTTGACTAGATTGGCCGCCGTTTTACCCAAATATGAACCCTATCGAACATGCCTGGGATAAATTAAAGATGGCTGATTATGGACATCACTACCCACCAACCACTCGGCAAGATCTATGCCGAATCACCATTGAGTGGGACAGCTTGGACCAACATTATTTTGATTAACTAACGGACACAGGCGACTGCCTCCCCACACTTTGTGGAGGGAAAAAAAGAAACAATTTTAGCCACCAAAAGCAAGGAATGATAAAGAAAAAGCATTGTATAGGGTATATGAAAATAAGTTATGGAAAATTTATTGGCATAATAAACCCAATAATATAAGAGGATCAGTCATCCATTTTTTTCTTAAACCCTTTAGTTAATCGCCAGGGGTAACTGGCTCATATCTCATGTCCTGCAGCGTAGTGCATGAATTCTCAACAGAGAGCATCAAAAAATTATTTTGCAGCTATTTTTCAATTTTGTAAGAAATTTCTTTCACCTATTGTTATGGAACACAAGAATCTCTGTTTATGTTAATACCCTTCACTTGCTGGACGAAAAGGATCATTTTTGGTTATAGAAAGAGAAAACATTGTCAATCAGTTGTTGAAAAATTTTTACTTTACAGATTAAATATATACAAAGTCTTAATATTTATTGCACATTCACATAGCCATTTCAAAATTTCTTGTTAAAAACAGAAATAACGAGTATTATAATACTGGCATTCAAAATTCCCAAGCAAAATGCATGGGGTATGCAAAAATGAACAGAATCTCTTCCAGCAAATGGAGTAGACATGAGTGCATGACTAAGGAACGCATGGTATCAGCTGTTTACAAGTGTTGTGCAGTTGGCAAGCAATACAGTAGTGTGCACTGCGTGACAACAGATGTAGGGGAGCGGAGTGGGCGAGGCATCAGGAAAGAGAAAATTAAAGCATCATTTCCTGTAAGTTTTACCGTTTGTGCCATGTGCCACGTGAAACACACTACAAAAGTGAAATAGCATATTAATGTTCACAGTATGTCATCATCATTTCCCAACTCCAGTTTCCCGGGTGTGGTGTATAAGCGCTCGCCATATCCTTCTGTCTTCATACATCTTCTGATCCAGTACATCCTCCCATTTGTATCCTCTCTCCTCCACATCTGATCTTACAGTCTCTAACGTTTTCTTGGTCTTCCCTGTGGTCTTCCTCCTACGAGATTAAGGTCGAAATATTTTCTGGCAGGTCTTTCCCTGTTCATTCTCATTACGTGCCCATACCACTGAAGTCTGTGTTTCTTTACGACACTGATAATTGGAACCTCAATACCAGCTACTTTTGTTTGGTTCATGGTTCTAATGAATCTCATTTCAGTTGCTTGGATTCTACTGAAGTCTTTGTTTAGCAGGGTACATGTCTCTAAAACGTGCGTGAGGATTGGTACGAAGTAAGTGTGGTACATGGTTGTTTTCGCTTTCTGTGTGTCCCAGAGGAGATTCCTGACTTGACTGTAGAAGTTCGATGCTTTCTGTGTCCTGCTGAGTATTTCCTGCCTAACAGTGTTGTCTTTCGATATTGTTCTTCCGAGGTACTTGAAGTGGGAAGCTGATTCGATTTTTGCTCCTTCCAGAAATATATTTGAGCTTGTTCCTTCCCTGTTGATGGTCATTTCCACTGTCTTTGTTTTGCTCATCTTCAGTCCAAAATTTCTGAATGTGTTGTTCCATTCATTAAGTTTCTTCTGAACTTCAGCTTCTGTCTCTCCCCATAAAAGCACATCAGCAAATACCAGGGTGTTTGGTTCACTGTCCATTTTCTTGATAGATTTGATGACCTTGTCCATTACTATTATGAACAGGAGTGGCGACAGAGCACTTCCTTGTTGGACACCTCTCTGTTTCAAACCATTCTGATCGTCCGTTGCCTATCTGGACACAGCTGTAGCACTTCTGGTATAGCATCTTGACTTTGTCAATTAAGTACTTTGGCACCTTTAGGTCTTCCAGACATTCCCATATCTTGTTTCGAGGAACACTATCATATGCTTTTTCAATGTTCACAAATGTAATCACAAGATTTCTTCCATATTCCCAGTACTTTTCTGTCAGCATCTTTACTGCAAAGATAAGATCCACAGTATTTCGACCTTTCCTGAACCAGTGTTGTTCTTCCTCAAGCAAAGGTTCCACTATCTTCCTAAGTCTTGTTTCTATGATCTTTGCCAGCAGCTTCAGTGAGTGTGACAACAGCGTGATGCCTCTGTAATTTCCAATTTCCGTCGGTTGCCTTTTTTGAACAGCGGGATGATGACTCCTTTACTCCAATCTTCTGGAATTTTGTTACTTTCCCAAATCACTGATCTCTATATAGCCAATTCAAGCCTGGTATTCCAGCTGCCTTTATCATGTCTGAGCTGAGATCATCAAAGCCTGGGGACTTCCCATTTCGCATGCTCTTTAGTGCTGTTTCACAGTATGTATGATACATAAACAATTAACAGAATTCGATTATCACTAAATTTATCTCCTCAATGGCCTAAGGACTCTAAAGTTGAGCTGGGAAGGCCCGCCTGTTACGTCTGGAAACTAAATAATGTAAAGAAGACATTCAAGCATTGATAGTGGTGTACATTTCTGATTGACACCTATCAAAACACAATAATATACGGATCTATTTTGGACTATATCCTAGGATACTCTGTTCCAAACAGCCTTTAATACCTGTTAACATTACAGGACGTGCTTGCAATGTTTACTTCTATTACATAAGTTATGTTACATGGGTATGTCATTTCAGTAATTATTTTGTAGTGTGGCAAACTTTGACATGCACGAAATGTAGTATACTGTGTTTACCGACATACTTCATAAAACCAATGCACTGTGCTCACCTGAAACCGGCAGGAGTTTTATTACTGGTAAGGAAAGCAATGGGAAACTACCTCACTCATTTTCCTAGTACACCTCTTCAGTGACACCTGTGCTGATGGCGGAGCTGTTGAGGTCCAAATAAGCCTTTGGGCCGAGCACTCAACATACATTCCAACATACATATCTTAGTGCATAATAATAATAATAATAATAATAATAATAATAATAATAATAATAATAATAATAATAATAATAATAAAGATGCTAC